>NC_065558.1:25517069-26717069 GCF_022605725.1 Anthonomus grandis grandis
TATTTTCTTAACCCTGGTTATGTCCAAAACTTAAAAAGGATCATTTGGGTCATCTTGTATAACCTAAATATTAATTTTAAAATAAATTTAAATAATAACCGTAATTGAGTGAGATATGACTATTTTTTTTAAACACATTACATCAAAATATTTTTAAAAATCATTAGGGTTAATCAAATTATATCTAAAAATTACATCGGAACAATCGTTAACGCTATTAGATAATACATTTTCTTAACTCTGGTTGTGTTCAAACCGTAAAGAACATCATTTGGCTATCTTGTATATGCGAAATAGTAAATTTAAATTATATTCGAATAATAGATAACAGTAATAGAGTGAGATATAATTATTTTTTTAAAAAACAATTCATAAGAAGAATTTTAAAAATAAAGACAATGCTATAAGGATTAAGTGTTCTATTTTCTTAAACCTGGTTATGTCTAAAACTTAAAAAGGATCGTTTGGGACATCTTGTATAACCTAAATATTAATTTTAAAATAAATTTGAATAATAGATAACCGTCATTAAGTGAGATATGACAATTTTTTTTAAACACAATTCATCAAAATATTTTTAAAAAATCATTTAGGGTTAATCAAATTATATCTAAAAATTAAATCGGAACAATCGTTAACGCTATTAGTTTCTATATTTTCTTAACTCTGGTTGTGTTCAAACCGTAAAAAATATCATTTGGCTATCTTATATATGCGAAATAGTAAATTTAAATTATATTCGAATAATAGATAACAGTAATAGAGTGAGATATGATTATTTTTTTAAAAAACAATTCATAAGAAAAATTTTAAAAATAATTTATAGTACATCAAATGAACTTTAAAAATTAAATTGGATTCAAATCGGACAATGCTATAAGGATTAATTGTTCTATTTCCTTAACCCTGGTTATGTCCAAAACTTAAAAAGGATCAGTTGGGTCATCTTGTATAACCTAAATATTAATTTTAAAATAAATTTGACTAATAGATAACCGTAATTGAGTGAGATATAACCATTTTTTTTAAATACAATACATCAAAATATTTTTAAAAATCATTTAATGTTAATCAAATTATATCTAAAAATTAAATCGGAACAATCGTTAACGCTATTAGTTACTATATTTTCTTAACTCTGGTTGTGTTCAAACCGTAAAAAACATCATTTGGCTATCTTATATATGCGAAATAGTAAATTTAAATTATATTCGAATAAAAGATAACAGTAATAGAGTGAGATATGATTATTTTTTTAAAAAACAATTCATAAGAAAAATTTTAAAAATAATTTATAGTACATCAAATGAACTTTAAAAATTAAATTGGAATCAAATCGGACAATCCTATTAAGTGTTCTATTTTCTTAACCCTGGTTATGTCTAAAACTTAAAAAGGCTCATTTGGGTCATCTCGTATAACCTAAATATTAATTTTAAAATAAATTTGCATAATAGATAATCGTAATTGAGTGTGATATGACTATTTTTTTTTAAACACAATACTTCAAAATATTTTTAAAAATCATTTAGGTTTAATCAAATTATATCTAAAAATTACATCGGAACAATCCTTAACGCTATTAGATATTACATTTTCTTAACTCTGGTTGTGTTCAAACCGTAAAAAACGTCATTTGGCTATATTGTATATGCGAAATAGTAAATTTAAATTACATTCGAATAATAGATAACAGTAATAGAATGAGATATAATTATTTTTTTAAAAAACAATTCATAAGAAGAATTTTTAAAACAATTTACAGTACATCAAATGAACTTCAAAAATTAAATTGGAATCAAATCGGACAAAGCTATAAGGATTAATTGTTCTATTTTCTTAACCCTGGTTATGTCTAAAACTTAAAAAGGATCATTTGGGACATCTCGTATAACCTAAATATTAATTTTAAAATAAATTTGAATAATAGATAACCGTAGTTAAGTGAGATATGACTATTTTTTTTAGACACAATCCATCAAAATATTTTTAAAAAATCATTTAATGTTAATCAAATTATATCTAAAAATTAAATCGGAACAATCGTTAACGCTATTAGTTACTATATTTTCTTAACTCTGCTTGTGTTCAAACCGTAAAAAACATCATTTGGCTATCTTATATATGCGAAATAGTAAATTTAAATTATATTCGAATAATAGATAACAGTAATAGAGTGAGATATGATTATTTTTTTAAAAAACAATTCATAAGAAAAATTTTAAAAATAATTTATAGTACATCAAATGAACTTTAAAAATTAAATTGGAATCAAATCGGACAATGCTATAAGGATTAATTGTTCTATTTTCTTAACCCTGGTTATGTCCAAAACTTAAAAAGGATCATTTGGGTCATCTTGTATAACCTAAATATTAATTTTAAAATAAATTTGAATAATAGATAACCGTAATTGAGTGAGATATAACCATTTTTTTTAAATACAATACATCAAAATATTTTTTAAAATCATTTAATGTTAATCAAATTATATCTAAAAATTAAATCGGAACAATCGTTAACGCTATTAGTTACTATATTTTCTTAACTCTGGTTCTGTTCAAACCGTAAAAAACATCATTTGGCTATCTTATATATGCGAAATAGTAAATTTAAATTATATTCGAATAATAGATAACAGTAATAGAGTGAGAATGATTATTTTTTTAAAAAACAATTCATAAGAAAAATTTTAAAAATAATTTATAGTACATCAAATGAACTTTAAAAATTAAATTGGAATCAAATCGGACAATGCTATAAGGATTAATTGTTCTATTCTCTTAACCCTGGTTATGTCCAAAACTTAAAAAGGATCATTTGGGTCATCTTGTATAACCTAAATATTAATTTTAAAATAAATTTGAATAATAGATAACCGTAATTGAGTGAGATATGACTATTTTTTTTAAACACATTACATCAAAATATTTTTAAAAATCATTTAGGGTTAATCAAATTATATCTAAAAATTACATCGGAACAATCGTTAACGCTATTAGATATTACATTTTCCTAACTCTGGTTGTGTTCAAACCGTAAAGAACATCATTTGGCTATCTTGTATATGCGAAATAGTAAATTTAAATTATATTCGAATAATAGATAACAGTAATAGAGTGAGATATGATTATTTTTTTAAAAAACAATTCATAAGAAAAATTTTAAAAATAATTTATAGTACATCAAATGAACTTTAAAAATTAAATTGGAATCAAATCGGACAATGCTATAAGGTTTAATTGTTCTATTTTCTTAATCCTGGTTATGTCTAAAACTTAAAAAGGATCATTTGGGTCATCTTGTATAACCTAAATATTAATTTTAATATAAATTTGAATAATAGATAACCGAAATTGAGTGAGATATGACTATTTTTTTTAAACACAATACATCAAAATATTTTTAAAAATCATTTAGGGTTAATCAAATTATATCTAAAAATTACATCGGAACAATCCTTAACGCTATTAGATATTACATTTTCTTAACTCTGGTTGTGTTCAAACCGTAAAAAACGTCATTTGGCTATCTTGTATATGCGAAATAGTAAATTTAAATTACATTCGAATAATAGATAACAGTAATAGAGTGAAATATGATTATTTTTTTAAAAAACAATTCATAAGAAAAAATTTAAAAATAATTAACAGTACATTAAATGAACTTTTAAAATTAAATTGGAATCAAATCGGGCAAGGCTATAAGGATTAAGTGTTCTATTTTCTTAACCCTGGTTATGTCTAAAATTTAAAAAGGATCATTTGGGACATCTCGTATAACGTAAATATTAATTTTAAAATAAATTTGAATAATAGATAACCGTAATTAAGTGAGATATGACTATTTTTTTTTTAACACAATCCATTAAAATATTTTTAAAAAATCATTTAATGTTAATCAAATTATATCTAAAAATTAAATCGGAACAATCGTTAACGCTATTAGTTACTATATTTTCTTAACTCTGGTTGTGTTCAAACCGTAAAAAACATCATTTGGCTATCTTATATATGCGAAATAGTAAATTTAAATTATATTCGAATAATAGATAACAGTAATAGAGTGAGATATGATTATTTTTTTAAAAAACAGTTCATAAGAAACATTTTAAAAATAATTTATAGTACATCAAATGAACTTTAAAAATTAAATTGGAATCAAATCGGACAATGCTATAAGGATTAATTGTTCTATTCTCTTAACCCTGGTTAAGTCCAAAACTTAAAAAGGATCATTTGGGTCATCTTGTATAACCTAAATATTAATTTTAAAATAAATTTGAATAATAGATAACCGTAATTGAGTGAGATATGACTATTTTTTTTAAACACATTACATCAAAATATTTTTAAAAATCATTTAGGGTTAATCAAATTATATTTAAAAATTACATCGGAACAATCGTTAACGCTATTAGTTACTATATTTTCTTAACTCTGGTTCTGTTCAAACCGTAAAAAACATCATTTGGCTATCTTATATATGCGAAATAGTAAATTTAAATTATATTCGAATAATAGATAACAGTAATAGAGTGAGATATGATTATGTTTTTAAAAAACAATTCATAAGAAAAATTTTAAAAATAATTTATAGTACATCAAATGAACTTCTTCTTCGTTCTATTTTCTTAACCCTGGTTATGTCTAAAACTTAAAAAGGATCATTTGGGACATCTCGTATAACCTAAATATTAATTTTAAAATAAATTTGAATAATAGATAACCGTAATTAAGTGAGATATGACTATTTTTTTCAGACACAATCCATCAAAATATTTAAAAAAAATCATTTAATGTTAATCAAATTATATCTAAAAATTAAATCGGAACAATCGTTAACGCTATTAGTTACTATATTTTCTTAACTCTAGTTGTGTTCAAACCGTAAAAAAACATCATTTGGCTATCTTGTATATGCGAAATAGTAAATTTAAATTATATTCGAATAATAGATAACAGTAATAGAGTGAGATATGATTATTTTTTTAAAAAACAATTCATAAGAAAAATTTTAAAAATAATTTATAGTACATCAAATGAACTTTAAAAATTAAATTGGAATCAAATCGGACAATGCTATAAGGTTTAATTGTTCTATTTTCTTAATCCTGGTTATGTCTAAAACTTAAAAAGGATCATTTGGGTCATCTTGTATAACCTAAATATTAATTTTAAAATAAATTTGAATAATAGATAACCGTAATTGAGTGAGATATGACCATTTTTTTTAAATACAATACATCAAAATATTTTTAAAAATCATTTAATGTTAATCAAATTATATCTAAAAATTAAATCGGAACAATCGTTAACGCTATTAATTACTATATTTTCTTAACTCTGCTTGTGTTCAAACCGTAAAAAACATCATTTGGCTATCTTATATATGCGAAATAGTAAATTTAAATTATATTCGAATAATAGATAACAGTAATAGAGTGAGATATGATTATTTTTTTAAAAAACAATTCATAAGAAAAATTTTAAAAATAATTTATAGTACATCAAATGAACTTTAAAAATTAAATTGGAATCAAATCGGACAATGCTATAAGGATTAATTATTCTATTTTCTTAACCCTGCTTATGTCCAAAACTTAAAAAGGATCATTTGGGTCATCTTGTATAACCTAAATATTAATTTTAAAATAAATTTGAATAATAGATAACCGTAATTGAGTGAGATATGACTATTTTTTTTAAACACATTACATCAAAATATTTTTAAAAATCATTAGGGTTAATCAAATTATATCTAAAAATTACATCGGAACAATCGTTAACGCTATTAGATAATACATTTTCTTAACTCTGGTTGTGTTCAAACCGTAAAGAACATCATTTGGCTATCTTGTATATGCGAAATAGTAAATTTAAATTATATTCGAATAATAGATAACAGTAATAGAGTGAGATATAATTATTTTTTTAAAAAACAATTCATAAGAAGAATTTTAAAAATAATGAAGAAAAATAAAGACAATGCTATGAGGATTAAGTGTTCTATTTTCTTAACCCTGGTTATGTCTAAAACTTAAAAAGGATCATTTGGGACATCTTGTATAACCTAAATATTAATTTTAAAATAAATTTGAATAATAGATAACCGTAATTAAGTGAGATATGACTATTTTTTTTAAACACAATCCATCAAAATATTTTTAAAAAATCATTTAATGTTAATCAAATTATATCTAAAAATTAAATCGGAACAATCGTTAACGCTATTAGTTACTATATTTTCTTAACTCTGGTTGTGTTCAAACCGTAAAAAACATCATTTGGCTATCTTATATATGCGAAATAGTTAATTTAAATTATATTCGAATAATAGATAACAGTAATAGAGTGAGATATAATTATTTTTTTAAAAAACAATTCATAAGAAGAATTTTAAAAATAATGAAGAAAAATAAAGACAATGCTATGAGGATTAAGTGTTCTATTTTCTTAACCCTGGTTATGTCTAAAACTTAAAAAGGATCATTTGGGACATCTTGTATAACCTAAATATTAATTTTAAAATAAATTTGAATAATAGATAACCGTAATTAAGTGAGATATGACTATTTTTTTTAAACACAATCCATCAAAATATTTTTAAAAAATCATTTAATGTTAATCAAATTATATCTAAAAATTAAATCGGAACAATCGTTAACGCTATTAGTTACTATATTTTCTTAACTCTGGTTGTGTTCAAACCGTAAAAAACATCATTTGGCTATCTTATATATGCGAAATAGTTAATTTAAATTATATTCGAATAATAGATAACAGTAATAGAGTGAGATATGATTATTTTTTTTTAAAACAATTCATAAGAAAATTTTAAAAATAATTTATAGTACATCAAATGAACTTTAAAAATTAAATTGGAATCAAATCGGACAATGCTATAAGGATTAATTGTTCTATTTTCTTAACCCTGGTTATGTCCAAAACTTAAAAAGGATCATTTGGGTCATCTTGTATAACCTAAATATTAATTTTAAAATAAATTTGAATAACAGATAACCGTAATTGAGTGAGATATGACCATTTTTTTTAAATACATCAAAATATTTTTAAAAATCATTTAGGTTTAATCAAATTATATCTAAAAATTACATAGGAACAATCCTTAACGCTATTAGATATTACATTTTCTTAACTCTGGTTGTGTTCAAACCGTAAAAAACGTTATTTGGCTATCTTGTATATGCGAAATAGTAAATTTAAATTATATTCGAATAATAGATAACAGTAATAGAGTGAGATATGATTATTTTTTTAAAAAACAATTCATAAGAAAAATTTTAAAAATAATTTATAGTACATCAAATGAACTTTAAAAATTAAATTGGAATCAAATCGGACAATGCTATAAGGATTAATTATTCTATTTTCTTAACCCTGGTTATGTCCAAAACTTAAAAAGGATCATTTGGGTCATCTTGTATAACCTAAATATTAATTTTAAAATAAATTTGAATAATAGATAACCGTAATTGAGTGAGATATGACTATTTTTTTTAAACACAATACATCAAAATATTTTTAAAAATCATTTAGGGTTAATCAAATTATATCTAAAAATTAAATTAAAATTAAATCTAAACAATCGTTAACGCAATTAGTTATTATATTTTCTTAATTCTGGTTGTGTTCAAACCGTAAAAAACATCATTTGGCAATCTCGTATATGCGAAATAGTAAATTTAAATTATATACGAATAATAGATAACAGTAATAGATGAGATATGATTATTTTTTTTAAAAACAATTCATAAGAAAAATTTTAAAAATAATTTACAGTACATTAAATGAACTTCAAAAGTTAAATTTGAATCAAATCGGACAATGCTGTAATGATTAATTGTTCTATTTTCTTAATCCTGGTTATGTCTAAAACTTAAAAAGGATCATTTGGGTCATCTTGTATAACCTAAATATTAATTTTAAAATAAATTTGAATAATAGATAACCGTAATTGAGTGAGATATGACCATTTTTTTTAAATACAATACATCAAAATATTTTTAAAAATCATTTAATGTTAATCAAATTATATCTAAAAATTAAATCGAAACAATCGTTAACGCTATTAGTTACTATATTTTCTTAACTCTGCTTGTGTTCAAACCGTAAAAAACATCATTTGGCTATCTTATATATGCGAAATAGTAAATTAAAATTATATTCGAATAATAGATAACAGTAATAGAGTGAGATATGATTATTTTTTTAAAAAACAATTCATAAGAAAAATTTTAAAAATAATTTATAGTACATCAAATGAACTTTAAAAATTAAATTGGAATCAAATCGGACAATGCTATAAGGATTAATTATTCTATTTTCTTAACCCTGGTTATGTCCAAAACTTAAAAAGGATCATTTGGGTCATCTTGTATAACCTAAATATTAATTTTAAAATAAATTTAAATAATAACCGTAATTGAGTGAGATATGACTATTTTTTTTAAACACATTACATCAAAATATTTTTAAAAATCATTAGGGTTAATCAAATTATATCTAAAAATTACATCGGAACAATCGTTAACGCTATTAGATAATACATTTTCTTAACTCTGGTTGTGTTCAAACCGTAAAAAATATCATTTGGCTATCTTATATATGCGAAATAGTAAATTTAAATTATATTCGAATAATAGATAACAGTAATAGAGTGAGATATGATTATTTTTTTAAAAAACAATTCATAAGAAAAATTTTAAAAATAATTTATAGTACATCAAATGAACTTTAAAAATTAAATTGGATTCAAATCGGACAATGCTATAAGGATTAATTGTTCTATTTCCTTAACCCTGGTTATGTCCAAAACTTAAAAAGGATCAGTTGGGTCATCTTGTATAACCTAAATATTAATTTTAAAATAAATTTGACTAATAGATAACCGTAATTGAGTGAGATATAACCATTTTTTTTAAATACAATACATCAAAATATTTTTAAAAATCATTTAATGTTAATCAAATTATATCTAAAAATTAAATCGGAACAATCGTTAACGCTATTAGTTACTATATTTTCTTAACTCTGGTTGTGTTCAAACCGTAAAAAACATCATTTGGCTATCTTATATATGCGAAATAGTAAATTTAAATTATATTCGAATAAAAGATAACAGTAATAGAGTGAGATATGATTATTTTTTTAAAAAACAATTCATAAGAAAAATTTTAAAAATAATTTATAGTACATCAAATGAACTTTAAAAATTAAATTGGAATCAAATCGGACAATCCTATTAAGTGTTCTATTTTCTTAACCCTGGTTATGTCTAAAACTTAAAAAGGCTCATTTGGGTCATCTCGTATAACCTAAATATTAATTTTAAAATAAATTTGAATAATAGATAATCGTAATTGAGTGTGATATGACTATTTTTTTTTAAACACAATACTTCAAAATATTTTTAAAAATCATTTAGGTTTAATCAAATTATATCTAAAAATTACATCGGAACAATCCTTAACGCTATTAGATATTACATTTTCTTAACTCTGGTTGTGTTCAAACCGTAAAAAACGTCATTTGGCTATATTGTATATGCGAAATAGTAAATTTAAATTACATTCGAATAATAGATAACAGTAATAGAATGAGATATAAAAATTTTTTTAAAAAACAATTCATAAGAAGAATTTTTAAAACAATTTACAGTACATCAAATGAACTTCAAAAATTAAATTGGAATCAAATCGGACAAAGCTATAAGGATTAATTGTTCTATTCTCTTAACCCTGGTTATGTCCAAAACTTAAAAAAGTATCATTTGGGTCATCTTGTATAACCTAAATATTAATTTTAAAATAAATTTGAATAATAGATAACCGTAATTGAGTGAGATATGACTATTTTTTTTAGACACAATCCATCAAAATATTTTTAAAAAATCATTTAATGTTAATCAAATTATATCTAAAAATTAAATCGGAACAATCGTTAACGCTATTAGTTACTATATTTTCTTAACTCTGCTTGTGTTCAAACCGTAAAAAACATCATTTGGCTATCTTATATATGCGAAATAGTAAATTTAAATTATATTCGAATAATAGATAACAGTAATAGAGTGAGATATGATTATTTTTTTAAAAAACAATTCATAAGAAAAATTTTAAAAATAATTTATAGTACATCAAATGAACTTTAAAAATTAAATTGGAATCAAATCGGACAATGCTATAAGGATTAATTGTTCTATTTTCTTAACCCTGGTTATGTCCAAAACTTAAAAAGGATCATTTGGCTCATCTTGTATAACTTAAATATTAATTTTAAAATAAATTTGAATAATAGATAACCGTAATTGAGTGAGATATAACCATTTTTTTTAAATACAATACATCAAAATATTTTTTAAAATCATTTAATGTTAATCAAATTATATCTAAAAATTAAATCGGAACAATCGTTAACGCTATTAGTTACTATATTTTCTTAACTCTGGTTCTGTTCAAACCGTAAAAAACATCATTTGGCTATCTTATATATGCGAAATAGTAAATTTAAATTATATTCGAATAATAGATAACAGTAATAGAGTGAGAATGATTATTTTTTTAAAAAACAATTCATAAGAAAAATTTTAAAAATAATTTATAGTACATCAAATGAACTTTAAAAATTAAATTGGAATCAAATCGGACAATGCTATAAGGATTAATTGTTCTATTCTCTTAACCCTGGTTATGTCCAAAACTTAAAAAAGTATCATTTGGGTCATCTTGTATAACCTAAATATTAATTTTAAAATAAATTTGAATAATAGATAACCGTAATTGAGTGAGATATGACTATTTTTTTTAAACACATTACATCAAAATATTTTTAAAAATCATTTAGGGTTAATCAAATTATATCTAAAAATTACATCGGAACAATCGTTAACGCTATTAGATATTACATTTTCCTAACTCTGGTTGTGTTCAAACCGTAAAGAACATCATTTGGCTATCTTGTATATGCGAAATAGTAAATTTAAATTATATTCGAATAATAGATAACAGTAATAGAGTGAGATATGATTATTTTTTTAATAAACAATTCATAAGAAAAATTTTAAAAATAATTTATAGTACATCAAATGAACTTTAAAAATTAAATTGGAATCAAATCGGACAATGCTATAAGGATTAATTGTTCTATTTTCTTAACCCTGGTTATGTCCAAAACTTAAAAAGGATCATTTGGGTCATCTTGTATAACCTAACTATTAATTTTAAAATAAATTTGAATAATAGATAACCGTAATTGAGTGAGATATGACTATTTTTTTTAAACACATTACATCAAAATTATTTTTAAAAATCATTTAGGGTTAATCAAATTATATCTAAAAATTACATCGGAACAATCGTTAACGCTATTAGTTACTATATTTTCTTAACTCTGGTTCTGTTCAAACCGTAAAAAACATCATTTGTCTATCTTATATATGCTAAATAGTAAATTTAAATTATATTCGAATAATAGTAATAGAGTAAGATATGATTATTTTTTTAAAAAACAATTCATAAGAAAAATTTTAAAAATAATTTATAGTACATCAAATGAACTTTAAAAATTAAATTGGAATCAAATCGGACAATGCTATAAGGTTTAATTGTTCTATTTTCTTAACCCTGGTTATGTCTAAAACTTAAAAAGGATCATTTGGGACATCTCGTATAACCTAAATATTAATTTTAAAATAAATTTGAATAATAGATAACCGTAATTAAGTGAGATATGACTATTTTTTTTAAACACAATCCATCAAAATATTTTTAAAAAATCATTTAATGTTAATCAAATTAAATCTAAAAATTAAATCGGAACAATCGTTAACGCTATTAGTTACTATATTTTCTTAACTCTGGTTGTGTTCAAACCGTAAAAAACATCATTTGGCTATCTTATATATGCGAAATAGTTAATTTAAATTATATTCGAATAATAGATAACAGTAATAGAGTGAGATATGATTATTATTTTAAAAAACAATTCATAAGAAACATTTTAAAAATAATTAATAGTACATCAAATGAACTTTAAAAATTAAATTGGAATCAAATCGGACAATGCTATAAGGATTAATTGTTCTATTTTCTTAACCCTGGTTATGTCCAAAACTTAAAAAGGATCATTTGGGTCATCTTGTATAACCTAAATATTAATTTTAAAATAAATTTGAATAATAGATAACCGTAATTGAGTGAGATATGACTATTTTTTTTAAACACATTACATCAAAATATTTTTAAAAATCATTTAGGGTTAATCAAATTATATCTAAAAATTACATCGGAACAATCGTTAACGCTATTAGTTACTATATTTTCTTAACTCTGGTTCTGTTCAAACCGTAAAAAACATCATTTGGCTATCTTATATATGCGAAATAGTAAATTTAAATTATATTCGAATAATAGATAACAGTAATAGAGTGAGATATGATTATGTTTTTAAAAAACAATTCATAAGAAAAATTTTAAAAATAATTTATAGTACATCAAATGAACTTTAAAAATTAAATTGGAATCAAATCGGACAATGCTATAAGGTTTAATTGTTCTATTTTCTTAACCCTGGTTATGTCTAACTCTTAAAAAGGATCATTTGGGACATCTCGTATAACCTAAATATTAATTTTAAAATAAATTTGAATAATAGATAACCGTAATTAAGTGAGATATGACTATTTTTTTTAAACACAATCCATCAAAATATTTTTAAAAAATCATTTAATGTTAATCAAATTATATCTAAAAATTAAATCGGAACAATCGTTAACGCTATTAGTTACTATATTTTCTTAACTCTGGTTCTGTTCAAACCGTAAAAAACATCATTTGGCTATCTTATATATGCGAAATAGTAAATTTAAATTATATTCGAATAATAGATAACAGTAATAGAGTGAGAATGATTATTTTTTTAAAAAACAATTCATAAGAAAAATTTTAAAAATAATTTATAGTACATCAAATGAACTTTAAAAATTAAATTGGAATCAAATCGGACAATGCTATAAGGATTAATTGTTCTATTCTCTTAACCCTGGTTATGTCCAAAACTTAAAAAAGTATCATTTGGGTCATCTTGTATAACCTAAATATTAATTTTAAAATAAATTTGAATAATAGATAACCGTAATTGAGTGAGATATGACTATTTTTTTTAAACACATTACATCAAAATATTTTTAAAAATCATTTAGGGTTAATCAAATTATATCTAAAAATTACATCGGAACAATCGTTAACGCTATTAGATATTACATTTTCCTAACTCTGGTTGTGTTCAAACCGTAAAGAACATCATTTGGCTATCTTGTATATGCGAAATAGTAAATTTAAATTATATTCGAATAATAGATAACAGTAATAGAGTGAGATATAATTATTTTTTTAAAAAACAATTCATAAGAAGAATTTTAAAAATAATGAAGAAAAATAAAGACAATGCTATAAGGATTAAGTGTTCTATTTTCTTAACCCTGGTTATGTCTAAAACTTAAAAAGGATCATTTGGGACATCTTGTATAACCTAAATATTAATTTTAAAATAAATTTGAATAATAGATAACCGTCATTAAGTGAGATATGACAATTTTTTTTAAACACAATTCATCAAAATATTTTTAAAAAATCATTTAGGGTTAATCAAATTATATCTAAAAATTAAATCGGAACAATCGTTAACGCTATTAGTTTCTATATTTTCTTAACTCTGGTTGTGTTCAAACCGTAAAAAACATCATTTGGCTATCTTATATATGCGAAATAGTAAATTTGAATTATATTCGAATAATAGATAACAGTAATAGAGTGAGATATGATTATTTTTTTAATAAACAATTCATAAGAAAAATTTTAAAAATAATTTATAGTACATCAAATGAACTTTAAAAATTAAATTGGAATCAAATCGGACAATGCTATAAGGATTAATTGTTCTATTTTCTTAACCCTGGTTATGTCCAAAACTTAAAAAGGATCATTTGGGTCATCTTGTATAACCTAACTATTAATTTTAAAATAAATTTGAATAATAGATAACCGTAATTGAGTGAGATATGACTATTTTTTTTAAACACATTACATCAAAATTATTTTTAAAAATCATTTAGGGTTAATCAAATTATATCTAAAAATTACATCGGAACAATCGTTAACGCTATTAGTTACTATATTTTCTTAACTCTGGTTCTGTTCAAACCGTAAAAAACATCATTTGTCTATCTTATATATGCGAAATAGTAAATTTAAATTATATTCGAATAATAGATAATAGTAATAGAGTAAGATATGATTATTTTTTTAAAAAACAATTCATAAGAAAAATTTTAAAAATAATTTATAGTACATCAAATGAACTTTAAAAATTAAATTGGAATCAAATCGGACAATGCTATAAGGTTTAATTGTTCTATTTTCTTAACCCTGGTTATGTCTAAAACTTAAAAAGGATCATTTGGGACATCTCGTATAACCTAAATATTAATTTTAAAATAAATTTGAATAATAGATAACCGTAATTAAGTGAGATATGACTATTTTTTTTAAACACAATCCATCAAAATATTTTTAAAAAATCATTTAATGTTAATCAAATTAAATCTAAAAATTAAATCGGAACAATCGTTAACGCTATTAGTTACTATATTTTCTTAACTCTGGTTCTGTTCAAACCGTAAAAAACATCATTTGGCTATCTTATATATGCGAAATAGTAAATTTAAATTATATTCGAATAATAGATAACAGTAATAGAGTGAGATATGATTATTTTTTTAAAAAACAATTCATAAGAAAAATTTTAAAAATAATTTATAGTACATCAAATGAACTTTAAAAATTAAATTGGAATCAAATCGGACAATGCTATAAGGTTTAATTGTTCTATTTTCTTAACCCTGGTTATGTCTAACTCTTAAAAAGGATCATTTGGGACATCTCGTATAACCTAAATATTAATTTTAAAATAAATTTGAATAATAGATAACCGTAATTAAGTGAGATATGACTATTTTTTTTAAACACAATCCATCAAAATATTTTTAAAAAATCATTTAATGTTAATCAAATTATATCTAAAAATTAAATCGGAACAATCGTTAACGCAATTAGTTATTATATTTTCTTAATTCTGGTTGTGTTCAAACCGTAAAAAACATCATTTGGCTATCTTGTATATGCGAAATAGTAAATTTAAATTATATTCGAATAATAGATAACAGTAATAGAGTGAGATATGATTATTTTTTTAAAAAACAATTCATAAGAAAAATTTTAAAAATAATTTATAGTACATCAAATGAACTTTAAAAATTAAATTGGAATCAAATCGGACAATGCTATAAGGTTTAATTGTTCTATTTTCTTAACCCTGGTTATGTCTAAAACTTAAGAGGGATCATTTGGGACATCTCGTATAACCTAAATATTAATTTTAAAATAAATTTGAATAATAGATAACCGTAAATAAGTGAGATATGACTATTTTTTTTAAACACAATCCATCAAAATATTTTTAAAAAATCATTTAATGTTAATCAAATTATATCTAAAAATTAAATCGGAACAATCGTTAACGCAATTAGTTATTATATTTTCTTAATTCTGGTTGTGTTCAAACCGTAAAAAACATCATTTGGCAATCTCGTATATGCGAAATAGTAAATTTAAATTATATTCGAATAATAGATAACAGTAATAGATGAGATATGATTATTTTTTTTAAAAACAATTCATAAGAAAAATTTTAAAAATAATTTACAGTACATTAAATGAACTTCAAAAGTTAAATTTGAATCAAATCGGACAATGCTGTAATGATTAATTGTTCTATTTTCTTAATCCTGGTTATGTCTAAAACTTAAAAAGGATCATTTGGGTCATCTTGTATAACCTAAATATTAATTTTAAAATAAATTTGAATAATAGATAACCGTAATTAAGTGAGATATGACTATTTTTTTCAGACACAATCCATCAAAATATTTTAAAAAAATCATTTAATGTTAATCAAATTATATCTAAAAATTAAATCGGAACAATCGTTAACGCTATTAGTTACTATATTTTCTTAACTCTTGTTGTGTTCAAACCGTAAAAAACATCATTTGGCTATCTTGTATATGCGAAATAGTAAATTTAAATTATATTCGAATAATAGATAACAGTAATAGAGTGAGATATGATTATTTTTTTAAAAAACAATTCATAAGAAAAATTTTAAAAATAATTTATAGTACATCAAATGAACTTTAAAAATTAAATTGGAATCAAATCGGACAATGCTATAAGGTTTAATTGTTTTATTTTCTTAACCCTGGTTATGTCTAAAACTTAAAAAGGATCATTTGGGACATCTCGTATAACCTAAATATTAAATTTAAAATAAATTTGAATAATAGATAACCGTAATTAAGTGAGATATGACTATTTTTTTTAAACACAATCCATCAAAATATTTTTAAAAAATCATTTAATGTTAATCAAATTATATCTAAAAATTAAATCGGAACAATCGTTAACGCTATTAGTTACTATATTTTCTTAACTCTAGTTGTGTTCAAACCGTAAAAAACATCATTTGGCTATCTTATATATGCGAAATAGTAAATTTAAATTATATTCGAATAATAGATAACAGTAATAGAGTGAGATATAATTATTTTTTTAAAAAACAATTCATAAGAAGAATTTTAAAAATAATGAAGAAAAATAAAGACAATGCTATAAGGATTAAGTGTTCTATTTTCTTAACCCTGGTTATGTCTAAAACTTAAAAAGGATCATTTGGGACATCTTGTATAACCTAAATATTAATTTTAAAATAAATTTGAATAATAGATAACCGTAATTAAGTGAGATATGACTATTTTTTTTAAACACAATCCATCAAAATATTTTTAAAAAATCATTTAATGTTAATCAAATTATATTAAGATTATTTTTTTAAAAAACAATTCATAAGAAAAAATTTAAAAATAATTAACAGTACATTAAATGAACTTTAAAAATTAAATTGGAATCAAATCGGGCAATGCTATAAGGATTAAGTGTTCTATTTTCTTAACCCTGGTTATGTCTAAAATTTAAAAAGGATCATTTGGGACATCTCGTATAACCTAAATATTAATTTTAAAATAAATTTGAATAATAGATAACCGTAATTGAGTGAGATATGACTATTTTTTTTAAACACATTACATCAAAATATTTTTAAAAATCATTTAGGGTTAATCAAATTATATCTAAAAATTAAATCGGAACAATCGTTAACGCTATTATTTATTATATTTTTTTAATTCTGGTTGTGTTCAAACCGTAAAAAACATCATTTGGCTATCTTATATATGCGAAATAGTAAATTTAAATTATATTCGAATAATAGATAACAGTAATAGAGTGAGATATGATTATTTTTTTAAAAAACAGTTCATAAGAAACATTTTAAAAATAATTTATAGTACATCAAATGAACTTTAAAAATTAAATTGGAATCAAATCGGACAATGCTATAAGGATTAATTGTTCTATTCTCTTAACCCTGGTTAAGTCCAAAACTTAAAAAGGATCATTTGGGTCATCTTGTATAACCTAAATATTAATTTTAAAATAAATTTGAATAATAGATAACCGTAATTGAGTGAGATATGACTATTTTTTTTAAACACATTACATCAAAATATTTTTAAAAATCATTAGGGTTAATCAAATTATATCTAAAAATTACATCGGAACAATCGTTAACGCTATTAGATAATACATTTTCTTAACTCTGGTTGTGTTCAAACCGTAAAAAACATCATTTGGCTATTTTATATATGCGAAATAGTAAATTTAAATTATATTCGAATAATAGATAACAGTAATAGAGTGAGATATGATTATTTTTTTAAAAACCAATTCATAAGAAAAATTTTAAAAATAATTTATAGTACATCAAATGAACTTTAAAAATTAAATTGGAATTAAATCGGACAATGCTATAAGGTTTAATTGTTCTATTTTCTTAACCCTGGTTATGTCCAAAACTTAAAAAGGATCATTTGGGTCATCTTGTATAACCTAAATATTAATTTTAAAATAAATTTGAATAATAGATAACCGTAATTGAGTGAGATATGACCATTTTTTTTAAATACAATACATCAAAATATTTTTAAAAATCATTTAATGTTAATCAAATTATATCTAAAAATTAAATCGGAACAATCGTTAACGCTATTAGTTACTATACTTTCTTAACTCTGGTTGTGTTCAAACCGTAAAAAACATCATTTGGCTATCTTATATATGCGAAATAGTAAATTTAAATTATATTCGAATAATAGATAACAGTAATAGAGTGAGATATGATAATTATTGTAAAAAACAATTCATAAGAAAAAATTTAAAAATAATTAACAGTACATTAAATGAACTTTAAAAATTAAATTGGAATCAAATCGAACAATGCTATAAGGATTAAGTGTTCTATTTTCTTAACCCTGGTTATGTCTAAAACTTAAAAAGGATTATTTGGGACATCTTGTATAACCTAAATATTAATTTTAAAATAAATTTGAATAATAGATAACCGTAATTGAGTGAGATATGACCATTTTTTTTAAATACAATACATCAAAATATTTTAAAAAATCATTTAATGTTAATCAAATTATATCTAAAAATTACATCGGAACAATCGTTAACGCTATTAGTTACTATATTTTCTTAACTCTGGTTGTGTTCAAACCGTAAAAAACATCATTTGGCTATCTTATATATGCGAAATAGTAAATTTAAATTATATTCGAATAATAGACAACAGTAATAGAGTGAGATATGATTATTTTTTTTTAAAACAATTCATAAGAAAAATTTTAAAAATAATTTATAGTACATCATATGAACTTTAAAAATTAAATTGGAATCAAATCGGACAATGCTATAAGGATTAATTGTTCTATTTTCTTAACCCTGGTTATGTCCAAAACTTAAAAAGGATCATTTGGGTCATCTTGTATAACCTAAATATTAATTTTAAAATAAATTTGAATAATAGATAACCGTAATTGAGTGAAATATGACTATTTTTTTTAAACACAATACATCAAAATATTTTTAAAAATCATTTAGGATTAATCAAATTATATCTAAAAATTAAATTAAAATTAAATCGAAACAATCGTTAACGCAATTAGTTATTATATTTTCTTAATTCTGGTTGTGTTCAAACCGTAAAAAACATCATTTGGCAATCTCGTATATGCGAAATAGTAAATTTAAATTATATTCGAATTATAGATAACAGTAATAGATGAGATATGATTATTTTTTTTAAAAACAATTCATAAGAAAAATTTTAAAAATAATTTACAGTACATTAAATGAACTTCAAAAGTTAAATTTAAATCAAATCGGACAATGCTGTAATGATTAATTGTTCTATTTTCTTAATCCTGGTTATGTCCAAAACTTAAAAAGGATCATTTGGGTCATCTTGTATAACCTAAATATTAATTTTAAAATAAATTTGAATAATAGATAACCGTAATTGAGTGAGATATGACCATTTTTTTTAAATACAATACATCAAAATATTTTTAAAAATCATTTAATGTTAATCAAATTATATCAAAAAATTAAATCGGAACAATCGTTAACGCTATTAGTTACTATATTTTCTTAATTCTGGTTGTGTTCAAACCGTAAAAAACATCATTTGGCAATCTCGTATATGCGAAATAGTAAATTTAAATTATATTCGAATAATAGATAACAGTAATAGATGAGATATGATTATTTTTTTTAAAAACAAATTCATAAGAAAAATTTTAAAAATAATTTACAGTACATTAAATGAACTTCAAAAGTTAAATTTGAATCAAATCGGACAATGCTGTAATGATTAATTGTTCTATTTTCTTAACCCTGGTTATGTCTAAAATTTAAAATGGATCATTTGGGTCATCTTGTATAACCTAAATATTAATTTTAAAATAAATTTGAATAATAGATAACCGTAATTGAGTGAGATATGACTATTTTTTTTAAACACAATACATCAAAATATTTTTAAAAATCATTTAGGGTTAATCAAATTATATCTAAAAATTACATCGGAACAATCGTTAACATTATTTTTTATATTATTTTAATTCTGGTTGTGTTCAAACCGTAAAAAACATCATTTGGCTATCTTGTGTATGCGAAATAGTAAATTTAAATTATATTCGAATAATAGATAACAGTAATAGAGTGAGATATAATTATCTTTTTAAAAAACAATTCATAAGAAGAATTTTAAAAATAATGAAGAAAAATAAAGACAATGCTATAAGGATTAAGTGTTCTATTTTCTTAACCCTGGTTATGTCTAAAACTTAAAAAGGATCATTTGGGACATCTTGTATAACCTAAATATTAATTTTAATATAAATTTGAATAATGATAACCGAAATTGAGTGAGATAAGACTATTTTTTTTAAACACAATACATCAAAATATTTTTAAAAATCATTTAGGGTTAATCAAATTATATCTAAAAATTACATCGGAACAATCGTTAACGCTATTATTTATTATATTTTTTTAATTCTGGTTGTGTTCAAACCGTAAAAAACATCATTTGGCTATCTTGTGTATGCGAAATAGTAAATTTAAATTATATTCGAATAATAGATAACAGTAATAGAGTGAAATATGATTATTTTTTTAAAAAACAATTCATAAGAAAAAAAATAAAAATAATTAACAGTACATTAAATGAACTTTAAAAATTAAATTGGAATCAAATCGGGCAATGCTATAAGGATTAGGTGTTCTATTTTCTTAACCCTGGTTATGTCTAAAACTTAAAAAGGATCATTTGGGACATCTTGTATAACCTAAATATTAATTTTAATATAAATTTGAATAATAGATAATCGAAATTGAGTGAGATATGACTATTTTTTTTAAACACAATACATCAAAATATTTTTAAAAATCATTTAGGGTTAATCAAATTATATCTAAAAATTAAATCGGAACAATCCTTAACGCTATTATTTATTATATTTTTTTAATTCTGGTTGTGTTCAAACCGTAAAAAACATCATTTGGCTATCTTGTGTATGCGAAATAGTGAATTTAAATTATATTCGAATAATAGATAACAGTAATAGAGTGAGATATAATTATTTTTTTAAAAAACAATTCATAAGAAGAATTTTAAAAATAATGAAGAAAAATAAAGACAATGCTATAAGGATTAAGTGTTCTATTTTCTTAACCCTGGTTATGTCTAAAACTTAAAAAGGATCATTTGGGACATCTTGTATAACCTAAATATTAATTTTAATATAAATTTGAATAATGATAACCGAAATTGAGTGAGATAAGACTATTTTTTTTAAACACAATACATCAAAATATTTTTAAAAATCATTTAGGGTTAATCAAATTATATCTAAAAATTACATCGGAACAATCGTTAACGCTATTATTTATTATATTTTTTTAATTCTGGTTGTGTTCAAACCGTAAAAAACATCATTTGGCTATCTTGTGTATGCGAAATAGTAAATTTAAATTATATTCGAATAATAGATAACAGTAATAGAGTGAAATATGATTATTTTTTTAAAAAACAATTCATAAGAAAAAAATTAAAAATAATTAACAGTACATTAAATGAACTTTAAAAATTAAATTGGAATCAAATCGGGCAATGCTATAAGGATTAGGTGTTCTATTTTCTTAACCCTGGTTATGTCTAAAACTTAAAAAGGATCATTTGGGACATCTTGTATAACCTAAATATTAATTTTAATATAAATTTGAATAATAGATAATCGAAATTGAGTGAGATATGACTATTTTTTTTAAACACAATACATCAAAATATTTTTAAAAATCATTTAGGGTTAATCAAATTATATCTAAAAATTAAATCGGAACAATCCTTAACGCTATTATTTATTATATTTTTTTAATTCTGGTTGTGTTCAAACCGTAAAAAACATCATTTGGCTATCTTGTGTATGCGAAATAGTGAATTTATATTATATTCGAATAATAGATAACAGTAATAGAGTGAGATATAATTATTTTTTTAAAAAACAATTCATAAGAAGAATTTTAAAAATAATGAAGAAAAATAAAGACAATGCTATAAGGATTAAGTGTTCTATTTTCTTAACCCTGGTTATGTCTAAAACTTAAAAAGGATCATTTGGGACATCTTGTATAACCTAAATATTAATTTTAATATAAATTTGAATAATAGATAACCGAAATTGAGTGAGATATGACTATTTTTTTTAAACACAATACATCAAAATATTTTTTAAAATCATTTAGGGTTAATCAAATTATATAAAAAATTAATTTAAAATTAAATCGGAACAATCGTTAACGCTATTAGTTATTATATTTTCTTATTTCTGGTTGTGTTCAAATCGTAAAAAACATCATTTGGCAATCTTGTATATGCGAAATAGTAAATTTAAATTATATTCGAATAATAGATAACAGTAATAGATGAGATATGATTATTTTTTTAAAAAACAATTCAGAAGAAAAATTTTTAAAATAATTTACAGTACATTAAATGAACTTCAAAAATTAAATTGGAATCATAACGGAAAATGCTGTAATGATTAATTGTTCTTTTTTCTTAACCCTGGTTATGTCCAAAACTTAAAAAGGATCATTTGGGACATCTTGTATAACCTAAATATTAATTTTAAAATAAATTTGAATAATAGATAACCGTAATTAAGTGAGATATGACTATTTTTTTTAAACAGAATACATCAAAATATTTTTAAAAATTATTTAGGTTTAATCAAATTATATCTAAAAATTACATCGGAACAATCTTTAACGCTATTATTTATTATATTTTTTTAATTCTGGTTGTGTTCAAACCGTAAAAAACATCATTTGGCTATCTTGTATATGCGAAATAGTAAACTTAAATTATATTCAAATAATAGATAACAGTAATACAGTGAAATATGATTATTTTTTTAAAAAACAATTCATAAGAAAAAATTTAAAAATAATTATCAGTACATTAAATGAACTTCAAAAATTAAATTGGAATCAAATCGGACAATGCTGTAATGATTAATTGTTCTATTTTCTTAACCCTGGTTATGTCCAAAACTTAAAAAGGATCATTTGGGTCATCTTGTATAACCTAAATATTGATTTTAAAATAAATTTGAATAATAGATAACCGTAATTGAGTGAGATATGACCATTTTTTTTAAATACAATACATCAAAATATTTTTAAAAATCATTTAATGTTAATCAAATTATATCTAAAAATTAAATCGGAACAATCGTTAACGCTATTAGTTACTATATTTTCTTAACTCTGGTTGTGTTTAAACCGTAAAAAACATCATTTGGCTATCTTATATATGCGAAATAGTAAATTTAAATTATATTCGAATAATAGGAAATAGTAATAGAGTGAGATATAATTATTTTTTTAAAAAACAATTCATAAGAAATATTTTAAAAATAATTTACAGTACATCAAATGAACTTCAAAAATTAAATTAGAATCAAATCGGACAATGCTATAAGGATTAATTGTTCTATTTTCTTAACCCTGGTTATGTCCAAAACTTAAAAAGGCTCATTTGGGTCATCGTGTATAACCTAAATATTAATTTTAAAATAAATTTGAAATATAGATAATCGTAATTGAGTGAGATATGACTATTTTTTTTAAACACAATACATCAAAATATTTTTAAAAATCATTTAGGATTAATCAAATTATATCTAAAAATTAAATTAAAATTAAATCGAAACAATCGTTAACGCAATTAGTTATTATATTTTCTTAATTCTGGTTGTGTTCAAACCGTAAAAAACATCATTTGGCAATCTCGTATATGCGAAATAGTAAATTTAAATTATATTCGAATAATAGATAACAGTAATAGATGAGATATGATTATTTTTTTTAAAAACAATTCATAAGAAAAATTTTAAAA
This sequence comes from Anthonomus grandis grandis, assembly GCF_022605725.1. Classification (NCBI taxonomy): domain Eukaryota; kingdom Metazoa; phylum Arthropoda; class Insecta; order Coleoptera; family Curculionidae; genus Anthonomus; species Anthonomus grandis. The sequence goes on from NC_065558.1 coordinate 25,541,069, forward strand.
ATAATTTATAGTACATCAAATGAACTTTAAAAATTAAATTGGAATCAAATCGGACAATGTTATAAGGATTAATTGTTCTATTTTCTTAACCCTGGTTATGTCCAAAACTTAAAAAGGATCATTTGGGTCATCTTGTATAACCTAAATATTAATTTTAAAATAAATTTGAATATTAGATAACCGTAATTGAGTGAGATATGACTATTTTTTTTAAACACAATTCATCAAAATATTTTTAAAAATCATTTAGGGTTAATCAAATTATATCTAAAAATTAAATCGGAACAATCGTTAACGTTATTACTTACTATATTTTCTGAACTCTGGTTGTGTTTAAACCGTAAAAAACATCATTTGGCAATCTTGTATATGCGAAATAGTAAATTTAAATTATATTCGAATAATAGATAATAGTAATAGAGTGAGATATAATTATTTTTTTAAAAAACAATTCATAAGAAAAATTTTAAAAATAATTTATAGTACATCAAATGAACTTTAAAAATTAAATTGGAATCAAATCGGACAATGCTATAAGGATTAATTGTTCTATTTTCTTAACCCTGGTTATGTCCAAAACTTAAAAAAAAGGATCATTTGGGTCATCTTGTATAACCTAAATATTAATTTTAAAATAAATTTCAATAATAGATAACCGTAATTGAGTGAGATATGACTATTTTTTTTAAACACAATACATCAAAATATTTTTAAAAATCATTTAGGATTAATCAAATTATATCTAAAAATTAAATTAAAATTAAATCGAAACAATCGTTAACGCAATTAGTTATTATATTTTCTTAATTCTGGTTGTGTTCAAACCGTAAAAAACATCATTTGGCAATCTCGTATATGCGAAATAGTAAATTTAAATTATATTCGAATAATAGATAACAGTAATAGATGAGATATGATTATTTTTTTTAAAAACAATTCATAAGAAAAATTTTAAAAATAATTTATAGTACATCAAATGAACTTTAAAAATTAAATTGGAATCAAATCGGACAATGTTATAAGGATTAATTGTTCTATTTTCTTAACCCTGGTTATGTCCAAAACTTAAAAAGGATCATTTGGGTCATCTTGTATAACCTAAATATTAATTTTAAAATAAATTTGAATAATAGATAACCGTAATTGAGTGAGATATGACTATTTTTTTTAAACACATTACATCAAAATATTTTTAAAAATCATTTAGGGTTAATCAAATTATATCTAAAAATTAAATCGGAACAATCGTTAACGCTATTAGTTACTATATTTTCTTAACTCTGGTTGTGTTCAAACCGTAAAAAACATCATTTGGCTATCTTATATATGCGAAATAGTAAATTTAAATTATATTCGAATAATAAATAACAGTAATAGAGTGAGATATAATTATTTTTTTAAAAAACAATTCATAAGAAGAATTTTAAAAATAATGAAGAAAAATAAAGACAATGCTATAAGGATTAAGTGTTCTATTTTCTTAACCCTGATTATGTCTAAAACTTAAAAAGGATCATTTGGGACATCTTGTATAACCTAAATATTAATTTTAAAATAAATTTAAATAATAGCTAACCGTAATTGAGTGAAATATGACTATTTTTTTTAAACACATTACATCAAAATATTTTTAAAAATCATTTAGGGTTAATCAAATTATATCTAAAAATTACATTGGAACAATCGTTAATGCTATTAGATATTACATTTTCTTAACTCTGGTTGTGTTCAAACCGTAAAGAACATCATTTGGCTCTCTTGTATATGCAAAATAGTAAATTTAAATTATATTCGAATAATAGATAACAGTAATAGAGTGAGATATAATTATTATTTTAAAAAACAATTCATAAGAAGAATTTTAAAAATAATTTACAGTACATCAAATGAACTTTAAAAATTAAATTGGAATCAAATCGGACAATGCTATAAGAATTAAGTGTTCTATTTTCTTAACCCTGGTTATGTCTAAAACTTAAAAAGGATCATTTGGGACATCTTGTATAACCTAAATATTAATTTTAAAATAAATTTGAATAATAGATAACCGTAATTAAGTGAGATATGACTATTTTTTTTAAACACAATTCATCAAAATATTTTAAAAAAATCATTTAGGGTTAATCAAATTATATCTAAAAATTAAATCGGAACAATCGTTAACGCTATTAGTTACTATATTTTCTTAACTCTGGTTGTGTTCAAACCGTAAAAAACATCATTTGGCTATCTTATATATGCGAAATAGTAAATTTAAATTATATTCGAATAATAGATAACAGTAATAGAGTGAGATATAATTATTTTTTTAAAAAACAATTCATAAGAAGAATTTTAAAAATAATTTATAGTACATCAAATGAACTTTAAAAATTAAATTGGAATGAAATCGGACAATGCTATAAGGATTAAGTGTTCTATTTTCTTAACCCTGGTTATGTCTAAAACTTAAAAAGGATCATTTGGGACATCTTGTATCACCTAAATATTAATTTCAAAATAAATTTGAATAATAGATAACCGTAATTAAGTGAGATATGACTATTTTTTTTAAACAGAATCCATCAAAATATTTTAAAAAAATCATTTAGGGTTAATCAAATTATATTTAAAAATTAAATCGGAACAATCCTTAACGCTATTATTTATTATATTTTCTTAATTCTGGTTGTGTTCAAACCATAAAGAACATCATTTGGTTATCTTGTATATGCGAAATAGTAAATTTAAATTATATTCGAATAATAGATAACAGTAATAGAGTGAGATATAATTATTTTTTTAAAAAACAATTCATAAGAAATATTTTAAAGATAATTTACAGTACATCAAATGAACTTTAAAAATTAAATTGGAATAAAATCGGACAATGCTTTAAGGATTAAGTGTTCTATTTTCTTAACCCTGGTTATGTCCAAAACTTAAAAAGGCTCATTTGGGTCATCGTGTATAACCTAAATATTAATTTTAAAATAAATTTGAATAATAGATAATCGTAGTTGAGTGTGATATGACTATTTTTTTTTAAACACAATACATCAAAATATTTTTAAAAATCATTTAGGTTTAATCAAATTATATCTAAAAATTACATCGGAACAATCGTTAACGCTATTAGATATTACATTTTCTTAGCTCTGGTTGTGTTCAAACAGTAAAAAACGTCATTTGGCTATCTTGTATATGCGAAATAGTAAATTTAAATTACATTCGAATAATAGATAACAGTAAAAGAGTGAGATATAATTATTTTTTTTTAAAACAATTCATAAGAAGAATTTTAAAAATAATTTACAGTACATCAAATGAACTTTAAAAATTAAATTGGAATCTAATCGGACAATGCTATAAGGATTAAGTGTTCTATTTTCTTAACCCTGGTTGTGTCTAAAACTTAAAAAGGATCATTTGGGACATCTTGTATAACCTAAATATTAATTTTAATATAAATTTGAATAAAAGATAATCGAAATTGAGTGAGATATGACTATTTTTTTTAAACACAATACATCAAAATATTTTTAAAAATCATTTAGGGTTAATCAAATTATATCTAAAAATTACATCGGAACAATCGTTAACGCTATTATTTATTATATTTTTTTAATTCTGGTTGTGTTCAAACCGTAGAAAACATCATTTGGCTATCTTGTGTATGCGAAATAGTAAATTTAAATTATATTCGAATAATAGATAACAGTAATAGAGTGAAATATGATTATTTTTTTAAAAAACAATTCATAAGAAAAAATTTAAAAATAATTAACAGTACATTAAATGAACTTTAAAAATTAAATTGGAATCAAATCGGGCAATGTAATAAGGATTAAGTGTTCTATTTTCTTAACCCTGGTTATGTCTAAAACTTAAAAAGGATCATTTGGGACATCTCGTATAACCTAAATATTAATTTTAAAATGAATTTGAATAACAGATAACCGTAATTAAGTGAGATATGACTATTTTTTTTAAACACAATCCATCAAAATATTTTTAAAAAATCATTTAATGTTAATCAAATTATATCTAAAAATTAAATCGGAACAATCGTTAACGCTATTAGTTACTATATTTTCTTAACTCTGGTTGTGTTCAAACCGTAAAAAACATCATTTGGCTATCTTATATATGCGAAATAGTAAATTTAAATTATATTCGAATAATAGATAACAGTAATAGAGTGAGATATGATTATTTTTTTTAAAAACAATTCATAAGAAACATTTTAAAAATAATTTATAGTACATCAAATGAACTTTAAAAATTAAATTGGAATCAAATCGGACAATGCTATAAGGATTAATTGTTCTATTTTCTTAACCCTGGTTATGTCCAAAACTTAAAAAGGATCATTTGGGTCATCTTGTATAACCTAAATATGAATTTTAAAATAAATTTCAATAATAGATAACCGTAATTGAGTGAGATATGACTATTTTTTTTAAACACATTACATCAAAATATTTTTAAAAATCATTTAGGGTTAATCAAATTATATCTAAAAATTAAATCGGAACAATCGTTAACGCTATTAGTTACTATATTTTCTTAACTCTGGTTGTGTTCAAACCGTAAAAAACATCATTTGGCTATCTTATATATGCGAAATAGTAAATTTAAATTATATTCGAATAATAGATAACAGTAATAGAGTGAGATATGATTATTTTTTTTAAAAACAATTCATAAGAAAAATTTTTAAAATAATTTACAGTACATTAAATGAACTTCAAAAGTTAAATTTGAATCAAATCGGACAATGCTGTAATGATTAATTGTTCTATTTTCTTAATCCTGCTTATGTCTAAAACTTAAAAAGGATCATTTGGGTCATCTTGTATAACCTAAATATTAATTTTAAAATAAATTTGAATAATAGATAACCTTAATTGAGTGAGATATGACTATTTTTTTTTAAACACAATACATCAAAATATTTTTAAAAATCATTTAGGTTTAATCAAATTATATCTAAAAATTACATCGGAACAATCCTTAACGCTATTAGATATTACATTTTCTTAACTCTGGTTGTGTTCAAACCGTAAAAAACGTCATTTGGCTATCTTGTATATGCGAAATAGTAAATTTAAAGTACATTCGAATAATAGATAACAGTAATAGAATGAGATATAATTATTTTTTTAAAAAACAATTCATAAGAAGAATTTTTAAAATAATTTACAGTACATCAAATGAACTTCAAAAATTAAATTGGAATAAAATCGGACAATGCTTTAAGGATTAAGTGTTCTATTTTCTTAACCCTGGTTATGTCCAAAACTTAAAAAGGCTCATTTGGGTCATCGTGTATAACCTAAATATTAATTTTAAAATAAATTTGAATAATAGATAATCGTAGTTGAGTGTGATATGACTATTTTTTTTTAAACACAATACATCAAAATATTTTTAAACATCATTTAGGTTTAATCAAATTATATCTAAAAATTACATCGGAACAATCGTTAACGCTATTAGATATTACATTTTCTTAGCTCTGGTTGTGTTCAAACAGTAAAAAACGTCATTTGGCTATCTTGTATATGCGAAATAGTAAATTTAAATTACATTCGAATAATAGATAACAGTAAAAGAGTGAGATATAATTTTTTTTTTTAAAACAATTCATAAGAAAAATTTTAAAAATAATTTACAGTACATCAAATGAACTTTAAAAATTAAATTGGAATCTAATCGGACAATGCTATAAGGATTAAGTGTTCTATTTTCTTAACCCTGGTTATGTCTAAAACTTAAAAAGGATCATTTGGGACATCTTGTATAACCTAAATATTAATTTTAATATAAATTTGAATAATAGATAATCGAAATTGAGTGAGATATGACTATTTTTTTTAAACACAATACATCAAAATATTTTTAAAAATCATTTAGGGTTAATCAAATTATATCTAAAAATTACATCGGAACAATCGTTAACATTATTTTTTATATTATTTTAATTCTGGTTGTGTTCAAACCGTAAAAAACATCATTTGGCTATCTTGTGTATGCGAAATAGTAAATTTAAATTATATTCGAATAATAGATAACAGTAATAGAGTGAAATATGATTATTTTTTTAAAAAACAATTCATAAGAAAAAATTTAAAAATAATTAACAGTACATTAAATGAACTTTAAAAATTAAATTGGAATCAAATCGGGCAATGCTATAAGGATTAAGTGTTCTATTTTCTTAACCCTGGTTATGTCTAAAACTTAAAAAGGATCATTTGGGACATCTCGTAAAACGTAAATATTAATTTTAAAATAAATTTGAATAACAGATAACCGTAATTAAGTGAAATATGACTATTTTTTTTAAACACAATCCATCAAAATATTTTTAAAAAATCATTTAATGTTAATCAAATTATATCTAAAAATTAAATCGGAACAATCGTTAACGCTATTAGTTACTATATTTTCTTAACTCTGGTTGTTTTCAAACCGTAAAAAACATCATTTGGCTATCTTATATATGCGAAATAGTAAATTTAAATTATATTCGAATAATAGATAACAGTAATAGAGTGAGATATGATTATTTTTTTAAAAAACAATTCATAAGAAACATTTTAAAAATAATTTATACATCAAATAAACTTTAAAAATTAAATTGGAATCAAATCGGATAATGCTATAAGGATTAATTGTTCTATTTTCTTAACCCTGGTTATGTCCAAAACTTAAAAAGGATCATTTGGGTCATCTTGTATAACCTAAATATTAATTTTAAAATAAATTTGAATAATAGATAACCGTAATTGAGTGAGATATGACTATTTTTTTTAAACACAATACATCAAAATATTTTTAAAAATCATTTAGGGTTAATCAAATTATATCTAAAAATTAAATTAAAATTAAATCGAAACAATCGTTAACGTAATTAGTTATTATATTTTCTTAATTCTGGTTGTGTTCAAACCGTAAAAAACATCATTTGGCAATCTCGTATATGCGAAATAGTAAATTTAAATTATATTCGAATAATAGATAACAGTAATAGATGAGATATGATTATTTTTTTTAAAAACAATTCATAAGAAAAATTTTAAAAATAATTTACAGTACATTAAATGAACTTCAAAAGTTAAATTTGAATCAAATCGGACAATGCTGTAATGATTAATTGTTCTATTTTCTTAATCCTTGTTATGTCTAAAACTTAAAAAGGATCATTTGGGTCATCTTGTATAACCTAAATATTAATTTTAAAATAAATTTGAATAATAGATAACCTTAATTGAGTGAGATATGACCATTTTTTTTAAATACAATACATCAAAATATTTTTAAAAATCATTTAATGTTAATCAAATTATATCTAAAAATTAAATCGGAACAATCGTTAACGCTATTAGTTACTATATTTTCTTAACTCTGGTTGTGTTCAAACCGTAAAAAACATCATTTGGCTATTTTATATATGCGAAATAGTAAATTTAAATTATATTCGAATAATAGATAACAGTAATAGAGTGAGATATGATTATTTTTTTAAAAACCAATTCATAAGAAAAATTTTAAAAATAATTTATAGTACATCAAATGAACTTTAAAAATTAAATTGGAATTAAATCGGACAATGCTATAAGGTTTAATTGTTCTATTTTCTTAACCCTGGTTATGTCCAAAACTTAAAAAGGATTATTTGGGACATCTTGTATAACCTAAATATTAATTTTAAAATAAATTTGAATAATAGATAACCGTAATTGAGTGAGATATGACCATTTTTTTTAAATACAATACATCAAAATATTTTAAAAAATCATTTAATGTTAATCAAATTATATCTAAAAATTACATCGGAACAATCGTTAACGCTATTAGTTACTATATTTTCTTAACTCTGGTTGTGTTCAAACCGTAAAAAACATCATTTGGCTATCTTATATATGCGAAATAGTAAATTTAAATTATATTCGAATAATAGACAACAGTAATAGAGTGAGATATGATTATTTTTTTTTAAAACAATTCATAAGAAAAATTTTAAAAATAATTTATAGTACATCATATGAACTTTAAAAATTAAATTGGAATCAAATCGGACAATGCTATAAGGATTAATTGTTCTATTTTCTTAACCCTGGTTATGTCCAAAACTTAAAAAGGATCATTTGGGTCATCTTGTATAACCTAAATATTAATTTTAAAATAAATTTGAATAATAGATAACCGTAATTGAGTGAAATATGACTATTTTTTTTAAACACAATACATCAAAATATTTTTAAAAATCATTTAGGATTAATCAAATTATATCTAAAAATTAAATTAAAATTAAATCGAAACAATCGTTAACGCAATTAGTTATTATATTTTCTTAATTCTGGTTGTGTTCAAACCGTAAAAAACATCATTTGGCAATCTCGTATATGCGAAATAGTAAATTTAAATTATATTCGAATTATAGATAACAGTAATAGATGAGATATGATTATTTTTTTTAAAAACAATTCATAAGAAAAATTTTAAAAATAATTTACAGTACATTAAATGAACTTCAAAAGTTAAATTTAAATCAAATCGGACAATGCTGTAATGATTAATTGTTCTATTTTCTTAATCCTGGTTATGTCCAAAACTTAAAAAGGATCATTTGGGTCATCTTGTATAACCTAAATATTAATTTTAAAATAAATTTGAATAATAGATAACCGTAATTGAGTGAGATATGACCATTTTTTTTAAATACAATACATCAAAATATTTTTAAAAATCATTTAATGTTAATCAAATTATATCAAAAAATTAAATCGGAACAATCGTTAACGCTATTAGTTACTATATTTTCTTAATTCTGGTTGTGTTCAAACCGTAAAAAACATCATTTGGCAATCTCGTATATGCGAAATAGTAAATTTAAATTATATTCGAATAATAGATAACAGTAATAGATGAGATATGATTATTTTTTTTAAAAACAAATTCATAAGAAAAATTTTAAAAATAATTTACAGTACATTAAATGAACTTCAAAAGTTAAATTTGAATCAAATCGGACAATGCTGTAATGATTAATTGTTCTATTTTCTTAACCCTGGTTATGTCTAAAATTTAAAATGGATCATTTGGGTCATCTTGTATAACCTAAATATTAATTTTAAAATAAATTTGAATAATAGATAACCGTAATTGAGTGAGATATGACTATTTTTTTTAAACACAATACATCAAAATATTTTTAAAAATCATTTAGGGTTAATCAAATTATATCTAAAAATTACATCGGAACAATCGTTAACGCTATTATTTATTATATTTTTTTAATTCTGGTTGTGTTCAAACCGTAAAAAACATCATTTGGCTATCTTGTGTATGCGAAATAGTAAATTTAAATTACATTCGAATAATAGATAACAGTAAAAGAGTGAGATATAATTTTTTTTTTTTAAAACAATTCATAAGAAAAATTTTAAAAATAATTTACAGTACATCAAATGAACTTTAAAAATTAAATTGGAATCTAATCGGACAATGCTATAAGGATTAAGTGTTCTATTTTCTTAACCCTGGTTATGTCTAAAACTTAAAAAGGATCATTTGGGACATCTTGTATAACCTAAATATTAATTTTAATATAAATTTGAATAATAGATAATCGAAATTGAGTGAGATATGACTATTTTTTTTAAACACAATACATCAAAATATTTTTAAAAATCATTTAGGGTTAATCAAATTATATCTAAAAATTACATCGGAACAATCGTTAACGCTATTATTTATTATATTTTTTTAATTCTGGTTGTGTTCAAACCGTAAAAAACATCATTTGGCTATCTTGTGTATGCGAAATAGTAAATTTAAATTATATTCGAATAATAGATAACAGTAATAGAGTGAAATATGATTATTTTTTTAAAAAACAATTCATAAGAAAAAATTTAAAAATAATTAACAGTACATTAAATGAACTTTAAAAATTAAATTGGAATCAAATCGGGCAATGCTATAAGGATTAAGTGTTCTATTTTCTTAACCCTGGTTATGTCTAAAACTTAAAAAGGATCATTTGGGACATCTCGTAAAACGTAAATATTAATTTTAAAATAAATTTGAATAACAGATAACCGTAATTAAGTGAGATATGACTATTTTTTTTAAACACAATCCATCAAAATATTTTTAAAAAATCATTTAATGTTAATCAAATTATATCTAAAAATTAAATCGGAACAATCGTTAACGCTATTAGTTACTATATTTTCTTAACTCTGGTTGTTTTCAAACCGTAAAAAACATCATTTGGCTATCTTATATATGCGAAATAGTAAATTTAAATTATATTCGAATAATAGATAACAGTAATAGAGTGAGATATGATTATTTTTTTAAAAAACAATTCATAAGAAACATTTTAAAAATAATTTATAGTACATCAAATAAACTTTAAAAATTAAATTGGAATCAAATCGGATAATGCTATAAGGATTAATTGTTCTATTTTCTTAACCCTGGTTATGTCCAAAACTTAAAAAGGATCATTTGGGTCATCTTGTATAACCTAAATATTAATTTTAAAATAAATTTGAATAATAGATAACCGTAATTGAGTGAGATATGACTATTTTTTTTAAACACAATACATCAAAATATTTTTAAAAATCATTTAGGGTTAATCAAATTATATCTAAAAATTAAATCGGAACAATCGTTAACGCTATTAGTTACTATACTTTCTTAACTCTGGTTGTGTTCAAACCGTAAAAAACATCATTTGGCTATCTTATATATGCGAAATAGTAAATTTAAATTATATTCGAATAATAGATAACAGTAATAGAGTGAGATATGATAATTATTGTAAAAAACAATTCATAAGAAAAAATTTAAAAATAATTAACAGTACATTAAATGAACTTTAAAAATTAAATTGGAATCAAATCGAACAATGCTATAAGGATTAAGTGTTCTATTTTCTTAACCCTGGTTATGTCTAAAACTTAAAAAGGATTATTTGGGACATCTTGTATAACCTAAATATTAATTTTAAAATAAATTTGAATAATAGATAACCGTAATTGAGTGAGATATGACCATTTTTTTTAAATACAATACATCAAAATATTTTAAAAAATCATTTAATGTTAATCAAATTATATCTAAAAATTACATCGGAACAATCGTTAACGCTATTAGTTACTATATTTTCTTAACTCTGGTTGTGTTCAAACCGTAAAAAACATCATTTGGCTATCTTATATATGCGAAATAGTAAATTTAAATTATATTCGAATAATAGACAACAGTAATAGAGTGAGATATGATTATTTTTTTTTAAAACAATTCATAAGAAAAATTTTAAAAATAATTTATAGTACATCATATGAACTTTAAAAATTAAATTGGAATCAAATCGGACAATGCTATAAGGATTAATTGTTCTATTTTCTTAACCCTGGTTATGTCCAAAACTTAAAAAGGATCATTTGGGTCATCTTGTATAACCTAAATATTAATTTTAAAATAAATTTGAATAATAGATAACCGTAATTGAGTGAAATATGACTATTTTTTTTAAACACAATACATCAAAATATTTTTAAAAATCATTTAGGATTAATCAAATTATATCTAAAAATTAAATTAAAATTAAATCGAAACAATCGTTAACGCAATTAGTTATTATATTTTCTTAATTCTGGTTGTGTTCAAACCGTAAAAAACATCATTTGGCAATCTCGTATATGCGAAATAGTAAATTTAAATTATATTCGAATAATAGATAACAGTAATAGATGAGATATGATTATTTTTTTTAAAAACAATTCATAAGAAAAATTTTAAAAATAATTTACAGTACATTAAATGAACTTCAAAAGTTAAATTTAAATCAAATCGGACAATGCTGTAATGATTAATTGTTCTATTTTCTTAATCCTGGTTATGTCCAAAACTTAAAAAGGATCATTTGGGTCATCTTGTATAACCTAAATATTAATTTTAAAATAAATTTGAATAATAGATAACCGTAATTGAGTGAGATATGACCATTTTTTTTAAATACAATACATCAAAATATTTTTAAAAATCATTTAATGTTAATCAAATTATATCAAAAAATTAAATCGGAACAATCGTTAACGCTATTAGTTACTATATTTTCTTAATTCTGGTTGTGTTCAAACCGTAAAAAACATCATTTGGCAATCTCGTATATGCGAAATAGTAAATTTAAATTATATTCGAATAATAGATAACAGTAATAGATGAGATATGATTATTTTTTTTAAAAACAAATTCATAAGAAAAATTTTAAAAATAATTTACAGTACATTAAATGAACTTCAAAAGTTAAATTTGAATCAAATCGGACAATGCTGTAATGATTAATTGTTCTATTTTCTTAACCCTGGTTATGTCTAAAATTTAAAATGGATCATTTGGGTCATCTTGTATAACCTAAATATTAATTTTAAAATAAATTTGAATAATAGATAACCGTAATTGAGTGAGATATGACTATTTTTTTTAAACACATTACATCAAAATATTTTTAAAAATCATTAGGGTTAATCAAATTATATCTAAAAATTACATCGGAACAATCGTTAACGCTATTAGATAATACATTTTCTTAACTCTGGTTGTGTTCAAACCGTAAAGAACATCATTTGGCTATCTTGTATATGCGAAATAGTAAATTTAAATTATATTCGAATAATAGATAACAGTAATAGAGTGAGATATAATTATTTTTTTAAAAAACAATTCATAAGAAGAATTTTAAAAATAATGAAGAAAAATAAAGACAATGCTATAAGGATTAAGTGTTCTATTTTCTTAACCCTGGTTATGTCTAAAACTTAAAAAGGATCATTTGGGACATCTTGTATAACCTAAATATTAATTTTAATATAAATTTGAATAATGATAACCGAAATTGAGTGAGATAAGACTATTTTTTTTAAACACAATACATCAAAATATTTCTAAAAATCATTTAGGGTTAATCAAATTATATCTAAAAATTACATCGGAACAATCGTTAACGCTATTATTTATTATATTTTTTTAATTCTGGTTGTGTTCAAACCGTAGAAAACATCATTTGGCTATCTTGTGTATGCGAAATAGTAAATTTAAATTATATTCGAATAATAGATAACAGTAATAGAGTGAAATATGATTATTTTTTTAAAAAACAATTCATAAGAAAAAAAATAAAAATAATTAACAGTACATTAAATGAACTTTAAAAATTAAATTGGAATCAAATCGGGCAATGCTATAAGGATTAGGTGTTCTATTTTCTTAACCCTGGTTATGTCTAAAACTTAAAAAGGATCATTTGGGACATCTTGTATAACCTAAATATTAATTTTAATATAAATTTGAATAATAGATAATCGAAATTGAGTGAGATATGACTATTTTTTTTAAACACAATACATCAAAATATTTTTAAAAATCATTTAGGGTTAATCAAATTATATCTAAAAATTAAATCGGAACAATCCTTAACGCTATTATTTATTATATTTTTTTAATTCTGGTTGTGTTCAAACCGTAAAAAACATCATTTGGCTATCTTGTGTATGCGAAATAGTGAATTTAAATTATATTCGAATAATAGATAACAGTAATAGAGTGAGATATAATTATTTTTTTAAAAAACAATTCATAAGAAGAATTTTAAAAATAATGAAGAAAAATAAAGACAATGCTATAAGGATTAAGTGTTCTATTTTCTTAACCCTGGTTATGTCTAAAACTTAAAAAGGATCATTTGGGACATCTTGTATAACCTAAATATTAATTTTAATATAAATTTGAATAATGATAACCGAAATTGAGTGAGATAAGACTATTTTTTTTAAACACAATACATCAAAATATTTTTAAAAATCATTTAGGGTTAATCAAATTATATCTAAAAATTACATCGGAACAATCGTTAACGCTATTATTTATTATATTTTTTTAATTCTGGTTGTGTTCAAACCGTAAAAAACATCATTTGGCTATCTTGTGTATGCGAAATAGTAAATTTAAATTATATTCGAATAATAGATAACAGTAATAGAGTGAAATATGATTATTTTTTTAAAAAACAATTCATAAGAAAAAAATTAAAAATAATTAACAGTACATTAAATGAACTTTAAAAATTAAATTGGAATCAAATCGGGCAATGCTATAAGGATTAGGTGTTCTATTTTCTTAACCCTGGTTATGTCTAAAACTTAAAAAGGATCATTTGGGACATCTTGTATAACCTAAATATTAATTTTAATATAAATTTGAATAATAGATAATCGAAATTGAGTGAGATATGACTATTTTTTTTAAACACAATACATCAAAATATTTTTAAAAATCATTTAGGGTTAATCAAATTATATCTAAAAATTAAATCGGAACAATCCTTAACGCTATTATTTATTATATTTTTTTAATTCTGGTTGTGTTCAAACCGTAAAAAACATCATTTGGCTATCTTGTGTATGCGAAATTGTGAATTTAAATTATATTCGAATAATAGATAACAGTAATAGAGTGAGATATAATTATTTTTTTAAAAAACAATTCATAAGAAGAATTTTAAAAATAATGAAGAAAAATAAAGACAATGCTATAAGGATTAAGTGTTCTATTTTCTTAACCCTGGTTATGTCTAAAACTTAAAAAGGATCATTTGGGACATCTTGTATAACCTAAATATTAATTTTAATATAAATTTGAATAATAGATAACCGAAATTGAGTGAGATATGACTATTTTTTTTAAACACAATACATCAAAATATTTTTTAAAATCATTTAGGGTTAATCAAATTATATAAAAAATTAATTTAAAATTAAATCGGAACAATCGTTAACGCTATTAGTTATTATATTTTCTTATTTCTGGTTGTGTTCAAATCGTAAAAAACATCATTTGGCAATCTTGTATATGCGAAATAGTAAATTTAAATTATATTCGAATAATAGATAACAGTAATAGATGAGATATGATTATTTTTTTAAAAAACAATTCAGAAGAAAAATTTTTAAAATAATTTACAGTACATTAAATGAACTTCAAAAATTAAATTGGAATCATAACGGAAAATGCTGTAATGATTAATTGTTCTTTTTTCTTAACCCTGGTTATGTCCAAAACTTAAAAAGGATCATTTGGGACATCTTGTATAACCTAAATATTAATTTTAAAATAAATTTGAATAATAGATAACCGTAATTAAGTGAGATATGACTATTTTTTTTAAACAGAATACATCAAAATATTTTTAAAAATCATTTAGGTTTAATCAAATTATATCTAAAAATTACATCGGAACAATCTTTAACGCTATTATTTATTATATTTTTTTAATTCTGTTTGTGTTCAAACCGTAAAAAACATCATTTGGCTATCTTGTATATGCGAAATAGTAAACTTAAATTATATTCAAATAATAGATAACAGTAATACAGTGAAATATGATTATTTTTTTAAAAAACAATTCATAAGAAAAAATTTAAAAATAATTATCAGTACATTAAATGAACTTCAAAAATTAAATTGGAATCAAATCGGACAATGCTGTAATGATTAATTGTTCTATTTTCTTAACCCTGGTTATGTCCAAAACTTAAAAAGGATCATTTGGGTCATCTTGTATAACCTAAATATTGATTTTAAAATAAATTTGAATAATAGATAACCGTAATTGAGTGAGATATGACCATTTTTTTTAAATACAATACATCAAAATATTTTTAAAAATCATTTAATGTTAATCAAATTATATCTAAAAATTAAATCGGAACAATCGTTAACGCTATTAGTTACTATATTTTCTTAACTCTGGTTGTGTTTAAACCGTAAAAAACATCATTTGGCTATCTTATATATGCGAAATAGTAAATTTAAATTATATTCGAATAATAGAAAATAGTAATAGAGTGAGATATAATTATTTTTTTAAAAAACAATTCATAAGAAATATTTTAAAAATAATTTACAGTACATCAAATGAACTTCAAAAATTAAATTAGAATCAAATCGGACAATGCTATAAGGATTAATTGTTCTATTTTCTTAACCCTGGTTATGTCCAAAACTTAAAAAGGCTCATTTGGGTCATCGTGTATAACCTAAATATTAATTTTAAAATAAATTTGAAATATAGATAATCGTAATTGAGTGAGATATGACTATTTTTTTTAAACACAATACATCAAAATATTTTTAAAAATCATTTAGGATTAATCAAATTATATCTAAAAATTAAATTAAAATTAAATCGAAACAATCGTTAACGCAATTAGTTATTATATTTTCTTAATTCTGGTTGTGTTCAAACCGTAAAAAACATCATTTGGCAATCTCGTATATGCGAAATAGTAAATTTAAATTATATTCGAATAATAGATAACAGTAATAGATGAGATATGATTATTTTTTTTAAAAACAATTCATAAGAAAAATTTTAAAAATAATTTATAGTACATCAAATGAACTTTAAAAATTAAATTGGAATCAAATCGGACAATGTTATAAGGATTAATTGTTCTATTTTCTTAACCCTGGTTATGTCCAAAACTTAAAAAGGATCATTTGGGTCATCTTGTATAACCTAAATATTAATTTTAAAATAAATTTGAATATTAGATAACCGTAATTGAGTGAGATATGACTATTTTTTTTAAACACAATTCATCAAAATATTTTTAAAAATCATTTAGGGTTAATCAAATTATATCTAAAAATTAAATCGGAACAATCGTTAACGTTATTACTTACTATATTTTCTGAACTCTGGTTGTGTTTAAACCGTAAAAAACATCATTTGGCAATCTTGTATATGCGAAATAGTAAATTTAAATTATATTCGAATAATAGATAATAGTAATAGAGTGAGATATAATTATTTTTTTAAAAAACAATTCATAAGAAAAATTTTAAAAATAATTTATAGTACATCAAATGAACTTTAAAAATTAAATTGGAATCAAATCGGACAATGCTATAAGGATTAATTGTTCTATTTTCTTAACCCTGGTTATGTCCAAAACTTAAAAAAAAGGATCATTTGGGTCATCTTGTATAACCTAAATATTAATTTTAAAATAAATTTCAATAATAGATAACCGTAATTGAGTGAGATATGACTATTTTTTTTAAACACAATACATCAAAATATTTTTAAAAATCATTTAGGATTAATCAAATTATATCTAAAAATTAAATTAAAATTAAATCGAAACAATCGTTAACGCAATTAGTTATTATATTTTCTTAATTCTGGTTGTGTTCAAACCGTAAAAAACATCATTTGGCAATCTCGTATATGCGAAATAGTAAATTTAAATTATATTCGAATAATAGATAACAGTAATAGATGAGATATGTTTATTTTTTTTAAAAACAATTCATAAGAAAAATTTTAAAAATAATTTATAGTACATCAAATGAACTTTAAAAATTAAATTGGAATCAAATCGGACAATGTTATAAGGATTAATTGTTCTATTTTCTTAACCCTGGTTATGTCCAAAACTTAAAAAGGATCATTTGGGTCATCTTGTATAACCTAAATATTAATTTTAAAATAAATTTGAATAATAGATAACCGTAATTGAGTGAGATATGACTATTTTTTTTAAACACATTACATCAAAATATTTTTAAAAATCATTTAGGGTTAATCAAATTATATCTAAAAATTAAATCGGAACAATCGTTAACGCTATTAGTTACTATATTTTCTTAACTCTGGTTGTGTTCAAACCGTAAAAAACATCATTTGGCTATCTTATATATGCGAAATAGTAAATTTAAATTATATTCGAATAATAAATAACAGTAATAGAGTGAGATATAATTATTTTTTTAAAAAACAATTCATAAGAAGAATTTTAAAAATAATGAAGAAAAATAAAGACAATGCTATAAGGATTAAGTGTTCTATTTTCTTAACCCTGATTATGTCTAAAACTTAAAAAGGATCATTTGGGACATCTTGTATAACCTAAATATTAATTTTAAAATAAATTTAAATAATAGCTAACCGTAATTGAGTGAAATATGACTATTTTTTTTAAACACATTACATCAAAATATTTTTAAAAATCATTTAGGGTTAATCAAATTATATCTAAAAATTACATTGGAACAATCGTTAATGCTATTAGATATTACATTTTCTTAACTCTGGTTGTGTTCAAACCGTAAAGAACATCATTTGGCTCTCTTGTATATGCAAAATAGTAAATTTAAATTATATTCGAATAATAGATAACAGTAATAGAGTGAGATATAATTATTATTTTAAAAAACAATTCATAAGAAGAATTTTAAAAATAATTTACAGTACATCAAATGAACTTTAAAAATTAAATTGGAATCAAATCGGACAATGCTATAAGGATTAAGTGTTCTATTTTCTTAACCCTGGTTATGTCTAAAACTTAAAAAGGATCATTTGGGACATCTTGTATAACCTAAATATTAATTTTAAAATAAATTTGAATAATAGATAACCGTAATTAAGTGAGATATGACTATTTTTTTTAAACACAATTCATCAAAATATTTTAAAAAAATCATTTAGGGTTAATCAAATTATATCTAAAAATTAAATCGGAACAATCGTTAACGCTATTAGTTACTATATTTTCTTAACTCTGGTTGTGTTCAAACCGTAAAAAACATCATTTGGCTATCTTATATATGCGAAATAGTAAATTTAAATTATATTCAAATAATAGATAACAGTAATAGAGTGAGATATAATTATTTTTTTAAAAAACAATTCATAAGAAGAATTTTAAAAATAATTTATAGTACATCAAATGAACTTTAAAAATTAAATTGGAATGAAATCGGACAATGCTATAAGGATTAAGTGTTCTATTTTCTTAACCCTGGTTATGTCTAAAACTTAAAAAGGATCATTTGGGACATCTTGTATCACCTAAATATTAATTTCAAAATAAATTTGAATAATAGATAACCGTAATTAAGTGAGATATGACTATTTTTTTTAAACAGAATCCATCAAAATATTTTAAAAAAATCATTTAGGGTTAATCAAATTATATTTAAAAATTAAATCGGAACAATCCTTAACGCTATTATTTATTATATTTTCTTAATTCTGGTTGTGTTCAAACCATAAAGAACATCATTTGGTTATCTTGTATATGCGAAATAGTAAATTTAAATTATATTCGAATAATAGATAACAGTAATAGAGTGAGATATAATTATTTTTTTAAAAAACAATTCATAAGAAATATTTTAAAAATAATTTACAGTACATCAAATGAACTTTAAAAATTAAATTGGAATAAAATCGGACAATGCTTTAAGGATTAAGTGTTCTATTTTCTTAACCCTGGTTATGTCCAAAACTTAAAAAGGCTCATTTGGGTCATCGTGTATAACCTAAATATTAATTTTAAAATAAATTTGAATAATAGATAATCGTAGTTGAGTGTGATATGACTATTTTTTTTTAAACACAATACATCAAAATATTTTTAAAAATCATTTAGGTTTAATCAAATTATATCTAAAAATTACATCGGAACAATCGTTAACGCTATTAGATATTACATTTTCTTAGCTCTGGTTGTGTTCAAACAGTAAAAAACGTCATTTGGCTATCTTGTATATGCGAAATAGTAAATTTAAATTACATTCGAATAATAGATAACAGTAAAAGAGTGAGATATAATTATTTTTTTTTAAAACAATTCATAAGAAGAATTTTAAAAATAATTTACAGTACATCAAATGAACTTTAAAAATTAAATTGGAATCTAATCGGACAATGCTATAAGGATTAAGTGTTCTATTTTCTTAACCCTGGTTGTGTCTAAAACTTAAAAAGGATCATTTGGGACATCTTGTATAACCTAAATATTAATTTTAATATAAATTTGAATAAAAGATAATCGAAATTGAGTGAGATATGACTATTTTTTTTAAACACAATACATCAAAATATTTTTAAAAATCATTTAGGGTTAATCAAATTATATCTAAAAATTACATCGGAACAATCGTTAACGCTATTATTTATTATATTTTTTTAATTCTGGTTGTGTTCAAACCGTAGAAAACATCATTTGGCTATCTTGTGTATGCGAAATAGTAAATTTAAATTATATTCGAATAATAGATAACAGTAATAGAGTGAAATATGATTATTTTTTTAAAAAACAATTCATAAGAAAAAATTTAAAAATAATTAACAGTACATTAAATGAACTTTAAAAATTAAATTGGAATCAAATCGGGCAATGCTATAAGGATTAAGTGTTCTATTTTCTTAACCCTGGTTATGTCTAAAACTTAAAAAGGATCATTTGGGACATCTCGTATAACCTAAATATTAATTTTAAAATGAATTTGAATAACAGATAACCGTAATTAAGTGAGATATGACTATTTTTTTTAAACACAATCCATCAAAATATTTTTAAAAAATCATTTAATGTTAATCAAATTATATCTAAAAATTAAATCGGAACAATCGTTAACGCTATTAGTTACTATATTTTCTTAACTCTGGTTGTGTTCAAACCGTAAAAAACATCATTTGGCTATCTTATATATGCGAAATAGTAAATTTAAATTATATTCGAATAATAGATAACAGTAATAGAGTGAGATATGATTATTTTTTTTAAAAACAATTCATAAGAAACATTTTAAAAATAATTTATAGTACATCAAATGAACTTTAAAAATTAAATTGGAATCAAATCGGACAATGCTATAAGGATTAATTGTTCTATTTTCTTAACCCTGGTTATGTCCAAAACTTAAAAAGGATCATTTGGGTCATCTTGTATAACCTAAATATGAATTTTAAAATAAATTTCAATAATAGATAACCGTAATTGAGGGAGATATGACTATTTTTTTTAAACACATTACATCAAAATATTTTTAAAAATCATTTAGGGTTAATCAAATTATATCTAAAAATTAAATCGGAACAATCGTTAACGCTATTAGTTACTATATTTTCTTAACTCTGGTTGTGTTCAAACCGTAAAAAACATCATTTGGCTATCTTATATATGCGAAATAGTAAATTTAAATTATATTCGAATAATAAATAACAGTAATAGAGTGAGATATAATTATTTTTTTAAAAAACAATTCATAAGAAGAATTTTAAAAATAATGAAGAAAAATAAAGACAATGCTATAAGGATTAAGTGTTCTATTTTCTTAACCCTGATTATGTCTAAAACTTAAAAAGGATCATTTGGGACATCTTGTATAACCTAAATATTAATTTTAAAATAAATTTAAATAATAGCTAACCGTAATTGAGTGAAATATGACTATTTTTTTTAAACACATTACATCAAAATATTTTTAAAAATCATTTAGGGTTAATCAAATTATATCTAAAAATTACATTGGAACAATCGTTAATGCTATTAGATATTACATTTTCTTAGCTCTGGTTGTGTTCAAACCGTAAAGAACATCATTTGGCTCTCTTGTATATGCGAAATAGTAAATTTAAATTATATTCGAATAATAGATAACAGTAATAGAGTGAGATATAATTATTATTTTAAAAAACAATTCATAAGAAGAATTTTAAAAATAATTTACAGTACATCAAATGAACTTTAAAAATTAAATTGGAATCAAATCGGACAATGCTATAAGGATTAAGTGTTCTATTTTCTTAACCCTGGTTATGTCTAAAACTTAAAAAGGATCATTTGGGACATCTTGTATAACCTAAATATTAATTTTAATATAAATTTGAATAATAGATAATCGAAATTGAGTAAGATATGACTATTTTTTTTAAACACAATACATCAAAATATTTTTAAAAATCATTTAGGGTTAATCAAATTATATCTAAAAATTACATCGGAACAATCGTTAACGCTATTATTTATTATATTTTTTTAATTCTGGTTGTGTTCAAACCGTAGAAAACATCATTTGGCTATCTTGTGTATGCGAAATAGTAAATTTAAATTATATTCGAATAATAGATAACAGTAATAGAGTGAAATATGATTATTTTTTTAAAAAACAATTCATAAGAAAAAATTTAAAAATAATTAACAGTACATTAAATGAACTTTAAAAATTAAATTGGAATCAAATCGGGCAATGCTATAAGGATTAAGTGTTCTATTTTCTTAACCCTGGTTATGTCTAAAACTTAAAAAGGATCATTTGGGACATCTCGTATAACCTAAATATTAATTTTAAAATAAATTTGAATAACAGATAACCGTAATTAAGTGAGATATGACTATTTTTTTTAAACACAATCCATCAAAATATTTTTAAAAAATCATTTAACGTTAATCAAATTATATCTAAAAATTAAATCGGAACAATCGTTAACGCTATTAGTTACTATATTTTCTTAACTCTGGTTGTGTTCAAACCGTAAAAAACATCATTTGGCTATCTTATATATGCGAAATAGTAAATTTAAATTATATTCGAATAATAGATAACAGTAATAGAGTGAGATATGATTATTTTTTTTAAAAACAATTCATAAGAAACATTTTAAAAATAATTTATAGTACATCAAATGAACTTTAAAAATTAAATTGGAATCAAATCGGATAATGCTATAAGGATTAATTGTTCTATTTTCTTAACCCTGGTTATGTCCAAAACTTAAAAAGGATCATTTGGGTCATCTTGTATAACCTAAATATTAATTTTAAAATAAATTTGAATAATAGATAACCGTAATTGAGTGAGATATGACTATTTTTTTTAAACACAATACATCAAAATGTTTTTAAAAATCATTTAGTGTTAATCAAATTATATCTAAAAATTAAATTAAAATTAAATCGAAACAATCGTTAACGCTATTAGTTACTATATTTTCTTAACTCTGGTTGTGTTCAAACCGTAAAAAACATCATTTGGCTATCTTATATATGCGAAATAGTAAATTTAAATTATTTTCGAATAATAGATAACAGTAATAGAGTGAGATATGATTATTTTTTTTAAAAACAATTCATAAGAAACATTTTAAAAATAATTTATAGTACATCAAATGAACTTTAAAAATTAAATTGGAATCAAATCGGACAATGCTATAAGGATTAATTGTTCTATTTTCTTAACCCTGGTTATGTCCAAAACTTAAAAAGGATCATTTGGGTCATCTTGTATAACCTAAATATTAATTTTAAAATAAATTTCAATAATAGATAACCGTAATTGAGTGAGATATGACTATTTTTTTTAAACACATTACATCAAAATATTTTTAAAAATCATTTAGGGTTAATCAAATTATATCTAAAAATTAAATCGGAACAATCGTTAACGCTATTAGTTACTATATTTTCTTAACTCTGGTTGTGTTCAAACCGTAAAAAACATCATTTGGCTATCTTATATATGCGAAATAGTAAATTTAAATTATATTCGAATAATAAATAACAGTAATAGAGTGAGATATAATTATTTTTTTAAAAAACAATTCATAAGAAGAATTTTAAAAATAATGAAGAAAAATAAAGACAATGCTATAAGGATTAAGTGTTCTATTTTCTTAACCCTGATTATGTCTAAAACTTAAAAAGGATCATTTGGGACATCTTGTATAACCTAAATATTAATTTTAAAATATATTTAAATAATAGCTAACCGTAATTGAGTGAAATATGACTATTTTTTTTAAACACATTACATCAAAATATTTTTAAAAATCATTTAGGGTTAATCAAATTATATCTAAAAATTACATTGGAACAATCGTTAATGCTATTAGATATTACATTTTCTTAGCTCTGGTTGTGTTCAAACCGTAAAGAACATCATTTGGCTCTCTTGTATATGCGAAATAGTAAATTTAAATTATATTCGAATAATAGATAACAGTAATAGAGTGAGATATAATTATTATTTTAAAAAACAATTCATAAGAAGAATTTTAAAAATAATTTACAGTACATCAAATGAACTTTAAAAATTAAATTGGAATCAAATCGGACAATGCTATAAGGATTAAGTGTTCTATTTTCTTAACCCTGGTTATGTCTAAAACTTAAAAAGGATCATTTGGGACATCTTGTATAACCTAAATATTAATTTTAAAATAAATTTGAATAATAGATAACCGTAATTAAGTGAGATATGACTATTTTTTTTAAACACAATTCATCAAAATATTTAAAAAAAATCATTTAGGGTTAATCAAATTATATCTAAAAATTAAATCGGAACAATCGTTAACGCTATTAGTTACTATATTTTCTTAACTCTGGTTGTGTTCAAACCGTAAAAAACATCATTTGGCTATCTTATATATGCGAAATAGTAAATTTAAATTATATTCGAATAATAGATAACAGTAATAGAGTGAGATATAATTATTTTTTTAAAAAACAATTCATAAGAAGAATTTTAAAAATAATTTATAGTACATCAAATGAACTTTAAAAATTAAATTGGAATCAAATCGGACAATGCTATAAGGATTAAGTGTTCTATTTTCTTAACCCTGGTTATGTCTAAAACTTAAAAAGAATCATTTGGGACATCTTGTATCACCTAAATATTAATTTCAAAATAAATTTGAATAATAGATAACCGTAATTAAGTGAGATATGACTATTTTTTTTAAACAGAATCCATCAAAATATTTTAAAAAAATCATTTAGGGTTAATCAAATTATATTTAAAAATTAAATCGGAACAATCCTTAACGCTATTATTTATTATATTTTCTTAATTCTGGTTGTGTTCAAACCATAAAGAACATCATTTGGTTATCTTGTATATGCGAAATAGTAAATTTAAATTATATTCGAATAATAGATAACAGTAATAGAGTGAGATATAATTATTTTTTTAAAAAACAATTCATAAGAAATATTTTAAAAATAATTTACAGTACATCAAATGAACTTTAAAAATTAAATTGGAATAAAATCGGACAATGCTTTAAGGATTAAGTGTTCTATTTTCTTAACCCTGGTTATGTCCAAAACTTAAAAAGGCTCATTTGGGTCATCGTGTATAACCTAAATATTAATTTTAAAATAAATTTGAATAATAGATAATCGTAGTTGAGTGTGATATGACTATTTTTTTTTAAACACAATACATCAAAATATTTTTAAAAATCATTTAGGTTTAATCAAATTATATCTAAAAATTACATCGGAACAATCGTTAACGCTATTAGATATTACATTTTCTTAGCTCTGGTTGTGTTCAAACAGTAAAAAACGTCATTTGGCTATCTTGTATATGCGAAATAGTAAATTTAAATTACATTCGAATAATAGATAACAGTAAAAGAGTGAGATATAATTATTTTTTTTTAAAACAATTCATAAGAAGAATTTAAAAAATAATTTACAGTACATCAAATGAACTTTAAAAATTAAATTGGAATCTAATCGGACAATGCTATAAGGATTAAGTGTTCTATTTTCTTAACCCTGGTTATGTCTAAAACTTAAAAAGGATCATTTGGGACATCTTGTATAACCTAAATATTAATTTTAATATAAATTTGAATAATAGATAATCGAAATTGAGTAAGATATGACTATTTTTTTTTAAACACAATACATCAAAATATTTCTAAAAATCATTTAGGGTTAATCAAATTATATCTAAAAATTACATCGGAACAATCGTTAACGCTATTATTTATTATATTTTTTTAATTCTGGTTGTGTTCAAACCGTAGAAAACATCATTTGGCTATCTTGTGTATGCGAAATAGTAAATTTAAATTATATTCGAATAATAGATAACAGTAATAGAGTGAAATATGATTATTTTTTTAAAAAACAATTCATAAGAAAAAATTTAAAAATAATTAACAGTACATTAAATGAACTTTAAAAATTAAATTGGAATCAAATCGGGCAATGCTATAAGGATTAAGTGTTCTATTTTCTTAACCCTGGTTATGTCTAAAACTTAAAAAGGATCATTTGGGACATCTCGTATAACCTAAATATTAATTTTAAAATAAATTTGAATAACAGATAACCGTAATTAAGTGAGATATGACTATTTTTTTTAAACACAATCCATCAAAATATTTTTAAAAAATCATTTAACGTTAATCAAATTATATCTAAAAATTAAATCGGAACAATCGTTAACGCTATTAGTTACTATATTTTCTTAACTCTGGTTGTGTTCAAACCGTAAAAAACATCATTTGGCTATCTTATATATGCGAAATAGTAAATTTAAATTATATTTGAATAATAGATAACAGTAATAGAGTGAGATATGATTATTTTTTTTAAAAACAATTCATAAGAAACATTTTAAAAATAATTTATAGTACATCAAATCAACTTTAAAAATTAAATTGGAATCAAATCGGATAATGCTATAAGGATTAATTGTTCTATTTTCTTAACCCTGGTTATGTCCAAAACTTAAAAAGGATCATTTGGGTCATCTTGTATAACCTAAATATTAATTTTAAAATAAATTTGAATAATAGATAACCGTAATTGAGTGAGATATGACTATTTTTTTTAAACACAATACATCAAAATATTTTTAAAAATCATTTAGTGTTAATCAAATTATATCTAAAAATTAAATTAAAATTAAATCGAAACAATCGTTAACGCAATTAGTTATTATATTTTCTTAATTCTGGTTGTGTTCAAACCGTAAAAAACATCATTTGGCAATCTCGTATATGCGAAATAGTAAATTTAAATTATATTCGAATAATAGATAACAGTAATAGATGAGATATGATTATTTTTTTTAAAAACAATTCATAAGAAAAATTTTAAAAATAATTTACCGTACATTAAATGAACTTTAAAAGTTAAATTTAAATCAAATCGGACAATGCTGTAATGATTAATTGTTCTATTTTCTTAATCCTGGTTATGTCCAAAACTTAAAAAGGATCATTTGGGGCATCTTGTATAACCTAAATATTAATTTTAAAATAAATTTGAATAATAGATAACCGTAATTGAGTGAGATATGACCATTTTTTTTAAATACAATACATCAAAATATTTTTAAAAATCATTTAATGTTAATCAAATTATTTCTAAAAATTAAATCGGAACAATTGTTAACGCTATTAGTTACAATATTTTCTTAACTCTGGTTGTGTTCAAACCGTAAAAAACATCATTTGGCTATCTTATATATGCGAAATAGTAAATTTAAATTATATTCGAATAATATATAACAGTAATAGAGTGAGATATAATTATTTTTTTAAAAAACAATTCATAAGAAAAATTTTAAAAATAATTTATAGTACATCAAATGAACTTTAAAAATTAAATTGGAATCAAATCGGACAATGCTATAAGGATTAAGTGTTCTATTTTCTTAACCCTGGTTATGTCTAAAACTTAAAAAGGATCATTTGGGACATCTCGTATAACCTAAATATTAATTTTAAAATAAATTTGAATAACAGATAACCGTAATTAAGTGAGATATGACTATTTTTTTTAAACACAATCCATCAAAATATTTTTAAAAAATCATTTAACGTTAATCAAATTATATCTAAAAATTAAATCGGAACAATCGTTAACGCTATTAGTTACTATATTTTCTTAACTCTGGTTGTGTTCAAACCGTAAAAAACATCATTTGGCTATCTTATATATGCGAAATAGTAAATTTAAATTATATTCGAATAATAGATAACAGTAATAGAGTGAGATATGATTATTTTTTTTAAAAACAATTCATAAGAAACATTTTAAAAATAATTTATAGTACATCAAATGAACTTTAAAAATTAAATTGGAATCAAATCGGATAATGCTATAAGGATTAATTGTTCTATTTTCTTAACCCTGGTTATGTCCAAAACTTAAAAAGGATCATTTGGGTCATCTTGTATAACCTAAATATTAATTTTAAAATAAATTTGAATAATAGATAACCGTAATTGAGTGAGATATGACTATTTTTTTTAAACACAATACATCAAAATATTTTTAAAAATCATTTAGTGTTAATCAAATTATATCTAAAAATTAAATTAAAATTAAATCGAAACAATCGTTAACGCAATTAGTTATTATATCTTCTTAATTCTGGTTGTGTTCAAACCGTAAAAAACATCATTTGGCAATCTCGTATATGCGAAATAGTAAATTTAAATTATATTCGAATAATAGATAACAGTAATAGAGTGAGATATAATTATTTTTTTAAAAAACAATTCATAAGAAGAATTTTAAAAATAATGAAGAAAAATAAAGACAATGCTATAAGGATTAAGTGTTCTATTTTCTTAACCCTGATTATGTCTAAAACTTAAAAAGGATCATTTGGGACATCTTGTATAACCTAAATATTAATTTTAAAATAAATTTGAATAACAGATAACCGTAATTAAGTGAGATATGACTATTTTTTTTAAACAGAATCCATCAAAATATTTTAAAAAAATCATTTAGGGTTAATCAAATTATATTTAAAAATTAAATCGGAACAATCCTTAACGCTATTATTTATTATATTTTCTTAATTCTGGTTGTGTTCAAACCATAAAGAACATCATTTGGTTATCTTGTATATGCGAAATAGTAAATTTAAATTATATTCGAATAATAGATAACAGTAATAGAGTGAGATATAATTATTTTTTTAAAAAACAATTCATAAGAAATATTTTAAAAATAATTTACAGTACATCAAATGAACTTTAAAAATTAAATTGGAATAAAATCGGACAATGCTTTAAGGATTAAGTGTTCTATTTTCTTAACCCTGGTTATGTCCAAAACTTAAAAAGGCTCATTTGGGTCATCGTGTATAACCTAAATATTAATTTTAAAATAAATTTGAATAATAGATAATCGTAGTTGAGTGTGATATGACTATTTTTTTTTAAACACAATACATCAAAATATTTTTAAAAATCATTTAGGTTTAATCAAATTATATCTAAAAATTACATCGGAACAATCGTTAACGCTATTAGATATTACATTTTCTTAGCTCTGGTTGTGTTCAAACAGTAAAAAACGTCATTTGGCTATCTTGTATATGCGAAATAGTAAATTTAAATTACATTCGAATAATAGATAACAGTAAAAGAGTGAGATATAATTATTTTTTTTTAAAACAATTCATAAGAAGAATTTAAAAAATAATTTACAGTACATCAAATGAACTTTAAAAATTAAATTGGAATCTAATCGGACAATGCTATAAGGATTAAGTGTTCTATTTTCTTAACCCTGGTTATGTCTAAAACTTAAAAAGGATCATTTGGGACATCTTGTATAACCTAAATATTAATTTTAATATAAATTTGAATAATAGATAATCGAAATTGAGTAAGATATGACTATTTTTTTTTAAACACAATACATCAAAATATTTCTAAAAATCATTTAGGGTTAATCAAATTATATCTAAAAATTACATCGGAACAATCGTTAACGCTATTATTTATTATATTTTTTTAATTCTGGTTGTGTTCAAACCGTAGAAAACATCATTTGGCTATCTTGTGTATGCGAAATAGTAAATTTAAATTATATTCGAATAATAGATAACAGTAATAGAGTGAAATATGATTATTTTTTTAAAAAACAATTCATAAGAAAAAATTTAAAAATAATTAACAGTACATTAAATGAACTTTAAAAATTAAATTGGAATCAAATCGGGCAATGCTATAAGGATTAAGTGTTCTATTTTCTTAACCCTGGTTATGTCTAAAACTTAAAAAGGATCATTTGGGACATCTCGTATAACCTAAATATTAATTTTAAAATAAATTTGAATAACAGATAACCGTAATTAAGTGAGATATGACTATTTTTTTTAAACACAATCCATCAAAATATTTTTAAAAAATCATTTAACGTTAATCAAATTATATCTAAAAATTAAATCGGAACAATCGTTAACGCTATTAGTTACTATATTTTCTTAACTCTGGTTGTGTTCAAACCGTAAAAAACATCATTTGGCTATCTTATATATGCGAAATAGTAAATTTAAATTATATTTGAATAATAGATAACAGTAATAGAGTGAGATATGATTATTTTTTTTAAAAACAATTCATAAGAAACATTTTAAAAATAATTTATAGTACATCAAATCAACTTTAAAAATTAAATTGGAATCAAATCGGATAATGCTATAAGGATTAATTGTTCTATTTTCTTAACCCTGGTTATGTCCAAAACTTAAAAAGGATCATTTGGGTCATCTTGTATAACCTAAATATTAATTTTAAAATAAATTTGAATAATAGATAACCGTAATTGAGTGAGATATGACTATTTTTTTTAAACACAATACATCAAAATATTTTTAAAAATCATTTAGTGTTAATCAAATTATATCTAAAAATTAAATTAAAATTAAATCGAAACAATCGTTAACGCAATTAGTTATTATATTTTCTTAATTCTGGTTGTGTTCAAACCGTAAAAAACATCATTTGGCAATCTCGTATATGCGAAATAGTAAATTTAAATTATATTCGAATAATAGATAACAGTAATAGATGAGATATGATTATTTTTTTTAAAAACAATTCATAAGAAAAATTTTAAAAATAATTTACCGTACATTAAATGAACTTTAAAAGTTAAATTTAAATCAAATCGGACAATGCTGTAATGATTAATTGTTCTATTTTCTTAATCCTGGTTATGTCCAAAACTTAAAAAGGATCATTTGGGGCATCTTGTATAACCTAAATATTAATTTTAAAATAAATTTGAATAATAGATAACCGTAATTGAGTGAGATATGACCATTTTTTTTAAATACAATACATCAAAATATTTTTAAAAATCATTTAATGTTAATCAAATTATTTCTAAAAATTAAATCGGAACAATTGTTAACGCTATTAGTTACAATATTTTCTTAACTCTGGTTGTGTTCAAACCGTAAAAAACATCATTTGGCTATCTTATATATGCGAAATAGTAAATTTAAATTATATTCGAATAATATATAACAGTAATAGAGTGAGATATAATTATTTTTTTAAAAAACAATTCATAAGAAAAATTTTAAAAATAATTTATAGTACATCAAATGAACTTTAAAAATTAAATTGGAATCAAATCGGACAATGCTATAAGGATTAAGTGTTCTATTTTCTTAACCCTGGTTATGTCTAAAACTTAAAAAGGATCATTTGGGACATCTCGTATAACCTAAATATTAATTTTAAAATAAATTTGAATAACAGATAACCGTAATTAAGTGAGATATGACTATTTTTTTTAAACACAATCCATCAAAATATTTTTAAAAAATCATTTAACGTTAATCAAATTATATCTAAAAATTAAATCGGAACAATCGTTAACGCTATTAGTTACTATATTTTCTTAACTCTGGTTGTGTTCAAACCGTAAAAAACATCATTTGGCTATCTTATATATGCGAAATAGTAAATTTAAATTATATTCGAATAATAGATAACAGTAATAGAGTGAGATATGATTATTTTTTTTAAAAACAATTCATAAGAAACATTTTAAAAATAATTTATAGTACATCAAATGAACTTTAAAAATTAAATTGGAATCAAATCGGATAATGCTATAAGGATTAATTGTTCTATTTTCTTAACCCTGGTTATGTCCAAAACTTAAAAAGGATCATTTGGGTCATCTTGTATAACCTAAATATTAATTTTAAAATAAATTTGAATAATAGATAACCGTAATTGAGTGAGATATGACTATTTTTTTTAAACACAATACATCAAAATATTTTTAAAAATCATTTAGTGTTAATCAAATTATATCTAAAAATTAAATTAAAATTAAATCGAAACAATCGTTAACGCAATTAGTTATTATATCTTCTTAATTCTGGTTGTGTTCAAACCGTAAAAAACATCATTTGGCAATCTCGTATATGCGAAATAGTAAATTTAAATTATATTCGAATAATAGATAACAGTAATAGAGTGAGATATAATTATTTTTTTAAAAAACAATTCATAAGAAGAATTTTAAAAATAATGAAGAAAAATAAAGACAATGCTATAAGGATTAAGTGTTCTATTTTCTTAACCCTGATTATGTCTAAAACTTAAAAAGGATCATTTGGGACATCTTGTATAACCTAAATATTAATTTTAAAATAAATTTAAATAATAGCTAACCGTAATTGAGTGAAATATGACTATTTTTTTTAAACACATTACATCAAAATATTTTTAAAAATCATTTAGGGTTAATCAAATTATATCTAAAAATTACATTGGAACAATCGTTAATGCTATTAGATATTACATTTTCTTAGCTCTGGTTGTGTTCAAACCGTAAAGAACATCATTTGGCTCTCTTGTATATGCGAAATAGTAAATTTAAATTATATTCGAATAATAGATAACAGTAATAGAGTGAGATATAATTATTATTTTAAAAAACAATTCATAAGAAGAATTTTAAAAATAATTTACAGTACATCAAATGAACTTTAAAAATTAAATTGGAATCAAATCGGACAATGCTATAAGGATTAAGTGTTCTATTTTCTTAACCCTGGTTATGTCTAAAACTTAAAAAGGATCATTTGGGACATCTTGTATAACCTAAATATTAATTTTAAAATAAATTTGAATAATAGATAACCGTAATTAAGTGAGATATGACTATTTTTTTTAAACACAATTCATCAAAATATTTAAAAAAAATCATTTAGGGTTAATCAAATTATATCTAAAAATTAAATCGGAACAATCGTTAACGCTATTAGTTACTATATTTTCTTAACTCTGGTTGTGTTCAAACCGTAAAAAACATCATTTGGCTATCTTATATATGCGAAATAGTAAATTTAAATTATATTCGAATAATAGATAACAGTAATAGAGTGAGATATAATTATTTTTTTAAAAAACAATTCATAAGAAGAATTTTAAAAATAATTTATAGTACATCAAATGAACTTTAAAAATTAAATTGGAATCAAATCGGACAATGCTATAAGGATTAAGTGTTCTATTTTCTTAACCCTGGTTATGTCTAAAACTTAAAAAGGATCATTTGGGACATCTTGTATCACCTAAATATTAATTTCAAAATAAATTTGAATAATAGATAACCGTAATTAAGTGAGATATGACTATTTTTTTTAAACAGAATCCATCAAAATATTTTAAAAAAATCATTTAGGGTTAATCAAATTATATTTAAAAATTAAATCGGAACAATCCTTAACGCTATTATTTATTATATTTTCTTAATTCTGGTTGTGTTCAAACCATAAAGAACATCATTTGGTTATCTTGTATATGCGAAATAGTAAATTTAAATTATATTCGAATAATAGATAACAGTAATAGAGTGAGATATAATTATTTTTTTAAAAAACAATTCATAAGAAATATTTTAAAAATAATTTACAGTACATCAAATGAACTTTAAAAATTAAATTGGAATAAAATCGGACAATGCTTTAAGGATTAAGTGTTCTATTTTCTTAACCCTGGTTATGTCCAAAACTTAAAAAGGCTCATTTGGGTCATCGTGTATAACCTAAATATTAATTTTAAAATAAATTTGAATAATAGATAATCGTAGTTGAGTGTGATATGACTATTTTTTTTTAAACACAATACATCAAAATATTTTTAA
Organism: Anthonomus grandis grandis; assembly: GCF_022605725.1. Lineage (NCBI taxonomy): Eukaryota > Metazoa > Arthropoda > Insecta > Coleoptera > Curculionidae > Anthonomus > Anthonomus grandis. Next base: position 25,574,659 of record NC_065558.1, read on the forward strand.
AAATCATTTAGGTTTAATCAAATTATATCTAAAAATTACATCGGAACAATCGTTAACGCTATTAGATATTACATTTTCTTAGCTCTGGTTGTGTTCAAACAGTAAAAAACGTCATTTGGCTATCTTGTATATGCGAAATAGTAAATTTAAATTACATTCGAATAATAGATAACAGTAAAAGAGTGAGATATAATTATTTTTTTTTAAAACAATTCATAAGAAGAATTTAAAAAATAATTTACAGTACATCAAATGAACTTTAAAAATTAAATTAGAATCTAATCGGACAATGCTATAAGGATTAAGTGTTCTATTTTCTTAACCCTGGTTATGTCTAAAACTTAAAAAGGATCATTTGGGACATCTTGTATAACCTAAATATTAATTTTAATATAAATTTGAATAATAGATAATCGAAATTGAGTAAGATATGACTATTTTTTTTTAAACACAATACATCAAAATATTTTTAAAAATCATTTAGGGTTAATCAAATTATATCTAAAAATTACATCGGAACAATCGTTAACGCTATTATTTATTATATTTTTTTAATTCTGGTTGTGTTCAAACCGTAGAAAACATCATTTGGCTATCTTGTGTATGCGAAATAGTAAATTTAAATTATATTCGAATAATAGATAACAGTAATAGAGTGAAATATGCTTATTTTTTTAAAAAACAATTCATAAGAAAAAATTTAAAAATAATTAACAGTACATTAAATGAACTTTAAAAATTAAATTGGAATCAAATCGGGCAATGCTATAAGGATTAAGTGTTCTATTTTCTTAACCCTGGTTATGTCTAAAACTTAAAAAGGATCATTTGGGACATCTCGTATAACCTAAATATTAATTTTAAAATAAATTTGAATAACAGATAACCGTAATTAAGTGAGATATGACTATTTTTTTTAAACACAATCCATCAAAATATTTTTAAAAAATCATTTAACGTTAATCAAATTATATCTAAAAATTAAATCGGAACAATCGTTAACGCTATTAGTTACTATATTTTCTTAACTCTGGTTGTGTTCAAACCGTAAAAAACATCATTTGGCTATCTTATATATGCGAAATAGTAAATTTAAATTATATTTGAATAATAGATAACAGTAATAGAGTGAGATATGATTATTTTTTTTAAAAACAATTCATAAGAAACATTTTAAAAATAATTTATAGTACATCAAATCAACTTTAAAAATTAAATTGGAATCAAATCGGATAATGCTATAAGGATTAATTGTTCTATTTTCTTAACCCTGGTTATGTCCAAAACTTAAAAAGGATCATTTGGGTCATCTTGTATAACCTAAATATTAATTTTAAAATAAATTTGAATAATAGATAACCGTAATTGAGTGAGATATGACTATTTTTTTTAAACACAATACATCAAAATATTTTTAAAAATCATTTAGTGTTAATCAAATTATATCTAAAAATTAAATTAAAATTAAATCGAAACAATCGTTAACGCAATTAGTTATTATATTTTCTTAATTCTGGTTGTGTTCAAACCGTAAAAAACATCATTTGGCAATCTCGTATATGCGAAATAGTAAATTTAAATTATATTCGAATAATAGATAACAGTAATAGATGAGATATGATTATTTTTTTTAAAAACAATTCATAAGAAAAATTTTAAAAATAATTTACCGTACATTAAATGAACTTTAAAAGTTAAATTTAAATCAAATCGGACAATGCTGTAATGATTAATTGTTCTATTTTCTTAATCCTGGTTATGTCCAAAACTTAAAAAGGATCATTTGGGGCATCTTGTATAACCTAAATATTAATTTTAAAATAAATTTGAATAATAGATAACCGTAATTGAGTGAGATATGACCATTTTTTTTAAATACAATACATCAAAATATTTTTAAAAATCATTTAATGTTAATCAAATTATTTCTAAAAATTAAATCGGAACAATTGTTAACGCTATTAGTTACAATATTTTCTTAACTCTGGTTGTGTTCAAACCGTAAAAAACATCATTTGGCTATCTTATATATGCGAAATAGTAAATTTAAATTATATTCGAATAATATATAACAGTAATAGAGTGAGATATAATTATTTTTTTAAAAAACAATTCATAAGAAAAATTTTAAAAATAATTTATAGTACATCAAATGAACTTTAAAAATTAAATTGGAATCAAATCGGACAATGCTATAAGGATTAAGTGTTCTATTTTCTTAACCCTGGTTATGTCTAAAACTTAAAAAGGATCATTTGGGACATCTCGTATAACCTAAATATTAATTTTAAAATAAATTTGAATAACAGATAACCGTAATTAAGTGAGATATGACTATTTTTTTTAAACACAATCCATCAAAATATTTTTAAAAAATCATTTAACGTTAATCAAATTATATCTAAAAATTAAATCGGAACAATCGTTAACGCTATTAGTTACTATATTTTCTTAACTCTGGTTGTGTTCAAACCGTAAAAAACATCATTTGGCTATCTTATATATGCGAAATAGTAAATTTAAATTATATTCGAATAATAGATAACAGTAATAGAGTGAGATATGATTATTTTTTTTAAAAACAATTCATAAGAAACATTTTAAAAATAATGTATAGTACATCAAATGAACTTTAAAAATTAAATTGGAATCAAATCGGATAATGCTATAAGGATTAATTGTTCTATTTTCTTAACCCTGGTTATGTCCAAAACTTAAAAAGGATCATTTGGGTCATCTTGTATAACCTAAATATTAATTTTAAAATAAATTTGAATAATAGATAACCGTAATTGAGTGAGATATGACTATTTTTTTTAAACAGAATCCATCAAAATATTTTAAAAAAATCATTTAGGGTTAATCAAATTATATTTAAAAATTAAATCGGAACAATCCTTAACGCTATTATTTATTATATTTTCTTAATTCTGGTTGTGTTCAAACCATAAAGAACATCATTTGGTTATCTTGTATATGCGAAATAGTAAATTTAAATTATATTCGAATAATAGATAACAGTAATAGAGTGAGATATAATTATTTTTTTAAAAAACAATTCATAAGAAATATTTTAAAAAAAATTTACAGTACATCAAATGAACTTTAAAAATTAAATTGGAATAAAATCGGACAATGCTTTAAGGATTAAGTGTTCTATTTTCTTAACCCTGGTTATGTCCAAAACTTAAAAAGGCTCATTTGGGTCATCGTGTATAACCTAAATATTAATTTTAAAATAAATTTGAATAATAGATAATCGTAGTTGAGTGTGATATGACTATTTTTTTTTAAACACAATACATCAAAATATTTTTAAAAATCATTTAGGTTTAATCAAATTATATCTAAAAATTACATCGGAACAATCGTTAACGCTATTAGATATTACATTTTCTTAGCTCTGGTTGTGTTCAAACAGTAAAAAACGTCATTTGGCTATCTTGTATATGCGAAATAGTAAATTTAAATTACATTCGAATAATAGATAACAGTAAAAGAGTGAGATATAATTATTTTTTTTTAAAACAATTCATAAGAAGAATTTAAAAAATAATTTACAGTACATCAAATGAACTTTAAAAATTAAATTAGAATCTAATCGGACAATGCTATAAGGATTAAGTGTTCTATTTTCTTAACCCTGGTTATGTCTAAAACTTAAAAAGGATCATTTGGGACATCTTGTATAACCTAAATATTAATTTTAATATAAATTTGAATAATAGATAATCGAAATTGAGTAAGATATGACTATTTTTTTTTAAACACAATACATCAAAATATTTTTAAAAATCATTTAGGGTTAATCAAATTATATCTAAAAATTACATCGGAACAATCGTTAACGCTATTATTTATTATATTTTTTTAATTCTGGTTGTGTTCAAACCGTAGAAAACATCATTTGGCTATCTTGTGTATGCGAAATAGTAAATTTAAATTATATTCGAATAATAGATAACAGTAATAGAGTGAAATATGATTATTTTTTTAAAAAACAATTCATAAGAAAAAATTTAAAAATAATTAACAGTACATTAAATGAACTTTAAAAATTAAATTGGAATCAAATCGGGCAATGCTATAAGGATTAAGTGTTCTATTTTCTTAACCCTGGTTATGTCTAAAACTTAAAAAGGATCATTTGGGACATCTCGTATAACCTAAATATTAATTTTAAAATAAATTTGAATAACAGATAACCGTAATTAAGTGAGATATGACTATTTTTTTTAAACACAATCCATCAAAATATTTTTAAAAAATCATTTAACGTTAATCAAATTATATCTAAAAATTAAATCGGAACAATCGTTAACGCTATTAGTTACTATATTTTCTTAACTCTGGTTGTGTTCAAACCGTAAAAAACATCATTTGGCTATCTTATATATGCGAAATAGTAAATTTAAATTATATTTGAATAATAGATAACAGTAATAGAGTGAGATATGATTATTTTTTTTAAAAACAATTCATAAGAAACATTTTAAAAATAATTTATAGTACATCAAATCAACTTTAAAAATTAAATTGGAATCAAATCGGATAATGCTATAAGGATTAATTGTTCTATTTTCTTAACCCTGGTTATGTCCAAAACTTAAAAAGGATCATTTGGGTCATCTTGTATAACCTAAATATTAATTTTAAAATAAATTTGAATAATAGATAACCGTAATTGAGTGAGATATGACTATTTTTTTTAAACACAATACATCAAAATATTTTTAAAAATCATTTAGTGTTAATCAAATTATATCTAAAAATTAAATTAAAATTAATTCGAAACAATCGTTAACGCAATTAGTTATTATATTTTCTTAATTCTGGTTGTGTTCAAACCGTAAAAAACATCATTTGGCAATCTCGTATATGCGAAATAGTAAATTTAAATTATATTCGAATAATAGATAACAGTAATAGATGAGATATGATTATTTTTTTTAAAAACAATTCATAAGAAAAATTTTAAAAATAATTTACCGTACATTAAATGAACTTTAAAAGTTAAATTTAAATCAAATCGGACAATGCTGTAATGATTAATTGTTCTATTTTCTTAATCCTGGTTATGTCCAAAACTTAAAAAGGATCATTTGGGGCATCTTGTATAACCTAAATATTAATTTTAAAATAAATTTGAATAATAGATAACCGTAATTGAGTGAGATATGACCATTTTTTTTAAATACAATACATCAAAATATTTTTAAAAATCATTTAATGTTAATCAAATTATTTCTAAAAATTAAATCGGAACAATTGTTAACGCTATTAGTTACAATATTTTCTTAACTCTGGTTGTGTTCAAACCGTAAAAAACATCATTTGGCTATCTTATATATGCGAAATAGTAAATTTAAATTATATTCGAATAATATATAACAGTAATAGAGTGAGATATAATTATTTTTTTAAAAAACAATTCATAAGAAAAATTTTAAAAATAATTTATAGTACATCAAATGAACTTTAAAAATTAAATTGGAATCAAATCGGACAATGCTATAAGGATTAAGTGTTCTATTTTCTTAACCCTGGTTATGTCTAAAACTTAAAAAGGATCATTTGGGACATCTCGTATAACCTAAATATTAATTTTAAAATAAATTTGAATAACAGATAACCGTAATTAAGTGAGATATGACTATTTTTTTTAAACACAATCCATCAAAATATTTTTAAAAAATCATTTAACGTTAATCAAATTATATCTAAAAATTAAATCGGAACAATCGTTAACGCTATTAGTTACTATATTTTCTTAACTCTGGTTGTGTTCAAACCGTAAAAAACATCATTTGGCTATCTTATATATGCGAAATAGTAAATTTAAATTATATTCGAATAATAGATAACAGTAATAGAGTGAGATATGATTATTTTTTTTAAAAACAATTCATAAGAAACATTTTAAAAATAATTTATAGTACATCAAATGAACTTTAAAAATTAAATTGGAATCAAATCGGATAATGCTATAAGGATTAATTGTTCTATTTTCTTAACCCTGGTTATGTCCAAAACTTAAAAAGGATCATTTGGGTCATCTTGTATAACCTAAATATTAATTTTAAAATAAATTTGAATAATAGATAACCGTAATTGAGTGAGATATGACTATTTTTTTTAAACAGAATCCATCAAAATATTTTAAAAAAATCATTTAGGGTTAATCAAATTATATTTAAAAATTAAATCGGAACAATCCTTAACGCTATTATTTATTATATTTTCTTAATTCTGGTTGTGTTCAAACCATAAAGAACATCATTTGGTTATCTTGTATATGCGAAATAGTAAATTTAAATTATATTCGAATAATAGATAACAGTAATAGAGTGAGATATAATTATTTTTTTAAAAAACAATTCATAAGAAATATTTTAAAAATAATTTACAGTACATCAAATGAACTTTAAAAATTAAATTGGAATAAAATCGGACAATGCTTTAAGGATTAAGTGTTCTATTTTCTTAACCCTGGTTATGTCCAAAACTTAAAAAGGCTCATTTGGGTCATCGTGTATAACCTAAATATTAATTTTAAAATAAATTTGAATAATAGATAATCGTAGTTGAGTGTGATATGACTATTTTTTTTTAAACACAATACATCAAAATATTTTTAAAAATCATTTAGGTTTAATCAAATTATATCTAAAAATTACATCGGAACAATCGTTAACGCTATTAGATATTACATTTTCTTAGCTCTGGTTGTGTTCAAACAGTAAAAAACGTCATTTGGCTATCTTGTATATGCGAAATAGTAAATTTAAATTACATTCGAATAATAGATAACAGTAAAAGAGTGAGATATAATTATTTTTTTTTAAAACAATTCATAAGAAGAATTTAAAAAATAATTTACAGTACATCAAATGAACTTTAAAAATTAAATTGGAATCTAATCGGACATTGCTATAAGGATTAAGTGTTCTATTTTCTTAACCCTGGTTATGTCTAAAACTTAAAAAGGATCATTTGGGACAACTTGTATAACCTAAATATTAATTTTAATATAAATTTGAATAATAGATAATCGAAATTGAGTGAGATATGACTATTTTTTTTAAACACAATGCATCAAAATATTTTTAAAAATCATTTAGGGTTAATCAAATTATATCTAAAAATTACATCGGAACAATCGTTAACGCTATTATTTATTATATTTTTTTAATTCTGGTTGTGTTCAAACCGTAGAAAACATCATTTGGCTATCTTGTGTATGCGAAATAGTAAATTTAAATTATATTCGAATAATAGATAACAGTAATAGAGTGAAATATGATTATTTTTTTAAAAAACAATTCATAAGAAAAAATTTAAAAATAATTAACAGTACATTAAATGAACTTTAAAAATTAAATTGGAATCAAATCGGGCAATGCTATAAGGATTAAGTGTTCTATTTTCTTAACCCTGGTTATGTCTAAAACTTAAAAAGGATCATTTGGGACATCTCGTATAACCTAAATATTAATTTTAAAATAAATTTGAATAATAGATAACCGTAATTGAGTGAGATATGACTATTTTTTTTAAACACAATACATCAAAATATTTTTAAAAATCATTTAGTGTTAATCAAATTATATCTAAAAATTAAATTAAAATTAAATCGAAACAATCGTTAACGCAATTAGTTATTATATTTTCTTAATTCTGGTTGTGTTCAAACCGTAAAAAACATCATTTGGCAATCTCGTATATGCGAAATAGTAAATTTAAATTATATTCGAATAATAGATAACAGTAATAGATGAGATATGATTATTTTTTTTAAAAACAATTCATAAGAAAAATTTTAAAAATAATTTACAGTACATTAAATGAACTTCAAAAGTTAAATTTAAATCAAATCGGACAATGCTGTAATGATTAATTGTTCTATTTTCTTAATCCTGGTTATGTCCAAAACTTAAAAAGGATCATTTGGGTCATCTTGTATAACCTAAATATTAATTTTAAAATAAATTTGAATAATAGATAACCGTAATTGAGTGAGATATGACTATTTTTTTTAAACACAATACATCAAAATATTTTTAAAAATCATTTAGGGTTAATCAAATTATATCTAAAAATTACATCGGAACAATCGTTAACGCTATTATTTATTATATTTTTTTAATTCTGGTTGTGTTCAAACCGTAGAAAACATCATTTGGCTATCTTGTGTATGCGAAATAGTAAATTTAAATTATATTCGAATAATAGATAACAGTAATAGAGTGAAATATGATTATTTTTTTAAAAAACAATTCATAAGAAAAAATTTAAAAATAATTAACAGTACATTAAATGAACTTTAAAAATTAAATTGGAATCAAATCGGGCAATGCTATAAGGATTAAGTGTTCTATTTTCTTAACCCTGGTTATGTCTAAAACTTAAAAAGGATCATTTGGGACATCTCGTATAACCTAAATATTAATTTTAAAATAAATTTGAATAACAGATAACCGTAATTAAGTGAGATATGACTATTTTTTTTAAACACAATCCATCAAAATATTTTTAAAAAATCATTTAATGTTAATCAAATTATATCTAAAAATTAAATCGGAACAATCGTTAACGCTATTAGTTACTATATTTTCTTAACTCTGGTTGTGTTCAAACCGTAAAAAACATCATTTGGCTATCTTATATATGCGAAATAGTAAATTTAAATTATATTCGAATAATAGATAACAGTAATAGAGTGAGATATGATTATTTTTTTTAAAAACAATTCATAAGAAACATTTTAAAAATAATTTATAGTACATCAAATGAACTTTAAAAATTAAATTGGAATCAAATCGGACAATGCTATAAGGATTAATTGTTCTATTTTCTTAACCCTGGTTATGTCCAAAACTTAAAAAGGATCATTTGGGTCATCTTGTATAACCTAAATATTAATTTTAAAATAAATTTCAATAATAGATAACCGTAATTGAGTGAGATATGACTATTTTTTTTAAACACATTACATCAAAATATTTTTAAAAATCATTTAGGGTTAATCAAATTATATCTAAAAATTAAATCGGAACAATCGTTAACGCTATTAGTTACTATATTTTCTTAACTCTGGTTGTGTTCAAACCGTAAAAAACATCATTTGGCTATCTTATATATGCGAAATAGTAAATTTAAATTATATTCGAATAATAAATAACAGTAATAGAGTGAGATATAATTATTTTTTTAAAAAACAATTCATAAGAAGAATTTTAAAAATAATGAAGAAAAATAAAGACAATGCTATAAGGATTAAGTGTTCTATTTTCTTAACCCTGATTATGTCTAAAACTTAAAAAGGATCATTTGGGACATCTTGTATAACCTAAATATTAATTTTAAAATAAATTTAAATAATAGCTAACCGTAATTGAGTGAAATATGACTATTTTTTTTAAACACATTACATCAAAATATTTTTAAAAATCATTTAGGGTTAATCAAATTATATCTAAAAATTACATTGGAACAATCGTTAATGCTATTAGATATTACATTTTCTTAGCTCTGGTTGTGTTCAAACCGTAAAGAACATCATTTGGCTCTCTTGTATATGCGAAATAGTAAATTTAAATTATATTCGAATAATAGATAACAGTAATAGAGTGAGATATAATTATTATTTTAAAAAACAATTCATAAGAAGAATTTTAAAAATAATTTACAGTACATCAAATGAACTTTAAAAATTAAATTGGAATCAAATCGGACAATGCTATAAGGATTAAGTGTTCTATTTTCTTAACCCTGGTTATGTCTAAAACTTAAAAAGGATCATTTGGGACATCTTGTATAACCTAAATATTAATTTTAATATAAATTTGAATAATAGATAATCGAAATTGAGTAAGATATGACTATTTTTTTTAAACACAATACATCAAAATATTTTTAAAAATCATTTAGGGTTAATCAAATTATATCTAAAAATTACATCGGAACAATCGTTAACGCTATTATTTATTATATTTTTTTAATTCTGGTCGTGTTCAAACCGTAGAAAACATCATTTGGCTATCTTGTGTATGCGAAATAGTAAATTTAAATTATATTCGAATAATAGATAACAGTAATAGAGTGAAATATGATTATTTTTTTAAAAAACAATTCATAAGAAAAAATTTAAAAATAATTAACAGTACATTAAATGAACTTTAAAAATTAAATTGGAATCAAATCGGGCAATGCTATAAGGATTAAGTGTTCTATTTTCTTAACCCTGGTTATGTCTAAAACTTAAAAAGGATCATTTGGGACATCTCGTATAACCTAAATATTAATTTTAAAATAAATTTGAATAACAGATAACCGTAATTAAGTGAGATATGACTATTTTTTTAAACACAATCCATCAAAATATTTTTAAAAAATCATTTAACGTTAATCAAATTATATCTAAAAATTAAATCGGAACAATCGTTAACGCTATTAGTTACTATATTTTCTTAACTCTGGTTGTGTTCAAACCGTAAAAAACATCATTTGGCTATCTTATATATGCGAAATAGTAAATTTAAATTATATTCGAATAATAGATAACAGTAATAGAGTGAGATATGATTATTTTTTTTAAAAACAATTCATAAGAAACATTTTAAAAATAATTTATAGTACATCAAATGAACTTTAAAAATTAAATTGGAATCAAATCGGATAATGCTATAAGGATTAATTGTTCTATTTTCTTAACCCTGGTTATGTCCAAAACTTAAAAAGGATCATTTGGGTCATCTTGTATAACCTAAATATTAATTTTAAAATAAATTTGAATAATAGATAACCGTAATTGAGTGAGATATGACTATTTTTTTTAAACACAATACATCAAAATGTTTTTAAAAATCATTTAGTGTTAATCAAATTATATCTAAAAATTAAATTAAAATTAAATCGAAACAATCGTTAACGCTATTAGTTACTATATTTTCTTAACTCTGGTTGTGTTCAAACCGTAAAAAACATCATTTGGCTATCTTATATATGCGAAATAGTAAATTTAAATTATTTTCGAATAATAGATAACAGTAATAGAGTGAGATATGATTATTTTTTTTAAAAACAATTCATAAGAAACATTTTAAAAATAATTTATAGTACATCAAATGAACTTTAAAAATTAAATTGGAATCAAATCGGACAATGCTATAAGGATTAATTGTTCTATTTTCTTAACCCTGGTTATGTCCAAAACTTAAAAAGGATCATTTGGGTCATCTTGTATAACCTAAATATTAATTTTAAAATAAATTTCAATAATAGATAACCGTAATTGAGAGAGATATGACTATTTTTTTTAAACACATTACATCAAAATATTTTTAAAAATCATTTAGGGTTAATCAAATTATATCTAAAAATTAAATCGGAACAATCGTTAACGCTATTAGTTACTATATTTTCTTAACTCTGGTTGTGTTCAAACCGTAAAAAACATCATTTGGCTATCTTATATATGCGAAATAGTAAATTTAAATTATATTCGAATAATAAATAACAGTAATAGAGTGAGATATAATTATTTTTTTAAAAAACAATTCATAAGAAGAATTTTAAAAATAATTTATAGTACATCAAATGAACTTTAAAAATTAAATTGGAATCAAATCGGACAATGCTATAAGGATTAAGTGTTCTATTTTCTTAACCCTGGTTATGTCTAAAACTTAAAAAGGATCATTTGGGACATCTTGTATCACCTAAATATTAATTTCAAAATAAATTTGAATAATAGATAACCGTAATTAAGTGAGATATGACTATTTTTTTTAAACAGAATCCATCAAAATATTTTAAAAAAATCATTTAGGGTTAATCAAATTATATTTAAAAATTAAATCGGAACAATCCTTAACGCTATTATTTATTATATTTTCTTAATTCTGGTTGTGTTCAAACCATAAAGAACATCATTTGGTTATCTTGTATATGCGAAATAGTAAATTTAAATTATATTCGAATAATAGATAACAGTAATAGAGTGAGATATAATTATTTTTTTAAAAAACAATTCATAAGAAATATTTTAAAAATAATTTACAGTACATCAAATGAACTTTAAAAATTAAATTGGAATAAAATCGGACAATGCTTTAAGGATTAAGTGTTCTATTTTCTTAACCCTGGTTATGTCCAAAACTTAAAAAGGATCATTTGGGTCATCTTGTATAACCTAAATATTAATTTTAAAATAAATTTGAATAATAGATAACCGTAATTGAGTGAGATATGACTATTTTTTTTAAACACAATACATCAAAATATTTTTAAAAATCATTTAGGGTTAATCAAATTATATCTAAAAATTACATCGGAACAATCGTTAACGCTATTATTTATTATATTTTTTTAATTCTGGTTGTGTTCAAACCGTAGAAAACATCATTTGGCTATCTTGTGTATGCGAAATAGTAAATTTAAATTATATTCGAATAATAGATAACAGTAATAGAGTGAAATATGATTATTTTTTTAAAAAACAATTCATAAGAAAAAATTTAAAAATAATTAACAGTACATTAAATGAACTTTAAAAATTAAATTGGAATCAAATCGGGCAATGCTATAAGGATTAAGTGTTCTATTTTCTTAACCCTGGTTATGTCTAAAACTTAAAAAGGATCATTTGGGACATCTCGTATAACCTAAATATTAATTTTAAAATAAATTTGAATAACAGATAACCGTAATTAAGTGAGATATGACTATTTTTTTTAAACACAATCCATCAAAATATTTTTAAAAAATCATTTAATGTTAATCAAATTATATCTAAAAATTAAATCGGAACAATCGTTAACGCTATTAGTTACTATATTTTCTTAACTCTGGTTGTGTTCAAACCGTAAAAAACATCATTTGGCTATCTTATATATGCGAAATAGTAAATTTAAATTATATTCGAATAATAGATAACAGTAATAGAGTGAGATATGATTATTTTTTTTAAAAACAATTCATAAGAAACATTTTAAAAATAATTTATAGTACATCAAATGAACTTTAAAAATTAAATTGGAATCAAATCGGACAATGCTATAAGGATTAATTGTTCTATTTTCTTAACCCTGGTTATGTCCAAAACTTAAAAAGGATCATTTGGGTCATCTTGTATAACCTAAATATTAATTTTAAAATAAATTTGAATAATAGATAATCGTAGTTGAGTGTGATATGACTATTTTTTTTTAAACACAATACATCAAAATATTTTTAAAAATCATTTAGGTTTAATCAAATTATATCTAAAAATTACATCGGAACAATCGTTAACGCTATTAGATATTACATTTTCTTAGCTCTGGTTGTGTTCAAACAGTAAAAAACGTCATTTGGCTATCTTGTATATGCGAAATAGTAAATTTAAATTACATTCGAATAATAGATAACAGTAAAAGAGTGAGATATAATTATTTTTTTTTAAAACAATTCATAAGAAGAATTTTAAAAATAATTTACAGTACATCAAATGAACTTTAAAAATTAAATTGGAATCTAATCGGACATTGCTATAAGGATTAAGTGTTCTATTTTCTTAACCCTGGTTATGTCTAAAACTTAAAAAGGATCATTTGGGACAACTTGTATAACCTAAATATTAATTTTAATATAAATTTGAATAATAGATAATCGAAATTGAGTGAGATATGACTATTTTTTTTAAACACAATGCATCAAAATATTTTTAAAAATCATTTAGGGTTAATCAAATTATATCTAAAAATTACATCGGAACAATCGTTAACGCTATTATTTATTATATTTTTTTAATTCTGGTTGTGTTCAAACCGTAGAAAACATCATTTGGCTATCTTGTGTATGCGAAATAGTAAATTTAAATTATATTCGAATAATAGATAACAGTAATAGAGTGAAATATGATTATTTTTTTAAAAAACAATTCATAAGAAAAAATTTAAAAATAATTAACAGTACATTAAATGAACTTTAAAAATTAAATTGGAATCAAATCGGGCAATGCTATAAGGATTAAGTGTTCTATTTTCTTAACCCTGGTTATGTCTAAAACTTAAAAAGGATCATTTGGGACATCTCGTATAACCTAAATATTAATTTTAAAATAAATTTGAATTATAGATAACCGTAATTGAGTGAGATATGACTATTTTTTTTAAACACAATACATCAAAATATTTTTAAAAATCATTTAGTGTTAATCAAATTATATCTAAAAATTAAATTAAAATTAAATCGAAACAATCGTTAACGCAATTAGTTATTATATTTTCTTAATTCTGGTTGTGTTCAAACCGTAAAAAACATCATTTGGCAATCTCGTATATGCGAAATAGTAAATTTAAATTATATTCGAATAATAGATAACAGTAATAGATGAGATATGATTATTTTTTTTAAAAACAATTCATAAGAAAAATTTTAAAAATAATTTACAGTACATTAAATGAACTTCAAAAGTTAAATTTAAATCAAATCGGACAATGCTGTAATGATTAATTGTTCTATTTTCTTAATCCTGGTTATGTCCAAAACTTAAAAAGGATCATTTGGGTCATCTTGTATAACCTAAATATTAATTTTAAAATAAATTTGAATAATAGATAACCGTAATTGAGTGAGATATGACTATTTTTTTTAAACACAATACATCAAAATATTTTTAAAAATCATTTAGGGTTAATCAAATTATATCTAAAAATTACATCGGAACAATCGTTAACGCTATTATTTATTATATTTTTTTAATTCTGGTTGTGTTCAAACCGTAGAAAACATCATTTGGCTATCTTGTGTATGCGAAATAGTAAATTTAAATTATATTCGAATAATAGATAACAGTAATAGAGTGAAATATGATTATTTTTTTAAAAAACAATTCATAAGAAAAATTTAAAAATAATTAACAGTACATTAAATGAACTTTAAAAATTAAATTGGAATCAAATCGGGCAATGCTATAAGGATTAAGTGTTCTATTTTCTTAACCCTGGTTATGTCTAAAACTTAAAAAGGATCATTTGGGACATCTCGTATAACCTAAATATTAATTTTAAAATAAATTTGAATAACAGATAACCGTAATTAAGTGAGATATGACTATTTTTTTTAAACACAATCCATCAAAATATTTTTAAAAAATCATTTAATGTTAATCAAATTATATCTAAAAATTAAATCGGAACAATCGTTAACGCTATTAGTTACTATATTTTCTTAACTCTGGTTGTGTTCAAACCGTAAAAAACATCATTTGGCTATCTTATATATGCGAAATAGTAAATTTAAATTATATTCGAATAATAGATAACAGTAATAGAGTGAGATATGATTATTTTTTTTAAAAACAATTCATAAGAAACATTTTAAAAATAATTTATAGTACATCAAATGAACTTTAAAAATTAAATTGGAATCAAATCGGACAATGCTATAAGGATTAATTGTTCTATTTTCTTAACCCTGGTTATGTCCAAAACTTAAAAAGGATCATTTGGGTCATCTTGTATAACCTAAATATTAATTTTAAAATAAATTTGAATAATAGATAATCGTAGTTGAGTGTGATATGACTATTTTTTTTTAAACACAATACATCAAAATATTTTTAAAAATCATTTAGGTTTAATCAAATTATATCTAAAAATTACATCGGAACAATCGTTAACGCTATTAGATATTACATTTTCTTAGCTCTGGTTGTGTTCAAACAGTAAAAAACGTCATTTGGCTATCTTGTATATGCGAAATAGTAAATTTAAATTACATTCGAATAATAGATAACAGTAAAAGAGTGAGATATAATTATTTTTTTTTAAAACAATTCATAAGAAGAATTTTAAAAATAATTTACAGTACATCAAATGAACTTTAAAAATTAAATTGGAATCTAATCGGACAATGCTATAAGGATTAAGTGTTCTATTTTCTTAACCCTGGTTGTGTCTAAAACTTAAAAAGGATCATTTGGGACATCTTGTATAACCTAAATATTAATTTTAATATAAATTTGAATAAAAGATAATCGAAATTGAGTGAGATATGACTATTTTTTTTAAACACAATACATCAAAATATTTTTAAAAATCATTTAGGGTTAATCAAATTATATCTAAAAATTACATCGGAACAATCGTTAACGCTATTATTTATTATATTTTTTTAATTCTGGTTGTGTTCAAACCGTAGAAAACATCATTTGGCTATCTTGTGTATGCGAAATAGTAAATTTAAATTATATTCGAATAATAGATAACAGTAATAGAGTGAAATATGATTATTTTTTTAAAAAACAATTCATAAGAAAAAATTTAAAAATAATTAACAGTACATTAAATGAACTTTAAAAATTAAATTGGAATCAAATCGGGCAATGCTATAAGGATTAAGTGTTCTATTTTCTTAACCCTGGTTATGTCTAAAACTTAAAAAGGATCATTTGGGACATCTCGTATAACCTAAATATTAATTTTAAAATAAATTTGAATAACAGATAACCGTAATTAAGTGAGATATGACTATTTTTTTTAAACACAATCCATCAAAATATTTTTAAAAAATCATTTAATGTTAATCAAATTATATCTAAAAATTAAATCGGAACAATCGTTAACGCTATTAGTTACTATATTTTCTTAACTCTGGTTGTGTTCAAACCGTAAAAAACATCATTTGGCTATCTTATATATGCGAAATAGTAAATTTAAATTATATTCGAATAATAGATAACAGTAATAGAGTGAGATATGATTATTTTTTTTAAAAACAATTCATAAGAAACATTTTAAAAATAATTTATAGTACATCAAATGAACTTTAAAAATTAAATTGGAATCAAATCGGACAATGCTATAAGGATTAATTGTTCTATTTTCTTAACCCTGGTTATGTCCAAAACTTAAAAAGGATCATTTGGGTCATCTTGTATAACCTAAATATGAATTTTAAAATAAATTTCAATAATAGATAACCGTAATTGAGTGAGATATGACTATTTTTTTTAAACACATTACATCAAAATATTTTTAAAAATCATTTAGGGTTAATCAAATTATATCTAAAAATTAAATCGGAACAATCGTTAACGCTATTAGTTACTATATTTTCTTAACTCTGGTTGTGTTCAAACCGTAAAAAACATCATTTGGCTATCTTATATATGCGAAATAGTAAATTTAAATTATATTCGAATAATAAATAACAGTAATAGAGTGAGATATAATTATTTTTTTAAAAAACAATTCATAAGAAGAATTTTAAAAATAATGAAGAAAAATAAAGACAATGCTATAAGGATTAAGTGTTCTATTTTCTTAACCCTGATTATGTCTAAAACTTAAAAAGGATCATTTGGGACATCTTGTATAACCTAAATATTAATTTTAAAATAAATTTAAATAATAGCTAACCGTAATTGAGTGAAATATGACTATTTTTTTTAAACACATTACATCAAAATATTTTTAAAAATCATTTAGGGTTAATCAAATTATATCTAAAAATTACATTGGAACAATCGTTAATGCTATTAGATATTACATTTTCTTAGCTCTGGTTGTGTTCAAACCGTAAAGAACATCATTTGGCTCTCTTGTATATGCGAAATAGTAAATTTAAATTATATTCGAATAATAGATAACAGTAATAGAGTGAGATATAATTATTATTTTAAAAAACAATTCATAAGAAGAATTTTAAAAATAATTTACAGTACATCAAATGAACTTTAAAAATTAAATTGGAATCAAATCGGACAATGCTATAAGGATTAAATGTTCTATTTTCTTAACCCTGGTTATGTCTAAAACTTAAAAAGGATCATTTGGGACATCTTGTATAACCTAAATATTAATTTTAATATAAATTTGAATAATAGATAATCGAAATTGAGTAAGATATGACTATTTTTTTTAAACACAATACATCAAAATATTTTTAAAAATCATTTAGGGTTAATCAAATTATATCTAAAAATTACATCGGAACAATCGTTAACGCTATTATTTATTATATTTTTTTAATTCTGGTTGTGTTCAAACCGTAGAAAACATCATTTGGCTATCTTGTGTATGCGAAATAGTAAATTTAAATTATATTCGAATAATAGATAACAGTAATAGAGTGAAATATGATTATTTTTTTAAAAAACAATTCATAAGAAAAAATTTAAAAATAATTAACAGTACATTAAATGAACTTTAAAAATTAAATTGGAATCAAATCGGGCAATGCTATAAGGATTAAGTGTTCTATTTTCTTAACCCTGGTTATGTCTAAAACTTAAAAAGGATCATTTGGGACATCTCGTATAACCTAAATATTAATTTTAAAATAAATTTGAATAACAGATAACCGTAATTAAGTGAGATATGACTATTTTTTTTAAACACAATCCATCAAAATATTTTTAAAAAATCATTTAACGTTAATCAAATTATATCTAAAAATTAAATCGGAACAATCGTTAACGCTATTAGTTACTATATTTTCTTAACTCTGGTTGTGTTCAAACCGTAAAAAACATCATTTGGCTATCTTATATATGCGAAATAGTAAATTTAAATTATATTCGAATAATAGATAACAGTAATAGAGTGAGATATGATTATTTTTTTTAAAAACAATTCATAAGAAACATTTTAAAAATAATTTATAGTACATCAAATGAACTTTAAAAATTAAATTGGAATCAAATCGGACAATGCTATAAGGATTAATTGTTCTATTTTCTTAACCCTGGTTATGTCCAAAACTTAAAAAGGATCATTTGGGTCATCTTGTATAACCTAAATATTAATTTTAAAATAAATTTCAATAATAGATAACCGTAATTGAGTGAGATATGACTATTTTTTTTAAACACATTACATCAAAATATTTTTAAAAATCATTTAGGGTTAATCAAATTATATCTAAAAATTAAATCGGAACAATCGTTAACGCTATTAGTTACTATATTTTCTTAACTCTGGTTGTGTTCAAACCGTAAAAAACATCATTTGGCTATCTTATATATGCGAAATAGTAAATTTAAATTATATTCGAATAATAAATAACAGTAATAGAGTGAGATATAATTATTTTTTTAAAAAACAATTCATAAGAAGAATTTTAAAAATAATGAAGAAAAATAAAGACAATGCTATAAGGATTAAGTGTTCTATTTTCTTAACCCTGATTATGTCTAAAACTTAAAAAGGATCATTTGGGACATCTTGTATAACCTAAATATTAATTTTAAAATATATTTAAATAATAGCTAACCGTAATTGAGTGAAATATGACTATTTTTTTTAAACACATTACATCAAAATATTTTTAAAAATCATTTAGGGTTAATCAAATTATATCTAAAAATTACATCGGAACAATCGTTAACGCTATTAGATATTACATTTTCTTAGCTCTGGTTGTGTTCAAACAGTAAAAAACGTCATTTGGCTATCTTGTATATGCGAAATAGTAAATTTAAATTACATTCGAATAATAGATAACAGTAAAAGAGTGAGATATAATTTTTTTTTTTTAAAACAATTCATAAGAAGATAATTTACAGTACATCAAATGAACTTTAAAAATTAAATTGGAATCTAATCGGACAATGCTATAAGGATTAAGTGTTCTATTTTCTTAACCCTGGTTATGTCTAAAACTTAAAAAGGATCATTTGGGACATCTTGTATAACCTAAATATTAATTTTAATATAAATTTGAATAATAGATAATCGAAATTGAGTAAGATATGACTATTTTTTTTTAAACACAATACATCAAAATATTTTTAAAAATCATTTAGGGTTAATCAAATTATATCTAAAAATTACATCGGAACAATCGTTAACGCTATTATTTATTATACTTTTTTAATTCTGGTTGTGTTCAAACCGTAGAAAACATCATTTGGCTATCTTGTGTATGCGAAATAGTAAATTTAAATTATATTCGAATAATAGATAACAGTAATAGAGTGAAATATGATTATTTTTTTAAAAAACAATTCATAAGAAAAAATTTAAAAATAATTAACAGTACATTAAATGAACTTTAAAAATTAAATTGGAATCAAATCGGGCAATGCTATAAGGATTAAGTGTTCTATTTTCTTAACCCTGGTTATGTCTAAAACTTAAAAAGGATCATTTGGGACATCTCGTATAACCTAAATATTAATTTTAAAATAAATTTGAATAACAGATAACCGTAATTAAGTGAGATATGACTATTTTTTTTAAACACAATCCATCAAAATATTTTTAAAAAATCATTTAACGTTAATCAAATTATATCTAAAAATTAAATCGGAACAATCGTTAACGCTATTAGTTACTATATTTTCTTAACTCTGGTTGTGTTCAAACCGTAAAAAACATCATTTGGCTATCTTATATATGCGAAATAGTAAATTTAAATTATATTTGAATAATAGATAACAGTAATAGAGTGAGATATGATTATTTTTTTTAAAAACAATTCATAAGAAACATTTTAAAAATAATTTATAGTACATCAAATCAACTTTAAAAATTAAATTGGAATCAAATCGGATAATGCTATAAGGATTAATTGTTCTATTTTCTTAACCCTGGTTATGTCCAAAACTTAAAAAGGATCATTTGGGTCATCTTGTATAACCTAAATATTAATTTTAAAATAAATTTGAATAATAGATAACCGTAATTGAGTGAGATATGACTATTTTTTTTAAACACAATACATCAAAATATTTTTAAAAATCATTTAGTGTTAATCAAATTATATCTAAAAATTAAATTAAAATTAAATCGAAACAATCGTTAACGCAATTAGTTATTATATTTTCTTAATTCTGGTTGTGTTCAAACCGTAAAAAACATCATTTGGCAATCTCGTATATGCGAAATAGTAAATTTAAATTATATTCGAATAATAGATAACAGTAATAGATGAGATATGATTATTTTTTTTAAAAACAATTCATAAGAAAAATTTTAAAAATAATTTACCGTACATTAAATGAACTTTAAAAGTTAAATTTAAATCAAATCGGACAATGCTGTAATGATTAATTGTTCTATTTTCTTAATCCTGGTTATGTCCAAAACTTAAAAAGGATCATTTGGGGCATCTTGTATAACCTAAATATTAATTTTAAAATAAATTTGAATAATAGATAACCGTAATTGAGTGAGATATGACCATTTTTTTTAAATACAATACATCAAAATATTTTTAAAAATCATTTAATGTTAATCAAATTATTTCTAAAAATTAAATCGGAACAATTGTTAACGCTATTAGTTACAATATTTTCTTAACTCTGGTTGTGTTCAAACCGTAAAAAACATCATTTGGCTATCTTATATATGCGAAATAGTAAATTTAAATTATATTCGAATAATATATAACAGTAATAGAGTGAGATATAATTATTTTTTTAAAAAACAATTCATAAGAAAAATTTTAAAAATAATTTATAGTACATCAAATGAACTTTAAAAATTAAATTGGAATCAAATCGGACAATGCTATAAGGATTAAGTGTTCTATTTTCTTAACCCTGGTTATGTCTAAAACTTAAAAAGGATCATTTGGGACATCTCGTATAACCTAAATATTAATTTTAAAATAAATTTGAATAACAGATAACCGTAATTAAGTGAGATATGACTATTTTTTTTAAACACAATCCATCAAAATATTTTTAAAAAATCATTTAACGTTAATCAAATTATATCTAAAAATTAAATCGGAACAATCGTTAACGCTATTAGTTACTATATTTTCTTAACTCTGGTTGTGTTCAAACCGTAAAAAACATCATTTGGCTATCTTATATATGCGAAATAGTAAATTTAAATTATATTCGAATAATAGATAACAGTAATAGAGTGAGATATGATTATTTTTTTTAAAAACAATTCATAAGAAACATTTTAAAAATAATTTATAGTACATCAAATGAACTTTAAAAATTAAATTGGAATCAAATCGGATAATGCTATAAGGATTAATTGTTCTATTTTCTTAACCCTGGTTATGTCCAAAACTTAAAAAGGATCATTTGGGTCATCTTGTATAACCTAAATATTAATTTTAAAATAAATTTGAATAATAGATAACCGTAATTGAGTGAGATATGACTATTTTTTTTAAACACAATACATCAAAATATTTTTAAAAATCATTTAGTGTTAATCAAATTATATCTAAAAATTAAATTAAAATTAAATCGAAACAATCGTTAACGCAATTAGTTATTATATCTTCTTAATTCTGGTTGTGTTCAAACCGTAAAAAACATCATTTGGCAATCTCGTATATGCGAAATAGTAAATTTAAATTATATTCGAATAATAGATAACAGTAATAGAGTGAGATATAATTATTTTTTTAAAAAACAATTCATAAGAAGAATTTTAAAAATAATGAAGAAAAATAAAGACAATGCTATAAGGATTAAGTGTTCTATTTTCTTAACCCTGATTATGTCTAAAACTTAAAAAGGATCATTTGGGACATCTTGTATAACCTAAATATTAATTTTAAAATAAATTTAAATAATAGCTAACCGTAATTGAGTGAAATATGACTATTTTTTTTAAACACATTACATCAAAATATTTTTAAAAATCATTTAGGGTTAATCAAATTATATCTAAAAATTACATTGGAACAATCGTTAATGCTATTAGATATTACATTTTCTTAGCTCTGGTTGTGTTCAAACCGTAAAGAACATCATTTGGCTCTCTTGTATATGCGAAATAGTAAATTTAAATTATATTCGAATAATAGATAACAGTAATAGAGTGAGATATAATTATTATTTTAAAAAACAATTCATAAGAAGAATTTTAAAAATAATTTACAGTACATCAAATGAACTTTAAAAATTAAATTGGAATCAAATCGGACAATGCTATAAGGATTAAGTGTTCTATTTTCTTAACCCTGGTTATGTCTAAAACTTAAAAAGGATCATTTGGGACATCTTGTATAACCTAAATATTAATTTTAAAATAAATTTGAATAATAGATAACCGTAATTAAGTGAGATATGACTATTTTTTTTAAACACAATTCATCAAAATATTTTAAAAAAATCATTTAGGGTTAATCAAATTATATCTAAAAATTAAATCGGAACAATCGTTAACGCTATTAGTTACTATATTTTCTTAACTCTGGTTGTGTTCAAACCGTAAAAAACATCATTTGGCTATCTTATATATGCGAAATAGTAAATTTAAATTATATTCGAATAATAGATAACAGTAATAGAGTGAGATATAATTATTTTTTTAAAAAACAATTCATAAGAAGAATTTTAAAAATAATTTATAGTACATCAAATGAACTTTAAAAATTAAATTGGAATCAAATCGGACAATGCTATAAGGATTAAGTGTTCTATTTTCTTAACCCTGGTTATGTCTAAAACTTAAAAAGGATCATTTGGGACATCTTGTATCACCTAAATATTAATTTCAAAATAAATTTGAATAATAGATAACCGTAATTAAGTGAGATATGACTATTTTTTTTAAACAGAATCCATCAAAATATTTTAAAAAAATCATTTAGGGTTAATCAAATTATATTTAAAAATTAAATCGGAACAACCTTAACGCTATTATTTATTATATTTTCTTAATTCTGGTTGTGTTCAAACCATAAAGAACATCATTTGGTTATCTTGTATATGCGAAATAGTAAATTTAAATTATATTCGAATAATAGATAACAGTAATAGAGTGAGATATAATTATTTTTTTAAAAAACAATTCATAAGAAATATTTTAAAAATAATTTACAGTACATCAAATGAACTTTAAAAATTAAATTAAATAAAATAAAATCGGACAATGCTTTAAGGATTAAGTGTTCTATTTTCTTAACCCTGGTTATGTCCAAAACTTAAAAAGGCTCATTTGGGTCATCGTGTATAACCTAAATATTAATTTTAAAATAAATTTGAATAATAGATAATCGTAGTTGAGTGTGATATGACTATTTTTTTTTAAACACAATACATCAAAATATTTTTAAAAATCATTTAGGTTTAATCAAATTATATCTAAAAATTACATCGGAACAATCGTTAACGCTATTAGATATTACATTTTCTTAGCTCTGGTTGTGTTCAAACAGTAAAAAACGTCATTTGGCTATCTTGTATATGCGAAATAGTAAATTTAAATTACATTCGAATAATAGATAACAGTAAAAGAGTGAGATATAATTATTTTTTTTTAAAACAATTCATAAGAAGAATTTAAAAAATAATTTACAGTACATCAAATGAACTTTAAAAATTAAATTGGAATCTAATCGGACAATGCTATAAGGATTAAGTGTTCTATTTTCTTAACCCTGGTTATGTCTAAAACTTAAAAAGGATCATTTGGGACAACTTGTATAACCTAAATATTAATTTTAATATAAATTTGAATAATAGATAATCGAAATTGAGTAAGATATGACTATTTTTTTTTAAACACAATACATCAAAATATTTTTAAAAATCATTTAGGGTTAATCAAATTATATCTAAAAATTACATCGGAACAATCGTTAACGCTATTATTTATTATATTTTTTTAATTCTGGTTGTGTTCAAACCGTAGAAAACATCATTTGGCTATCTTGTGTATGCGAAATAGTAAATTTAAATTATATTCGAATAATAGATAACAGTAATAGAGTGAAATATGATTATTTTTTTAAAAA
Organism: Anthonomus grandis grandis; assembly: GCF_022605725.1. Lineage (NCBI taxonomy): Eukaryota > Metazoa > Arthropoda > Insecta > Coleoptera > Curculionidae > Anthonomus > Anthonomus grandis. The sequence continues at coordinate 25,599,364 of NC_065558.1, forward strand.
ACAATTCATAAGAAAAAATTTAAAAATAATTAACAGTACATTAAATGAACTTTAAAAATTAAATTGGAATCAAATCGGGCAATGCTATAAGGATTAAGTGTTCTATTTTCTTAACCCTGGTTATGTCTAAAACTTAAAAAGGATCATTTGGGACATCTCGTATAACCTAAATATTAATTTTAAAATAAATTTGAATAACAGATAACCGTAATTAAGTGAGATATGACTATTTTTTTTAAACACAATCCATCAAAATATTTTTAAAAAATCATTTAACGTTAATCAAATTATATCTAAAAATTAAATCGGAACAATCGTTAACGCTATTAGTTACTATATTTTCTTAACTCTGGTTGTGTTCAAACCGTAAAAAACATCATTTGGCTATCTTATATATGCGAAATAGTAAATTTAAATTATATTTGAATAATAGATAACAGTAATAGAGTGAGATATGATTATTTTTTTTAAAAACAATTCATAAGAAACATTTTAAAAATAATTTATAGTACATCAAATCAACTTTAAAAATTAAATTGGAATCAAATCGGATAATGCTATAAGGATTAATTGTTCTATTTTCTTAACCCTGGTTATGTCCAAAACTTAAAAAGGATCATTTGGGTCATCTTGTATAACCTAAATATTAATTTTAAAATAAATTTGAATAATAGATAACCGTAATTGAGTGAGATATGACTATTTTTTTTAAACACAATACATCAAAATATTTTTAAAAATCATTTAGTGTTAATCAAATTATATCTAAAAATTAAATTAAAATTAAATCGAAACAATCGTTAACGCAATTAGTTATTATATTTTCTTAATTCTGGTTGTGTTCAAACCGTAAAAAACATCATTTGGCAATCTCGTATATGCGAAATAGTAAATTTAAATTATATTCGAATAATAGATAACAGTAATAGATGAGATATGATTATTTTTTTTAAAAACAATTCATAAGAAAAATTTTAAAAATAATTTACCGTACATTAAATGAACTTTAAAAGTTAAATTTAAATCAAATCGGACAATGCTGTAATGATTAATTGTTCTATTTTCTTAATCCTGGTTATGTCCAAAACTTAAAAAGGATCATTTGGGGCATCTTGTATAACCTAAATATTAATTTTAAAAGAAATTTGAATAATAGATAACCGTAATTGAGTGAGATATGACCATTTTTTTTAAATACAATACATCAAAATATTTTTAAAAATCATTTAATGTTAATCAAATTATTTCTAAAAATTAAATCGGAACAATTGTTAACGCTATTAGTTACAATATTTTCTTAACTCTGGTTGTGTTCAAACCGTAAAAAACATCATTTGGCTATCTTATATATGCGAAATAGTAAATTTAAATTATATTCGAATAATATATAACAGTAATAGAGTGAGATATAATTATTTTTTTAAAAAACAATTCATAAGAAAAATTTTAAAAATAATTTATAGTACATCAAATGAACTTTAAAAATTAAATTGGAATCAAATCGGACAATGCTATAAGGATTAAGTGTTCTATTTTCTTAACCCTGGTTATGTCTAAAACTTAAAAAGGATCATTTGGGACATCTCGTATAACCTAAATATTAATTTTAAAATAAATTTGAATAACAGATAACCGTAATTAAGTGAGATATGACTATTTTTTTTAAACACAATCCATCAAAATATTTTTAAAAAATCATTTAACGTTAATCAAATTATATCTAAAAATTAAATCGGAACAATCGTTAACGCTATTAGTTACTATATTTTCTTAACTCTGGTTGTGTTCAAACCGTAAAAAACATCATTTGGCTATCTTATATATGCGAAATAGTAAATTTAAATTATATTCGAATAATAGATAACAGTAATAGAGTGAGATATGATTATTTTTTTTAAAAACAATTCATAAGAAACATTTTAAAAATAATTTATAGTACATCAAATGAACTTTAAAAATTAAATTGGAATCAAATCGGATAATGCTATAAGGATTAATTGTTCTATTTTCTTAACCCTGGTTATGTCCAAAACTTAAAAAGGATCATTTGGGTCATCTTGTATAACCTAAATATTAATTTTAAAATAAATTTGAATAATAGATAACCGTAATTGAGTGAGATATGACTATTTTTTTTAAACACAATACATCAAAATATTTTTAAAAATCATTTAGTGTTAATCAAATTATATCTAAAAATTAAATTAAAATTAAATCGAAACAATCGTTAACGCAATTAGTTATTATATTTTCTTAATTCTGGTTGTGTTCAAACCGTAAAAAACATCATTTGGCAATCTCGTATATGCGAAATAGTAAATTTAAATTATATTCGAATAATAGATAACAGTAATAGAGTGAGATATAATTATTTTTTTAAAAAACAATTCATAAGAAGAATTTTAAAAATAATGAAGAAAAATAAAGACAATGCTATAAGGATTAAGTGTTCTATTTTCTTAACCCTGATTATGTCTAAAACTTAAAAAGGATCATTTGGGACATCTTGTATAACCTAAATATTAATTTTAAAATAAATTTAAATAATAGCTAACCGTAATTGAGTGAAATATGACTATTTTTTTTAAACACATTACATCAAAATATTTTTAAAAATCATTTAGGGTTAATCAAATTATATCTAAAAATTACATTGGAACAATCGTTAATGCTATTAGATATTACATTTTCTTAGCTCTGGTTGTGTTCAAACCGTAAAGAACATCATTTGGCTCTCTTGTATATGCGAAATAGTAAATTTAAATTATATTCGAATAATAGATAACAGTAATAGAGTGAGATATAATTATTATTTTAAAAAACAATTCATAAGAAGAATTTTAAAAATAATTTACAGTACATCAAATGAACTTTAAAAATTAAATTGGAATCAAATCGGACAATGCTATAAGGATTAAGTGTTCTATTTTCTTAACCCTGGTTATGTCTAAAACTTAAAAAGGATCATTTGGGACATCTTGTATAACCTAAATATTAATTTTAAAATAAATTTGAATAATAGATAACCGTAATTAAGTGAGATATGACTATTTTTTTTAAACACAATTCATCAAAATATTTAAAAAAAATCATTTAGGGTTAATCAAATTATATCTAAAAATTAAATCGGAACAATCGTTAACGCTATTAGTTACTATATTTTCTTAACTCTGGTTGTGTTCAAACCGTAAAAAACATCATTTGGCTATCTTATATATGCGAAATAGTAAATTTAAATTATATTCGAATAATAGATAACAGTAATAGAGTGAGATATAATTATTTTTTTAAAAAACAATTCATAAGAAGAATTTTAAAAATAATTTATAGTACATCAAATGAACTTTAAAAATTAAATTGGAATCAAATCGGACAATGCTATAAGGATTAAGTGTTCTATTTTCTTAACCCTGGTTATGTCTAAAACTTAAAAAGGATCATTTGGGACATCTTGTATCACCTAAATATTAATTTCAAAATAAATTTGAATAATAGATAACCGTAATTAAGTGAGATATGACTATTTTTTTTAAACAGAATCCATCAAAATATTTTAAAAAAATCATTTAGGGTTAATCAAATTATATTTAAAAATTAAATCGGAACAATCCTTAACGCTATTATTTATTATATTTTCTTAATTCTGGTTGTGTTCAAACCATAAAGAACATCATTTGGTTATCTTGTATATGCGAAATAGTAAATTTAAATTATATTCGAATAATAGATAACAGTAATAGAGTGAGATATAATTATTTTTTTAAAAAACAATTCATAAGAAATATTTTAAAAATAATTTACAGTACATCAAATGAACTTTAAAAATTAAATTGGAATAAAATCGGACAATGCTTTAAGGATTAAGTGTTCTATTTTCTTAACCCTGGTTATGTCCAAAACTTAAAAAGGCTCATTTGGGTCATCGTGTATAACCTAAATATTAATTTTAAAATAAATTTGAATAATAGATAATCGTAGTAGAGTGTGATATGACTATTTTTTTTTAAACACAATACATCAAAATATTTTTAAAAATCATTTAGGTTTAATCAAATTATATCTAAAAATTACATCGGAACAATCGTTAACGCTATTAGATATTACATTTTCTTAGCTCTGGTTGTGTTCAAACAGTAAAAAACGTCATTTGGCTATCTTGTATATGCGAAATAGTAAATTTAAATTACATTCGAATAATAGATAACAGTAAAAGAGTGAGATATAATTATTTTTTTTTAAAACAATTCATAAGAAGAATTTAAAAAATAATTTACAGTACATCAAATGAACTTTAAAAATTAAATTGGAATCTAATCGGACAATGCTATAAGGATTAAGTGTTCTATTTTCTTAACCCTGGTTATGTCTAAAACTTAAAAAGGATCATTTGGGACAACTTGTATAACCTAAATATTAATTTTAATATAAATTTGAATAATAGATAATCGAAATTGAGTGAGATATGACTATTTTTTTTAAACACAATGCATCAAAATATTTTTAAAAATCATTTAGGGTTAATCAAATTATATCTAAAAATTACATCGGAACAATCGTTAACGCTATTATTTATTATATTTTTTTAATTCTGGTTGTGTTCAAACCGTAGAAAACATCATTTGGCTATCTTGTGTATGCGAAATAGTAAATTTAAATTATATTCGAATAATAGATAACAGTAATAGAGTGAAATATGATTATTTTTTTAAAAAACAATTCATAAGAAAAAATTTAAAAATAATTAACAGTACATTAAATGAACTTTAAAAATTAAATTGGAATCAAATCGGGCAATGCTATAAGGATTAAGTGTTCTATTTTCTTAACCCTGGTTATGTCTAAAACTTAAAAAGGATCATTTGGGACATCTCGTATAACCTAAATATTAATTTTAAAATAAATTTGAATAATAGATAACCGTAATTGAGTGAGATATGACTATTTTTTTTAAACACAATACATCAAAATATTTTTAAAAATCATTTAGTGTTAATCAAATTATATCTAAAAATTAAATTAAAATTAAATCGAAACAATCGTTAACGCAATTAGTTATTATATTTTCTTAATTCTGGTTGTGTTCAAACCGTAAAAAACATCATTTGGCAATCTCGTATATGCGAAATAGTAAATTTAAATTACATTCGAATAATAGATAACAGTAATAGATGAGATATGATTATTTTTTTTAAAAACAATTCATAAGAAAAAATTTAAAAATAATTAACAGTACATTAAATGAACTTTAAAAATTAAATTGGAATCAAATCGGGCAATGCTATAAGGATTAAGTGTTCTATTTTCTTAACCCTGGTTATGTCTAAAACTTAAAAAGGATCATTTGGGACATCTCGTATAACCTAAATATTAATTTTAAAATAAATTTGAATAACAGATAACCGTAATTAAGTGAGATATGACTATTTTTTTAAACACAATCCATCAAAATATTTTTAAAAAATCATTTAACGTTAATCAAATTATATCTAAAAATTAAATCGGAACAATCGTTAACGCTATTAGTTACTATATTTTCTTAACTCTGGTTGTGTTCAAACCGTAAAAAACATCATTTGGCTATCTTATATATGCGAAATAGTAAATTTAAATTATATTCGAATAATAGATAACAGTAATAGAGTGAGATATGATTATTTTTTTTAAAAACAATTCATAAGAAACATTTTAAAAATAATTTATAGTACATCAAATGAACTTTAAAAATTAAATTGGAATCAAATCGGACAATGCTATAAGGATTAATTGTTCTATTTTCTTAACCCTGGTTATGTCCAAAACTTAAAAAGGATCATTTGGGTCATCTTGTATAACCTAAATATTAATTTTAAAATAAATTTGAATAATAGATAACCGTAATTGAGTGAGATATGACTATTTTTTTTAAACACAATACATCAAAATGTTTTTAAAAATCATTTAGTGTTAATCAAATTATATCTAAAAATTAAATTAAAATTAAATCGAAACAATCGTTAACGCTATTAGTTACTATATTTTCTTAACTCTGGTTGTGTTCAAACCGTAAAAAACATCATTTGGCTATCTTATATATGCGAAATAGTAAATTTAAATTATTTTCGAATAATAGATAACAGTAATAGAGTGAGATATGATTATTTTTTTTAAAAACAATTCATAAGAAACATTTTAAAAATAATTTATAGTACATCAAATGAACTTTAAAAATTAAATTGGAATCAAATCGGACAATGCTATAAGGATTAATTGTTCTATTTTCTTAACCCTGGTTATGTCCAAAACTTAAAAAGGATCATTTGGGTCATCTTGTATAACCTAAATATTAATTTTAAAATAAATTTCAATAATAGATAACCGTAATTGAGTGAGATATGACTATTTTTTTTAAACACAATACATCAAAATGTTTTTAAAAATCATTTAGTGTTAATCAAATTATATCTAAAAATTAAATTAAAATTAAATCGAAACAATCGTTAACGCTATTAGTTACTATATTTTCTTAACTCTGGTTGTGTTCAAACCGTAAAAAACATCATTTGGCTATCTTATATATGCGAAATAGTAAATTTAAATTATTTTCGAATAATAGATAACAGTAATAGAGTGAGATATGATTATTTTTTTTAAAAACAATTCATAAGAAACATTTTAAAAATAATTTATAGTACATCAAATGAACTTTAAAAATTAAATTGGAATCAAATCGGACAATGCTATAAGGATTAATTGTTCTATTTTCTTAACCCTGGTTATGTCCAAAACTTAAAAAGGATCATTTGGGTCATCTTGTATAACCTAAATATTAATTTTAAAATAAATTTCAATAATAGATAACCGTAATTGAGTGAGATATGACTATTTTTTTTAAACACATTACATCAAAATATTTTTAAAAATCATTTAGGGTTAATCAAATTATATCTAAAAATTAAATCGGAACAATCGTTAACGCTATTAGTTACTATATTTTCTTAACTCTGGTTGTGTTCAAACCGTAAAAAACATCATTTGGCTATCTTATATATGCGAAATAGTAAATTTAAATTATATTCGAATAATAAATAACAGTAATAGAGTGAGATATAATTATTTTTTTAAAAAACAATTCATAAGAAGAATTTTAAAAATAATGAAGAAAAATAAAGACAATGCTATAAGGATTAAGTGTTCTATTTTCTTAACCCTGATTATGTCTAAAACTTAAAAAGGATCATTTGGGACATCTTGTATAACCTAAATATTAATTTTAAAATATATTTAAATAATAGCTAACCGTAATTGAGTGAAATATGACTATTTTTTTTAAACACATTACATCAAAATATTTTTAAAAATCATTTAGGGTTAATCAAATTATATCTAAAAATTACATTGGAACAATCGTTAATGCTATTAGATATTACATTTTCTTAGCTCTGGTTGTGTTCAAACCGTACAGAACATCATTTGGCTCTCTTGTATATGCGAAATAGTAAATTTAAATTATATTCGAATAATAGATAACAGTAATAGAGTGAGATATAATTATTATTTTAAAAAACAATTCTTGTATAACCTAAATATTAATTTTAAAATAAATTTGAATAATAGATAACCGTAATTAAGTGAGATATGACTATTTTTTTTAAACACAATTCATCAAAATATTTAAAAAAAATCATTTAGGGTTAATCAAATTATATCTAAAAATTAAATCGGAACAATCGTTAACGCTATTAGTTACTATATTTTCTTAACTCTGGTTGTGTTCAAACCGTAAAAAACATCATTTGGCTATCTTATATATGCGAAATAGTAAATTTAAATTATATTCGAATAATAGATAACAGTAATAGAGTGAGATATAATTATTTTTTTAAAAAACAATTCATAAGAAGAATTTTAAAAATAATTTATAGTACATCAAATGAACTTTAAAAATTAAATTGGAATCAAATCGGACAATGCTATAAGGATTAAGTGTTCTATTTTCTTAACCCTGGTTATGTCTAAAACTTAAAAAGAATCATTTGGGACATCTTGTATCACCTAAATATTAATTTCAAAATAAATTTGAATAATAGATAACCGTAATTAAGTGAGATATGACTATTTTTTTTAAACAGAATCCATCAAAATATTTTAAAAAAATCATTTAGGGTTAATCAAATTATATTTAAAAATTAAATCGGAACAATCCTTAACGCTATTATTTATTATATTTTCTTAATTCTGGTTGTGTTCAAACCGTAAAAAACATCATTTGGCAATCTCGTATATGCGAAATAGTAAATTTAAATTATATTCGAATAATAGATAACAGTAATAGAGTGAGATATAATTATTTTTTTAAAAAACAATTCATAAGAAGAATTTTAAAAATAATGAAGAAAAATAAAGACAATGCTATAAGGATTAAGTGTTCTATTTTCTTAACCCTGATTATGTCTAAAACTTAAAAAGGATCATTTGGGACATCTTGTATAACCTAAATATTAATTTTAAAATAAATTTAAATAATAGCTAACCGTAATTGAGTGAAATATGACTATTTTTTTTAAACACATTACATCAAAATATTTTTAAAAATCATTTAGGGTTAATCAAATTATATCTAAAAATTACATTGGAACAATCGTTAATGCTATTAGATATTACATTTTCTTAGCTCTGGTTGTGTTCAAACCGTAAAAAACATCATTTGGCTATCTTATATATGCGAAATAGTAAATTTAAATTATATTCGAATAATAGATAACAGTAATAGAGTGAGATATAATTATTTTTTTAAAAAACAATTCATAAGAATTTTAAAAATAATTTATAGTACATCAAATGAACTTTAAAAATTAAATTGGAATCAAATCGGACAATGCTATAAGGATTAAGTGTTCTATTTTCTTAACCCTGGTTATGTCTAAAACTTAAAAAGGATCATTTGGGACATCTTGTATCACCTAAATATTAATTTCAAAATAAATTTGAATAATAGATAACCGTAATTAAGTGAGATATGACTATTTTTTTTAAACAGAATCCATCAAAATATTTTAAAAAAATCATTTAGGGTTAATCAAATTATATTTAAAAATTAAATCGGAACAATCCTTAACGCTATTATTTATTATATTTTCTTAATTCTGGTTGTGTTCAAACCATAAAGAACATCATTTGGTTATCTTGTATATGCGAAATAGTAAATTTAAATTATATTCGAATAATAGATAACAGTAATAGAGTGAGATATAATTATTTTTTTAAAAAACAATTCATAAGAAATATTTTAAAAATAATTTACAGTACATCAAATGAACTTTAAAAATTAAATTGGAATAAAATCGGACAATGCTTTAAGGATTAAGTGTTCTATTTTCTTAACCCTGGTTATGTCCAAAACTTAAAAAGGCTCATTTGGGTCATCGTGTATAACCTAAATATTAATTTTAAAATAAATTTGAATAATAGATAATCGTAGTTGAGTGTGATATGACTATTTTTTTTTAAACACAATACATCAAAATATTTTTAAAAATCATTTAGGTTTAATCAAATTATATCTAAAAATTACATCGGAACAATCGTTAACGCTATTAGATATTACATTTTCTTAGCTCTGGTTGTGTTCAAACAGTAAAAAACGTCATTTGGCTATCTTGTATATGCGAAATAGTAAATTTAAATTACATTCGAATAATAGATAACAGTAAAAGAGTGAGATATAATTATTTTTTTTTAAAACAATTCATAAGAAGAATTTAAAAAATAATTTACAGTACATCAAATGAACTTTAAAAATTAAATTGGAATCTAATCGGACAATGCTATAAGGATTAAGTGTTCTATTTTCTTAACCCTGGTTATGTCTAAAACTTAAAAAGGATCAATCGTTAACGCTATTATTTATTATATTTTTTTAATTCTGGTTGTGTTCAAACCGTAGAAAACATCATTTGGCTATCTTGTGTATGCGAAATAGTAAATTTAAATTATATTCGAATAATAGATAACAGTAATAGAGTGAAATATGATTATTTTTTTAAAAAACAATTCATAAGAAAAAATTTAAAAATAATTAACAGTACATTAAATGAACTTTAAAAATTAAATTGGAATCAAATCGGGCAATGCTATAAGGATTAAGTGTTCTATTTTCTTAACCCTGGTTATGTCTAAAACTTAAAAAGGATCATTTGGGACATCTCGTATAACCTAAATATTAATTTTAAAATAAATTTGAATAATAGATAACCGTAATTGAGTGAGATATGACTATTTTTTTTAAACACAATACATCAAAATATTTTTAAAAATCATTTAGTGTTAATCAAATTATATCTAAAAATTAAATTAAAATTAAATCGAAACAATCGTTAACGCAATTAGTTATTATATTTTCTTAATTCTGGTTGTGTTCAAACCGTAAAAAACATCATTTGGCAATCTCGTATATGCGAAATAGTAAATTTAAATTATATTCGAATAATAGATAACAGTAATAGATGAGATATGATTATTTTTTTTAAAAACAATTCATAAGAAAAATTTTAAAAATAATTTACAGTACATTAAATGAACTTCAAAAGTTAAATTTAAATCAAATCGGACAATGCTGTAATGATTAATTGTTCTATTTTCTTAATCCTGGTTATGTCCAAAACTTAAAAAGGATCATTTGGGTCATCTTGTATAACCTAAATATTAATTTTAAAATAAATTTGAATAATAGATAACCGTAATTGAGTGAGATATGACCATTTTTTTTAAATACAATACATCAAAATATTTTTAAAAATCATTTAATGTTAATCAAATTATATCTAAAAATTAAATCGGAACAATTGTTAACGCTATTAGTTACAATATTTTCTTAACTCTGGTTGTGTTCAAACCGTAAAAAACATCATTTGGCTATCTTATATATGCGAAATAGTAAATTTAAATTATATTCGAATAATATATAACAGTAATAGAGTGAGATATGATTATTTTTTTAAAAAACAATTCATAAGAAAAATTTTAAAAATAATTTATAGTACATCAAATGAACTTTAAAAATTAAATTGGAATCAAATCGGACAATGCTATAAGGATTAAGTGTTCTATTTTCTTAACCCTGGTTATGTCTAAAACTAAAAAGGATCATTTGGGACATCTTGTATAACCTAAATATTAATTTTAAAATAAATTTGAATAATAGATAACCGTAATTAACTGAGATATGACTATTTTTTTTAAACACAATCCATCAAAATATTTTTAAAAAATCATTTAGGGTTAATCAAATTATATCTAAAAATTAAATCGGAACAATCGTTAACGCTATTATTTATTATATTTTCTTAATTCTGGTTGTGTTCAAACCGTAAAAAACATCATTTGGCTATCTTATATATGCGAAATAGTAAATTTAAATTATATTCGAATAATAGACAACAGTAATTGAGTGAGATATGACCATTTTTTTTAAATACAATACATCAAAATATTTTTAAAAATCATTTAATGTTAATCAAATTATATCTAAAAATTACATCGGAACAATCGTTAACGCTATTATTTATTATATTTTTTTAATTCTGGTTGTGTTCAAACCGTAGAAAACATCATTTGGCTATCTTGTGTATGCGAAATAGTAAATTTAAATTATATTCGAATAATAGATAACAGTAATAGAGTGAAATATGATTATTTTTTTAAAAAACAATTCATAAGAAAAAATTTAAAAATAATTAACAGTACATTAAATGAACTTTAAAAATTAAATTGGAATCAAATCGGGCAATGCTATAAGGATTAAGTGTTCTATTTTCTTAACCCTGGTTATGTCTAAAACTTAAAAAGGATCATTTGGGACATCTCGTATAACCTAAATATTAATTTTAAAATAAATTTGAATAACAGATAACCGTAATTAAGTGAGATATGACTATTTTTTTTAAACACAATCCATCAAAATATTTTTAAAAAATCATTTAACGTTAATCAAATTATATCTAAAAATTAAATCGGAACAATCGTTAACGCTATTAGTTACTATATTTTCTTAACTCTGGTTGTGTTCAAACCGTAAAAAACTTCATTTGGCTATCTTATATATGCGAAATAGTAAATTTAAATTATATTTGAATAATAGATAACAGTAATAGAGTGAGATATGATTATTTTTTTTAAAAACAATTCATAAGAAACATTTTAAAAATAATTTATAGTACATCAAATCAACTTTAAAAATTAAATTGGAATCAAATCGGATAATGCTATAAGGATTAATTGTTCTATTTTCTTAACCCTGGTTATGTCCAAAACTTAAAAAGGATCATTTGGGTCATCTTGTATAACCTAAATATTAATTTTAAAATAAATTTGAATAATAGATAACCGTAATTGAGTGAGATATGACTATTTTTTTTAAACACAATACATCAAAATATTTTTAAAAATCATTTAGTGTTAATCAAATTATATCTAAAAATTAAATTAAAATTAAATCGAAACAATCGTTAACGCAATTAGTTATTATATTTTCTTAATTCTGGTTGTGTTCAAACCGTAAAAAACATCATTTGGCAATCTCGTATATGCGAAATAGTAAATTTAAATTATATTCGAATAATAGATAACAGTAATAGATGAGATATGATTATTTTTTTTAAAAACAATTCATAAGAAAAATTTTAAAAATAATTTACCGTACATTAAATGAACTTTAAAAGTTAAATTTAAATCAAATCGGACAATGCTGTAATGATTAATTGTTCTATTTTCTTAATCCTGGTTATGTCCAAAACTTAAAAAGGATCATTTGGGGCATCTTGTATAACCTAAATATTAATTTTAAAATAAATTTGAATAATAGATAACCGTAATTGAGTGAGATATGACCATTTTTTTTAAATACAATACATCAAAATATTTTTAAAAATCATTTAATGTTAATCAAATTATTTCTAAAAATTAAATCGGAACAATTGTTAACGCTATTAGTTACAATATTTTCTTAACTCTGGTTGTGTTCAAACCGTAAAAAACATCATTTGGCTATCTTATATATGCGAAATAGTAAATTTAAATTATATTCGAATAATATATAACAGTAATAGAGTGAGATATAATTATTTTTTTAAAAAACAATTCATAAGAAAAATTTTAAAAATAATTTATAGTACATCAAATGAACTTTAAAAATTAAATTGGAATCAAATCGGACAATGCTATAAGGATTAAGTGTTCTATTTTCTTAACCCTGGTTATGTCTAAAACTTAAAAAGGATCATTTGGGACATCTCGTATAACCTAAATATTAATTTTAAAATAAATTTGAATAACAGATAACCGTAATTAAGTGAGATATGACTATTTTTTTTAAACACAATCCATCAAAATATTTTTAAAAAATCATTTAACGTTAATCAAATTATATCTAAAAATTAAATCGGAACAATCGTTAACGCTATTAGTTACTATATTTTCTTAACTCTGGTTGTGTTCAAACCGTAAAAAACATCATTTGGCTATCTTATATATGCGAAATAGTAAATTTAAATTATATTCGAATAATAGATAACAGTAATAGAGTGAGATATGATTATTTTTTTTAAAAACAATTCATAAGAAACATTTTAAAAATAATTTATAGTACATCAAATGAACTTTAAAAATTAAATTGGAATCAAATCGGATAATGCTATAAGGATTAATTGTTCTATTTTCTTAACCCTGGTTATGTCCAAAACTTAAAAAGGATCATTTGGGTCATCTTGTATAACCTAAATATTAATTTTAAAATAAATTTGAATAATAGATAACCGTAATTGAGTGAGATATGACTATTTTTTTTAAACACAATACATCAAAATATTTTTAAAAATCATTTAGTGTTAATCAAATTATATCTAAAAATTAAATTAAAATTAAATCGAAACAATCGTTAACGCAATTAGTTATTATATTTTCTTAATTCTGGTTGTGTTCAAACCGTAAAAAACATCATTTGGCAATCTCGTATATGCGAAATAGTAAATTTAAATTATATTCGAATAATAGATAACAGTAATAGAGTGAGATATAATTATTTTTTTAAAAAACAATTCATAAGAAGAATTTTAAAAATAATGAAGAAAAATAAAGACAATGCTATAAGGATTAAGTGTTCTATTTTCTTAACCCTGATTATGTCTAAAACTTAAAAAGGATCATTTGGGACATCTTGTATAACCTAAATATTAATTTTAAAATAAATTTAAATAATAGCTAACCGTAATTGAGTGAAATATGACTATTTTTTTTAAACACATTACATCAAAATATTTTTAAAAATCATTTAGGGTTAATCAAATTATATCTAAAAATTACATTGGAACAATCGTTAATGCTATTAGATATTACATTTTCTTAGCTCTGGTTGTGTTCAAACCGTAAAGAACATCATTTGGCTCTCTTGTATATGCGAAATAGTAAATTTAAATTATATTCGAATAATAGATAACAGTAATAGAGTGAGATATAATTATTATTTTAAAAAACAATTCATAAGAAGAATTTTAAAAATAATTTACAGTACATCAAATGAACTTTAAAAATTAAATTGGAATCAAATCGGACAATGCTATAAGGATTAAGTGTTCTATTTTCTTAACCCTGGTTATGTCTAAAACTTAAAAAGGATCATTTGGGACATCTTGTATAACCTAAATATTAATTTTAAAATAAATTTGAATAATAGATAACCGTAATTAAGTGAGATATGACTATTTTTTTTAAACACAATTCATCAAAATATTTAAAAAAAATCATTTAGGGTTAATCAAATTATATCTAAAAATTAAATCGGAACAATCGTTAACGCTATTAGTTACTATATTTTCTTAACTCTGGTTGTGTTCAAACCGTAAAAAACATCATTTGGCTATCTTATATATGCGAAATAGTAAATTTAAATTATATTCGAATAATAGATAACAGTAATAGAGTGAGATATAATTATTTTTTTAAAAAACAATTCATAAGAAGAATTTTAAAAATAATTTATAGTACATCAAATGAACTTTAAAAATTAAATTGGAATCAAATCGGACAATGCTATAAGGATTAAGTGTTCTATTTTCTTAACCCTGGTTATGTCTAAAACTTAAAAAGGATCATTTGGGACATCTTGTATCACCTAAATATTAATTTCAAAATAAATTTGAATAATAGATAACCGTAATTAAGTGAGATATGACTATTTTTTTTAAACAGAATCCATCAAAATATTTTAAAAAAATCATTTAGGGTTAATCAAATTATATTTAAAAATTAAATCGGAACAATCCTTAACGCTATTATTTATTATATTTTCTTAATTCTGGTTGTGTTCAAACCATAAAGAACATCATTTGGTTATCTTGTATATGCGAAATAGTAAATTTAAATTATATTCGAATAATAGATAACAGTAATAGAGTGAGATATAATTATTTTTTTAAAAAACAATTCATAAGAAATATTTTAAAAATAATTTACAGTACATCAAATGAACTTTAAAAATTAAATTGGAATAAAATCGGACAATGCTTTAAGGATTAAGTGTTCTATTTTCTTAACCCTGGTTATGTCCAAAACTTAAAAAGGCTCATTTGGGTCATCGTGTATAACCTAAATATTAATTTTAAAATAAATTTGAATAATAGATAATCGTAGTTGAGTGTGATATGACTATTTTTTTTTAAACACAATACATCAAAATATTTTTAAAAATCATTTAGGTTTAATCAAATTATATCTAAAAATTACATCGGAACAATCGTTAACGCTATTAGATATTACATTTTCTTAGCTCTGGTTGTGTTCAAACAGTAAAAAACGTCATTTGGCTATCTTGTATATGCGAAATAGTAAATTTAAATTACATTCGAATAATAGATAACAGTAAAAGAGTGAGATATAATTATTTTTTTTTAAAACAATTCATAAGAAGAATTTAAAAAATAATTTACAGTACATCAAATGAACTTTAAAAATTAAATTGGAATCTAATCGGACAATGCTATAAGGATTAAGTGTTCTATTTTCTTAACCCTGGTTATGTCTAAAACTTAAAAAGGATCATTTGGGACAACTTGTATAACCTAAATATTAATTTTAATATAAATTTGAATAATAGATAATCGAAATTGAGTGAGATATGACTATTTTTTTTAAACACAATGCATCAAAATATTTTTAAAAATCATTTAGGGTTAATCAAATTATATCTAAAAATTACATCGGAACAATCGTTAACGCTATTATTTATTATATTTTTTTAATTCTGGTTGTGTTCAAACCGTAGAAAACATCATTTGGCTATCTTGTGTATGCGAAATAGTAAATTTAAATTATATTCGAATAATAGATAACAGTAATAGAGTGAAATATGATTATTTTTTTAAAAAACAATTCATAAGAAAAAATTTAAAAATAATTAACAGTACATTAAATGAACTTTAAAAATTAAATTGGAATCAAATCGGGCAATGCTATAAGGATTAAGTGTTCTATTTTCTTAACCCTGGTTATGTCTAAAACTTAAAAAGGATCATTTGGGACATCTCGTATAACCTAAATATTAATTTTAAAATAAATTTGAATAATAGATAACCGTAATTGAGTGAGATATGACTATTTTTTTTAAACACAATACATCAAAATATTTTTAAAAATCATTTAGTGTTAATCAAATTATATCTAAAAATTAAATTAAAATTAAATCGAAACAATCGTTAACGCAATTAGTTATTATATTTTCTTAATTCTGGTTGTGTTCAAACCGTAAAAAACATCATTTGGCAATCTCGTATATGCGAAATAGTAAATTTAAATTACATTCGAATAATAGATAACAGTAATAGATGAGATATGATTATTTTTTTTAAAAACAATTCATAAGAAAAAATTTAAAAATAATTAACAGTACATTAAATGAACTTTAAAAATTAAATTGGAATCAAATCGGGCAATGCTATAAGGATTAAGTGTTCTATTTTCTTAACCCTGGTTATGTCTAAAACTTAAAAAGGATCATTTGGGACATCTCGTATAACCTAAATATTAATTTTAAAATAAATTTGAATAACAGATAACCGTAATTAAGTGAGATATGACTATTTTTTTAAACACAATCCATCAAAATATTTTTAAAAAATCATTTAACGTTAATCAAATTATATCTAAAAATTAAATCGGAACAATCGTTAACGCTATTAGTTACTATATTTTCTTAACTCTGGTTGTGTTCAAACCGTAAAAAACATCATTTGGCTATCTTATATATGCGAAATAGTAAATTTAAATTATATTCGAATAATAGATAACAGTAATAGAGTGAGATATGATTATTTTTTTTAAAAACAATTCATAAGAAACATTTTAAAAATAATTTATAGTACATCAAATGAACTTTAAAAATTAAATTGGAATCAAATCGGACAATGCTATAAGGATTAATTGTTCTATTTTCTTAACCCTGGTTATGTCCAAAACTTAAAAAGGATCATTTGGGTCATCTTGTATAACCTAAATATTAATTTTAAAATAAATTTGAATAATAGATAACCGTAATTGAGTGAGATATGACTATTTTTTTTAAACACAATACATCAAAATGTTTTTAAAAATCATTTAGTGTTAATCAAATTATATCTAAAAATTAAATTAAAATTAAATCGAAACAATCGTTAACGCTATTAGTTACTATATTTTCTTAACTCTGGTTGTGTTCAAACCGTAAAAAACATCATTTGGCTATCTTATATATGCGAAATAGTAAATTTAAATTATTTTCGAATAATAGATAACAGTAATAGAGTGAGATATGATTATTTTTTTTAAAAACAATTCATAAGAAACATTTTAAAAATAATTTATAGTACATCAAATGAACTTTAAAAATTAAATTGGAATCAAATCGGACAATGCTATAAGGATTAATTGTTCTATTTTCTTAACCCTGGTTATGTCCAAAACTTAAAAAGGATCATTTGGGTCATCTTGTATAACCTAAATATTAATTTTAAAATAAATTTCAATAATAGATAACCGTAATTGAGTGAGATATGACTATTTTTTTTAAACACATTACATCAAAATATTTTTAAAAATCATTTAGGGTTAATCAAATTATATCTAAAAATTAAATCGGAACAATCGTTAACGCTATTAGTTACTATATTTTCTTAACTCTGGTTGTGTTCAAACCGTAAAAAACATCATTTGGCTATCTTATATATGCGAAATAGTAAATTTAAATTATATTCGAATAATAAATAACAGTAATAGAGTGAGATATAATTATTTTTTTAAAAAACAATTCATAAGAAGAATTTTAAAAATAATGAAGAAAAATAAAGACAATGCTATAAGGATTAAGTGTTCTATTTTCTTAACCCTGATTATGTCTAAAACTTAAAAAGGATCATTTGGGACATCTTGTATAACCTAAATATTAATTTTAAAATATATTTAAATAATAGCTAACCGTAATTGAGTGAAATATGACTATTTTTTTTAAACACATTACATCAAAATATTTTTAAAAATCATTTAGGGTTAATCAAATTATATCTAAAAATTACATTGGAACAATCGTTAATGCTATTAGATATTACATTTTCTTAGCTCTGGTTGTGTTCAAACCGTAAAGAACATCATTTGGCTCTCTTGTATATGCGAAATAGTAAATTTAAATTATATTCGAATAATAGATAACAGTAATAGAGTGAGATATAATTATTATTTTAAAAAACAATTCTTGTATAACCTAAATATTAATTTTAAAATAAATTTGAATAATAGATAACCGTAATTAAGTGAGATATGACTATTTTTTTTAAACACAATTCATCAAAATATTTAAAAAAAATCATTTAGAGTTAATCAAATTATATCTAAAAATTAAATCGGAACAATCGTTAACGCTATTAGTTACTATATTTTCTTAACTCTGGTTGTGTTCAAACCGTAAAAAACATCATTTGGCTATCTTATATATGCGAAATAGTAAATTTAAATTATATTCGAATAATAGATAACAGTAATAGAGTGAGATATAATTATTTTTTTAAAAAACAATTCATAAGAAGAATTTTAAAAATAATTTATAGTACATCAAATGAACTTTAAAAATTAAATTGGAATCAAATCGGACAATGCTATAAGGATTAAGTGTTCTATTTTCTTAACCCTGGTTATGTCTAAAACTTAAAAAGAATCATTTGGGACATCTTGTATCACCTAAATATTAATTTCAAAATAAATTTGAATAATAGATAACCGTAATTAAGTGAGATATGACTATTTTTTTTAAACAGAATCCATCAAAATATTTTAAAAAAATCATTTAGGGTTAATCAAATTATATTTAAAAATTAAATCGGAACAATCCTTAACGCTATTATTTATTATATTTTCTTAATTCTGGTTGTGTTCAAACCGTAAAAAACATCATTTGGCAATCTCGTATATGCGAAATAGTAAATTTAAATTATATTCGAATAATAGATAACAGTAATAGAGTGAGATATAATTATTTTTTTAAAAAACAATTCATAAGAAGAATTTTAAAAATAATGAAGAAAAATAAAGACAATGCTATAAGGATTAAGTGTTCTATTTTCTTAACCCTGATTATGTCTAAAACTTAAAAAGGATCATTTGGGACATCTTGTATAACCTAAATATTAATTTTAAAATAAATTTAAATAATAGCTAACCGTAATTGAGTGAAATATGACTATTTTTTTTAAACACATTACATCAAAATATTTTTAAAAATCATTTAGGGTTAATCAAATTATATCTAAAAATTACATTGGAACAATCGTTAATGCTATTAGATATTACATTTTCTTAGCTCTGGTTGTGTTCAAACCGTAAAAAACATCATTTGGCTATCTTATATATGCGAAATAGTAAATTTAAATTATATTCGAATAATAGATAACAGTAATAGAGTGAGATATAATTATTTTTTTAAAAAACAATTCATAAGAATTTTAAAAATAATTTATAGTACATCAAATGAACTTTAAAAATTAAATTGGAATCAAATCGGACAATGCTATAAGGATTAAGTGTTCTATTTTCTTAACCCTGGTTATGTCTAAAACTTAAAAAGGATCATTTGGGACATCTTGTATCACCTAAATATTAATTTCAAAATAAATTTGAATAATAGATAACCGTAATTAAGTGAGATATGACTATTTTTTTTAAACAGAATCCATCAAAATATTTTAAAAAAATCATTTAGGGTTAATCAAATTATATTTAAAAATTAAATCGGAACAATCCTTAACGCTATTATTTATTATATTTTCTTAATTCTGGTTGTGTTCAAACCATAAAGAACATCATTTGGTTATCTTGTATATGCGAAATAGTAAATTTAAATTATATTCGAATAATAGATAACAGTAATAGAGTGAGATATAATTATTTTTTTAAAAAACAATTCATAAGAAATATTTTAAAAATAATTTACAGTACATCAAATGAACTTTAAAAATTAAATTGGAATAAAATCGGACAATGCTTTAAGGATTAAGTGTTCTATTTTCTTAACCCTGGTTATGTCCAAAACTTAAAAAGGCTCATTTGGGTCATCGTGTATAACCTAAATATTAATTTTAAAATAAATTTGAATAATAGATAATCGTAGTTGAGTGTGATATGACTATTTTTTTTTAAACACAATACATCAAAATATTTTTAAAAATCATTTAGGTTTAATCAAATTATATCTAAAAATTACATCGGAACAATCGTTAACGCTATTAGATATTACATTTTCTTAGCTCTGGTTGTGTTCAAACAGTAAAAAACGTCATTTGGCTATCTTGTATATGCGAAATAGTAAATTTAAATTACATTCGAATAATAGATAACAGTAAAAGAGTGAGATATAATTATTTTTTTTTAAAACAATTCATAAGAAGAATTTGAAAAATAATTTACAGTACATCAAATGAACTTTAAAAATTAAATTGGAATCTAATCGGACAATGCTATAAGGATTAAGTGTTCTATTTTCTTAACCCTGGTTATGTCTAAAACTTAAAAAGGATCATTTGGGACATCTTGTATAACCTAAATATTAATTTTAATATAAATTTGAATAATAGATAATCGAAATTGAGTGAGATATGACTATTTTTTTTAAACACAATGCATCAAAATATTTTTAAAAATCATTTAGGGTTAATCAAATTATATCTAAAAATTACATCGGAACAATCGTTAACGCTATTATTTATTATATTTTTTTAATTCTGGTTGTGTTCAAACCGTAGAAAACATCATTTGGCTATCTTGTGTATGCGAAATAGTAAATTTAAATTATATTCGAATAATAGATAACAGTAATAGAGTGAAATATGATTATTTTTTTAAAAAACAATTCATAAGAAAAAATTTAAAAATAATTAACAGTACATTAAATGAACTTTAAAAATTAAATTGGAATCAAATCGGGCAATGCTATAAGGATTAAGTGTTCTATTTTCTTAACCCTGGTTATGTCTAAAACTTAAAAAGGATCATTTGGGACATCTCGTATAACCTAAATATTAATTTTAAAATAAATTTGAATAATAGATAACCGTAATTGAGTGAGATATGACTATTTTTTTTAAACACAATACATCAAAATATTTTTAAAAATCATTTAGTGTTAATCAAATTATATCTAAAAATTAAATTAAAATTAAATCGAAACAATCGTTAACGCAATTAGTTATTATATTTTCTTAATTCTGGTTGTGTTCAAACCGTAAAAAACATCATTTGGCAATCTCGTATATGCGAAATAGTAAATTTAAATTATATTCGAATAATAGATAACAGTAATAGATGAGATATGATTATTTTTTTTAAAAACAATTCATAAGAAAAATTTTAAAAATAATTTACAGTACATTAAATGGACTTCAAAAGTTAAATTTAAATCAAATCGGACAATGCTGTAATGATTAATTGTTCTATTTTCTTAATCCTGGTTATGTCCAAAACTTAAAAAGGATCATTTGGGTCATCTTGTATAACCTAAATATTAATTTTAAAATAAATTTGAATAATAGATAACCGTAATTGAGTGAGATATGACCATTTTTTTTAAATACAATACATCAAAATATTTTTAAAAATCATTTAATGTTAATCAAATTATATCTAAAAATTAAATCGGAACAATTGTTAACGCTATTAGTTACAATATTTTCTTAACTCTGGTTGTGTTCAAACCGTAAAAAACATCATTTGGCTATCTTATATATGCGAAATAGTAAATTTAAATTATATTCGAATAATATATAACAGTAATAGAGTGAGATATGATTATTTTTTTAAAAAACAATTCATAAGAAAAATTTTAAAAATAATTTATAGTACATCAAATGAACTTTAAAAATTAAATTGGAATCAAATCGGACAATGCTATAAGGATTAAGTGTTCTATTTTCTTAACCCTGGTTATGTCTAAAACTAAAAAGGATCATTTGGGACATCTTGTATAACCTAAATATTAATTTTAAAATAAATTTGAATAATAGATAACCGTAATTAACTGAGATATGACTATTTTTTTTAAACACAATCCATCAAAATATTTTTAAAAAATCATTTAGGGTTAATCAAATTATATCTAAAAATTAAATCGGAACAATCGTTAACGCTATTATTTATTATATTTTCTTAATTCTGGTTGTGTTCAAACCGTAAAAAACATCATTTGGCTATCTTATATATGCGAAATAGTAAATTTAAATTATATTCGAATAATAGACAACAGTAATTGAGTGAGATATGACCATTTTTTTTAAATACAATACATCAAAATATTTTTAAAAATCATTTAATGTTAATCAAATTATATCTAAAAATTAAATCGGAACAATCGTTAACGCTATTAGTTACTATACTTTCTTAACTCTGGTTGTGTTCAAACCGTAAAAAACATCATTTGGCTATCTTATATATGCGAAATAGTAAATTTAAATTATATTCGAATAATAGATAACAGTAATAGAGTGAGATATGATAATTATTGTAAAAAACAATTCATAAGAAAAATTTTAAAAATAATTTATAGTACATCAAATGAACTTTAAAAATTAAATTGGAATCAAATCGAACAATGCTATAAGGATTAAGTGTTCTATTTTCTTAACCCTGGTTATGTCTAAAACTTAAAAAGGATTATTTGGGACATCTTGTATAACCTAAATATTAATTTTAAAATAAATTTGAATAATAGATAACCGTAATTGAGTGAGATACGACCATTTTTTTTAAATACAATACATCAAAATATTTTAAAAAATCATTTAATGTTAATCAAATTATATCTAAAAATTAAATCGGAACAATCGTTAACGCTATTAGTTACTATACTTTCTTAACTCTGGTTGTGTTCAAACCGTAAAAAACATCATTTGGCTATCTTATATATGCGAAATAGTAAATTTAAATTATATTCGAATAATAGACAACAGTAATAGAGTGAGATATGATTATTTTTTTTTAAAACAATTCATAAGAAAAATTTTAAAAATAATTTATAGTACATCAAATGAACTTTAAAAATTAAATTGGAATCAAATCGGACAATGCTATAAGGATTAATTGTTCTATTTTCTTAATCCTGGTTATGTCCAAAACTTAAAAAGGATCATTTGGGTCATCTTGTATAACCTAAATATTAATTTTAAAATAAATTTGAATAATAGATAACCGTAATTGAGTGAAATATGACTATTTTTTTTAAACACAATACATCAAAATATTTTTAAAAATCATTTAGGATTAATCAAATTATATCTAAAAATTAAATTAAAATTAAATCGAAACAATCGTTAACGCAATTAGTAATTATATTTTCTTAATTTTGGTTGTGTTCAAACCGTAAAAAACATCATTTGGCAATCTCGTATATGCGAAATAGTAAATTTAAATTATATTCGAATAATAGATAAAAGTAATAGATGAGATATGAATATTTTTTTTAAAAACAATTCATAAGAAAAATTTTAAAAATAATTTACAGTACATTAAATGAACTTCAAAAGTTAAATTTAAATCAAATCGGACAATGCTGTAATAATTAATTGTTTTATTTTCTTAATCCTGGTTATGTCCAAAACTTAAAAAGGATCATTTGGGTCATCTCGTATAACCTAAATATTAATTTTAAAATAAATTTGAATAATAGATAACCGTAATTGAGTGAGATATGACCATTTTTTTTTAATACAATACATCAAAATATTTTTAAAAATCATTTAATGTTAATCAAATTATATCTAAAAATTAAATCGGAACAATCGTTAACGCTATTAGTTACTATATTTTCTTAATTCTGGTTGTGTTCAAACCGTAAAAAACATCATTTGGCAATCTCGTATATGCGAAATAGTAAATTTAAATTATATTCGAATAATAGATTACAGTAATAGATGAGATATGATTATTTTTTTTAAAAACAATTCATAAGAAGAATTTTAAAAATAATTTACAGTACATTAAATGAACTTCAAAAGTTAAATTTGAATCAAATCGGACAATGCTGTAATGATTAATTGTTCTATTTTCTTAACCCTGGTTATGTCTAAAATTTAAAATGGATCATTTGGGTCATCTTGTATAACCTAAATATTAATTTTAAAATAAATTTGAATAATAGATAACCGTAATTGAGTGAGATATGACTATTTTTTTTAAACACATTACATCAAAATATTTTTAAAAATCATTAGGGTTAATCAAATTATATCTAAAAATTACATCGGAACAATCGTTAACGCTATTAGATAATACATTTTCTTAACTCTGGTTGTGTTCAAACCGTAAAGAACATCATTTGGCTATCTTGTATATGCGAAATAGTAAATTTAAATTATATTCGAATAATAGATAACAGTAATAGAGTGAGATATAATTATTTTTTTAAAAAACAATTCATAAGAAGAATTTTAAAAATAATGAAGAAAAATAAAGACAATGCTATAAGGATTAAGTGTTCTATTTTCTTAACCCTGGTTATATCTAAAACTTAAAAAGGATCATTTGGGACATCTTGTATAACCTAAATATTAATTTTAATATAAATTTGAATAATGATAACCGAAATTGAGTGAGATATGACTAGTTTTTTTAAACACAATACATCAAAATATTTTTAAAAATCACTTAGGGTTAATCAAATTATATAAAAAATTAATTTAAAATTAAATCGGAACAATCGTTAACGCTATTAGTTATTATATTTTCTTATTTCTGGTTGTGTTCAAATCGTAAAAAACATCATTTGGCAATCTTGTATATGCGAAATAGTAAATTTAAATTATATTCGAATAATAGATAACAGTAATAGATGAGATATGATTATTTTTTTAAAAAACAATTCATAAGAAAAATTTTTAAAATAATTTACAGTACATTAAATGAACTTCAAAAGTTAAATTTGAATCAAATCGGATAATGCTATAAGGATTAATTGTTCTATTTTCTTAACCCTGGTTATGTCCAAAACTTAAAAAGGATCATTTGGGTCATCTTGTATAACCTAAATATTAATTTTAAAATAAATTTGAATAATAGATAACCGTAATTGAGTGAGATATGACTATTTTTTTTGAACACAATCCATCAAAATATTTTTAAAAAATTATTTAATGTTAATCAAATTATATCTAAAAATTAAATTAAAATTAAATCGAAACAATCGTTAACGCAATTAATTATATTTTCTTATTTCTGGTTGTGTTCAAATCGTAAAAAACATCATTTGGCAATCTTGTATATGCGAAATAGTAAATTTAAATTATATTCGAATAATAGATAACAGTAATAGATGAGATATGATTATTTTTTTAAAAAACAATTCATAAGAAAAAATTTAAAAATAATTATCAGTACATTAAATGAACTTCAAAAATTAAATTGGAATCATATCGGAAAATGCTGTAATGATTAATTGTTCTTTTTTCTTTACCCTGGTTATGTCCAAAACATAAAAAGGATCATTTGGGACATCTTGTATAACCTAAATATTAATTTTAAAATAAATTTGAATAATAGATAACCGTAATTAAGTGAGATATGACTATTTCTTTTAAACAGAATACATCAAAATATTTTTAAAAATCATTTAGGTTTAATCAAATTATATCTAAAAATTACATCGGAACAATCTTTAACGCTATTATTTATTATATTTTTTTAATTCTGGTTGTGTTCAAACCGTAAAAAACATCATTTGGCTATCTTGTATATGCGAAATAGTAAATTTAAATTATATTCGAATAATAGATAACAGTAATAGATGAGATATGATTATTTTTTTTAAAAACAATTCATAAGAAAAATTTTAAAAATAATTTATAGTACATCAAATGAACTTTAAAAATTAAATTGGAATCAAATCGTACAATGTTATAAGGATTAATTGTTCTATTTTCTTAACCCTGGTTATGTCTAAAACTTAAAAAGGATCATTTGGGACTTCTCGTATAACCTAAATATTAATTTTAAAATAAATTTGAATAACAGATAACCGTAATTAAGTGAGATATGACTATTTTTTTTAAACACAATCCATCAAAATATTTTTAAAAAATTATTTAATGTTAATCAAATTATATCTAAAAATTAAATCGGAACAATCGTTAACGCTATTAGTTACTATATTTTCTTAACTCTGGTTGTGTTCAAACCGTAAAAAACATCATTTGGCTATCTTATATATGCGAAATAGTAAATTTAAATTATATTCGAATAATAGATAACAGTAATAGAGTGAGATATAATTATTTTTTTAAAAAACAATTCATAAGAAGAATTTTAAAAATAATTTATAGTACATCAAATGAACTTTAAAAATTAAATTGGAATCAAATCGGACAATGCTATAAGGATTAAGTGTTCTATTTTCTTAACCCTGGTTATGTCTAAAACTTAAAAAGGATCATTTGGGACATCTTGTATCACCTAAATATTAATTTCAAAATAAATTTGAATAATAGATAACCGTAATTAAGTGAGATATGACTATTTTTTTTAAACAGAATCCATCAAAATATTTTAAAAAAATCATTTAGGGTTAATCAAATTATATTTAAAAATTAAATCGGAACAATCCTTAACGCTATTATTTATTATATTTTCTTAATTCTGGTTGTGTTCAAACCATAAAGAACATCATTTGGTTATCTTGTATATGCGAAATAGTAAATTTAAATTATATTCGAATAATAGATAACAGTAATAGAGTGAGATATAATTATTTTTTTAAAAAACAATTCATAAGAAATATTTTAAAAATAATTTACAGTACATCAAATGAACTTTAAAAATTAAATTGGAATAAAATCGGACAATGCTTTAAGGATTAAGTGTTCTATTTTCTTAACCCTGGTTATGTCCAAAACTTAAAAAGGCTCATTTGGGTCATCGTGTATAACTTAAATATTAATTTTAAAATAAATTTGAATAATAGATAATCGTAGTTGAGTGTGATATGACTATTTTTTTTTAAACACAATACATCAAAATATTTTTAAAAATCATTTAGGTTTAATCAAATTATATCTAAAAATTACATCGGAACAATCGTTAACGCTATTAGATATTACATTTTCTTAGCTCTGCTTGTGTTCAAACAGTAAAAAACGTCATTTGGCTATCTTGTATATGCGAAATAGTAAATTTAAATTACATTCGAATAATAGATAACAGTAAAAGAGTGAGATATAATTATTTTTTTTTAAAACAATTCATAAGAAGAATTTAAAAAATAATTTACAGTACATCAAATGAACTTTAAAAATTAAATTGGAATCTAATCGGACAAT
The DNA here is from genome assembly GCF_022605725.1 of Anthonomus grandis grandis. Lineage (NCBI taxonomy): Eukaryota > Metazoa > Arthropoda > Insecta > Coleoptera > Curculionidae > Anthonomus > Anthonomus grandis. The sequence continues at coordinate 25,627,206 of NC_065558.1, forward strand.
GCTATAAGGATTAAGTGTTCTATTTTCTTAACCCTGGTTATGTCTAAAACTTAAAAAGGATCATTTGGGACATCTTGTATAACCTAAATATTAATTTTAATATAAATTTGAATAATAGATAATCGAAATTGAGTGAGATATGACTATTTTTTTTAAACACAATGCATCAAAATATTTTTAAAAATCATTTAGGGTTAATCAAATTATATCTAAAAATTACATCGGAACAATCGTTAACGCTATTATTTATTATATTTTTTTAATTCTGGTTGTGTTCAAACCGTAGAAAACATCATTTGGCTATCTTGTGTATGCGAAATAGTAAATTTAAATTATATTCGAATAATAGATAACAGTAATAGAGTGAAATATGATTATTTTTTTAAAAAACAATTCATAAGAAAAAATTTAAAAATAATTAACAGTACATTAAATGAACTTTAAAAATTAAATTGGAATCAAATCGGGCAATGCTATAAGGATTAAGTGTTCTATTTTCTTAACCCTGGTTATGTCTAAAACTTAAAAAGGATCATTTGGGACATCTCGTATAACCTAAATATTAATTTTAAAATAAATTTGAATAATAGATAACCGTAATTGAGTGAGATATGACTATTTTTTTTAAACACAATACATCAAAATATTTTTAAAAATCATTTAGTATTAATCAAATTATATCTAAAAATTAAATTAAAATTAAATCGAAACAATCGTTAACGCAATTAGTTATTATATTTTCTTAATTCTGGTTGTGTTCAAACCGTAAAAAACATCATTTGGCAATCTCGTATATGCGAAATAGTAAATTTAAATTATATTCGAATAATAGATAACAGTAATAGATGAGATATGATTATTTTTTTTAAAAACAATTCATAAGAAAAATTTTAAAAATAATTTACAGTACATTAAATGAACTTCAAAAGTTAAATTTAAATCAAATCGGACAATGCTGTAATGATTAATTGTTCTATTTTCTTAATCCTGGTTATGTCCAAAACTTAAAAAGGATCATTTGGGTCATCTTGTATAACCTAAATATTAATTTTAAAATAAATTTGAATAATAGATAACCGTAATTGAGTGAGATATGACCATTTTTTTTAAATACAATACATCAAAATATTTTTAAAAATCATTTAATGTTAATCAAATTATATCTAAAAATTAAATCGGAACAATTGTTAACGCTATTAGTTACAATATTTTCTTAACTCTGGTTGTGTTCAAACCGTAAAAAACATCATTTGGCTATCTTATATATGCGAAATAGTAAATTTAAATTATATTCGAATAATATATAACAGTAATAGAGTGAGATATGATTATTTTTTTAAAAAACAATTCATAAGAAAAATTTTAAAAATAATTTATAGTACATCAAATGAACTTTAAAAATTAAATTGGAATCAAATCGGACAATGCTATAAGGATTAAGTGTTCTATTTTCTTAACCCTGGTTATGTCTAAAACTTAAAAAGGATCATTTGGGACATCTTGTATAACCTAAATATTAATTTTAAAATAAATTTGAATAATAGATAACCGTAATTAACTGAGATATGACTATTTTTTTTAAACACAATCCATCAAAATATTTTTAAAAAATCATTTAGGGTTAATCAAATTATATCTAAAAATTAAATCGGAACAATCGTTAACGCTATTATTTATTATATTTTCTTAATTCTGGTTGTGTTCAAACCATAAAGAACATCATTTGGTTATCTTGTATATGCGAAATAGTAAATTTAAATTATATTCGAATAATAGATAACAGTAATAGAGTGAGATATAATTATTTTTTTAAAAAACAATTCATAAGAAATATTTTAAAAATAATTTACAGTACATCAAATGAACTTTAAAAATTAAATTGGAATAAAATCGGACAATGCTTTAAGGATTAAGTGTTCTATTTTCTTAACCCTGGTTATGTCCAAAACTTAAAAAGGCTCATTTGGGTCATCGTGTATAACCTAAATATTAATTTTAAAATAAATTTGAATAATAGATAATCGTAGTTGAGTGTGATATGACTATTTTTTTTTAAACACAATACATCAAAATATTTTTAAAAATCATTTAGGTTTAATCAAATTATATCTAAAAATTACATCGGAACAATCGTTAACGCTATTAGATATTACATTTTCTTAGCTCTGCTTGTGTTCAAACAGTAAAAAACGTCATTTGGCTATCTTGTATATGCGAAATAGTAAATTTAAATTACATTCGAATAATAGATAACAGTAAAAGAGTGAGATATAATTATTTTTTTTTAAAACAATTCATAAGAAGAATTTAAAAAATAATTTACAGTACATCAAATGAACTTTAAAAATTAAATTGGAATCTAATCGGACAATGCTATAAGGATTAAGTGTTCTATTTTCTTAACCCTGGTTATGTCTAAAACTTAAAAAGGATCATTTGGGACATCTTGTATAACCTAAATATTAATTTTAATATAAATTTGAATAATAGATAATCGAAATTGAGTGAGATATGACTATTTTTTTTAAACACAATGCATCAAAATATTTTTAAAAATCATTTAGGGTTAATCAAATTATATCTAAAAATTACATCGGAACAATCGTTAACGCTATTATTTATTATATTTTTTTAATTCTGGTTGTGTTCAAACCGTAGAAAACATCATTTGGCTATCTTGTGTATGCGAAATAGTAAATTTAAATTATATTCGAATAATAGATAACAGTAATAGATGAGATATGATTATTTTTTTTAAAAACAATTCATAAGAAAAATTTTAAAAATAATTTACAGTACATTAAATGAACTTCAAAAGTTAAATTTAAATCAAATCGGACAATGCTGTAATGATTAATTGTTCTATTTTCTTAATCCTGGTTATGTCCAAAACTTAAAAAGGATCATTTGGGTCATCTTGTATAACCTAAATATTAATTTTAAAATAAATTTGAATAATAGATAACCGTAATTGAGTGAGATATGACCATTTTTTTTAAATACAATACATCAAAATATTTTTAAAAATCATTTAATGTTAATCAAATTATATCTAAAAATTAAATCGGAACAATTGTTAACGCTATTAGTTACAATATTTTCTTAACTCTGGTTGTGTTCAAACCGTAAAAAACATCATTTGGCTATCTTATATATGCGAAATAGTAAATTTAAATTATATTCGAATAATATATAACAGTAATAGAGTGAGATATGATTATTTTTTTAAAAAACAATTCATAAGAAAAATTTTAAAAATAATTTATAGTACATCAAATGAACTTTAAAAATTAAATTGGAATCAAATCGGACAATGCTATAAGGATTAAGTGTTCTATTTTCTTAACCCTGGTTATGTCTAAAACTTAAAAAGGATCATTTGGGACATCTTGTATAACCTAAATATTAATTTTAAAATAAATTTGAATAATAGATAACCGTAATTAACTGAGATATGACTATTTTTTTTAAACACAATCCATCAAAATATTTTTAAAAAATCATTTAGGGTTAATCAAATTATATCTAAAAATTAAATCGGAACAATCGTTAACGCTATTATTTATTATATTTTCTTAATTCTGGTTGTGTTCAAACCGTAAAAAACATCATTTGGCTATCTTATATATGCGAAATAGTAAATTTAAATTATATTCGAATAATAGACAACAGTAATTGAGTGAGATATGACCATTTTTTTTAAATACAATACATCAAAATATTTTTAAAAATCATTTAATGTTAATCAAATTATATCTAAAAATTAAATCGGAACAATCGTTAACGCTATTAGTTACTATACTTTCTTAACTCTGGTTGTGTTCAAACCGTAAAAAACATCATTTGGCTATCTTATATATGCGAAATAGTAAATTTAAATTATATTCGAATAATAGATAACAGTAATAGAGTGAGATATGATAATTATTGTAAAAAACAATTCATAAGAAAAATTTTAAAAATAATTTATAGTACATCAAATGAACTTTAAAAATTAAATTGGAATCAAATCGAACAATGCTATAAGGATTAAGTGTTCTATTTTCTTAACCCTGGTTATGTCTAAAACTTAAAAAGGATTATTTGGGACATCTTGTATAACCTAAATATTAATTTTAAAATAAATTTGAATAATAGATAACCGTAATTGAGTGAGATACGACCATTTTTTTTAAATACAATACATCAAAATATTTTAAAAAATCATTTAATGTTAATCAAATTATATCTAAAAATTAAATCGGAACAATCGTTAACGCTATTAGTTACTATACTTTCTTAACTCTGGTTGTGTTCAAACCGTAAAAAACATCATTTGGCTATCTTATATATGCGAAATAGTAAATTTAAATTATATTCGAATAATAGACAACAGTAATAGAGTGAGATATGATTATTTTTTTTTAAAACAATTCATAAGAAAAATTTTAAAAATAATTTATAGTACATCAAATGAACTTTAAAAATTAAATTGGAATCAAATCGGACAATGCTATAAGGATTAATTGTTCTATTTTCTTAATCCTGGTTATGTCCAAAACTTAAAAAGGATCATTTGGGTCAACTTGTATAACCTAAATATTAATTTTAAAATAAAGTTGAATAATAGATAACCGTAATTGAGTGAAATATGACTATTTTTTTTAAACACAATACATCAAAATATTTTTAAAAATCATTTAGGATTAATCAAATTATATCTAAAAATTAAATTAAAATTAAATCGAAACAATCGTTAACGCAATTAGTAATTATATTTTCTTAATTTTGGTTGTGTTCAAACCGTAAAAAACATCATTTGGCAATCTCGTATATGCGAAATAGTAAATTTAAATTATATTCGAATAATAGATAAAAGTAATAGATGAGATATGAATATTTTTTTTAAAAACAATTCATAAGAAAAATTTTAAAAATAATTTACAGTACATTAAATGAACTTCAAAAGTTAAATTTAAATCAAATCGGACAATGCTGTAATAATTAATTGTTTTATTTTCTTAATCCTGGTTATGTCCAAAACTTAAAAAGGATCATTTGGGTCATCTTGTATAACCTAAATATTAATTTTAAAATAAATTTGAATAATAGATAACCGTAATTGAGTGAGATATGACCATTTTTTTTTAATACAATACATCAAAATATTTTTAAAAATCATTTAATGTTAATCAAATTATATCTAAAAATTAAATCGGAACAATCGTTAACGCTATTAGTTACTATATTTTCTTAATTCTGGTTGTGTTCAAACCGTAAAAAACATCATTTGGCAATCTCGTATATGCGAAATAGTAAATTTAAATTATATTCGAATAATAGATAACAGTAATAGATGAGATATGATTATTTTTTTTAAAAACAATTCATAAGAAAAATTTTAAAAATAATTTACAGTACATTAAATGAACTTCAAAAGTTAAATTTGAATCAAATCGGACAATGCTGTAATGATTAATTGTTCTATTTTCTTAACCCTGGTTATGTCTAAAATTTAAAATGGATCATTTGGGTCATCTTGTATAACCTAAATATTAATTTTAAAATAAATTTGAATAATAGATAACCGTAATTGAGTGAGATATGACTATTTTTTTTAAACACATTACATCAAAATATTTTTAAAAATCATTAGGGTTAATCAAATTATATCTAAAAATTACATCGGAACAATCGTTAACGCTATTAGATAATACATTTTCTTAACTCTGGTTGTGTTCAAACCGTAAAGAACATCATTTGGCTATCTTGTATATGCGAAATAGTAAATTTAAATTATATTCGAATAATAGATAACAGTAATAGAGTGAGATATAATTATTTTTTTAAAAAACAATTCATAAGAAGAATTTTAAAAATAATGAAGAAAAATAAAGACAATGCTATAAGGATTAAGTGTTCTATTTTCTTAACCCTGGTTATATCTAAAACTTAAAAAGGATCATTTGGGACATCTTGTATAACCTAAATATTAATTTTAATATAAATTTGAATAATGATAACCGAAATTGAGTGAGATATGACTAGTTTTTTTAAACACAATACATCAAAATATTTTTAAAAATCACTTAGGGTTAATCAAATTATATAAAAAATTAATTTAAAATTAAATCGGAACAATCGTTAACGCTATTAGTTATTATATTTTCTTATTTCTGGTTGTGTTCAAATCGTAAAAAACATCATTTGGCAATCTTGTATATGCGAAATAGTAAATTTAAATTATATTCGAATAATAGATAACAGTAATAGATGAGATATGATTATTTTTTTAAAAAACAATTCATAAGAAAAATTTTTAAAATAATTTACAGTACATTAAATGAACTTCAAAAGTTAAATTTGAATCAAATCGGATAATGCTATAAGGATTAATTGTTCTATTTTCTTAACCCTGGTTATGTCCAAAACTTAAAAAGGATCATTTGGGTCATCTTGTATAACCTAAATATTAATTTTAAAATAAATTTGAATAATAGATAACCGTAATTGAGTGAGATATGACTATTTTTTTTAAACACAATCCATCAAAATATTTTTAAAAAATTATTTAATGTTAATCAAATTATATCTAAAAATTAAATTAAAATTAAATCGAAACAATCGTTAACGCAATTAATTATATTTTCTTATTTCTGGTTGTGTTCAAATCGTAAAAAACATCATTTGGCAATCTTGTATATGCGAAATAGTAAATTTAAATTATATTCGAATAATAGATAACAGTAATAGATGAGATATGATTATTTTTTTAAAAAACAATTCATAAGAAAAAATTTAAAAATAATTATCAGTACATTAAATGAACTTCAAAAATTAAATTGGAATCATATCGGAAAATGCTGTAATGATTAATTGTTCTTTTTTCTTTACCCTGGTTATGTCCAAAACATAAAAAGGATCATTTGGGACATCTTGTATAACCTAAATATTAATTTTAAAATAAATTTGAATAATAGATAACCGTAATTAAGTGAGATATGACTATTTTTTTTAAACAGAATACATCAAAATATTTTTAAAAATCATTTAGGTTTAATCAAATTATATCTAAAAATTACATCGGAACAATCTTTAACGCTATTATTTATTATATTTTTTTAATTCTGGTTGTGTTCAAACCGTAAAAAACATCATTTGGCTATCTTGTATATGCGAAATAGTAAATTTAAATTATATTCGAATAATAGATAACAGTAATAGATGAGATATGATTATTTTTTTTAAAAACAATTCATAAGAAAAATTTTAAAAATAATTTATAGTACATCAAATGAACTTTAAAAATTAAATTGGAATCAAATCGGACAATGTTATAAGGATTAATTGTTCTATTTTCTTAACCCTGGTTATGTCTAAAACTTAAAAAGGATCATTTGGGACTTCTCGTATAACCTAAATATTAATTTTAAAATAAATTTGAATAACAGATAACCGTAATTAAGTGAGATATGACTATTTTTTTTAAACACAATCCATCAAAATATTTTTAAAAAATTATTTAATGTTAATCAAATTATATCTAAAAATTAAATCGGAACAATCGTTAACGCTATTAGTTACTATATTTTCTTAACTCTGGTTGTGTTCAAACCGTAAAAAACATCATTTGGCTATCTTATATATGCGAAATAGTAAATTTAAATTATATTCGAATAATAGATAACAGTAATAGAGTGAGATATGATTATTTTTTTAAAAAACAATTCATAAGAAACATTTTAAAAATAATTTATAGTACATCAAATGAACTTTAAAAATTAAATTGGAATCAAATCGGATAATGCTATAAGGATTAATTGTTCTATTTTCTTAACCCTGGTTATGTCCAAAACTTAAAAAGGATCATTTGGGTCATCTTGTATAACCTAAATATTAATTTTAAAATAAATTTGAATAATAGATAACCGTAATTGAGTGAGATATGACTATTTTTTTTAAACACAATACATCAAAATATTTTTAAAAATCATTTAGGGTTAATCAAATTATATCTAAAAATTAAATTAAAATTAAATCGAAACAATCGTTAACGCAATTAGTTATTATATTTTCTTAATTCTGGTTGTGTTCAAACCGTAAAAAACATCATTTGGCAATCTCGTATATGCGAAATAGTAAATTTAAATTATATTCGAATAATAGATAACAGTAATAGATGAGATATGATTATTTTTTTTAAAAACAATTCATAAGAAAAATTTTAAAAATAATTTACAGTACATTAAATGAACTTCAAAAGTTAAATTTAAATCAAATCGGACAATGCTGTAATGATTAATTGTTCTATTTTCTTAATCCTGGTTATGTCCAAAACTTAGAAAGGATCATTTGGGTCATCTCGTATAACCTAAATATTAATTTTAAAATAAATTTGAATAATAGATAACCGTAATTGAGTGAGATATGACCATTTTTTTTTAATACAATACATCAAAATATTTTTAAAAATCATTTAATGTTAATCAAATTATATCTAAAAATTAAATCGGAACAATCGTTAACGCTATTAGTTACTATATTTTCTTAATTCTGGTTGTGTTCAAACAGTAAAAAACATCATTTGGCAATCTCGTATATGCGAAATAGTAAATTTAAATTATATTCGAATAATAGATAACAGTAATAGATGAGATATGATTATTTTTTTTAAAAACAATTCATAAGAAAAATTTTAAAAATAATTTACAGTACATTAAATGAACTTCAAAAGTTAAATTTGAATCAAATCGGACAATGCTGTAATGATTAATTGTTCTATTTTCTTAACCCTGGTTATGTCTAAAATTTAAAATGGATCATTTGGGTCATCTTGTATAACCTAAATATTAATTTTAAAATAAATTTGAATAATAGATAACCGTAATTGAGTGAGATATGACTATTTTTTTTAAACACATTACATCAAAATATTTTTAAAAATCATTAGGGTTAATCAAATTATATCTAAAAATTACATCGGAACAATCGTTAACGCTATTAGATAATACATTTTCTTAACTCTGGTTGTGTTCAAACCGTAAAGAACATCATTTGGCTATCTTGTATATGCGAAATAGTAAATTTAAATTATATTCGAATAATAGATAACAGTAATAGAGTGAGATATAATTATTTTTTTAAAAAACAATTCATAAGAAGAATTTTAAAAATAATGAAGAAAAATAAAGACAATGCTATAAGGATTAAGTGTTCTATTTTCTTAACCCTGGTTATATCTAAAACTTAAAAAGGATCATTTGGGACATCTTGTATAACCTAAATATTAATTTTAATATAAATTTGAATAATGATAACCGAAATTGAGTGAGATATGACTAGTTTTTTTAAACACAATACATCAAAATATTTTTAAAAATCACTTAGGGTTAATCAAATTATATAAAAAATTAATTTAAAATTAAATCGGAACAATCGTCAACGCTATTAGTTATTATATTTTCTTATTTCTGGTTGTGTTCAAATCGTAAAAAACATCATTTGGCAATCTTGTATATGCGAAATAGTAAATTTAAATTATATTCGAATAATAGATAACAGTAATAGATGAGATATGATTATTTTTTTAAAAAACAATTCATAAGAAAAATTTTTAAAATAATTTACAGTACATTAAATGAACTTCAAAAGTTAAATTTGAATCAAATCGGATAATGCTATAAGGATTAATTGTTCTATTTTCTTAACCCTGGTTATGTCCAAAACTTAAAAAGGATCATTTGGGTCATCTTGTATAACCTAAATATTAATTTTAAAATAAATTTGAATAATAGATAACCGTAATTGAGTGAGATATGACTATTTTTTTTAAACACAATACATCAAAATATTTTTAAAAATCATTTAGTGTTAATCAAATTATATCTAAAAATTAAATTAAAATTAAATTGAAACAATCGTTAACGCAATTAGTTATTATATTTTCTTATTTCTGGTTGTGTTCAAATCGTAAAAAACATCATTTGGCAATCTTGTATATGCGAAATAGTAAATTTAAATTATATTCGAATAATAGATAACAGTAATAGATGAGATATGATTATTTTTTTAAAAAACAATTCATAAGAAAAATTTTTAAAATAATTTACAGTACATTAAATGAACTTCAAAAATTAAATTGGAATCATATCGGAAAATGCTGTAATGATTAATTGTTCTTTTTTCTTTACCCTGGTTATGTCCAAAACATAAAAAGGATCATTTGGGACATCTTGTATAACCTAAATATTAATTTTAAAATAAATTTGAATAATAGATAACCGTAATTAAGTGAGATATGACTATTTTTTTTAAACAGAATACATCAAAATATTTTTAAAAATCATTTAGGTTTAATCAAATTATATCTAAAAATTACATCGGAACAATCTTTAACGCTATTATTTATTATATTTTTTTAATTCTGGTTGTGTTCAAACCGTAAAAAACATCATTTGGCTATCTTGTATATGCGAAATAGTAAATTTAAATTATATTCAAATAATAGATAACAGTAATACAGTGAAATATGATTATTTTTTTAAAAAACAATTCATAAGAAAAAATTTAAAAATAATTATCAGTACATTAAATGAACTTCAAAAATTAAATTGGAATCAAATCGGACAATGCTGTAATGATTAATTGTTCTATTTTCTTAACCCTAGTTATGTCCAAAACTTAAAAAGGATCAATTGGGTCATCTTGTATAACCTAAATATTAATTTTAAAATAAATTTGAATAATAGATAATCGTAATTGAGTGAGATATGACCATTTTTTTTAAATACAATACATCAAAATATTTTTAAAAATCATTTAATGTTAATCAAATTATATCTAAAAATTAAATCGGAACAATCGTTAACGCTATTAGTTATTATATTTTCTTAACTCTGGTTGTGTTTAAACCGTAAAAAACATCATTTGGCTATCTTATATATGCGAAATAGTAAATTTAAATTATATTCGAATAATAGAAAATAGTAATAGAGTGAGATATAATTATTTTTTTAAAAAACAATTCATAAGAAATATTTTAAAAATAATTTACAGTACATCAAATGAACTTCAAAAATTAAATTAGAATCAAATCGGACAATGCTATAAGGATTAATTGTTCTATTTTCTTAACCCTGGTTATGTCCAAAACTTAAAAAGGCTCATTTGGGTCATCGTGTATAACCTAAATATTAATTTTAAAATAAATTTGAAATATAGATAATCGTAATTGAGTGAGATATGACTATTTTTTTTAAACACAATACATCAAAATATTTTTAAAAATCATTTAGGATTAATCAAATTATATCTAAAAATTAAATCGGAACAATCGTTAACGCAATTAGTTATTATATTTTCTTAATTCTGGTTGTGTTCAAACCGTAAAAAACATCATTTGGCAATCTCGTATATGCGAAATAGTAAATTTAAATTATATTCGAATAATAGATAACAGTAATAGATGAGATATGATTATTTTTTTTAAAAACAATTCATAAGAAAAATTTTAAAAATAATTTATAGTACATCAAATGAACTTTAAAAATTAAATTGGAATCAAATCGGACAATGTTATAAGGATTAATTGTTCTATTTTCTTAACCCTGGTTATGTCTAAAACTTAAAAAGGATCATTTGGGACTTCTCGTATAACCTAAATATTAATTTTAAAATAAATTTGAATAACAGATAACCGTAATTAAGTGAGATATGACTATTTTTTTTAAACACAATCCATCAAAATATTTTTAAAAAATTATTTAATGTTAATCAAATTATATCTAAAAATTAAATCGGAACAATCGTTAACGCTATTAGTTACTATATTTTCTTAACTCTGGTTGTGTTCAAACCGTAAAAAACATCATTTGGCTATCTTATATATGCGAAATAGTAAATTTAAATTATATTCGAATAATAGATAACAGTAATAGAGTGAGATATGATTATTTTTTTAAAAAACAATTCATAAGAAACATTTTAAAAATAATTTATAGTACATCAAATGAACTTTAAAAATTAAATTGGAATCAAATCGGATAATGCTATAAGGATTAATTGTTCTATTTTCTTAACCCTGGTTATGTCCAAAACTTAAAAAGGATCATTTGGGTCATCTTGTATAACCTAAATATTAATTTTAAAATAAATTTGAATAATAGATAACCGTAATTGAGTGAGATATGACTATTTTTTTTAAACAAAATACATCAAAATATTTTTAAAAATCATTTAGGGTTAATCAAATTATATCTAAAAATTAAATTAAAATTAAATCGAAACAATCGTTAACGCAATTAGTTATTATATTTTCTTAATTCTGGTTGTGTTCAAACCGTAAAAAACATCATTTGGCAATCTCGTATATGCGAAATAGTAAATTTAAATTATATTCGAATAATAGTTAACAGTAATAGATGAGATATGATTATTTTTTTTAAAAACAATTCATAAGAAAAATTTTAAAAATAATTTACAGTACATTAAATGAACTTCAAAAGTTAAATTTAAATCAAATCGGACAATGCTGTAATGATTAATTGTTCGATTTTCTTAATCCTGGTTATGTCCAAAACTTAGAAAGGATCATTTGGGTCATCTTGTATAACCTAAATATTAATTTTAAAATAAATTTGAATAATAGATAACCGTAATTGAGTGAGATATGACCATTTTTTTTAAATACAATACATCAAAATATTTTTAAAAATCATTTAATGTTAATCAAATTATATCTAAAAATTAAATCGGAACAATTGTTAACGCTATTAGTTACAATATTTTCTTAACTCTGGTTGTGTTCAAACCGTAAAAAACATCATTTGGCTATCTTATATATGCGAAATAGTAAATTTAAATTATATTCGAATAATATATAACAGTAATAGAGTGAGATATGATTATTTTTTTAAAAAACAATTCATAAGAAAAATTTTAAAAATAATTTATAGTACATCAAATGAACTTTAAAAATTAAATTGGAATCAAATCGGACAATGCTATAAGGATTAAGTGTTCTATTTTCTTAACCCTGCTTATCTCTAAAACTTAAAAAGGATCATTTGGGACATCTTGTATAACCTAAATATTAATTTTAAAATAAATTTGAATAATAGATAACCGTAATTAACTGAGATATGACTATTTTTTTTAAACACAATCCATCAAAATATTTTTAAAAAATCATTTAGGGTTAATCAAATTATATCTAAAAATTAAATCGGAACAATCGTTAACGCTATTATTTATTATATTTTCTTAATTCTGGTTGTGTTCAAACCGTAAAAAACATCATTTGGCTATCTTATATATGCGAAATAGTAAATTTAAATTATATTCGAATAATATATAACAGTAATAGAGTGAGATATGATTATTTTTTTAAAAAACAATTCATAAGAAAAATTTTAAAAATAATTAACAGTACATTAAATGAACTTTAAAAATTAAATTGGAATCAAATCGGGCAATGCTATAAGGATTAAGTGTTCTATTTTCTTAACCCTGCTTATGTCTAAAACTTAAAAAGGATCATTTGGGACATCTCGTATAACCTAAATATTAATTTTAAAATAAATTTGATTAATAGATATCCGTAATTAAGTGAGATATGACTATTTTTTTTAAACACAATCTATCAAAATATTTTTAAAAAATCATTTAATGTTAATCAAATTATATCTAAAAATTAAATCGGAACAATCGTTAACGCTATTATTTATTATATTTTCTTAATTCTGGTTGTGTTCAAACCATAAAGAACATCATTTGGTTATCTTGTATATGCGAAAAAGTAAATTTAAATTATATTCGAATAATAGATAACAGTAATAGAGCAAGATATAATTATTTTTTTAAAAAACAATTCATTAGAAGAATTTTAAAAATAATTTACAGTACATCAAATGAACTTTAAAAATTAAATTGGAATCAAATCGGACAATGCTATAAGGATTAAGTGTTCTATTTTCTTAACCCTGGTTATGTCTAAAACTTAAAAAGGATCATTTGGGACATCTTGTATAACCTAAATATTAATTTTAAAATAAATTTGAATAATAGATAACCGTAATTAAGTGAGATATGATTATTTTTTTTAAACACAATTCATCAAAATATTTTTAAAAAATCATTTAGGGTTAATCAAATTATATCTAAAAATTAAATCGGAACAATCGTTAACGCTATTAGTTACTATATTTTCTTAACTCTGGTTGTGTCCAAACCGTAAAAAACATCATTTGGCTATCTTATATATGCGAAATAGTAAATTTAAATTATATTCGAATAATAAATAACAGTAATAGAGTGAGATATAATTATTTTTTTTAAAAACAATTCATAAGAAGAATTTTAAAAATAATTTACAGTACATCAAATGAACTTTAAAAATTAAATTGGAATTAAATCGGACAATTCTATAATGATTAATCGTTTAATTTTCTTAACCCCTGTTATGTCCAAAACTTATATAGGATCATTTGGGTCATCTTGTATCACCTAAATATTCATTTTAAAATAAATTTGAATAATAGATAACCGTAATTAAGTGAGATATGACTATTTTTTTTAAATACAATACATCAAAATATTTTTAAAAATCATTTAATGTTAATCAAATTATATCTAAAAATTAAATCGGAACAATCGTTAACGCTATTAGTTACTATATTTTCTTAACTCTGGTTGTGTTCAAACCGTAAAAAACATCATTTGGCTATCTTATATATGCGAAATAGTAAATTTAAATTATATTCGAATAATAGATAACAGTAATAGAGTGAGATATAATTATTTTTTTAAAAAACAATTCATAAGAAGAATTTTAAAAATAATGAAGAAAAATAAAGACAATGCTATAAGGATTAAGTGTTCTATTTTCTTAACCCTGGTTATGTCTAAAACTTAAAAAGGATCATTTGGGTCATCTTGTATAACTCAAATATTAATTTTAAAATAAATTTGAATAATAGATAACCGTAATTGAGTGAGATATGACTATTTTTTTTAAACACATTACATCAAAATATTTTTAAAAATCATTTAGGGTTAATCAAATTATATCTAAAAATTAAATCGGAACAATCGTTAACGTTATTACTTACTATATTTTCTGAACTCTGGTTGTGTTTAAACCGTAAAAAACATCATTTGGCAATCTTGTATATGCGAAATAGTAAATTTAAATTATATTCGAATAATAGATAATAGTAATAGAGTGAGATATAATTATTTTTTTAAAAAACAATTCATACGAAAAATTTTAAAAATAATTTATAGTACATCAAATGAACTTTAAAAATTAAATTGGAATCAAATCGGACAATGCTATAAGGATTAATTGTTCTATTTTCTTAACCCTGGTTATGTCCAAAACTTAAAAAGGATCATTTGGGTCATCTTGTATAACCTAAATATTAATTTTAAAATAAATTTGAATAATAGATAACCGTAATTGAGTGAGATATGACTATTTTTTTTAAACACATTACATCAAAATGTTTTTAAAAATCATTTAGGATTAATCAAATTATATCTAAAAATTAAATCGGAACAATCGTTAACGCTATTAGTTACTATATTGTCTTAACTCTGGTTGTGTTCAAACCGTAAAAAACATCATTTGGCTATCTTATATATGCGAAATAGTAAATTTAAATTATATTCGAATAATAAATAACAGTAATAGAGTGAAATATAATTATTTTTTTAAAAAACAATTCATAAGAAGAATTTTAAAAATAATGAAGAAAAATAAAGACAATGCTATAAGGATTAAGTGTTCTATTTTCTTAACCCTGGTTATGTCTAAAACTTAAAAAGGATCATTTGGGACATCTTGTATAACCTAAATATTAATTTTAAAATAAATTTAAATAATAGATAACCGTAATTGAGTGAAATATGACTATTTTTTTTAAACACATTACATCAAAATATTTTTAAAAATCATTTAGGGTTAATCAAATTATATCTAAAAATTACATCGGAACAATCGTTAATGCTATTAGATATTACATTTTCTTAACTCTGGTTGTGTTCAAACCGTAAAGAACATCATTTGGCTCTCTTGTATATGCGAAATAGTAAATTTAAATTATATTCGAATAATAGATACCAGTAATAGAGTGAGATATAATTATTTTTTTAAAAAACAATTCATAAGAAGAATTTTAAAAATAATTTACAGTACATCAAATGAACTATAAAAATTAAATTGGAATCAAATCGGACAATGCTATAAGGATTAAGTGTTCTATTTTCTTAACCCTGGTTATGTCTAAAACTTAAAAAGGATCATTTGGGACATCTTGTATAACCTAAATATTAATTTTAAAATAAATTTGAATAATAGATAACCGTAATTAAGTGAGATATGACTATTTTTTTAAACACAATTCATCAAAATATTTTTAAAATATCATTTAGGGTTAATCAAATTATATCTAAAAATTAAATCGGAACAATCGTTAACGCTATTAGTTACTATATTTTCTTAACTCTGGTTGTGTTCAAACCGTAAAAAACATCATTTGGCTATCTTATATATGCGAAATAGTAAATTTAAATTATATTCGAATAATAGATAACAGTAATAAAGTGAGATATGATTATTTTTTTAAAAAACAATTCATAAGAAAAATTTTAAAAATAATTTATAGTACATCAAATGAACTTTAAAAATTAAATTGGAATCAAATCGGACAATGCTATAAGGATTAAGTATTCTATTTTCTTAACCCTGGTTATGTCTAAAACTTAAAAAGGATTATTTGGGACATCTTGTATAACCTAAATATTAATTTTAAAATAAATTTGAATAATAGATAACCGTAATTAAGTGAGATATGACTATTTTTTTTAAACACAATCCATCAAAATATTTTTAAAAAATCATTTAGGGTTAATCAAATTATATCTAAGAATTAAATCGGAACAATCGTTAACGCTATTAGTTACTATATTTTCTTAACTCTGGTTGTGTTCAAACCGTAAAAAACATCATTTGGCTATCTTATATATGCGAAATAGTAAATTTAAATTATATTCGAATAATAGATAACAGTAATAAAGTGAGATATAATTATTTTTTTAAAAAACAATTCATAAGAAGAATTTTAAAAATAATTTACAGTACATCAAATGAACTTTAAAAATTAAATTGGAATCAAATCGGACAATGCTATAATGATTAATCGTTCAATTTTCTTACCCTGTTATGTCCAAAACTTATATAGTATCATTTGGGTCATCTTGTATCACCTAAATATTCATTTTAAAATAAATTTGAATAATAGATAACTGTAATTAAGTGAGACATGACTATTTTTTTTAAATACAGTACATCAAAATATTTTTAAAAATCATTTAGGGTTAATCAAATTATATCTAAAAATTAAATTGAAACCATATCGGAACAAGAGCTATAGGTAATAGTAATCGATTTGCTTTATCCTGGTTATGCCCAAAACTTAAAAAGGATCATTTGGGTTATCTTGTATAACCTAAATATTAATTTTAAAATAAATTTGAATAATAGATAACCGTAATTGAGTGAGACATGACTATTTTTTTTAAATACAGTTCATCAATATATTTTTAAAAATCATTTAGGGTTAATCAAATTATATCTAAAAATTACATCGGAACAATCGTTAACGCTATTATTTATTATATTTTTTTAATTCTGGTTGTGTTCAAACCGTAAAAAACATCATTTGGCTATCTTGTGTATGCGAAATAGTAAATTTAAATTATATTCGAATAATAGATAACAGTAATAGAGTGAAATATGATTATTTTTTTAAAAAACAATTCATAAGAAAAAATTTAAAAATAATTAACAGTACATTAAATGAACTTTAAAAATTAAATTGGAATCTAATCGGGCAATGCTATAAGGATTAACTGTTCTATTTTCTTAACCCTGCTTATGTCTAAAACTTAAAAAGGATCATTTGGGACATCTCGTATAACCTAAATATTAATTTTAAAATAAATTTGATTAATAGATATCCGTAATTAAGTGAGATATGACTATTTTTTTTAAACACAATCTATCAAAATATTTTTAAAAAATCATTTAATGTTAATCAAATTATATCTAAAAATTAAATCGGAACAATCGTTAACGCTATTATTTATTATATTTTCTTAATTCTGGTTGTGTTCAAACCATAAAGAACATCATTTGGTTATCTTGTATATGCGAAATAGTAAATTTAAATTATATTCGAATAATAGATAACAGTAATAGAGCAAGATATAATTATTTTTTTAAAAAACAATTCATAAGAAGAATTTTAAAAATAATGAAGAAAAATAAAGACAATGCTTTAAGGATTAAGTGTTCTATTTTCTTAACCCTGGTTATGTCTAAAACTTAAAAAGGATTATTTGGGACATCTTGTATAACCTAAATATTAATTTTAAAATAAATTTAAATAATAGATAACCGTAATTGAGTGAAATATGACTATTTTTTTTAAACACATTACATCAAAATATTTTTAAAAATCATTTAGGGTTAATCAAATTATATCTAAAAATTACATCGGAACAATCGTTAGTGCTATTAGATATTACATTTTCTTAACTCTGGTTGTGTTCAAACCGTAAAGAACATCATTTGGCTCTCTTGTATATGCGAAATAGTAAATTTAAATTATATTCGAATAATAGATACCAGTAATAGAGTGAGATATAATTATTTTTTTAAAAAACAATTCATAAGAAGAATTTTAAAAATAATTTACAGTACATCAAATGAACTATAAAAATTAAATTGGAATCAAATCGGACAATGTTATAAGGATTAATTGTTCTATTTTCTTAACCCTGGTTATGTCCAAAACTTAAAAAGGATCATTTGGGTCATCTTGTATAACTCAAATATTAATTTTAAAATAAATTTGAATAATAGATAACCGTAATTGAGTGAGATATGACTATTTTTTTTAAACACATTACATCAAAATATTTTTAAAAATCACTTAGGGTTAATCAAATTATATCTAAAAATTAAATCGGAACAATCGTTAACGTTATTACTTACTATATTTTCTGAACTCTGGTTGTGTTTAAACCGTAAAAAACATCATTTGGCAATCTTGTATATGCGAAATAGTAAATTTAAATTATATTCGAATAATAGATAATAGTAATAGATTGAGATATAATTATTTTTTTAAAAAACAATTCATACGAAAAATTTTAAAAATAATTTATAGTACATCAAATGAACTTTAAAAATTAAATTGGAATCAAATCGGACAATGCTATAAGGATTAATTGTTCTATTTTCCTAACCCTGGTTATGTCCAAAACTTAAAAAGGATCATTTGGGTCATCTTGTATAACCTAAATATTAATTTTAAAATAAATTTAAATAATAGATAACCGTAATTGAGTGAAATATGACTATTTTTTTTAAACACATTACATCAAAATATTTTTAAAAATCATTTAGGGTTAATCAAATTATATCTAAAAATTACATCGGAACAATCGTTAATGCTATTAGATATTACATTTTCTTAACTCTGGTTGTGTTCAAACCGTAAAGAACATCATTTAGCTCTCTTGTATATGCGAAATAGTAAATTTAAATTATATTCGAATAATAGATACCAGTAATAGAGTGATATTTTTTTTAAACACAATCCATCAAAATATTTTTAAAAAATCATTTAGGGTTAATCAAATTATATCTAAGAATTAAATCGGAACAATCGTTAACGCTATTAGTTACTATATTTTCTTAACTCTGGTTGTGTTCAAACCGTAAAAAACATCATTTGGCTATCTTATATAAGCGAAATAGTAAATTTAAATTATATTCGAATAATAGATAACAGTAATAGAGTGAGATATAATTATTTTTTTAAAAAACAATTCATAAGAATAATTTTAAAAATAATTTACAGTACATCAAATGAACTTTAAAAATTAAATTGGAATCAAATCGGACAATGCTATAATGATTAATCGTTCAATTTTCTTACCCTGTTATGTCCAAAACTTATATAGGATCATTTGGGTCATCTTGTATCACCTAAATATTCATTTTAAAATAAATTTGAATAATAGATAACTGTAATTAAGTGAGACATGACTATTTTTTTTAAATACAGTACATCAAAATATTTTTAAAAATCATTTAGGGTTAATCAAATTATATCTAAAAATTAAATTGAAACCATATCGGAACAAGAGCTATAGGTAATAGTAATCGATTTGCTTTATCCTGGTTATGCCCAAAACTTAAAAAGGATCATTTGGGTTATCTTGTATAACCTAAATATTAATTTTAAAATAAATTTGAATAATAGATAACCGTAATTGAGTGAGACATGACTATTTTTTTTAAATACAGTACATCAAAATATTTTTAAAAATCATTTAGGGTTAATCAAATTATATCTAAAAATTACATCGGAACAATCGTTAACGCTATTATTTATTATATTTTTTTAATTCTGGTTGTGTTCAAACCGTAAAAAACATCATTTGGCTATCTTGTGTATGCGAAATAGTAAATTTAAATTATATTCGAATAATAGATAACAGTAATAGAGTGAAATATGATTATTTTTTTAAAAAACAATTCATAAGAAAAAATTTAAAAATAATTAACAGTACATTAAATGAACTTTAAAAATTAAATTGGAATCAAATCGGGCAATGCTATAAGGATTAAGTGTTCTATTTTCTTAACCCTGCTTATGTCTAAAACTTAAAAAGGATCATTTGGGACATCTCGTATAACCTAAATATTAATTTTAAAATAAATTTGAATAATAGATAACCGTAATTAAGTGAGATATGACTATTTTTTTTAAACACAGTCCATCAAAATATTTTTAAAAAATCATTTAATGTTAATCAAATTATATCTAAAAATTAAATCGGAACAATCGTTAACGCTATTATTTATTATATTTTCTTAATTCTGGTTGTGTTCAAACCATAAAGAACATCATTTGGTTATCTTGTATATGCGAAATAGTAAATTTAAATTATATTCGAATAATAGATAACAGTAATAGAGTGAGATATAATTAATTTTTTAAAAAACAATTCATAAGAAATATTTTAAAAATAATTTACAGTACATCAAAAAAACTTTAAAAATTAAATTGGAATAAAATCGGACAATGCTTTAAGGATTAAGTGTTCTATTTTCTTAACCCTTGTTATGTCCAAAACTTAAAAAGGATCATTTGGGTCATCTTGTATAACCTAAATATTAATTTTAAAATAAATTTAAAATTAATTATTGAAATATAAAAAATTAATTAAAATGAACTTTAAAAATTAAATTGGAATCAAATCGGACAATGCTATAAGGATTAATTGTTCTATTTTCTTAACCCTTGTTATGTCCAAAACTTAAAAAGGATCATTTGGGTCATCTTGTATAACCTAAATATTAATTTTAAAATAAATTTGAATAATAGATAACCGTAATTGAGTGAGATATGACTATTTTTTTTAAACACAATACATCAAAATATTTTTAAAAATCATTTAGGGTTAATCAAATTATATCTAAAAATTAAATTAAAATTAAATCGAAACAATCGTTAAAGCAATTAGTCATTATATTTTCTTAACTCTGGTTGTGTTTAAACCATAAAAAACATCATTTGGCTATCTTGTATATGCGAAATAGTAAATTTAAATTATATTCGAATAATAGATAACAGTAAGAGAGTGAGATAATGATAATTAAAAAAAAAACAATTCATAAGAAAAATTTAAAAAATAATTTACAGTACATCAAATGAACTTCAAAGATTAAATTGGAATCAAATCGGACAATGCTATAATGATTAATCGTTATATTTTCTTAACCCTGGTTTTATCCAAAACTTAAAAACGATCATTTGATTGACCTTGTATAACCTAAATATTAATTTTAAAATAAATTTGAATAATAGATAACCGTAATTGAGTGAGATATGACTATTTTTATAAAACACAACACATCAAAATATTTTAAAAAATTATTTAGGTTTAATCAAATTATATCTAAAAATTGGATTAAAATTAAATCGGAACAATCGCTAACGCTATTAGTTATTATATTTTCTTAATACTGGTTGTGTTCAAACCGTCAAAAACATCATTTGGCTATATTCTATATGCGATATAGTAAATTTAAATTATATTCGAATAATAGATAACAGTAATAGAGTGAGATATGATTATTTTTTTAAAAAACAATTCATCAGAAAAATTAAAAAGTAATTTACAGTACGTCAAATCAACTTCAAAAATTAAATTGGAATCAAATCGGACAATGCTATAATGATTAATCGTTCTATTTTCTTAACCCTGGTTATGTCCAAAACTTAAAAAGGATCGTTTGAGTCATCTTGTATAACCGATATAGCTAACGCTATTTTTTAACCGTAAAAAACATCATTTGGCTATCTTGAATATGCGAAATAGTAAATTTAAATTATATTCGAATAATAGATAACAGTAATAGAGTGAGATAATGAATACCTAAAAAAAAAACAATTCATAAGAAAAATTTTAAAAATAATTTACAGTACATCAAATGAACTTCAAAGATTGAATTGGAATCTAATCGGACAATGCTATAATGATTAATTGTTCTATTTTCTTAACCCTGGTTATGTCCAAAACTTAAAAAGGATCATTTGGGTCATCTTGTATAACCTAAATATTAATTTAAAAATAAATTTGAATAATAGATAACCGTAATTGAGTGAGATATGACAATTTTTTTAAAACACAATACATGAAAATATTTAAAAAAATTATTGAGGGTTAATCAAATTATATCTAAAAATTGAATTAAAATTAAATCGGAACAATCGCTAACGCTATTAGTTATTAAATTTTCTTAATACTGGTTATGTCCAAAACTTAAAAAGGATCATTTGAGTCATCTTTTACTACCAAATCTTTTACTACAAATATTAATTTTAAATTTTATTTGAATAATAGATAACCGTAATAGAGAGAGATATGACTACTTTTTCAAAACACAATACATCAAAATATTTAAAAAAATTATTTAGGGTTAATCAAATTATGTCTAAAAATTGAATTAAAATTTAATCGGAACAATCGCTAACGCTATTAGTTATTATATTTTATTAACTCTGGTTGTGTTCAAACAGTAAAAAAACATCATTTGGCTATCTCGAATATGTGAAATAGTAAATTTAAATTGTATTCAAATAATAGATAACAGTAATAGAGTGAGATAAAATTATTTTTTTAAAAAACAATTCATAAGAAAAATTTTAAAAATAATTTACAGTACATCAAATGAACTATAAAGATTAAATTGGAATCAAATCGGACTATGCTATAATGATTAATTGTTCTATTTTCTTAACCCTGGTTATGTCTAAAACTTAAAAAGGATAATTTGAGTCTTCTTGTATGATTATTTATTATTTTGAATATAACTATATGTTATATTTAAAATAGTAAATTTAAATAATATTCGTTTAATAGAGTGAGATATGATTATTTTTTTTAAAAACAATACATCAAAAAAATTTCAAAAATAATTGACAGTACATCAAATGAACTTAAAAAATTAAATTGGAATCAAATGGCACAATGCTATAATGATAAATTATTCTATTTTCTTAACCTTGGTTATGTCTAAAACTTAAAAAGGATAATTTGAGTCTTCTTGTATGATTATTTATTATTTTGAATATAACTATATGTTATATTCAAAATAGTAAATTTAAATAATATTCGTATAATAGATAATGGTAATAGAGTGAGATATGATTATTTTTTTCAAAAACAATAAATCAAAAAAATTTCAAAAATAATTGACAGTACATCAAATGAACTTAAAAAATTAAATTGGAATCAAATGGGACAATGCTCTAATGATTAATCGTTCTATTTTCTTAACCCTGGTTATGTCCAAAACTTGGAAACAAAGAATCATTTGAGTCATCTTGTATAACCTAAATATTAATTCTAAGATAAATTTGAATAATAGATAACCGTAACTGAGTGAGATATATCTAAAAAATGAATTAAAACTAAATCGGAACAATCGCTAACGCTATTAGTTATTATATTTTCTTAACTCTGGTTGTGTTCAAACAGTAAAAAACATCATTTGGCTATATTGTATATGCAAAATAGTAAATTTAAATTATATTTGAATAATAGATAACAGTAATAAAGTGAGATATGATTATTTTTTTTAAAAACAATACATCAAAAAAATTTCAAAAATAATTGACAGTACATCAAATGAACTTAAAAAATTAAATTGGAATCAAATGGGACATATGATTGGGCTGGATTGCATGGGCTCTAATGATTAATCGTTCTATTTTCTTAACCCTGGTTATGTCCAAAACTTGGAAACAAAGGATTATTTGAGTCATCTTGTATAACCTAAATATTAATTCTAAGATAAATTTGAATAGTAGATAACCGTAACTGAGTGAGATATATCTAAAAATTGAATTAATACTAAATCGGAACAATCGCTAACGCTATTAGTTATTATATTTTCTTAACTCTGGTTGTGTTCAAACAGTAAAAAACATCATTTGGCTATATTGTATATCGAAAATAGTAAATTTAAATTATATTCGAATAATAGATAACAGTAATAGAGTGAGATATGATTATTTTTTTTAAAAACAATACATCAAAAAAATTTCAAAAATTATTGACAGTACATCAAATGAACTTAAAAAAATAAATTGGAATCAAATCTGACAATGCTATAATGAATAATCGTTATATTTTCTTAACCCTGGTTATGTCCAAAGCCTAAAAAGGATCATTTGATTCATCTTGTATAACCTAAATATTAATTTTAAAATAAATTTGAATAATAAATAACCGTGATTGAGTGAGATATGACAATTTTTTTAAAACACAATATATCAAAATATTTTAAAAAATTATTTAGGGTCAATTAAATTATATCTAAAAATTGAATTAAAATCAAATCTGACAATGCTATAATGAATAATCGTTATATATTCTTAACCCTGGTTATATCCAAAACTTAAAAAGGATCATTTGATTCATCTTGTATAACATAAATATTAATTTTAAATTGAATTTGAATAATACATAACAGTAATTGAGTGAGATATGACTATTTTTTTAAAACACAATACATCAAAATATTTTAAAAAATCATTTAGGGTTAATCAAATTATATTTATAAATTAAATTGAAATTATATCGGAACAATAGCTATAGGTAATAGTAATCGATTCTCTTTATCCTGGTTATGTCCAAAACTTGGAAACAAAGGACCATTTCAGTCATCTTGTATAAACTAAATATTAATTCTAAGATAAATTTGAATAATAGATAACCGTAACTGAGTAAGATATGACTATTTTTTTCAAAACACAATACATGAAAATATTTTAAAAACTGATTTAGGGTTAATCAAATTATATCTAAAAATTGAATTAATGTCCAAAACAATAAAAGGATCATTTTAGTCATCTTGATAACCTAAATATTAATTTTAAATTATATTTGAATAACTAATAACCGTAATAGAGTGGATATGACTATTTTTTTAAAACACAATCCATAAAACTATTTTTAAAAATCATTTAGTGTTAATCAAATTATATCTAAAAATTAAATCGGAACAATCGTTAACGCTATTATTTATTATATTTTTTTAATTCTGGTTGTGTTCAAACCGTAAAAAACATCATTTGGCTATCTTGTATATGCGAAATAGAAAATTTATATTATATTCGAATAATAGATAACTGTAATAGAGTGAAATATAATAATTTTTTTAAAAAGCAATTCATAAGAAAAATTTTAAAAATAATTTACAGTAAATCAAATGAACTTAAATTGGAATCAAATCGGACAATGCTGTAATGATTAATTGTTCTATTTTCTTAACCCTGGTTATGTCCAAAACTTAAAAAGGATCATTTGGGTCATCTTGTATAACCTAAATATTAATTTTAAAATAAATTTGAACAATAGATAACCGTAATTAAGTGAGATATGACTATTTTTTTTAAACACAATCCATCAAAATATTTTTAAAAAATCATTTAGGGTTAATCAAATTATATCTGAAAATTAAATCGGAACAATCGTTAACGCTATTAGTTACTAAATTTTCTTAACTCTGGTTGTGTTCAAACCGTAAAAAACATCATTTGGCTATCTTATATATGCGAAATAGTAAATTTAAATTATATTCGAATAATAGATAACAGTCATAGAGTGAGATATGATTATTTTTTTAAAAAACAATTCATAAGAAAAATTTTAAAAATTTTTTACAGTACATCAAATGAACTTTAAAAATTAAATTGGAGTCAAATCGGACAATGCTGTTATGATTAATTGTTCTATTTTCTCAATCCTGGTTATGTCCAAAACTTAAAAAGGATCATTTGAGTCATCTTGTATAACCTAAATATTAATTTTAAAATAAATTTGAATAATAGATAACCGTAATTGAGTGAGATATGACTATTTTTTTTCAACACAATATATCAAAATATTTTTAAAAATCATTTAGGGTTAATCAAATAATATCTAAAAATTATTTTAAAATTAAATCGGAACATTCCTAACGCTATTAGCTATTATATTTTCTTAATTCTGGTTTTGTTCAAACCGTAAAAAACATCATTTGGCTATCTTGTATATGCGAAATAGTAAAATTAAATTATATTCGAATAATAGATAACAGTAATAGAGTGAGATATGATTATTTTTTTAAAAAACAATTCATAAGAAAATTTTTAAAAATAATTTACAGTACATTAAATGAACTTCAAAAATTAAATTGGAATCAAATCGGACAATGCTGTAATGAGTAATTGTTCTATTTTCTTAACCTTGGTTATGTCCACAACTTAAAAAGGATCATTTGGGTCATCTTGTATAACCTAAATATTAAATTTAAATTAAATTTGAATAATAGATAACCATAATTGAGTGAGTTATGATTATTTTTTTCAACACAATACATCAAAATATTTTTAAAAATCATTTAGTGTTAATCAAATTATATCTAAAAATTAAATCGAAACAAACGTTAACGCTATTATTTATTATATTTTCTTAACTCTGGTTGTGTTTAAACTGTAAAAAACATCATTTGGCTATCTCGTATATGCAAAATAGTAAATTTAAATTATATTCGAATAATAGATAACAGTAATAGATGAGATATGATTAGTTTTTTAAAAAACAATTCATAAGAAAAATTTTAAAAATAATTTACAGTACATTAAATGAACTTCAAAAATTAAATTGGAATCAAATCGGACAATGCTATAAGGATTAATTGTTCTATTTCCTTAACCCTGGTAATGTCCAAAACTTAAAAAGGATCATTTGAGTCACCTTGTATAACCTAAATATTAATTTTTAAATAAATTTGAATAATAGATAACCGTAATTGAGTGACATATGACTATTTTTTTTAAACACAATTCATCAAAATATTTTTAAAAAATCATTTAGGATTAATCAAATTATATCTAAAAATTAAATCGGAACAATCGTTAACGCTATTATTTATTATATTTTCTTAATTCTGGTTGTGTTCAAACCGTAAAAAACATAATTTGGCTATCTTGTATATGCGAAATGGTA
The DNA here is from genome assembly GCF_022605725.1 of Anthonomus grandis grandis. Classification (NCBI taxonomy): domain Eukaryota; kingdom Metazoa; phylum Arthropoda; class Insecta; order Coleoptera; family Curculionidae; genus Anthonomus; species Anthonomus grandis. Next base: position 25,654,821 of record NC_065558.1, read on the forward strand.
AATATAAATTATATTCGAATAATAGATAACAGTAATAGATAAGATATGATTATTTTTTTTTAAAAACAATTATTAAGAAAATTTAAAAAAATAATTTACAGTAATAGAGTGAAATATGATTATTTTTTTAAAAAACAATTCATAAGAAAAAATTTAAAAATAATTAACAGTACATTAAATGAACTTTAAGAATTAAATTGGAATCAAATCGGGCAATGCTATAAGGATTAAGTGTTCTATTTTCTTAACCCTGCTTATGTCTAAAACTTAAAAAGGATCATTTGGGTCATCTTGTATAACCTAAATATTAATTTTAAGATAAATTTGAATAATAGATAACCGTAATTGAGTGAGATATGACTATTTTTTTAAAACACAATACATAAAACTATTTTTAAAAATCATTTAGGGTTAATCAAATTATATCTAAAAATTGAATTAAAATTAAATCGGAACAATCGCCAACGCTATTAGTTATTATATTTTCTTAATTCTGGTTGTGTTCAAACCGTAAAAAACATCATTTGGCTATTTTGTATATGCGAAATAGTAAATTTAAATTATATTCGAATAACAGTAATAGAGTGAGATATGATAATTTTTTTTAAAAACAAATCATAAGAAAAATTTTAAAAATAAATTACAGTACATCAAATGAACTTCAAAAATTAAATTGGAATCAAATCGCACAATGCTGTAATGAGTAATTGTTCTATTTTCTTAACCCTGGTTATGTCCACAACTTAAAAAGGATCATTTGGGTCATCTTGTATAACCTAAATATTACATTTAAAATAAATTTGAATAATAGATAACCATAATTGAGTGAGATATGACTATTTTTTTTCAACACAATACATTAAAATATTTTTAAAAATCATTTAGTGTTAATCAAATTATATCTAAAAATTAAATCGAAACAAATGTTAACGCTATTATTTATTATATTTTCTTAACTCTGGTTGTGTTCAAACCGTAAAAAACATCATTTGGCTATCTCATATATGCAAAATAGTAAATTTAAATTATATTCGAATAATAGATAACAGTAATAGATGAGATATGATTATTTTTTTAAAAAACAATTCATAAGAAAAATTTAAAAAATAATTTTCAGTACATTAAATGAACCTCAAAAATTAAATTGGAATCAAATCGGACAATGCTATAAGGATTAATTGTTCTATTTCCTTAACCCTGGTAATGTCCAAAACTTAAAAATGATCATTTAAGTCACCTTGTATAACCTAAATATTAATTTTTAAATAAATTTAAATAATAGATAACCGTAATTGAGTGACATATGACTATTTTTTTTCAACACAATACATCAAAATATTTTTAAAAATCATTTAGGGCTAATCAAATTATATCTAAAAATTAAATCGAAACAAATGTTAACGCTATTATTTATTATATTTTCTTAATTCTGGTTGTGTTCAAACCGTAAAAAACATCATTTGGCTATTTTGTAGATGCGAAATAGTAAATTTAAATTATATTCGAATAATAGATAACAGTAATAGATGAGATATGATTATTTTTTTTTTAAACAATTAATAAGAATAATTTTAAAAATAATTTACAGTACATTAAATGAACATCAAAAATTAAATTAGAATCAAATCGGACAATGGTGTAATGATTAATTGTTCTATTTTCCTAATCCTGGTTATGTCCAAAACTTAAAAAGGATCATTTGGGTCATCTTGTATAACCTAAATACTAATTTTAAATTAAATTTGAATAATAGATAACCGTAATTGAGTGAGATATGACTATTTTTTTTAAACACAATCCATCAAAATATTTTTAAAAAATCATTTAATGTTAATCAAATTATATCTAAAAATTAAATCGGAACAAATGTTAACGCTATTAATTAATATATTTTCTTAATTCTGGTTGTGTTCAAACCGTAAAAAACATCATTTGGCTATCTTGTATATGCGAAATAGAAAATTTAAATTATATTCGAATAATAGATAACAGTAATTGAGTGAGATATGATTATTTCTTTAAAAAATAATTCATAAGAAAAATTTAAAAATAATTTTCAGTACATTAAATGAACTTCAAAAATTAAATTGGAATCAAATCGGACAATGCTATAAGGATTAATTGTTCTATTTTCTTAACCCTGGTTATGTCCAAAACTTAAAAAGGATCATTTGGGTCATCTTGTATAACCTAAATATTAATTTTAAAATAAATTTGAATAATAGATAACCGTAATTGAGTGAGATATGATTATTTCCTTAAAAAACAATTCATAAGAAAATTTTTCAAATAATTTACAGTACATTAAATGAACTTCAAAAATTAAATTGGACAATGCTGTTATGATTAATTGTTCTATTTTCTTAACCATGGTTATCTCTAAAACTTAAAAAGGATCATTTGGATTATCATGTATAACCTAAATATTAATTTTAAAAAAAATTTGAATAATAGATAACCGTAAATGAGTGAGATATGACTATTTTTTTTTAAACACAATACATCCAAATATTTTTAAAAATTATTTAGTGTTAATCAAATTATATCTAAAAATTAAATCGGAACAATCGTTAACGCTATTATTTATTATATTTTTTTAATTCTGGTTGTGTTCAAACCGTAAAAAACATCATTTGGCTATCTTGTATATGCGAAATAGAAAATTTAAATTATATTCGAATAGTAGATAACAGTAATAGAGTGAGATATGATTATTTTTTTAAAAAACAATTCATAAGAAAAATTTTAAAAATAATTTACAGTTCATCAAATGAACTTCAAAAATTAAATTGGAATCAAATCGGACAATGCTATAATGATTAATCGTTCAATTTTCTTAACCCTTGTTATGTCCAAAAGTTAAAAAGGATCATTTGGGTCATCTTGTATAACCTAAATATTCAGTTTAAAATAAATTTGAATAATAGATAACCGTAATTAGGTGAGACATGACTATTTTTTTTAAATACACTACATCAAAATATTTTTAAAAATCGTTTAGGGTTAATCAAATTATATCTAAAAATTAATTTAAAATTAAATCGGAACAATCGTTAACGCTATTAGTTATTATATTTTTTTAATTCTGGTTGTCTTCAACCGTAAAAAACATCATTTGGCTATCTTGTATATGTGAAATAGTAAATTTAAATTATATTCGAATAATAGATAACAGTAATAGAGTGAGATAATTAATTTTTTAAAAAACAATTCATAAGAAATATTTTTAAAAATAATTTACAGTACATCAAATGAACTTCAAAAATTAAATTGGAATCAAATCGGACAATGCTATAAGGATTAATTGTTCTATTTTCTTAACACTGGTTATGTCCAAAACTTAAAAAGGATTATTTGGGTCATCTTTTATAACCTATATATTAATTTTGATATAAATTTGAATAATAGATAACCGAAATTGAGTGAGATATGACTATTTTTTTTTAAACACAATACATCAAAATATTTTTAAACATCATTTAGGGTTAATCAAATTATATCTAAAAATTACATCGGAACAATCGTTAACGCTATTATTTATTATATTTTTTTAATTCTGGTTGTGTTCAAACCGTAAAAAACATCATTTGGCTATCTTGTGTATGCGAAATAGTAAATTTAAATTATATTCGAATAATAGATAACAGTAATAGATGAGATATGATTATTTTTTTAAAAAACAATTCATAAGAAAAATTTTAAAAATAATTTACAGTACATTAAATGAACTTTAAAAATTAAATTGGAATCAAATCGGACAATGCTATAAGGATTAAGTGTTCTATTTTCTTAGCCCTGGTTATGTCCAAAACTTAAAAAGAATCATTTGGGTCATCTTGTATAACCTAAATATTAATTTTAAAATAAATTTGAATAATAGATAACCGTAATTAATTGAGATATGACTATTTTTTTTAAACACAATCCATCAAAATATTTTTAAAATATCATTTAATGTTAATCAAATTATATCTAAAAATTAAATCGGAACAATCGTTAACGCTATTATTTATTATATTTTCTTAACTCTGGTTGTGTTCAAACCGTAAAAAACATCATTTGGCTATCTCGTATATGCAAAATAGTAAATTTAAATTATATTCGAATAATAGATAACAGTAATAGATGAGATATGATTATTTTTTTAAAAAACAATTCATAAGAAAAATTTAAAAAATAATTTACTGTACATTAAATGAACCTCAAAAATTAAATTGGAATCAAATCGGACAATGCTATAAGGATTAATTGTTCTATTTCCTTAACCCTGGTAATGTCCAAAACTTAAAAATGATCATTTAAGTCACCTTGTATAACCTAAATATTAATTTTTAAATAAATTTAAATAATAGATAACCGTAATTGAGTGACATATGACTATTTTTTTTCAACACAATACATCAAAATATTTTTAAAAATCATTTAGGGCTAATCAAATTATATCTAAAAATTAAATCGAAACAAATGTTAACGCTATTATTTATTATATTTTCTTAATTCTGGTTGTGTTCAAACCGTAAAAAACATCATTTGGCTATTTTGTAGATGCGAAATAGTAAATTTAAATTATATTCGAATAATAGATAACAGTAATAGATGAGATATGATTATTTTTTTTTTAAACAATTAATAAGAATAATTTTAAAAATAATTTACAGTACATTAAATGAACATCAAAAATTAAATTGGAATCAAATCGGACAATGGTGTAATGATTAATTGTTCTATTTTCTTAATCCTGGTTATGTACAAAACTTAAAAAGGATCATTTGGGTCATCTTGTATAACCTAAATATTAATTTTAAATTAAATTTGAATAATAGATAACCGTAATTGAGTGAGATATGACTATTTTTTTTCAACAAAATACATCAAAATATTTTTAAAAATCATTTAGTGTTAATCAAATTATATCTAAAAATTAAATCGAAACAATCGTTAACGCTATTATTTATTATATTTTCTTAATTCTGGTTGTGTTCAAACCGTAAAAAACATCATTTGGCTATCTTGTATATGCGAAATAGTAAATATAAATTATATTCGAATAATAGATAACTGTAATTGAGTGAGATATGACTATTTTTTTTCAACACAATACATCAAAATATTTTTAAAAATCATTTAATCAAATTATATCTAAAAATTAAATCGAAACAAATGTTAACGCTATTATTTATTATATTTTCTTAACTCTGGTTGTGTTCAAATCGTAAAAAACATCATTTGGCTATCTCGTATATGCGAAATAGTAAATTTAAATTATATTCGAATAATAGATAACAGTAATAGATGAGATATGATTATTTTTTTAAAAAACAATTCATAAGAAAAATTTTAAAAATAATTTACAGTACATTAAATGAACTTCAAAAATTAAATTGGAATCAAATCGGACAATGCTATAAGGATTAATTGTTCTATTTCCTTAACCCTGGTAATGTCCAAAACTTAAAAATGATCATTTAAGTCACCTTGTATAACCTAAATAATAATTTTTAAATAAATTTGAATAATAGATGACCGTAATTGAGTGACATATGACTATTTTTTTTAAACACAATCCATCAAAATATTTAAAAAAAATCATTTAGGGTTAATCAAATTATATCTAAAAATTAAATCGGAACAATCGTTAACGCTATTATTTATTATATTTTTTTAATTCTGGTTGTGTTCAAACCGTAAAAAACATCATTTGGCTATTTTGTATATGCAAAATAGTAAATTTAAATTATATTCGAATAATAGATAACAGTAATAGATGAGATATGATTATTTTTTTTAAAAACAATTAATAAGAAAAATTTTAAAAATAATTTACACTACATTAAATGAACTTCTAAAATTAAATTGGAATCAAATCGGACAATGCTGTAATGATTAATTATTCTATTTTCTTAACCCTGGTTATTTCCAAAACTTAAAAAGGATCATTTGGGTCATCTTGTATAACCTAAATATTAATTTTAAAATAAATTTGAATAATAGATAACCGTAATTGAGTGAGATATGACCATTTTTTTTAAACACAATACATCAAAATATTTTTAAAAATGATTTAGTGTTAATCAAATTATATCTAAAAATTAAATCGGAACAATCGTTAACGCTATTAGTTATTATATTTTCTTAACTCTGATTGTGTTCAAACCGTAAAAAACATCATTTGGCTATTTTGTATATGCGAAATAGTAAATTTAAATTATATTCGAATAATAGATAACAGTAATAGATGAGATGTGATTATTTTTTTTTAAAACAATTAATAAGAAAAATTTTAAAAATAATTTACAGACATTAAATAAACATCAAAAATTAAATTGGAATCAAATCGGACAATGCTGTAATGATTAATTGTTCTATTTTCTTAATCCTGCTTATGTCCAAAACTTAAAAAGGATCATTTGGGTCATCTTGTATAACCTAAATATTAATTTCAAAATAAATTTGAATAATAGATAACCGTAATTGAGTGAGATATGACCATTTTTTTAAACACAATACATCAAAATATTTTTAAAAATGCCTTAGTGTTAATCAAATTATATCTAAAAATTAAATCGGAACAATCGTTAACGCTATTAGTTATTATATTTTCTTAACTCTGGTTGTGTTCAAACCGTAAAAAACATCATTTGGCTATCTTATATATGCGAAATAGTAAATTTAAATTATATTCGAATAATAGATAACAGTCATAGAGTGAGATATGATTATTTTTTTAAAAAACAATTCATAAGAAAAATTTTAAAAATAATTTACAGTACATTAAATGAACTTTAAAAATTAAATTGGAATCAAATCGGACAATGCTATAAGGATTAAGTGTTCTATTTTCTTAGCCCTGGTTATGTCCAAAACTTAAAAAGAATCATTTGGGTCATCTTGTATAACCTAAATATTAATTTTAAAATAAATTTGAATAATAGATAACCGTAATTAATTGAGATATGACTATTTTTTTTAAACACAATCCATCAAAATATTTTTAAAATATCATTTAATGTTAATCAAATTATATCTAAAAATTAAATCGGAACAATCGTTAACGCTATTAGTTACTATATTTTCTTAACTCTGGTTGTGTTCAAACCGTAAAAAACATCATTTGGCTATCTTATATATGCTAAATAGTAAATTTAAATTATATTCGAATAATAGATAACAGTAATAGAGTGAGATATGATTATTTTTTTTAAAAACAATTCATAAGAAAAATTTTAAAAATAATTTATAGTACATCAAATGAACTTTAAAAATTAAATTGGAATCAAATCGGACAATGCTATAAGGTTTAATTGTTCTATTTTCTTAACCCTGGTTATGTCTAAAACTTAAAAAGGATCATTTGGGACATTTCGTATTACCTAAATATTAATTTTAAAATAAATTTTAATAATAGATAACCGTAATTAAGTGAGATATGACTATTTTTTTTAAACACAATCCATCAAAATATTTTTAAAAAATCATTTAATGTTAATCAAATTATATCTAAAAATTAAATCGGAACAATCGTTAACGCTATTAGTTACTATATTTTCTTAACTCTGGTTGTGTTCAAACCGTAAAAAACATCATTTGGCTATCCTATATATGCTAAATAGTAAATTTAAATTATATTCGAATAATAGATAACAGTAATAGAGTGAGATATGATTATTTTTTTTAAAAACAATTCATAAGAAAAATTTTAAAAATAATTTATAGTACATCAAATGAACTTTAAAAATTAAATTGGAATCAAATCGGACAATGCTATAAGGATTAAGTGTTCTATTTTCTTAACCCTGGTTATGTCCAAAACTTAAAAAGGATCGTTTGAGTCATCTTGTATAACCGATATAGCTAACGCTATTTTTTAACCGTAAAAAACATCATTTGGCTATCTTGAATATGCGAAATAGTAAATTTAAATGATATTCGAATAATAGATAACAGTAATAGAGTGAGATAATGAATACCTAAAAAAAAAACAATTCATAAGAAAAATTTTAAAAATAATTTACAGTACATCAAATGAACTTCAAAGATTGAATTGGAATCTAATCGGACAATGCTATAATGATTAATTGTTCTATTTTCTTAACCCTGGTTATGTCCAAAACTTAAAAAGGATCATTTGGGTCATCTTGTATAACCTAAATATTAATTTAAAAATAAATTTGAATAATAGATAACCGTAATTGAGTGAGATATGACAATTTTTTTAAAACACAATACATGAAAATATTTAAAAAAATTATTGAGGGTTAATCAAATTATATCTAAAAATTGAATTAAAATTAAATCGGAACAATCGCTAACGCTATTAGTTATTAAATTTTCTTAATACTGGTTATGTCCAAAACTTAAAAAGGATCATTTGAGTCATCTTTTACTACCAAATCTTTTACTACAAATATTAATTTTAAATTTTATTTGAATAATAGATAACCGTAATAGAGAGAGATATGACTACTTTTTCAAAACACAATACATCAAAATATTTAAAAAAATTATTTAGGGTTAATCAAATTATGTCTAAAAATTGAATTAAAATTTAATCGGAACAATCGCTAACGCTATTAGTTATTATATTTTATTAACTCTGGTTGTGTTCAAACAGTAAAAAAACATCATTTGGCTATCTCGAATATGTGAAATAGTAAATTTAAATTGTATTCAAATAATAGATAACAGTAATAGAGTGAGATAAAATTATTTTTTTAAAAAACAATTCATAAGAAAATTTTTAAAAATAATTTACAGTACATCAAATGAACTATAAAGATTAAATTGGAATCAAATCGGACTATGCTATAATGATTAATTGTTCTATTTTCTTAACTCTGGTTATGTCTAAAACTTAAAAAGGATAATTTGAGTCTTCTTGTATGATTATTTATTATTTTGAATATAACTATATGTTATATTTAAAATAGTAAATTTAAATAATATTCGTTTAATAGAGTGAGATATGATTATTTTTTTTAAAAACAATACATCAAAAAAATTTCAAAAATAATTGACAGTACATCAAATGAACTTAAAAAATTAAATTGGAATCAAATGGCACAATGCTATAATGATAAATTATTCTATTTTCTTAACCTTGGTTATGTCTAAAACTTAAAAAGGATAATTTGAGTCTTCTTGTATGATTATTTATTATTTTGAATATAACTATATGTTATATTCAAAATAGTAAATTTAAATAATATTCGTATAATAGATAATGGTAATAGAGTGAGATATGATTATTTTTTTCAAAAACAATAAATCAAAAAAATTTCAAAAATAATTGACAGTACATCAAATGAACTTAAAAAATTAAATTGGAATCAAATGGGACAATGCTCTAATGATTAATCGTTCTATTTTCTTAACCCTGGTTATGTCCAAAACTTGGAAACAAAGAATCATTTGAGTCATCTTGTATAACCTAAATATTAATTCTAAGATAAATTTGAATAATAGATAACCGTAACTGAGTGAGATATATCTAAAAAATGAATTAAAACTAAATCGGAACAATCGCTAACGCTATTAGTTATTATATTTTCTTAACTCTGGTTGTGTTCAAACAGTAAAAAACATCATTTGGCTATATTGTATATGCAAAATAGTAAATTTAAATTATATTTGAATAATAGATAACAGTAATAAAGTGAGATATGATTATTTTTTTTAAAAACAATACATCAAAAAAATTTCAAAAATAATTGACAGTACATCAAATGAACTTAAAAAATTAAATTGGAATCAAATGGGACAATGCTCTAATGATTAATCGTTCTATTTTCTTAACCCTGGTTATGTCCAAAACTTGGAAACAAAGGATTATTTGAGTCATCTTGTATAACCTAAATATTAATTCTAAGATAAATTTGAATAGTAGATAACCGTAACTGAGTGAGATATATCTAAAAATTGAATTAATACTAAATCGGAACAATCGCTAACGCTATTAGTTATTATATTTTCTTAACTCTGGTTGTGTTCAAACAGTAAAAAACATCATTTGGCTATATTGTATATCGAAAATAGTAAATTTAAATTATATTCGAATAATAGATAACAGTAATAGAGTGAGATATGATTATTTTTTTTAAAAACAATACATCAAAAAAATTTCAAAAATTATTGACAGTACATCAAATGAACTTAAAAAAATAAATTGGAATCAAATCTGACAATGCTATAATGAATAATCGTTATATTTTCTTAACCCTGGTTATGTCCAAAACCTAAAAAGGATCATTTGATTCATCTTGTATAACCTAAATATTAATTTTAAAATAAATTTGAATAATAAATAACCGTGATTGAGTGAGATATGACAATTTTTTTAAAACACAATATATCAAAATATTTTAAAAAATTATTTAGGGTCAATTAAATTATATCTAAAAATTGAATTAAAATCAAATCTGACAATGCTATAATGAATAATCGTTATATATTCTTAACCCTGGTTATATCCAAAACTTAAAAAGGATCATTTGATTCATCTTGTATAACATAAATATTAATTTTAAATTGAATTTGAATAATACATAACAGTAATTGAGTGAGATATGACTATTTTTTTAAAACACAATACATCAAAATATTTTAAAAAATCATTTAGGGTTAATCAAATTATATCTAAAAATTAAATCGGAACAATCGTTAACGCTATTATTTATTATATTTTTTTAATTCTGGTTGTGTTCAAACCGTAAAAAACATCATTTGGCTATCTTGTATATGCGAAATAGAAAATTTATATTATATTCGAATAATAGATAACTGTAATAGAGTGAAATATAATAATTTTTTTAAAAAGCAATTCATAAGAAAAATTTTAAAAATAATTTACAGTAAATCAAATGAACTTAAATTGGAATCAAATCGAACAATGCTGTTTAAAACACAATCCATAAAACTATTTTTAAAAATCATTTAGTGTTAATCAAATTATATCTAAAAATTAACGCTATTAGTTACTATATTTTCTTAACTCTGGTTGTGTTCAAACCGTAAAAAACATCATTTGGCTATCTTATATATGCGAAATAGTAAATTTAAATTATATTCGAATAATAGATAACAGTCATAGAGTGAGATATGATTATTTTTTTAAAAAACAATTCATAAGAAAAATTTTAAAAATTTTTTACAGTACATCAAATGAACTTTAAAAATTAAATTGGAGTCAAATCGGACAATGCTATAATGATAAATCGTTCTATTTTCGTAACCCTGGTAATGTTTAAAACTTAAAAAGGATCATTTGAGTCACCTTGTATAACCTAAATATTAATTTTAAAATAAATTTGAATAATAGATCACCGTAATTGAGTGACATATGACTATTTTTTTTAAACACAATCCATCAAAATATTTTTAAAAAATCATTTAGGGTTAATCAAATTATATCTTACAATTAAATCGGAACAATCGTTAACGCTATTATTTATTATATTTTCTTAATTCTGGTTGTGTTCAAACCGTAAAAAAACATCATTTGGCTATCTTGTATATGTGAAATAGTAAATTTAAATTTTATTCGAATAATAGATAACAGTAATAGATGAGATATGATTATTTTTTTTAAAAACAATTAATAAGAAAAATTTTAAAAACAATTTACAGTACATTAAATGAACTTCACAAATTAAATTGGAATCAAATCGGACAATGCTGTTATGATTAATTGTTCTATTTTCTCAATCCTGGTTATGTCCAAAACTTAAAAAGGATCATTTGAGTCATCTTGTATAACCTAAATATTAATTTTAAAATAAATTTGAATAATAGATAACCGTAATTGAGTGAGATATGACTATTTTTTTTCAACACAATATATCAAAATATTTTTAAAAATCATTTAGGGTTAATCAAATAATATCTAAAAATTATTTTAAAATTAAATCGGAACATTCCTAACGCTATTAGCTATTATATTTTCTTAATTCTGGTTTTGTTTAAACTGTAAAAAACATCATTTGGCTATCTCGTATATGCAAAATAGTAAATTTAAATTATATTCGAATAATAGATAACAGTAATAGATGAGATATGATTAGTTTTTTAAAAAACAATTCATAAGAAAAATTTTAAAAATAATTTACAGTACATTAAATGAACTTCAAAAATTAAATTGGAATCAAATCGGACAATGCTATAAGGATTAATTGTTCTATTTCCTTAACCCTGGTAATGTCCAAAACTTAAAAAGGATCATTTGAGTCACCTTGTATAACCTAAATATTAATTTTTAAATAAATTTGAATAATAGATAACCGTAATTGAGTGACATATGACTATTTTTTTTAAACACAATTCATCAAAATATTTTTAAAAAATCATTTAGGATTAATCAAATTATATCTAAAAATTAAATCGGAACAATCGTTAACGCTATTATTTATTATATTTTCTTAATTCTGGTTGTGTTCAAACCGTAAAAAACATAATTTGGCTATCTTGTATATGCGAAATGGTAAATATAAATTATATTCGAATAATAGATAACAGTAATAGATGAGATATGATTATTTTTTTTTAAAAACAATTATTAAGAAAATTTAAAAAAATAATTTACAGTAATAGAGTGAAATATGATTATTTTTTTAAAAAACAATTCATAAGAAAAAATTTAAAAATAATTAACAGTACATTAAATGAACTTTAAAAATTAAATTGGAATCAAATCGGGCAATGCTATAAGGATTAAGTGTTCTATTTTCTTAACCCTGCTTATGTCTAAAACTTAAAAAGGATCATTTGGGTCATCTTGTATAACCTAAATATTAATTTTAAGATAAATTTGAATAATAGATAACCGTAATTGAGTGAGATATGACTATTTTTTTAAAACACAATACATAAAACTATTTTTAAAAATCATTTAGGGTTAATCAAATTATATCTAAAAATTGAATTAAAATTAAATCGGAACAATCGCCAACGCTATTAGTTATTATATTTTCTTAATTCTGGTTGTGTTCAAACCGTAAAAAACATCATTTGGCTATCTTGTATATGCGAAATAGAAAATTTATATTATATTCGAATAATAGATAACTGTAATAGAGTGAAATATAATAATTTTTTTAAAAAGCAATTCATAAGAAAAATTTTAAAAATAATTTACAGTAAATCAAATGAACTTAAATTGGAATCAAATCGGACAATGCTGTAATGATTAATTGTTCTATTTTCTTAACCCTGGTTATGTCCAAAACTTAAAAAGGATCATTTGGGTCATCTTGTATAACCTAAATATTAATTTTAAAATAAATTTGAACAATAGATAACCGTAATTAAGTGAGATATGACTATTTTTTTTAAACACAATCCATCAAAATATTTTTAAAAAATCATTTAGGGTTAATCAAATTATATCTGAAAATTAAATCGGAACAATCGTTAACGCTATTAGTTACTAAATTTTCTTAACTCTGGTTGTGTTCAAAACTTAAAAAGGATCGTTTGATTCATCTTGTATAACCTAAATATGAATTTTAAAATAAATTTGAATAATAGATAACCGTAATTGAGTGAGATATGACTATTTTTTTTAAACACAATCCATCAAAATCTTTTTAAAAAATCATTTAGGGTTAATCAAATTATATCTGAAAATTAAATCGGAACAATCGTTAACGCTATTAGTTACTATATTTTCTTAACTCTGGTTGTGTTCAAACCGTAAAAAACATCATTTGGCTATCTTATATATGCGAAATAGTAAATTTAAATTATATTCGAATAATAGATAACAGTCATAGAGTGAGATATGATTATTTTTTTAAAAAACAATTCATAAGAAAAATTTTAAAAATTTTTTACAGTACATCAAATGAACTTTAAAAATTAAATTGGAGTCAAATCGGACAATGCTATAATGATAAATCGTTCTATTTTCGTAACCCTGGTAATGTTTAAAACTTAAAAAGGATCATTTGAGTCACCTTGTATAACCTAAATATTAATTTTAAAATAAATTTGAATAATAGATCACCGTAATTGAGTGACATATGACTATTTTTTTTAAACACAATCCATCAAAATATTTTTAAAAAATCATTTAGGGTTAATCAAATTATATCTTACAATTAAATCGGAACAATCGTTAACGCTATTATTTATTATATTTTCTTAATTCTGGTTGTGTTCAAACCGTAAAAAAACATCATTTGGCTATCTTGTATATGTGAAATAGTAAATTTAAATTTTATTCGAATAATAGATAACAGTAATAGATGAGATATGATTATTTTTTTTAAAAACAATTAATAAGAAAAATTTTAAAAACAATTTACAGTACATTAAATGAACTTCACAAATTAAATTGGAATCAAATCGGACAATGCTGTTATGATTAATTGTTCTATTTTCTCAATCCTGGTTATGTCCAAAACTTAAAAAGGATCATTTGAGTCATCTTGTATAACCTAAATATTAATTTTAAAATAAATTTGAATAATAGATAACCGTAATTGAGTGAGATATGACTATTTTTTTTCAACACAATATATCAAAATATTTTTAAAAATCATTTAGGGTTAATCAAATAATATCTAAAAATTATTTTAAAATTAAATCGGAACATTCCTAACGCTATTAGCTATTATATTTTCTTAATTCTGGTTTTGTTTAAACTGTAAAAAACATCATTTGGCTATCTCGTATATGCAAAATAGTAAATTTAAATTATATTCGAATAATAGATAACAGTAATAGATGAGATATGATTAGTTTTTTAAAAAACAATTCATAAGAAAAATTTTAAAAATAATTTACAGTACATTAAATGAACTTCAAAAATTAAATTGGAATCAAATCGGACAATGCTATAAGGATTAATTGTTCTATTTCCTTAACCCTGGTAATGTCCAAAACTTAAAAAGGATCATTTGAGTCACCTTGTATAACCTAAATATTAATTTTTAAATAAATTTGAATAATAGATAACCGTAATTGAGTGACATATGACTATTTTTTTTAAACACAATTCATCAAAATATTTTTAAAAAATCATTTAGGATTAATCAAATTATATCTAAAAATTAAATCGGAACAATCGTTAACGCTATTATTTATTATATTTTCTTAATTCTGGTTGTGTTCAAACCGTAAAAAACATAATTTGGCTATCTTGTATATGCGAAATGGTAAATATAAATTATATTCGAATAATAGATAACAGTAATAGATGAGATATGATTATTTTTTTTTAAAAACAATTATTAAGAAAATTTAAAAAAATAATTTACAGTAATAGAGTGAAATATGATTATTTTTTTAAAAAACAATTCATAAGAAAAAATTTAAAAAAAATTAACAGTACATTAAATGAACTTTAAAAATTAAATTGGAATCAAATCGGGCAATGCTATAAGGATTAAGTGTTCTATTTTCTTAACCCTGCTTATGTCTAAAACTTAAAAAGGATCATTTGGGTCATCTTGTATAACCTAAATATTAATTTTAAGATAAATTTGAATAATAGATAACCGTAATTGAGAGAGATATGACTATTTTTTTAAAACACAATACATAAAACTATTTTTAAAAATCATTTAGGGTTAATCAAATTATATCTAAAAATTGAATTAAAATTAAATCGGAACAATCGCCAACGCTATTAGTTATTATATTTTCTTAATTCTGGTTGTGTTCAAACCGTAAAAAACATCATTTGGCTATTTTGTATATGCGAAATAGTAAATTTAAATTATATTCGAATAACAGTAATAGAGTGAGATATGATTATTTTTTTTAAAAACAAATCATAAGAAAAATTTTAAAAATAAATTACAGTACATCAAATGAACTTCAAAAATTAAATTGGAATCAAATCGCACAATGCTGTAATGAGTAATTGTTCTATTTTCTTAACCCTGGTTATGTCCACAACTTAAAAAGGATCATTTGGGTCATCTTGTGTAACCTAAATATTACATTTAAAATAAATTTGAATAATAGATAACCATAATTGAGTGAGATATGACTATTTTTTTTCAACACAATACATTAAAATATTTTTAAAAATCATTTAGTGTTAATCAAATTATATCTAAAAATTAAATCGAAACAAATGTTAACGCTATTATTTATTATATTTTCTTAACTCTGGATGTGTTCAAACCGTAAAAAACATCATTTGGCTATATCATATATGCAAAATAGTAAATTTAAATTATATTCGAATAATAGATAACAGTAATAGATGAGATATGATTATTTTTTTAAAAAACAATTCATAAGAAAAATTTAAAAAATAATTTTCAGTACATTAAATGAACCTCAAAAATTAAATTGGAATCAAATCGGACAATGCTATAAGGATTAATTGTTCTATTTCCTTAACCCTGGTAATGTCCAAAACTTAAAAATGATCATTTAAGTCACCTTGTATAACCTAAATAATAATTTTTAAATAAATTTAAATAATAGATAACCGTAATTGAGTGACATATGACTATTTTTTTTCAACACAATACATCAAAATATTTTTAAAAATCATTTAGGGCTAATCAAATTATATCTAAAAATTAAATCGAAACAAATGTTAACGCTATTATTTATTATATTTTCTTAATTCTGGTTGTGTTCAAACCGTAAAAAACATCATTTGGCTATTTTGTAGATGCGAAATAGTAAATTTAAATTATATTCGAATAATAGATAACAGTAATAGATGAGATATGATTATTTTTTTTTTAAACAATTAATAAGAATAATTTTAAAAATAATTTACAGTACATTAAATGAACATCAAAAATTAAATTGGAATCAAATCGGACAATGGTGTAATGATTAATTGTTCTATTTTCCTAATCCTGGTTATGTCCAAAACTTAAAAAGGATCATTTGGGTCATCTTGTATAACCTAAATATTAATTTTAAATTAAATTTGAATAATAGATAACCGTAATTGAGTGAGATATGACTATTTTTTTTAAACACAATCCATCAAAATATTTTTAAAAAATCATTTAATGTTAATCAAATTATATCTAAAAATTAAATCGGAACAAATGTTAACGCTATTAATTAATATATTTTCTTAATTCTGGTTGTGTTCAAACCGTAAAAAACATCATTTGGCTATCTTGTATATGCGAAATAGAAAATTTAAATTATATTCGAATAATAGATAACAGTAATTGAGTGAGATATGATTATTTCTTTAAAAAATAATTCATAAGAAAAATTTAAAAATAATTTTCAGTACATTAAATGAACTTCAAAAATTAAATTGGAATCAAATCGGACAATGCTATAAGGATTAATTGTTCTATTTTCTTAACCCTGGTTATGTCCAAAACTTAAAAAGGATCATTTGGGTCATCTTGTATAACCTAAATATTAATTTTAAAATAAATTTGAATAATAGATAACCGTAATTGAGTGAGATATGATTATTTCCTTAAAAAACAATTCATAAGAAAATTTTTCAAATAATTTACAGTACATTAAATGAACTTCAAAAATTAAATTGGACAATGCTGTTATGATTAATTGTTCTATTTTCTTAACCATGGTTATCTCTAAAACTTAAAAAGGATCATTTGGATTATCATGTATAACCTAAATATTAATTTTAAAAAAAATTTGAATAATAGATAACCGTAAATGAGTGAGATATGACTATTTTTTTTTAAACACAATACATCCAAATATTTTTAAAAATTATTTAGTGTTAATCAAATTATATCTAAAAATTAAATCGGAACAATCGTTAACGCTATTATTTATTATATTTTTTTAATTCTGGTTGTGTTCAAACCGTAAAAAACATCATTTGGCTATCTTGTATATGCGAAATAGAAAATTTAAATTATATTCGAATAGTAGATAACAGTAATAGAGTGAGATATGATTATTTTTTTAAAAAACAATTCATAAGAAAAATTTTAAAAATAATTTACAGTTCATCAAATGAACTTCAAAAATTAAATTGGAATCAAATCGGACAATGCTATAATGATTAATCGTTCAATTTTCTTAACCCTTGTTATGTCCAAAAGTTAAAAAGGATCATTTGGGTCATCTTGTATAACCTAAATATTCAGTTTAAAATAAATTTGAATAATAGATAACCGTAATTAGGTGAGACATGACTATTTTTTTTAAATACACTACATCAAAATATTTTTAAAAATCGTTTAGGGTTAATCAAATTATATCTAAAAATTAATTTAAAATTAAATCGGAACAATCGTTAACGCTATTAGTTATTATATTTTTTTAATTCTGGTTGTCTTCAACCGTAAAAAACATCATTTGGCTATCTTGTATATGTGAAATAGTAAATTTAAATTATATTCGAATAATAGATAACAGTAATAGAGTGAGATAATTAATTTTTTAAAAAACAATTCATAAGAAATATTTTTAAAAATAATTTACAGTACATCAAATGAACTTCAAAAATTAAATTGGAATCAAATCGGACAATGCTATAAGGATTAATTGTTCTATTTTCTTAACACTGGTTATGTCCAAAACTTAAAAAGGATTATTTGGGTCATCTTTTATAACCTATATATTAATTTTGATATAAATTTGAATAATAGATAACCGAAATTGAGTGAGATATGACTATTTTTTTTTAAACACAATACATCAAAATATTTTTAAACATCATTTAGGGTTAATCAAATTATATCTAAAAATTACATCGGAACAATCGTTAACGCTATTATTTATTATATTTTTTTAATTCTGGTTGTGTTCAAACCGTAAAAAACATCATTTGGCTATCTTGTGTATGCGAAATAGTAAATTTAAATTATATTCGAATAATAGATAACAGTAATAGATGAGATATGATTATTTTTTTAAAAAACAATTCATAAGAAAAATTTTAAAAATAATTTACAGTACATTAAATGAACTTTAAAAATTAAATTGGAATCAAATCGGACAATGCTATAAGGATTAAGTGTTCTATTTTCTTAGCCCTGGTTATGTCCAAAACTTAAAAAGAATCATTTGGGTCATCTTGTATAACCTAAATATTAATTTTAAAATAAATTTGAATAATAGATAACCGTAATTAATTGAGATATGACTATTTTTTTTAAACACAATCCATCAAAATATTTTTAAAATATCATTTAATGTTAATCAAATTATATCTAAAAATTAAATCGGAACAATCGTTAACGCTATTATTTATTATATTTTCTTAACTCTGGTTGTGTTCAAACCGTAAAAAACATCATTTGGCTATCTCGTATATGCAAAATAGTAAATTTAAATTATATTCGAATAATAGATAACAGTAATAGATGAGATATGATTATTTTTTTAAAAAACAATTCATAAGAAAAATTTAAAAAATAATTTACTGTACATTAAATGAACCTCAAAAATTAAATTGGAATCAAATCGGACAATGCTATAAGGATTAATTGTTCTATTTCCTTAACCCTGGTAATGTCCAAAACTTAAAAATGATCATTTAAGTCACCTTGTATAACCTAAATATTAATTTTTAAATAAATTTAAATAATAGATAACCGTAATTGAGTGACATATGACTATTTTTTTTCAACACAATACATCAAAATATTTTTAAAAATCATTTAGGGCTAATCAAATTATATCTAAAAATTAAATCGAAACAAATGTTAACGCTATTATTTATTATATTTTCTTAATTCTGGTTGTGTTCAAACCGTAAAAAACATCATTTGGCTATTTTGTAGATGCGAAATAGTAAATTTAAATTATATTCGAATAATAGATAACAGTAATAGATGAGATATGATTATTTTTTTTTTAAACAATTAATAAGAATAATTTTAAAAATAATTTACAGTACATTAAATGAACATCAAAAATTAAATTGGAATCAAATCGGACAATGGTGTAATGATTAATTGTTCTATTTTCTTAATCCTGGTTATGTACAAAACTTAAAAAGGATCATTTGGGTCATCTTGTATAACCTAAATATTAATTTTAAATTAAATTTGAATAATAGATAACCGTAATTGAGTGAGATATGACTATTTTTTTTCAACAAAATACATCAAAATATTTTTAAAAATCATTTAGTGTTAATCAAATTATATCTAAAAATTAAATCGAAACAATCGTTAACGCTATTATTTATTATATTTTCTTAATTCTGGTTGTGTTCAAACCGTAAAAAACATCATTTGGCTATCTTGTATATGCGAAATAGTAAATATAAATTATATTCGAATAATAGATAACTGTAATTGAGTGAGATATGACTATTTTTTTTCAACACAATACATCAAAATATTTTTAAAAATCATTTAATCAAATTATATCTAAAAATTAAATCGAAACAAATGTTAACGCTATTATTTATTATATTTTCTTAACTCTGGTTGTGTTCAAATCGTAAAAAACATCATTTGGCTATCTCGTATATGCGAAATAGTAAATTTAAATTATATTCGAATAATAGATAACAGTAATAGATGAGATATGATTATTTTTTTAAAAAACAATTCATAAGAAAAATTTTAAAAATAATTTACAGTACATTAAATGAACTTCAAAAATTAAATTGGAATCAAATCGGACAATGCTATAAGGATTAATTGTTCTATTTCCTTAACCCTGGTAATGTCCAAAACTTAAAAATGATCATTTAAGTCACCTTGTATAACCTAAATAATAATTTTTAAATAAATTTGAATAATAGATGACCGTAATTGAGTGACATATGACTATTTTTTTTAAACACAATCCATCAAAATATTTAAAAAAAATCATTTAGGGTTAATCAAATTATATCTAAAAATTAAATCGGAACAATCGTTAACGCTATTATTTATTATATTTTTTTAATTCTGGTTGTGTTCAAACCGTAAAAAACATCATTTGGCTATTTTGTATATGCAAAATAGTAAATTTAAATTATATTCGAATAATAGATAACAGTAATAGATGAGATATGATTATTTTTTTTAAAAACAATTAATAAGAAAAATTTTAAAAATAATTTACACTACATTAAATGAACTTCTAAAATTAAATTGGAATCAAATCGGACAATGCTGTAATGATTAATTATTCTATTTTCTTAACCCTGGTTATTTCCAAAACTTAAAAAGGATCATTTGGGTCATCTTGTATAACCTAAATATTAATTTTAAAATAAATTTGAATAATAGATAACCGTAATTGAGTGAGATATGACCATTTTTTTTAAACACAATACATCAAAATATTTTTAAAAATGATTTAGTGTTAATCAAATTATATCTAAAAATTAAATCGGAACAATCGTTAACGCTATTAGTTATTATATTTTCTTAACTCTGATTGTGTTCAAACCGTAAAAAACATCATTTGGCTATTTTGTATATGCGAAATAGTAAATTTAAATTATATTCGAATAATAGATAACAGTAATAGATGAGATGTGATTATTTTTTTTTAAAACAATTAATAAGAAAAATTTTAAAAATAATTTACAGACATTAAATAAACATCAAAAATTAAATTGGAATCAAATCGGACAATGCTGTAATGATTAATTGTTCTATTTTCTTAATCCTGCTTATGTCCAAAACTTAAA
Organism: Anthonomus grandis grandis; assembly: GCF_022605725.1. Lineage (NCBI taxonomy): Eukaryota > Metazoa > Arthropoda > Insecta > Coleoptera > Curculionidae > Anthonomus > Anthonomus grandis. Next base: position 25,676,371 of record NC_065558.1, read on the forward strand.
AAGGATCATTTGGGTCATCTTGTATAACCTAAATATTAATTTCAAAATAAATTTGAATAATAGATAACCGTAATTGAGTGAGATATGACCATTTTTTTAAACACAATACATCAAAATATTTTTAAAAATGCCTTAGTGTTAATCAAATTATATCTAAAAATTAAATCGGAACAATCGTTAACGCTATTAGTTATTATATTTTCTTAACTCTGGTTGTGTTCCATCCATAAAAAACATCATTTGGCTATCTCGTCTATCCGAAATAGTAAATTTAAATTATATTCGAATAATAGATAACAGTAATAGTGTGAAATATTATTATTTTTTTTAAACACAATACATTAAAATATTTTTAAAAATCATTTAGGGTTAATCAAATTATATCTAAAAATTGAATTAAAATTAAATCGGAACAATCGCCAACGCTATTAGTTATTATATTTTCTTAATTCTGGTTGTGTTCAAACCGTAAAAAACATCATTTGACTATCTTGTATATGCGAAATAGTAAATTTAAATTTTATTCGAATAATAGATAACAGTAATAGAGTGAGATATAATTATTTTTTCAAAAAACAATTCACAAGAAAATTTTTTTAAAATAATTTACAGTTCAATAAATGAACTTCAAAAATTAAATTGGAATGAAATCGGAAAATGCTATAATGATAAATTGTTCTATTTTCTTAACCCTTGTTATATCCAACACTTAAAAAGGATAATTTGGGTCATCTTGTATAACCTAAATATTCATTTTAAAATAAATTTGAATAATAGATAACCGTAATTAAGTGAGATATGATTTTTTTTTTAAACACAATACATCAAAATATTTTTTAAAATCATTTGGGGTTAATGCAATTATATCAAAAAATTAAACCGGAACAATCGTTAACGCTATTAGTTATTATATTTTCTTGATTCTGGTTCTGTTCAAACCGTAAAAAAACATCATTTGGCTATCCTTTGTATATGCAAAATAGTAAATTTAAATTATATTCAAATAATAGATAACAGAAATAGAGTGAGATATAATTATTTTTTTAAAAAACAATTCATAAAAATAATTTACAGTACATTAACTGAACTTCAAAAATTAAATTGGACTCAAATCGGACAATGCTGTAATGATTAATTGTTCTATTTTCTTAACCCTGGTTATGTCCAGACCTTAAAAAGGATCATTTGGGTCATCTTTTATAACCTATATATTAATTTGAAAATAAATTTGAATAATAGATAACCGTAATTGAGTGAGATCTGACTATTTTTTTTAAACACTATACATCAAAATATTTTTAAAAATCATTTAGGGTTAATCAAATTATATCTAAAAATTGAATTCAAATTAAATCGGAACAATCGTTAACGCTATTAGCTATTATATTTTCTTAATTCTGCTTGTGTTCAAACCGTAAAAAACATCATTTGACTATCTTGTATATGCGAAATAGTAAATTTAAATTATATTCGAATAATAGATAACAGTAATAGAGTGAGATATAATTATTTTTTCAAAAAACAATTCACAAGAAAATTTTTTTAAAATAATTTACAGTTCAATAAATGAACTTCAAAAATTAAATTGGAATGAAATCGGAAAATGCTATAATGATAAATTGTTCTATTTTCTTAACCCTTGTTATATCCAAAACTTAAAAAGGATAATTTGGGTCATCTTGTATAACCTAAATATTCATTTGAAAATAAATTTGAATAATAGATAACCGTAATTGAGTGAGATATGACTATTTTTTTTAAACACTATACATCAAAATATTTTTAAAAATCATTTAGGGTTAATCAAATTATATCTAAAAATTGAATTCAAATTAAATCGGAACAATCGTTAACGCTATTAGCTATTATATTTTCTTAATTCTGGTTTTGTTCAAACCGTAAAAAACATCATTTGGCTATCTTGTATATGCGAAATAGTAAAATTAAATTATATTCGAATAATAGATAACAGTAATAGAGTGAGATATAACTATTTTTTTAAAAAACAATTCATAAGAAAAATTTAAAAAAATAATTTACAGTACATTAAATGAACTTCAAAAATTAAATTGGAATCAATTTGAAAAATGCTATAATGAATAATTATTCTATTTTCTTAACCCTGGTTATGTCCAAAAATTAAAAGGGATCATTTGGATCATCTTGTATAACCTAAATATTAATTTTAAAATAAATTTGAATAATAGATAACAGTAATTAAGTGAGATATGACTATTTTTTTTGAACACAATCCATCAAAATATTTTTAAAAATCATTTACATCTAATCAAATTATTATATCTAAAAATTACATCGGAACAATCGTTAACGCTATTAGATATTACATTTTCTTAACTCTGGTTGTGTTCAAACCGTAAAGAACATCATTTGGCTATCTTGTATATGCGAAATAGTAAATTTAAATTATATTCGAATAATAGATAACAGTAATAGAGTGAGATATAATTATTTTTTTAAAAAACAATTCATAAGAAGAATTTTAAAAAGTAATGAAGAAAAATAAAGACAATGCTATAAGGATTAAGTGTTCTATTTTCTTAACCCTGGTTATGTCCAAAACTTAAAAAGGATAATTTGGGTTATCTTGTATAACCTAAATATTAATTTTAATATAAATTTGAATAATAGATAACCGAAATTGAGTGAGATATGACTATTTTTTTTAAACACAATACATCAAAATATTTTTAAAAATCATTTAAGGTTAATCAAATTATATCTAAAAATTACATCGGAACAATCCTTAACGCTATTAGATATTACATTTTCTTAACTCTGGTTGTGTTCAAACCGTAAAAAACGTCATTTGGCTATCTTGTATATGCGAAATAGTAAATTTAAATTACATTCGAATAATAGATAACAGTAATAGAATGAGATATAATTATTTTTTTAAAAAACAATTCATAAGAAGAATTTTTAAAATAATTTACAGTACATCAAATGAACTTCAAAAATTAAATTGGAATCAAATCGGACAAAGCTATAAGGATTAATTGTTCTATTTTCTTAACCCTGGTTATGTCCAAAACTTAAAAAGGATCATTTGGGTCATCTTGTATAACCTAAATATTAATTTTAATATAAATTTGAATAATAGATAACCGAAATTGAGTGAGATATGACTATTTTTTTTAAACACAATACATCAAAATATTTTTAAAAATCATTTAGGGTTAATCCAATTATATCTAAAAATTACATCGGAACAATCGTTAACGCTATTACTTATTATATTTTTTTAATTCTGGTTGTGTTCAAACCGTAAAAAACATCATTTGGCTATCTTGTGTATGCGAAATAGTAAATTTAAATTATATTCGAATAATAGATAACAGTAATAGAGTGAGATATGATTATTTTTTTAAAAAACAATTCATAAGAAAAATTTTAAAAATAATTTATAGTACATCAAATGAACTTTAAAAATTAAATTGGAATCAAATCGGACAATGCTATAAGGATTAATTGTTCTATTTTCTTAACCCTGGTTATGTCTAAAACTTAAAATGGATCATTTGGGACATCTCGTATAACCTAAATATTAATTTTAAAATAAATTTGAATAATAGATAACCGTAATTAAGTGAGATATGACTATTTTTTTTAAACAAAATCCATCAAAATATTTTTAAAAAATCATTTAATGTTAATCAAATTATATCTAATAATTAAATCGGAACAATCGTTAACGCTATTAGTTACTATATTTTCTTAACTCTAGTTGTGTTCAAACCGTAAAAAACATCATTTGGCTATCCTGTATATGCGAAATAGTAAATTTAAATTATATTCGAATAATAGATAACAGTAATAGAGTGAGATATAATTATTTTTTTAAAAAACAATTCATAAGAAAAAATTTAAAAATAATTAACAGTACATTAAATGAACTTTAAAAATTAAATTGGAATCAAATCGGACGATGCTATAAGGATTAATTGTTCTATTTTCTTAACCCTGGTTATGTCCAAAACTTAAAAAGGATCATTTAGGTCATCTTGTATAATCTAAATATTAATTTTGAATTAAATTTGAATAATAGATAACCGTAATTGAGTGAGATATGACTATTTTTTTTAAACATATTACATCAAAATATTTTTAAAAATCATTTAGGGTTAATCAAATTATATCTAAAAATTACATCGGAACAATCGTTAACGCTATTAGATATTACATTTTCTTAACTCTGGTTGTGTTCAAACCGTAAAGACATCATTTGGCTATCTTGTATATGCGAAATAGTAAATTTAAATTATATTCGAATAATAGATAACAGTAATAGAGTGAGATATAATTATTTTTTTAAAAAACAATTCATAAGAAGAATTTTAAAAATAATTTACAGTACATCAAATGAACTTTAAAAATTAAATTGAATTCAAATCGGACAATGCTATAAGCATTAAGTGTTCTATTTTCTTAACCCTGGTTATGTCCAAAACTTAAAAAGGATCATTTAGGTCATCTTGTATAACCTTTTTTTAAAAAACAATTCATAAGAAGAATTTTAAAAATAATTTACAGTACATCAAATGAACTTTAAAAATTAAATTGAATTCAAATCGGACAATGCTATAAGCATTAAGTGTTCTATTTTCTTAACCCTGGTTATGTCCAAAACTTAAAAAGGATCATTTAGGTCATCTTGTATAACCTAAATATTAATTTTAATATAAATTTGAATAATAGATAACCGTAATTAAGTGAGATATGACTATTTTTTTTAAACACAATCCATCAAAATATTTTTAAAAAATCATTTAATGTTAATCAAATTATATCTAAAAATTAAATCGGAACAATCGTTAACGCTATTAGTTACTATATTTTCTTAACTCTGGTTGTGTTCAAACCATAAAAAACATCATTTGGCTATCTTGTATATGCGATATAGTAAATTTAAATTATATTCGAATAATAGATAACAGTAATAGAGTGAGATATAATTATTTTTTTAAAAAACAATTCATAAGAAAAAATTTAAAAATAATTAACAGTACATTAAATGAACTTTAAAAATTAAATTGGAATCAAATCGGACGATGCTATAAGGATTAATTGTTCTATTTTCTTAACCCTGATTATGTCCAAAACTTAAAAAGGCTCATTTGTGTCATCTTGTATAATCTAAATATTAATTTTGAATTAAATTTGAATAATATTAAATTTATTTTATTTTTTTAATATTAATTTTAAAATAAACCGTAAAAAACATCATTTGGCTATCTTATATATGCGAAATAGTAAATTTAAATTATATTCGAATAATAGATAACAGTAATAGAGTGAGATATGATTATTTTTTTAAAAAACAATTCATAAGAAAAATTTTAAAAATAATTTATAGTACATCAAATGAACATTAAAAATTAAATTGGAATCAAATCGGACAATGCTATAAGGATTAATTGTTCTATTTTCTTAACCCTGGTTATGTCCAAAACTTAAAAAGGATCATTTGGGTCATCTTGTATAACCTAAATATTAATTTTAAAATAAATTTGAATAATAGATAACCGTAATTGAGTGAGATATAACCATTTTTTTTAAATACAATACATCAAAATATTTTTAAAAATCATTTAATGTTAATCAAATTATATCTAAAAATTAAATCGGAACAATCGTTAACGCTATTAGTTACTATATTTTCTTAACTCTGGTTGTGTTCAAACCGTAAAAAACATCATTTGGCTATCTTATATATGCGAAATAGTAAATTTAAATTATATTCGAATAATAGATAACCGTAATAGAGTGAGATATGATTATTTTTTTAAAAAACAATTCATAAGAAAAATTTTAAAAATAATTTATAGTACATCAAATGAACTTTAAAAATTAAATTGGAATCAAATCGGACAATATAATTATTTTTTTAAAAAACAATTCATAAGAAGAATTTTTAAAATAATTTACAGTACATCAAATGAACTTCAAAAATTAAATTGGAATCAAATCCTACAAAGCTATAAGGATTAATTGTTCTATTTTCTTAACCCTGGTTATGTCCAAAACTTAAAAAGGATCATTTGGGTCATCTTGTATAACATAAATATTAATTTTAATATAAATTTGAATAATAGATAACCGAAATTGAGTGAGATATGACTATTTTTTTTAAACACAATACATCAAAATATTTTTAAAAATCATTTAGGGTTAATCAAATTATATCTAAAAATTACATTGGAACAATCGTTAACGCTATTATTTATTATATTTTTTTAATTCTGGTTGTGTTCAAACCGTAAAAAGCATCATTTGACTATCTTGTGTATGCGAAATAGTAAATTTAAATTATATTCGAATAATAGATAACAGTAATAGAGTGAAATATGATTATTTTTTTAAAAAACAATTCATAAGAAAAAATTTAAAAATAATTAACAGTACATTAAATGAACTTTAAAAATTAAATTGGAATCAAATCGGGCAATGCTATAAGGATTAAGTGTTCTATTTTCTTAACCGTGGTTATGTCTAAAATTTAAAAAGGATCATTTGGGACATCTCGTATAACCTAAATATTAATTTTAAAATAAATTTGAATAATAGATAACCGTAATTAAGTGAGATATGACTATTTTTTTTAAACACAATCCATTAAAATATTTTTAAAAAATCATTTAATGTTAATCAAATTATATCTAAAAATTAAATCGGAACAATCGTTAACGCTATTAGTTACTATATTTTCTTAACTCTGGTTGTGTTCAAACCGTAAAAAACATCATTTGGCTATCTTATATATGCGAAATAGTAAATTTAAATTATATTCGAATAATAGATAACAGTAATAGAGTGAGATATGATTATTTTTTTTAAAAACAATTCATAAGAAAAATTTTAAAAATAATTTACAGTACATTAAATGAACTTCAAAAGTTAAATTTGAATCAAATCGGACAATGCTATAAGGATTAATTGTTCTATTTTCTTAATCCTGGTTATGTCCAAAACTTAAAAAGGATCATTTGGGTCATCTTGTATAACCTAAATATTAATTTTAATATAAATTTGAATAATAGATAACCGAAATTGAGTGAGATATGACTATTTTTTTTAAACACAATACATCAAAATATTTTTAAAAATCATTTAGGGTTAATCCAATTATATCTAAAAATTACATCGGAACAATCGTTAACGCTATTATTTATTATATTTTTTTAATTCTGGTTGTGTTCAAACCGTAAAAAACATCATTTGGCTATCTTGTGTATGCGAAATAGTAAATTTAAATTATATTCGAATAATAGATAACAGTAATAGAGTGAGATATGATTATTTTTTTAAAAAACAATTCATAAGAAAAATTTTAAAAATAATTTATAGTACATCAAATGAACTTTAAAAATTAAATTGGAATCAAATCGGACAATGCTATAAGGATTAATTGTTCTATTTTCTTAACCCTGGTTATGTCTAAAACTTAAAATGGATCATTTGGGACATCTCGTATAACCTAAATATTAATTTTAAAATAAATTTGAATAATAGATAACCGTAATTAAGTGAGATATGACTATTTTTTTTAAACAAAATCCATCAAAATATTTTTAAAAAATCATTTAATGTTAATCAAATTATATCTAAAAATTAAATCGGAACAATCGTTAACGCTATTAGTTACTATATTTTCTTAACTCTAGTTGTGTTCAAACCGTAAAAAACATCATTTGGCTATCCTGTATATGCGAAATAGTAAATTTAAATTATATTCGAATAATAGATAACAGTAATAGAGTGAGATATAATTATTTTTTTTTTAAACAATTAATAAGAATAATTTTAAAAATAATTTACAGTACATTAAATGAACATCAAAAATTAAATTGGAATCAAATCGGACAATGGTGTAATGATTAATTGTTCTATTTTCTTAATCCTGGTTATGTACAAAACTTAAAAAGGATCATTTGGGTCATCTTGTATAACCTAAATATTAATTTTAAATTAAATTTGAATAATAGATAACCGTAATTGAGTGAGATATGACTATTTTTTTTCAACAAAATACATCAAAATATTTTTAAAAATCATTTAGTGTTAATCAAATTATATCTAAAAATTAAATCGAAACAATCGTTAACGCTATTATTTATTATATTTTCTTAATTCTGGTTGTGTTCAAACCGTAAAAAACATCATTTGGCTATCTTGTATATGCGAAATAGTAAATATAAATTATATTCGAATAATAGATAACTGTAATTGAGTGAGATATGACTATTTTTTTTCAACACAATACATCAAAATATTTTTAAAAATCATTTAATCAAATTATATCTAAAAATTAAATCGAAACAAATGTTAACGCTATTATTTATTATATTTTCTTAACTCTGGTTGTGTTCAAATCGTAAAAAACATCATTTGGCTATCTCGTATATGCGAAATAGTAAATTTAAATTATATTCGAATAATATATAACAGTAATAGATGAGATAAGATTATTTTTTTAAAAAACAATTCATAAGAAAAATTTTAAAAATAATTTACAGTACATTAAATGAACTTCAAAAATTAAATTGGAATCAAATCGGACAATGCTATAAGGATTAATTGTTCTATTTCCTTAACCCTGGTAATGTCCAAAACTTAAAAATGATCATTTAAGTCACCTTGTATAACCTAAATAATAATTTTTAAATAAATTTGAATAATAGATGACCGTAATTGAGTGACATATGACTATTTTTTTTAAACACAATCCATCAAAATATTTAAAAAAAATCATTTAGGGTTAATCAAATTATATCTAAAAATTAAATCGGAACAATCGTTAACGCTATTATTTATTATATTTTTTTAATTCTGGTTGTGTTCAAACCGTAAAAAACATCATTTGGCTATTTTGTATATGCAAAATAGTAAATTTAAATTATATTCGAATAATAGATAACAGTAATAGATGAGATATGATTATTTTTTTTAAAAACAATTAATAAGAAAAATTTTAAAAATAATTTACACTACATTAAATGAACTTCTAAAATTAAATTGGAATCAAATCGGACAATGCTGTAATGATTAATTATTCTATTTTCTTAACCCTGGTTATTTCCAAAACTTAAAAAGGATCATTTGGGTCATCTTGTATAACCTAAATATTAATTTTAAAATAAATTTGAATAATAGATAACCGTAATTGAGTGAGATATGACCATTTTTTTTAAACACAATACATCAAAATATTTTTAAAAATGATTTAGTGTTAATCAAATTATATCTAAAAATTAAATCGGAACAATCGTTAACGCTATTAGTTATTATATTTTCTTAACTCTGATTGTGTTCAAACCGTAAAAAACATCATTTGGCTATTTTGTATATGCGAAATAGTAAATTTAAATTATATTCGAATAATAGATAACAGTAATAGATGAGATGTGATTATTTTTTTTTAAAACAATTAATAAGAAAAATTTTAAAAATAATTTACAGACATTAAATAAACATCAAAAATTAAATTGGAATCAAATCGGACAATGCTGTAATGATTAATTGTTCTATTTTCTTAATCCTGCTTATGTCCAAAACTTAAAAAGGATCATTTGGGTCATCTTGTATAACCTAAATATTAATTTCAAAATAAATTTGAATAATAGATAACCGTAATTGAGTGAGATATGACCATTTTTTTAAACACAATACATCAAAATATTTTTAAAAATGCCTTAGTGTTAATCAAATTATATCTAAAAATTAAATCGGAACAATCGTTAACGCTATTAGTTATTATATTTTCTTAACTCTGGTTGTGTTCCATCCATAAAAAACATCATTTGGCTATCTCGTCTATCCGAAATAGTAAATTTAAATTATATTCGAATAATAGATAACAGTAATAGTGTGAAATATGATTATTTTTTTTAAACACAATACATTAAAATATTTTTAAAAATCATTTAGGGTTAATCAAATTATATCTAAAAATTGAATTAAAATTAAATCGGAACAATCGCCAACGCTATTAGTTATTATATTTTCTTAATTCTGGTTGTGTTCAAACCGTAAAAAACATCATTTGACTATCTTGTATATGCGAAATAGTAAATTTAAATTTTATTCGAATAATAGATAACAGTAATAGAGTGAGATATAATTATTTTTTCAAAAAACAATTCACAAGAAAATTTTTTTAAAATAATTTACAGTTCAATAAATGAACTTCAAAAATTAAATTGGAATGAAATCGGAAAATGCTATAATGATAAATTGTTCTATTTTCTTAACCCTTGTTATATCCAACACTTAAAAAGGATAATTTGGGTCATCTTGTATAACCTAAATATTCATTTTAAAATAAATTTGAATAATAGATAACCGTAATTAAGTGAGATATGATTTTTTTTTTAAACACAATACATCAAAATATTTTTTAAAATCATTTGGGGTTAATGCAATTATATCAAAAAATTAAACCGGAACAATCGTTAACGCTATTAGTTATTATATTTTCTTGATTCTGGTTCTGTTCAAACCGTAAAAAAACATCATTTGGCTATCCTTTGTATATGCAAAATAGTAAATTTAAATTATATTCAAATAATAGATAACAGAAATAGAGTGAGATATAATTATTTTTTTAAAAAACAATTCATAAAAATAATTTACAGTACATTAACTGAACTTCAAAAATTAAATTGGACTCAAATCGGACAATGCTGTAATGATTAATTGTTCTATTTTCTTAACCCTGGTTATGTCCAGACCTTAAAAAGGATCATTTGGGTCATCTTTTATAACCTATATATTAATTTGAAAATAAATTTGAATAATAGATAACCGTAATTGAGTGAGATCTGACTATTTTTTTTAAACACTATACATCAAAATATTTTTAAAAATCATTTAGGGTTAATCAAATTATATCTAAAAATTGAATTCAAATTAAATCGGAACAATCGTTAACGCTATTAGCTATTATATTTTCTTAATTCTGCTTGTGTTCAAACCGTAAAAAACATCATTTGACTATCTTGTATATGCGAAATAGTAAATTTAAATTATATTCGAATAATAGATAACAGTAATAGAGTGAGATATAATTATTTTTTCAAAAAACAATTCACAAGAAAATTTTTTTAAAATAATTTACAGTTCAATAAATGAACTTCAAAAATTAAATTGGAATGAAATCGGAAAATGCTATAATGATAAATTGTTCTATTTTCTTAACCCTTGTTATATCCAAAACTTAAAAAGGATAATTTGGGTCATCTTGTATAACCTAAATATTCATTTGAAAATAAATTTGAATAATAGATAACCGTAATTGAGTGAGATATGACTATTTTTTTTAAACACTATACATCAAAATATTTTTAAAAATCATTTAGGGTTAATCAAATTATATCTAAAAATTGAATTCAAATTAAATCGGAACAATCGTTAACGCTATTAGCTATTATATTTTCTTAATTCTGGTTTTGTTCAAACCGTAAAAAACATCATTTGGCTATCTTGTATATGCGAAATAGTAAAATTAAATTATATTCGAATAATAGATAACAGTAATAGAGTGAGATATAACTATTTTTTTAAAAAACAATTCATAAGAAAAATTTAAAAAAATAATTTACAGTACATTAAATGAACTTCAAAAATTAAATTGGAATCAATTTGAAAAATGCTATAATGAATAATTATTCTATTTTCTTAACCCTGGTTATGTCCAAAAATTAAAAGGGATCATTTGGATCATCTTGTATAACCTAAATATTAATTTTAAAATAAATTTGAATAATAGATAACAGTAATTAAGTGAGATATGACTATTTTTTTTGAACACAATCCATCAAAATATTTTTAAAAATCATTTACATCTAATCAAATTATTATATCTAAAAATTACATCGGAACAATCGTTAACGCTATTAGATATTACATTTTCTTAACTCTGGTTGTGTTCAAACCGTAAAGAACATCATTTGGCTATCTTGTATATGCGAAATAGTAAATTTAAATTATATTCGAATAATAGATAACAGTAATAGAGTGAGATATAATTATTTTTTTAAAAAACAATTCATAAGAAGAATTTTAAAAAGTAATGAAGAAAAATAAAGACAATGCTATAAGGATTAAGTGTTCTATTTTCTTAACCCTGGTTATGTCCAAAACTTAAAAAGGATAATTTGGGTTATCTTGTATAACCTAAATATTAATTTTAATATAAATTTGAATAATAGATAACCGAAATTGAGTGAGATATGACTATTTTTTTTAAACACAATACATCAAAATATTTTTAAAAATCATTTAAGGTTAATCAAATTATATCTAAAAATTACATCGGAACAATCCTTAACGCTATTAGATATTACATTTTCTTAACTCTGGTTGTGTTCAAACCGTAAAAAACGTCATTTGGCTATCTTGTATATGCGAAATAGTAAATTTAAATTACATTCGAATAATAGATAACAGTAATAGAATGAGATATAATTATTTTTTTAAAAAACAATTCATAAGAAGAATTTTTAAAATAATTTACAGTACATCAAATGAACTTCAAAAATTAAATTGGAATCAAATCGGACAAAGCTATAAGGATTAATTGTTCTATTTTCTTAACCCTGGTTATGTCCAAAACTTAAAAAGGATCATTTGGGTCATCTTGTATAACCTAAATATTAATTTTAATATAAATTTGAATAATAGATAACCGAAATTGAGTGAGATATGACTATTTTTTTTAAACACAATACATCAAAATATTTTTAAAAATCATTTAGGGTTAATCCAATTATATCTAAAAATTACATCGGAACAATCGTTAACGCTATTATTTATTATATTTTTTTAATTCTGGTTGTGTTCAAACCGTAAAAAACATCATTTGGCTATCTTGTGTATGCGAAATAGTAAATTTAAATTATATTCGAATAATAGATAACAGTAATAGAGTGAGATATGATTATTTTTTTAAAAAACAATTCATAAGAAAAATTTTAAAAATAATTTATAGTACATCAAATGAACTTTAAAAATTAAATTGGAATCAAATCGGACAATGCTATAAGGATTAATTGTTCTATTTTCTTAACCCTGGTTATGTCTAAAACTTAAAATGGATCATTTGGGACATCTCGTATAACCTAAATATTAATTTTAAAATAAATTTGAATAATAGATAACCGTAATTAAGTGAGATATGACTATTTTTTTTAAACAAAATCCATCAAAATATTTTTAAAAAATCATTTAATGTTAATCAAATTATATCTAATAATTAAATCGGAACAATCGTTAACGCTATTAGTTACTATATTTTCTTAACTCTAGTTGTGTTCAAACCGTAAAAAACATCATTTGGCTATCCTGTATATGCGAAATAGTAAATTTAAATTATATTCGAATAATAGATAACAGTAATAGAGTGAGATATAATTATTTTTTTAAAAAACAATTCATAAGAAAAAATTTAAAAATAATTAACAGTACATTAAATGAACTTTAAAAATTAAATTGGAATCAAATCGGACGATGCTATAAGGATTAATTGTTCTATTTTCTTAACCCTGGTTATGTCCAAAACTTAAAAAGGATCATTTAGGTCATCTTGTATAATCTAAATATTAATTTTGAATTAAATTTGAATAATAGATAACCGTAATTGAGTGAGATATGACTATTTTTTTTAAACATATTACATCAAAATATTTTTAAAAATCATTTAGGGTTAATCAAATTATATCTAAAAATTACATCGGAACAATCGTTAACGCTATTAGATATTACATTTTCTTAACTCTGGTTGTGTTCAAACCGTAAAGAACATCATTTGGCTATCTTGTATATGCGAAATAGTAAATTTAAATTATATTCGAATAATAGATAACAGTAATAGAGTGAGATATAATTATTTTTTTAAAAAACAATTCATAAGAAGAATTTTAAAAATAATTTACAGTACATCAAATGAACTTTAAAAATTAAATTGAATTCAAATCGGACAATGCTATAAGCATTAAGTGTTCTATTTTCTTAACCCTGGTTATGTCCAAAACTTAAAAAGGATCATTTAGGTCATCTTGTATAACCTTTTTTTAAAAAACAATTCATAAGAAGAATTTTAAAAATAATTTACAGTACATCAAATGAACTTTAAAAATTAAATTGAATTCAAATCGGACAATGCTATAAGCATTAAGTGTTCTATTTTCTTAACCCTGGTTATGTCCAAAACTTAAAAAGGATCATTTAGGTCATCTTGTATAACCTAAATATTAATTTTAATATAAATTTGAATAATAGATAACCGTAATTAAGTGAGATATGACTATTTTTTTTAAACACAATCCATCAAAATATTTTAAAAAAATCATTTAATGTTAATCAAATTATATCTAAAAATTAAATCGGAACAATCGTTAACGCTATTAGTTACTATATTTTCTTAACTCTGGTTGTGTTCAAACCATAAAAAACATCATTTGGCTATCTTGTATATGCGATATAGTAAATTTAAATTATATTCGAATAATAGATAACAGTAATAGAGTGAGATATAATTATTTTTTTAAAAAACAATTCATAAGAAAAAATTTAAAAATAATTAACAGTACATTAAATGAACTTTAAAAATTAAATTGGAATCAAATCGGACGATGCTATAAGGATTAATTGTTCTATTTTCTTAACCCTGATTATGTCCAAAACTTAAAAAGGCTCATTTGTGTCATCTTGTATAATCTAAATATTAATTTTGAATTAAATTTGAATAATATTAAATTTATTTTATTTTTTTAATATTAATTTTAAAATAAACCGTAAAAAACATCATTTGGCTATCTTATATATGCGAAATAGTAAATTTAAATTATATTCGAATAATAGATAACAGTAATAGAGTGAGATATGATTATTTTTTTAAAAAACAATTCATAAGAAAAATTTTAAAAATAATTTATAGTACATCAAATGAACATTAAAAATTAAATTGGAATCAAATCGGACAATGCTATAAGGATTAATTGTTCTATTTTCTTAACCCTGGTTATGTCCAAAACTTAAAAAGGATCATTTGGGTCATCTTGTATAACCTAAATATTAATTTTAAAATAAATTTGAATAATAGATAACCGTAATTGAGTGAGATATAACCATTTTTTTTAAATACAATACATCAAAATATTTTTAAAAATCATTTAATGTTAATCAAATTATATCTAAAAATTAAATCGGAACAATCGTTAACGCTATTAGTTACTATATTTTCTTAACTCTGGTTGTGTTCAAACCGTAAAAAACATCATTTGGCTATCTTATATATGCGAAATAGTAAATTTAAATTATATTCGAATAATAGATAACCGTAATAGAGTGAGATATGATTATTTTTTTAAAAAACAATTCATAAGAAAAATTTTAAAAATAATTTATAGTACATCAAATGAACTTTAAAAATTAAATTGGAATCAAATCGGACAATATAATTATTTTTTTAAAAAACAATTCATAAGAAGAATTTTTAAAATAATTTACAGTACATCAAATGAACTTCAAAAATTAAATTGGAATCAAATCCTACAAAGCTATAAGGATTAATTGTTCTATTTTCTTAACCCTGGTTATGTCCAAAACTTAAAAAGGATCATTTGGGTCATCTTGTATAACATAAATATTAATTTTAATATAAATTTGAATAATAGATAACCGAAATTGAGTGAGATATGACTATTTTTTTTAAACACAATACATCAAAATATTTTTAAAAATCATTTAGGGTTAATCAAATTATATCTAAAAATTACATTGGAACAATCGTTAACGCTATTATTTATTATATTTTTTTAATTCTGGTTGTGTTCAAACCGTAAAAAGCATCATTTGACTATCTTGTGTATGCGAAATAGTAAATTTAAATTATATTCGAATAATAGATAACAGTAATAGAGTGAAATATGATTATTTTTTTAAAAAACAATTCATAAGAAAAAATTTAAAAATAATTAACAGTACATTAAATGAACTTTAAAAATTAAATTGGAATCAAATCGGGCAATGCTATAAGGATTAAGTGTTCTATTTTCTTAACCGTGGTTATGTCTAAAATTTAAAAAGGATCATTTGGGACATCTCGTATAACCTAAATATTAATTTTAAAATAAATTTGAATAATAGATAACCGTAATTAAGTGAGATATGACTATTTTTTTTAAACACAATCCATTAAAATATTTTTAAAAAATCATTTAATGTTAATCAAATTATATCTAAAAATTAAATCGGAACAATCGTTAACGCTATTAGTTACTATATTTTCTTAACTCTGGTTGTGTTCAAACCGTAAAAAACATCATTTGGCTATCTTATATATGCGAAATAGTAAATTTAAATTATATTCGAATAATAGATAACAGTAATAGAGTGAGATATGATTATTTTTTTTAAAAACAATTCATAAGAAAAATTTTAAAAATAATTTACAGTACATTAAATGAACTTCAAAAGTTAAATTTGAATCAAATCGGACAATGCTATAAGGATTAATTGTTCTATTTTCTTAATCCTGGTTATGTCCAAAACTTAAAAAGGATCATTTGGGTCATCTTGTATAACCTAAATATTAATTTTAATATAAATTTGAATAATAGATAACCGAAATTGAGTGAGATATGACTATTTTTTTTAAACACAATACATCAAAATATTTTTAAAAATCATTTAGGGTTAATCCAATTATATCTAAAAATTACATCGGAACAATCGTTAACGCTATTATTTATTATATTTTTTTAATTCTGGTTGTGTTCAAACCGTAAAAAACATCATTTGGCTATCTTGTGTATGCGAAATAGTAAATTTAAATTATATTCGAATAATAGATAACAGTAATAGAGTGAGATATGATTATTTTTTTAAAAAACAATTCATAAGAAAAATTTTAAAAATAATTTATAGTACATCAAATGAACTTTAAAAATTAAATTGGAATCAAATCGGACAATGCTATAAGGATTAATTGTTCTATTTTCTTAACCCTGGTTATGTCTAAAACTTAAAATGGATCATTTGGGACATCTCGTATAACCTAAATATTAATTTTAAAATAAATTTGAATAATAGATAACCGTAATTAAGTGAGATATGACTATTTTTTTTAAACAAAATCCATCAAAATATTTTTAAAAAATCATTTAATGTTAATCAAATTATATCTAAAAATTAAATCGGAACAATCGTTAACGCTATTAGTTACTATATTTTCTTAACTCTAGTTGTGTTCAAACCGTAAAAAACATCATTTGGCTATCCTGTATATGCGAAATAGTAAATTTAAATTATATTCGAATAATAGATAACAGTAATAGAGTGAGATATAATTATTTTTTTAAAAAACAATTCATAAGAAAAAATTTAAAAATAATTAACAGTACATTAAATGAACTTTAAAAATTAAATTGGAATCAAATCGGACGATGCTATAAGGATTAATTGTTCTATTTTCTTAACCCTGGTTATGTCCAAAACTTAAAAAGGATCATTTAGGTCATCTTGTATAATCTAAATATTAATTTTGAATTAAATTTGAATAATAGATAACCGTAATTGAGTGAGATATGACTATTTTTTTTAAACATATTACATCAAAATATTTTTAAAAATCATTTAGGGTTAATCAAATTATATCTAAAAATTACATCGGAACAATCGTTAACGCTATTAGATATTACATTTTCTTAACTCTGGTTGTGTTCAAACCGTAAAGAACATCATTTGGCTATCTTGTATATGCGAAATAGTAAATTTAAATTATATTCGAATAATAGATAACAGTAATAGAGTGAGATATAATTATTTTTTTAAAAAACAATTCATAAGAAGAATTTTAAAAATAATTTACAGTACATCAAATGAACTTTAAAAATTAAATTGAATTCAAATCGGACACTGCTATAAGCATTAAGTGTTCTATTTTCTTAACCCTGGTTATGTCCAAAACTTAAAAGGATCATTTAGGTCATCTTGTATAACCTTTTTTTAAAAAACAATTCATAAGAAGAATTTTAAAAATAATTTACAGTACATCAAATGAACTTTAAAAATTAAATTGAATTCAAATCGGACAATGCTATAATCATTAAGTGTTCTATTTTCTTAACCCTGGTTATGTCCAAAACTTAAAAAGGATCATTTAGGTCATCTTGTATAACCTAAATATTAATTTTAATATAAATTTGAATAATAGATAACCGTAATTAAGTGAGATATGACTATTTTTTTTAAACACAATCCATCAAAATATTTTTAAAAAATCATTTAATGTTAATCAAATTATATCTAAAAATTAAATCGGAACAATCGTTAACGCTATTAGTTACTATATTTTCTTAACTCTGGTTGTGTTCAAACCATAAAAAACATCATTTGGCTATCTTGTATATGCGATATAGTAAATTTAAATTATATTCGAATAATAGATAACAGTAATAGAGTGAGATATAATTATTTTTTTAAAAAACAATTCATAAGAAAAAATTTAAAAATAATTAACAGTACATTAAATGAACTTTAAAAATTAAATTGGAATCAAATCGGACGATGCTATAAGGATTAATTGTTCTATTTTCTTAACCCTGATTATGTCCAAAACTTAAAAAGGCTCATTTGTGTCATCTTGTATAATCTAAATATTAATTTTGAATTAAATTTGAATAATATTAAATTTATTTTATTTTTTTAATATTAATTTTAAAATAAACCGTAAAAAACATCATTTGGCTATCTTATATATGCGAAATAGTAAATTTAAATTATATTCGAATAATAGATAACCGTAATAGAGTGAGATATGATTATTTTTTTAAAAAACAATTCATAAGAAAAATTTTAAAAATAATTTATAGTACATCAAATGAACTTTAAAAATTAAATTGGAATCAAATCGGACAATATAATTATTTTTTTAAAAAACAATTCATAAGAAGAATTTTTAAAATAATTTACAGTACATCAAATGAACTTCAAAAATTAAATTGGAATCAAATCCTACAAAGCTATAAGGATTAATTGTTCTATTTTCTTAACCCTGGTTATGTCCAAAACTTAAAAAGGATCATTTGGGTCATCTTGTATAACATAAATATTAATTTTAATATAAATTTGAATAATAGATAACCGAAATTGAGTGAGATATGACTATTTTTTTTAAACACAATACATCAAAATATTTTTAAAAATCATTTAGGGTTAATCAAATTATATCTAAAAATTACATTGGAACAATCGTTAACGCTATTATTTATTATATTTTTTTAATTCTGGTTGTGTTCAAACCGTAAAAAGCATCATTTGACTATCTTGTGTATGCGAAATAGTAAATTTAAATTATATTCGAATAATAGATAACAGTAATAGAGTGAGATATGATTATTTTTTTAACAAACAATTCATAAGAAAAATTTTAAAAATAATTTATAGTACATCAAATGAACTTTAAAAATTAAATTGGAATCAAATCGGACAATATAATTATTTTTTTAAAAAACAATTCATAAGAAAAAATTTAAAAATAATTAACAGTACATTAAATGAACTTTAAAAATTAAATTGGAATCAAATCGGGCAATGCTATAAGGATTAAGTGTTCTATTTTCTTAACCGTGGTTATGTCTAAAATTTAAAAAGGATCATTTGGGACATCTCGTATAACCTAAATATTAATTTTAAAATAAATTTGAATAATAGATAACCGTAATTAAGTGAGATATGACTATTTTTTTTAAACACAATCCATTAAAATATTTTTAAAAAATCATTTAATGTTAATCAAATTATATCTAAAAATTAAATCGGAACAATCGTTAACGCTATTAGTTACTATATTTTCTTAACTCTGGTTGTGTTCAAACCGTAAAAAACATCATTTGGCTATCTTATATATGCGAAATAGTAAATTTAAATTATATTCGAATAATAGATAACAGTAATAGAGTGAGATATGATTATTTTTTTTAAAAACAATTCATAAGAAAAATTTTAAAAATAATTTACAGTACATTAAATGAACTTCAAAAGTTAAATTTGAATCAAATCGGACAATGCTATAAGGATTAATTGTTCTATTTTCTTAATCCTGGTTATGTCCAAAACTTAAAAAGGATCATTTGGGTCATCTTGTATAACCTAAATATTAATTTTAAAATAAATTTGAATAATAGATAACCGTAATTGAGTGAGATATGACTATTTTTTTTAAACACATTACATCAAAATATTTTTAAAAATCCTTTAGGGTTAATCAAATTATATCTAAAAATTACATCGGAACAATCGTTAACGCTATTAGTTACTATATTTTCTTATCTCTGGTTCTGTTCAAACCGTAAAAAACATCATTTGGCTATCTTATATATGTGAAATAGTAAATTTAAATTATATTCGAATAATAGATAACAGTAATAGAGTGAGATATGATTATTTTTTTAACAAACAATTCATAAGAAAAATTTTAAAAATAATTTATAGTACATCAAATGAACTTTAAAAATTAAATTGGAATCAAATCGGACAATGCTATAAGGTTTAATTGTTCTATTTTCTTAACCGTGGTTATGTCTAAAATTTAAAAAGGATCATTTGGGACATCTCGTATAACCTAAATATTAATTTTAAAATAAATTTGAATAATAGATAACCGTAATTAAGTGAGATATGACTATTTTTTTTAAACACAATCCATTAAAATATTTTTAAAAAATCATTTAATGTTAATCAAATTATATCTAAAAATTAAATCGGAACAATCGTTAACGCTATTAGTTACTATATTTTCTTAACTCTGGTTGTGTTCAAACCGTAAAAAACATCATTTGGCTATCTTATATATGCGAAATAGTAAATTTAAATTATATTCGAATAATAGATAACAGTAATAGAGTGAGATATGATTATTTTTTTTAAAAACAATTCATAAGAAAAATTTTAAAAATAATTTACAGTACATTAAATGAACTTCAAAAGTTAAATTTGAATCAAATCGGACAATGCTATAAGGATTAATTGTTCTATTTTCTTAATCCTGGTTATGTCCAAAACTTAAAAAGGATCATTTGGGTCATCTTGTATAACCTAAATATTAATTTTAAAATAAATTTGAATAATAGATAACCGTAATTGAGTGAGATATGACTATTTTTTTTAAACACATTACATCAAAATATTTTTAAAAATCCTTTAGGGTTAATCAAATTATATCTAAAAATTACATCGGAACAATCGTTAACGCTATTAGTTACTATATTTTCTTAACTCTGGTTCTGTTCAAACCGTAAAAAACATCATTTGGCTATCTTATATATGTGAAATAGTAAATTTAAATTATATTCGAATAATAGATAACAGTAATAGAGTGAGATATGATTATTTTTTTAACAAACAATTCATAAGAAAAATTTTAAAAATAATTTATAGTACATCAAATGAACTTTAAAAATTAAATTGGAATCAAATCGGACAATGCTATAAGGTTTAATTGTTCTATTTTCTTAACCCTGGTTATGTCTAAAACTTAAAAAGGATCATTTGGGACATTTCGTATTACCTAAATATTAATTTTAAAATAAATTTTAATAATAGATAACCGTAATTAAGTGAGATATGACTATTTTTTTTAAACACAATCCATTAAAATATTTTTAAAAAATCATTTAATGTTAATCAAATTATATCTAAAAATTAAATCGGAACAATCGTTAACGCTATTAGTTACTATATTTTCTTAACTCTGGTTGTGTTCAAACCGTAAAAAACATCATTTGGCTATCTTATATATGCGAAATAGTAAATTTAAATTATATTCGAATAATAGATAACAGTAATAGAGTGAGATATGATTATTTTTTTTAAAAACAATTCATAAGAAAAATTTTAAAAATAATTTACAGTACATTAAATGAACTTCAAAAGTTAAATTTGAATCAAATCGGACAATGCTATAAGGATTAATTGTTCTATTTTCTTAACCCTGGTTATGTCTAAAACTTAAAAAGGCTCATTTGGGTCATCGTGTATAACCTAAATTTTAATTTTAAAATAAATTTGAATAATAGATAATCGTAATTGAGTGTGATATGACTATTTTTTTTTAAACACAATACATCAAAATATTTTTAAAAATCATTTAGGTTTAATCAAATTATATCTAAAAATTACATCGGAACAATCCTTAACGCTATTAGATATTACATTTTCTTAACTCTGGTTGTGTTCAAACCGTAAAAAACGTCTTTTGGCTATCTTGTATATGCGAAATAGTAAATTTAAATTACATTCGAATAATAGATAACAGTAATAGAATGAGATATAATTATTTTTTTAAAAAACAATTCATAAGAAGAATTTTTAAAATAATTTACAGTACATCAAATGAACTTCAAAAATTAAATTGGAATCAAATCGTACAAAGCTATAAGGATTAATTGTTCTATTTTCTTGACCCTGGTTATGTCCAAAACTTAAAAAGGATCATTTGGGTCATCTTGTATAACCTAAATATTAATTTTAATATAAATTTGAATAATAGATAACCGAAATTGAGTGAGATATGACTATTTTTTTTAAACTCAATACATCAAAATATTTTTAAAAATCATTTAGGGTTAATCAAATTATATCTAAAAATTACATCGGAACAATCGTTAACGCTATTATTTATTATATTTTTTTAATTCTGGTTGTGTTCAAACCGTAAAAAACATCATTTGGCTATCTTGTGTATGCGAAATAGTAAATTTAAATTATATTCGAATAATAGATAACAGTAATGGAGTGAAATATGATTATTTTTTTAAAAAACAATTCATAAGAAAAAATTTAAAAATAATTAACAGTACATTAAATGAACTTTAAAAATTAAATTGGAATCAAATCGGGCAATGCTATAAGGATTAAGTGTTCTATTTTCTTAACCCTGGTTATGTCTAAAATTTAAAAAGGATCATTTGGGACATCTCGTATAACCTAAATATTAATTTTAAAATAAATTTGAATAATAGATAACCGTAATTAAGTGAGATATAACTATTTTTTTTAAACACAATCCATTAAAATATTTTTAAAAAATCATTTAATGTTAATCAAATTATATCTAAAAATTAAATCGGAACAATCGTTAACGCTATTAGTTACTATATTTTCTTAACTCTGGTTGTGTTCAAACCGTAAAAAACATCATTTGGCTATCTTATATATGCGAAATAGTAAATTTAAATTATATTCGAATAATAGATAACAGTAATAGAGTGAGATATGGTTATTTTTTTTTAAAACAATTCATAAGAAAAATTTTAAAAATAATTTACAGTGCATTAAATGAACTTCAAAAGTTAAATTTGAATCAAATCGGACAATGCTATAAGGATTAATTGTTCTATTTTCTTAATCCTGGTTATGTCCAAAACTTAAAAAGGATCATTTGGGTCATCTTGTATAACCTAAATATTAATTTTAAAATAAATTTGAATAATAGATAACCGTAATTGAGTGAGATATGACTATTTTTTTTAAACACATTACATCAAAATATTTTTAAAAATCATTTAGGGTTAATCAAATTATATCTAAAAATTACATCGGAACAATCGTTAACGCTATTAGTTACTATATTTTCTTAACTCTGGTTGTGTTCAAACCGTAAAAAACATCATTTGGCTATCTTATATATGCGAAATAGTAAATTTAAATTATATTCGAATAATAGATAACAGTAATAGAGTGAGATATGATTATTTTTTTAAAAAACAATTCATAAGAAAAATTTCAAAAATAATTTATAGTACATCAAATGAACTTTAAAAATTAAATTGGAATCAAATCGGACAATGCTATAAGTATTAATTGTTCTATTTTCTTAACCCTGGTTATGTCCAAAACTTAAAAAGGATCATTTGGGTCATCTTGTATAACCTAAGTATTAATTTTAAAATAAATTTGAATAATAGATAACCGTCATTAAGTGAGATATGACAATTTTTTTTAAACACAATTCATCAAAATATTTTTAAAAAATCATTTAGGGTTAATCAAATTATATCTAAAAATGAAATCGGAACAATCGTTAACGCTATTAGTTTCTATATTTTCTTAACTCTGGTTGTGTTCAAACCGTAAAAAACATCATTTGGCTATCTTATATATGCGAAATAGTAAATTTAAATTATATTCGAATAATAGATAACAGTAATAGAGTGAGATATGATTATTTTTTTAAAAAACAATTCATAAGAAAAATTTCAAAAATAATTTATAGTACATCAAATGAACTTTAAAAATTAAATTGGAATCAAATCGGACAATGCTATAAGTATTAATTGTTCTATTTTCTTAACCCTGGTTATGTCCAAAACTTAAAAAGGATCATTTGGGTCATCTTGTATAACCTAAATATTAATTTTAAAATAAATTTGAATAATAGATAACCGTAATTGAGTGAGATAACACCATTTTATTTAAATACAATACATCAAAATATTTTTAAAAATCATTTAATGTTAATCAAATTATATCTAAAAATTAAATCGGAACAATCGTTAACGCTATTAGTTACTATATTTTCTTAACTCTGGTTGTGTTCAAACCGTAAAAAACATCATTTGGCTATCTTATATATGCGAAATAGTAAATTTAAATTATATTCGAATAATAGATAACAGTAATAAAGTGAGATATGATTATTTTTTTTAAAAACAATTCATAAGAAAAATTTTAAAAATAATTTACAGTACATTAAATGAACTTCAAAAGTTAAATTTGAATCAAATCGGACAATGCTGTAATGATTAATTGTTCTATTTTCTTAATCCTGATTATGTCTAAAACTTAAAAAGGATCATTTGGGTCATCTTGTATAACCTAAATATTAATTTTAAAATAAATTTGAATAATAGATAACCTTAATTGAGTGAGATATGACCATTTTTTTTAAATACAATACATCAAAATATTTTTAAAAATCATTTAATGTTAATCAAATTATATCTAAAAATTAAATCGGAACAATCGTTAACGCTATTAGTTACTATATTTTCTTAACTCTGGTTGTGTTCAAACCGTAAAAAACATCATTTGGCTATCTTATATATGCGAAATAGTAAATTTAAATTATATTCGAATAATAGATAACAGTAATAGAGTGAGATATGATTATTTTTTTAAAAAACAATTCATAAGAAAAATTTCAAAAATAATTTATAGTACATCAAATGAACTTTAAAAATTAAATTGGAATCAAATCGGACAATGCTATAAGTATTAATTGTTCTATTTTCTTAACCCTGGTTATGTCCAAATCTTAAAAAGGATCATTTGGGTCATCTTGTATAACCTAAATATTAATTTTAAAATAAATTTGAATAATAGATAACCGTAATTGAGTGAGATATAACCATTTTTTTTAAATACAATACATCAAAATATTTTTAAAAATCATTTAATGTTAATCAAATTATATCTAAAAATTAAATCGGAACAATCGTTAACGCTATTAGTTACTATATTTTCTTAACTCTGGTTGTGTTCAAACCGTAAAAAACATCATTTGGCTATCTTATATATGCGAAATAGTAAATTTAAATTATATTCGAATAATAGATAACAGTAATAAAGTGAGATATGATTATTTTTTTTAAAAACAATTCATAAGAAAAATTTTAAAAATAATTTACAGTACATTAAATGAACTTCAAAAGTTAAATTTGAATCAAATCGGACAATGCTGTAATGATTAATTGTTCTATTTTCTTAATCCTGATTATGTCTAAAACTTAAAAAGGATCATTTGGGTCATCTTGTATAACCTAAATATTAATTTTAAAATAAATTTGAATACTAGATAACCTTAATTGAGTGAGATATGACCATTTTTTTTAAATACAATACATCAAAATATTTTTAAAAATCATTTAATGTTAATCAAATTATATCTAAAAATTAAATCGGAACAATCGTTAACGCTATTAGTTACTATATTTTCTTAACTCTGGTTGTGTTCAAACCGTAAAAAACATCATTTGGCTATCTTATATATGCGAAATAGTAAATTTAAATTATATTCGAATAATAGATAACAGTAATAGAGTGAGATATGATTATTTTTTTAAAAAACAATTCATAAGAAAAATTTTAAAATTAATTTATAGTACATCAAATGAACTTTAAAAATTAAATTGGAATCAAATCGGACAATGCTATAAGCATTAATTGTTCTATTTTCTTAACCCTGGCTATGTCCAAAACTTAAAAAGGATCATTTGGGTCATCTTGTATAACCTAAATATTAATTTTAAAATAAATTTGAATAATAGATAACCGTAATTGAGTGAGATATGACTATTTTTTTTAAACACATTACATCAAAATATTTTTAAAAATCATTTAGGGTTAATCAAATTATATCTAAAAATTACATCGAAACAATCGTTAACGCTATTAGTTACTATATTTTCTTAACTCTGGTTGTGTTCAAACCGTAAAAAACATCATTTGGCTATCTTATATATGCGAAATAGTAAATTTAAATTATATTCGAATAATAGATAACAGTAATAGAGTGAGATATGATTATTTTTTTTAAAAACAATTCATAAGAAAAATTTTGAAAATAATTTACAGTACATTAAATGAACTTCAAAAGTTAAATTTGAATCAAATCGGACAATGCTATAAGGATTAATTGTTCTATTTTCTTAATCCTGGTTATGTCCAAAACTTAAAAAGGATCATTTGGGTCATCTTGTATAACCTAAATATTAATTTTAAAATAAATTTGAATAATAGATAACCGTAATTGAGTGAGATATGACTATTTTTTTTAAACACATTACATCAAAATATTTTTAAAAGTCATTTAGGGTTAATCAAATTATATCTAAAAATTACATCGGAACAATCGTTAACGCTATTAGTTACTATATTTTCTTAACTCTGGTTCTGTTCAAACCGTAAAAAACATCATTTGGCTATCTTATATATGCGAAATAGTAAATTTAAATTATATTCGAATAATTGATAACGGTAATAGAGTGAGATATGATTATTTTTTTAACAAACAATTCATAAGAAAAATTTTAAAAATAATTTATAGTACATCAAATGAACTTTAAAAATTAAATTGGATTCAAATCGGACAATGCTATAAGGTTTAATTGTTCTATTTTCTTAACCCTGGTTATGTCTAAAACTTAAAAAGGATCATTTGGGACATCTTGTATAACCTAAATATTAATTTTAAAATAAATTTGAATAATAGATAACCGTCATTAAGTGAGATATGACAATTTTTTTTAAACACAATTCATCAAAATATTTTTAAAAAATCATTTAAGGTTAATCAAATTATATCTAAAAATGAAATCGGAACAATCGTTAACGCTATTAGTTTCTATATTTTCTTAACTCTGGTTGTGTTCAAACCGTAAAAAACATCATTTGGCTATCTTATATATGCGAAATAGTAAATTTAAATTATATTCGAATAATAGATAACAGTAATAGAGTGAGATATGATTATTTTTTTAAAAAACAATTCATAAGAAAAATTTCAAAAATAATTTATAGTACATCAAATGAACTTTAAAAATTAAATTGGAATCAAATCGGACAATGCTATAAGTATTAATTGTTCTATTTTCTTAACCCTGGTTATGTCCAAAACTTAAAA
This sequence comes from Anthonomus grandis grandis, assembly GCF_022605725.1. NCBI lineage: Eukaryota > Metazoa > Arthropoda > Insecta > Coleoptera > Curculionidae > Anthonomus > Anthonomus grandis. The sequence continues at coordinate 25,704,071 of NC_065558.1, forward strand.
AGGATCATTTGGGTCATCTTGTATAACCTAAATATTAATTTTAAAATAAATTTGAATAATAGATAACCGTAATTGAGTGAGATATAACCATTTTTTTTAAATACAATACATCAAAATATTTTTAAAAATCATTTAATGTTAATCAAATTATATCTAAAAATTAAATCGGAACAATCGTTAACGCTATTAGTTACTATATATTCTTAACTCTGGTTGTGTTCAAACCGTAAAAAACATCATTTGGCTATCTTATATATGCGAAATAGTAAATTTAAATTATATTCGAATAATAGATAACAGTAATAAAGTGAGATATGATTATTTTTTTTAAAAACAATTCATAAGAAAAATTTTAAAAATAATTTACAGTACATTAAATGAACTTCAAAAGTTAAATTTGAATCAAATCGGACAATGCTGTAATGATTAATTGTTCTATTTTCTTAATCCTGATTATTTCTAAAACTTAAAAAGGATCATTTGGGTCATCTTGTATAACCTAAATATTAATTTTAAAATAAATTTGAATAATAGATAACCTTAATTGAGTGAGATATGACCATTTTTTTTAAATACAATACATCAAAATATTTTTAAAAATCATTTAATGTTAATCAAATTATATCTAAAAATTAAATCGGAACAATCGTTAACGCTATTAGTTACTATATTTTCTTAACTCTGGTTGTGTTCAAACCGTAAAAAACATCATTTGGCTATCTTATATATGCGAAATAGTAAATTTAAATTATATTCGAATAATAGATAACAGTAATAGAGTGAGATATGATTATTTTTTTAAAAAACAATTCATAAGAAAAATTTTAAAAATAATTTATAGTACATCAAATGAACTTTAAAAATTAAATTGGAATCAAATCGGACAATGCTGTAATGATTAATTGTTCTATTTTCTTAATCCTGATTATGTCTAAAACTTAAAAAGGATCATTTGGGTCATCTTGTATAACCTAAATATTAATTTTAAAATAAATTTGAATAATAGATAACGTTAATTGAGTGAGATATGACCATTTTTTTTAAATACAATACATCAAAATATTTTTAAAAATCATTTAATGTTAATCAAATTATATCTAAAAATTAAATCGGAACAATCGTTAACGCTATTAGTTACTATATTTTCTTATCTCTGGTTGTGTTCAAACCGTAAAAAACATCATTTGGCTATCTTATATATGCGAAATAGTAAATTTAAATTATATTCGAATAATAGATAACAGTAATAGAGTGAGATATGATTATTTTTTTAAAAAACAATTCATAAGAAAAATTTCAAAAATAATTTATAGTACATCAAATGAACTTTAAAAATTAAATTGGAATCAAATCGGACAATGCTATAAGGATTAATTGTTCTATTTTCTTAACCCTGGTTATGTCTAAAACTTAAAATGGATCATTTGGGACATCTCGTATAACCTAAATATTAATTTTAAAATAAATTTGAATAATAGATAACCGTAATTAAGTGAGATATGACTATTTTTTTTAAACAAAATCCATCAAAATATTTTTAAAAAATCATTTAATGTTAATCAAATTATATCTAAAAATTAAATCGGAACAATCGTTAACGCTATTAGTTTCTATATTTTCTTAACTCTGGTTGTGTTCAAACCGTAAAAAACATCATTTGGCTATCTTATATATGCGAAATAGTAAATTTAAATTATATTCGAATAATAGATAACAGTAATAGAGTGAGATATGATTATTTTTTTAAAAAACAATTCATAAGAAAAATTTCAAAAATAATTTATAGTACATCAAATGAACTTTAAAAATTAAATTGGAATCAAATCGGACAATGCTATAAGTATTAATTCTATTTTCTTGACCCTGGTTATGTCCAAAACTTAAAAAGGATCATTTGGGTCATCTTGTATAACCTAAATATTAATTTTAATATAAATTTGAATAATAGATAACCGAAATTGAGTGAGATATGACTATTTTTTTTAAACTCAATACATCAAAATATTTTTAAAAATCATTTAGGGTTAATCAAATTATATCTAAAAATTACATCGGAACAATCGTTAACGCTATTATTTATTATATGTTTTTAATTCTGGTTGTGTTCAAACCGTAAAAAACATCATTTGGCTATCTTGTGTATGCGAAATAGTAAATTTAAATTATATTCGAATAATAGATAACAGTAATAGAGTAAAATATTATTATTTTTTTAAAAAACAATTCATAAGAAAAAATTTAAAAATAATTAACAGTACATTAAATGAACTTTAAAAATTAAATTGGAATCAAATCGGGCAATGCTATAAGGATTAAGTGTTCTATTTTCTTAACCCTGGTTATGTCTAAAATTTAAAAAGGATCATTTGGGACATCTCGTATAATCTAAATATTAATTTTAAAATAAATTTGAATAATAGATAACCGTAATTAAGTGAGATATAACTATTTTTTTTAAACACAATCCATTAAAATATTTTTAAAAAATCATTTAATGTTAATCAAATTATATCTAAAAATTAAATCGGAACAATCGTTAACGCTATTAGTTACTATATTTTCTTAACTCTGGTTGTGTTCAAACCGTAAAAAACATCATTTGGCTATCTTATATATGCGAAATAGTAAATTTAAATTATATTCGAATAATAGATAACAGTAATAGAGTGAGATATGGTTATTTTTTTTTAAAACAATTCATAAGAAAAATTTTAAAAATAATTTACAGTACATTAAATGAACTTCAAAAGTTAAATTTGAATCAAATCGGACAATGCTATAAGGATTAATTGTTCTATTTTCTTAATCCTGGTTATGTCCAAAACTTAAAAAGGATCATTTGGGTCATCTTGTATAACCTAAATATTAATTTTAAAATAAATTTGAATAATAGATAACCGTAATTGAGTGAGATATGACTATTTTTTTTAAACACATTACATCAAAATATTTTTAAAAATCATTTAGGGTTAATCAAATTATATCTAAAAATTACATCGGAACAATCGTTAACGCTATTAGTTACTATATTTTCTTAACTCTGGTTGTGTTCAAACCGTAAAAAACATCATTTGGCTATCTTATATATGCGAAATAGTAAATTTAAATTATATTCGAATAATAGATAACAGTAATAGAGTGAGATATGATTATTTTTTTAAAAAACAATTCATAAGAAAAAATTTCAAAAATAATTTATAGTACATCAAATGAACTTTAAAAATTAAATTGGAATCAAATCGGACAATGCTATAAGTATTAATTGTTCTATTTTCTTAACCCTGGTTATGTCCAAAACTTAAAAAGGATCATTTGGGTCATCTTGTATAACCTAAGTATTAATTTTAAAATAAATTTGAATAATAGATAACCGTCATTAAGTGAGATATGACAATTTTTTTTAAACACAATTCATCAAAATATTTTTAAAAAATCATTTAGGGTTAATCAAATTATATCTAAAAATGAAATCGGAACAATCGTTAACGCTATTAGTTTCTATATTTTCTTAACTCTGGTTGTGTTCAAACCGTAAAAAACATCATTTGGCTATCTTATATATGCGAAATAGTAAATTTAAATTATATTCGAATAATAGATAACAGTAATAGAGTGAGATATGATTATTTTTTTAAAAAACAATTCATAAGAAAAATTTCAAAAATAATTTATAGTACATCAAATGAACTTTAAAAATTAAATTGGAATCAAATCGGACAATGCTATAAGTATTAATTGTTCTATTTTCTTAACCCTAGTTATGTCCAAAACTTAAAAAGGATTATTTGGGTCATCTTGTATAACCTAAATATTAATTTTAAAATAAATTTGAATAATAGATAACCGTAATTGAGTGAGATATAACCATTTTTTTTAAATACAATACATCAAAATATTTTTAAAAATCATTTAATTTTAATCAAATTATATCTAAAAATTAAATCGGAACAATCGTTAACGCTATTAGTTACTATATTTTCTTAACTCTGGTTGTGTTCAAACCGTAAAAAACATCATTTGGCTATCTTATATATGCGAAATAGTAAATTTAAATTATATTCGAATAATAGATAACAGTAATAAAGTGAGATATGATTATTTTTTTTAAAAACAATTCATAAGAAAAATTTTAAAAATAATTTACAGTACATTAAATGAACTTCAAAAGTTAAATTTGAATCAAATCGGACAATGCTGTAATGATTAATTGTTCTATTTTCTTAATCCTGATTATGTCTAAAACTTAAAAAGGATCATTTGGGTCATCTTGTATAACCTAAATATTAATTTTAAAATAAATTTGAATAATAGATAACCTTAATTGAGTGAGATATGACCATTTTTTTTAAATACAATACATCAAAATATTTTTAAAAATCATTTAATGTTAATCAAATTATATCTAAAAATTAAATCGGAACAATCGTTAACGCTATTAGTTACTATATTTTCTTAACTCTGGTTGTGTTCAAACCGTAAAAAACATCATTTGGCTATCTTATATATGCGAAATAGTAAATTTAAATTATATTCGAATAATAGATAACAGTAATAGAGTGAGATATGATTATTTTTTTAAAAAACAATTCATAAGAAAAATTTCAAAAATAATTTATAGTACATCAAATGAACTTTAAAAATTAAATTGGAATCAAATCGGACAATGCTATAAGTATTAATTGTTCTATTTTCTTAACCCTGGTTATGTCCAAATCTTAAAAAGGATCATTTGGGTCATCTTGTATAACCTAAATATTAATTTTAAAATAAATTTGAATAATAGATAACCGTAATTGAGTGAGATATAACCATTTTTTTTAAATACAATACATCAAAATATTTTTAAAAATCATTTAATGTTAATCAAATTATATCTAAAAATTAAATCGGAACAATCGTTAACGCTATTAGTTACTATATTTTCTTAACTCTGGTTGTGTTCAAACCGTAAAAAACATCATTTGGCTATCTTATATATGCGAAATAGTAAATTTAAATTATATTCGAATAATAGATAACAGTAATAGAGTGAGATATGATTATTTTTTTAAAAAACAATTCATAAGAAAAATTTTAAAAATAATTTATAGTACATCAAATGAACTTTAAAAATTAAATTGGAATCAAATCGGACAATGCTATAAGGATTAATTGTTCTATTTTCTTAACCCTGGCTATGTCCAAAACTTAAAAAGGATCATTTGGGTCATCTTGTATAACCTAAATATTAATTTTAAAATAAATTTGAATAATAGATAACCGTAATTGAGTGAGATATGACTATTTTTTTTAAACACATTACATCAAAATATTTTTAAAAATCATTTAGGGTTAATCAAATTATATCTAAAAATTACATCGGAACAATCGTTAACGCTATTAGTTACTATATTTTCTTAACTCTGGTTGTGTTCAAACCGTAAAAAACATCATTTGGCTATCTTATATATGCGAAATAGTAAATTTAATTTATATTTGAATAATAGATAACAGTAATAGAGTGAGATATGATTATTTTTTTTAAAAACAATTCATAAGAAAAATTTTAAAAATAATTTACAGTACATTAAATGAACTTCAAAAGTTAAATTTGAATCTACTAACTATCGAATGTCTAAACTATCTTATATATGCGAAATAGTAAATTTAAATTATATTCGAAAAATAGATAACAGTAATAAAGTGAGATATGATTATTTTTTTTAAAAACAATTCATAAGAAAAATTTTAAAAATAATTTACAGTACATTAAATGAACTTCAAAAGTTAAATTTGAATCAAATCGGACAATGCTGTAATGATTAATTGTTCTATTTTCTTAATCCTGATTATGTCTAAAACTTAAAAAAGATCATTTGGGTCATCTTGTATAACCTAAATATTAATTTTAAAATAAATTTGAATAATAGATAACCTTAATTGAGTGAGATATGACCATTTTTTTTAAATACAATACATCAAAATATTTTTAAAAATCATTTAATGTTAATCAAATTATATCTAAAAATTAAATCGGAACAATCGTTAACGCTATTAGTTACTATATTTTCTTAACTCTGGTTGTGTTCAAACCGTAAAAAACATCATTTGGCTATCTTATATATGCGAAATAGTAAATTTAAATTATATTCGAATAATAGATAACAGTAATAGAGTGAGATATGATTATTTTTTTAAAAAACAATTCATAAGAAAAATTTTAAAAATAATTTATAGTACATCAAATGAACTTTAAAAATTAAATTGGAATCAAATCGGACAATGCTGTAATGATTAATTGTTCTATTTTCTTAATCCTGATTATGTCTAAAACTTAAAAAGGATCATTTGGGTCATCTTGTATAACCTAAATATTAATTTTAAAATAAATTTGAATAATAGATAACCTTAATTGAGTGAGATATGACCATTTTTTTTAAATACAATACATCAAAATATTTTTAAAAATCATTTAATGTTAATCAAATTATATCTAAAAATTAAATCGGAACAATCGTTAACGCTATTAGTTACTATATTTTCTTAACTCTGGTTGTGTTCAAACCGTAAAAAACATCATTTGGCGATCTTATATATGCGAAATAGTAAATTTTAATTATATTCGAATAATAGATAACGGTAATAGAGTGAGATATGATTATTTTTTTAAAAAACAATTCAAAGGAAAAATTTTTAAAATAATTTATAGTACATCAAATGAACTTTAAAAATTAAATTGGAATCAAATCGGACAATGCTATAAGGATTAATTGTTCTATTTTCTTAACCCTGGTTATGTCCAAAACTTAAAAAGGATCATTTGGGTCATCTTGTATAACCTAAATATTAATTTTAAAATAAATTTGAATAATAGATAACCGTAATTGAGTGAGATATGACTATTTTTTTTAAACACATTACATCAAAATATTTTTAAAAATCATTTAGGGTTAATCAAATTATATCTAAAAATTACATCGGAACAATCGTTAACGCTATTAGTTACTATATTTTCTTAACTCTGGTTGTGTTCAAACCGTAAAAAACATCATTTGGCTATCTTATATATGCGAAATAGTAAATTTAAATTATATTCGAATAATAGATAACAGTAATAGAGTGAGATATGATTATTTTTTTTAAAAACAATTCATAAGAAAAATTTTAAAAGTAATTTACAGTACATTAAATGAACTTCAAAAGTTAAATTTGAATCAAATCGGACAATGCTATAAGGATTAATTGTTCTATTTTCTTAATCCTGGTTATGTCCAAAACTTAAAAAGGATCATTTGGGTCATCTTGTATAACCTAAATATTAATTTTAAAATAAATTTGAATAATAGATAACCGTAATTGAGTGAGATATGACTATTTTTTTTAAACACATTACATCAAAATATTTTTAAAAATCATTTAGGGTTAATCAAATTATATCTAAAAATTACATCGGAACAATCGTTAACGCTATTAGTTACTATATTTTCTTAACTCTGGTTCTGTTCAAACCGTAAAAAACATCATTTGGCTATCTTATATATGCGAAATAGTAAATTTAAATTATATTCGAATAATTGATAACGGTAATAGAGTGAGATATGATTATTTTTTTAACAAACAATTCATAAGAAAAATTTTAAAAATAATTTATAGTACATCAAATGAACTTTAAAAATTAAATTGGAATCAAATCGGACAATGCTATAAGGTTTAATTGTTCTATTTTCTTAACCCTGGTTATGTCTAAAACTTAAAAAGGATCATTTGGGACATCTTGTATAACCTAAATATTAATTTTAAAATAAATTTGAATAATAGATAACCGTCATTAAGTGAGATATGACAATTTTTTTTAAACACAATTCATCAAAATATTTTTAAAAAATCATTTAGGGTTAATCAAATTATATCTAAAAATGAAATCGGAACAATCGTTAACGCTATTAGTTTCTATATTTTCTTAACTCTGGTTGTGTTCAAACCGTAAAAAACATCATTTGGCTATCTTATATATGCGAAATAGTAAATTTAAATTATATTCGAATAATAGATAACAGTAATAGAGTGAGATATGATTATTTTTTTAAAAAACAATTCATAAGAAAAATTTCAAAAATAATTTATAGTACATCAAATGAACTTTAAAAATTAAATTGGAATCAAATCGGACAATGCTATAAGTATTAATTGTTCTATTTTCTTAACCCTGGTTATGTCCAAAACTTAAAAAGGATCATTTGGGTCATCTTGTATAACCTAAATATTAATTTTAAAATAAATTTGAATAATAGATAACCGTAATTGAGTGAGATATAACCATTTTTTTTAAATACAATACATCAAAATATTTTTAAAAATCATTTAATGTTAATCAAATTATATCTAAAAATTAAATCGGAACAATCGTTAACGCTATTAGCTACTATATTTTCTTAACTCTGGTTGTGTTCAAACCGTAAAAAACATCATTTGGCTATCTTATATATGCGAAATAGTAAATTTAAATTATATTCGAATAATAGATAACAGTAATAAAGTGAGATATGATTATTTTTTTTAAAAACAATTCATAAGAAAAATTTTAAAAATAATTTACAGTACATTAAATGAACTTCAAAAGTTAAATTTGAATCAAATCGGACAATGCTGTAATGATTAATTGTTCTATTTTCTTAATCCTGATTATGTCTAAAACTTAAAAAGGATCATTTGGGTCATCTTGTATAACCTAAATATTAATTTTAAAATAAATTTGAATAATAGATAACCTTAATTGAGTGAGATATGACCATTTTTTTTAAATACAATACATCAAAATATTTTTAAAAATCATTTAATGTTAATCAAATTATATCTAAAAATTAAATCGGAACAATCGTTAACGCTATTAGTTACTATATTTTCTTAACTCTGGTTGTGTTCAAACCGTAAAAAACATCATTTGGCTATCTTATATATGCGAAATAGTAAATTTAAATTATATTCGAATAATAGATAACAGTAATAGAGTGAGATATGATTATTTTTTTAAAAAACAATTCATAAGAAAAATTTTAAAAATAATTTATAGTACATCAAATGAACTTTAAAAATTAAATTGGAATCAAATCGGACAATGCTGTAATGATTAATTGTTCTATTTTCTTAATCCTGATTATGTCTAAAACTTAAAAAGGATCATTTGGGTCATCTTGTATAACCTAAATATTAATTTTAAAATAAATTTGAATAATAGATAACCTTAATTGAGTGAGATATGACCATTTTTTTTAAATACAATACATCAAAATATTTTTAAAAATCATTTAATGTTAATCAAATTATATCTAAAAATTAAATCGGAACAATCGTTAACGCTATTAGTTACTATATTTTCTTAACTCTGGTTGTGTTCAAACCGTAAAAAACATCATTTGGCTATCTTATATATGCGAAATAGTAAATTTTAATTATATTCGAATAATAGATAACAGTAATAGAGTGAGATATGATTATTTTTTTAAAAAACAATTCAAAGGAAAAATTTTTAAAATAATTTATAGTACATCAAATGAACTTTAAAAATTAAATTGGAATCAAATCGGACAATGCTATAAGTATTAATTGTTCTATTTTCTTAACCCTGGTTATGTCCAAAACTTAAAAAGGATCATTTGGGACATCTCGTAGAACCTAAATATTAATTTTAAAATAAATTTTAATAATAGATAACCGTAATTAAGTGAGATATGACTATTTTTTTTAAATACAATACATCAAAATATTTTTAAAAATCATTTAATGTTAATCAAATTATATCTAAAAATTAAATCGGAACAATCGTTAACGCTATTAGTTACTATATTTTCTTAACTCTGGTTGTGTTCAAACCGTAAAAAACATCATTTGGCTATCTTATATATGCGAAATAGTAAATTTTAATTATATTCGAATAATAGATAACAGTAATAGAGTGAGATATGATTATTTTTTTAAAAAACAATTCAAAGGAAAAATTTTTAAAATAATTTATAGTACATCAAATGAACTTTAAAAATTAAATTGGAATCAAATCGGACAATGCTATAAGGATTAATTGTTCTATTTTCTTAACCCTGGTTATGTCCAAAACTTAAAAAGGATCATTTGGGTCATCTTGTATAACCTAAATATTAATTTTAAAATAAATTTGAATAATAGATTACCGTAATTGAGTGAGATATGACTATTTTTTTTAAACACATTACATCAAAATATTTTTAAAAATCATTTAGGGTTAATCAAATTATATCTAAAAATTACATCGGAACAATCGTTAACGCTATTAGTTACTATATTTTCTTAACTCTGGTTCTGTTCAAACCGTAAAAAACATCATTTGGCTATCTTATATATGCGAAATAGTAAATTTAAATTATTTTCGAATAATAGATAACAGTAATAGAGTGAGATATGATTATTTTTTTAAAAAACAATTCATAAGAAAAATTTTAAAAATAATTTATAGTACATCAAATGAACTTTAAAAATTAAATTGGAATCAAATCGGACAATGCTATAAGTATTAATTGTTCTATTTTCTTAACCCTGGTTATGTCCAAAACTTAAAAAGGATCATTTGGGACATCTCGTAGAACCTAAATATTAATTTTAAAATAAATTTTAATAATAGATAACCGTAATTAAGTGAGATATGACTATTTTTTTTAAATACAATACATCAAAATATTTTTAAAAATCATTTAATGTTAATCAAATTATATCTAAAAATTAAATCGGAACAATCGTTAACGCTATTAGTTTCTATATTTTCTTATCTCTGGTTGTGTTCAAACCGTAAAAAACATCATTTGGCTATCTTATATATGCGAAATAGTAAATTTAAATTATATTCGAATAATAGATAACAGTAATAGAGTGAGATATGATTATTTTTTTAAAAAACAATTCATAAGAAAAATTTCAAAAATAATTTATAGTACATCAAATGAACTTTAAAAATTAAATTGGAATCAAATCGGACAATGCTATAAGGATTAATTGTTCTATTTTCTTAACCCTGGTTATGTCTAAAACTTAAAATGGATCATTTGGGACATCTCGTATAACCTAAATATTAATTTTAAAATAAATTTGAATAATAGATAACCGTAATTAAGTGAGATATGACTATTTTTTTTAAACAAAATCCATCAAAATATTTTTAAAAAATCATTTAATGTTAATCAAATTATATCTAAAAATTAAATCGGAACAATCGTTAACGCTATTAGTTACTATATTTTCTTAACTCTAGTTGTGTTCAAACCGTAAAAAACATCATTTGGCTATCTTATATATGCGAAATAGTAAATTTAAATTATATTCGAATAATAGATAACAGTAATAGAGTGAGATATAATTATTTTTTTAAAAAACAATTCATAAGAAAAAATTTAAAAATAATTAACAGTACATTAAATGAACTTTAAAAATTAAATTGGAATCAAATCGGACGATGCTATAAGGATTAGTTGTTCTATTTTCTTAACCCTGGTTATGTCCAAAACTTAAAAAGGATCATTTAGGTCATCTTGTATAATCTAAATATTAATTTTGAATTAAATTTGAATAATAGATAACCGTAATTGAGTGAGATATGACTATTTTTTTTAAACATATTACATCAAAATATTTTTAAAAATCATTTAGGGTTAATCAAATTATATCTAAAAATTACATCGGAACAATCGTTAACGCTATTAGATATTACATTTTCTTAACTCTGGTTGTGTTCAAACCGTAAAGAACATCATTTGGCTATCTTGTATATGCGAAATAGTAAATTTAAATTATATTCGAATAATAGATAACAGTAATAGAGTGAGATATAATTATTTTTTTAAAAAACAATTCATAAGAAGAATTTTAAAAATAATTTACAGTACATCAAATGAACTTTAAAAATTAAATTGAATTCAAATCGGACAATGCTATAAGCATTAAGTGTTCTATTTTCTTAACCCTGGTTATGTCCAAAACTTAAAAAGGATCATTTAGGTCATCTTGTATAACCTAAATATTAATTTTAAAATAAATTTGAATAATAGATAACCGTAATTGAGTGAGATATAACCATTTTTTTTAAATACAATACATCAAAATATTTTTAAAAATCATTTAATGTTAATCAAATTATATCTAAAAATTAAATCGGAACAATCGTTAACGCTATTAGTTACTATATTTTCTTAACTCTGGTTGTGTTCAAACCGTAAAAAACATCATTTGGCTATCTTATATATGCGAAATAGTAAATTTAAATTATATTCGAATAATAGATAACAGTAATAGAGTGAGATATGATTATTTTTTTAAAAAACAATTCATAAGAAAAATTTTAAAAATAATTTATAGTACATCAAATGAACTTTAAAAATTAAATTGGAATCAAATCGGACAATATAATTATTTTTTTAAAAAACAATTCATAAGAAGAATTTTTAAAATAATTTACAGTACATCAAATGAACTTTAAAAATTAAATTGGAATCAAATCGGACAATGCTATAAGTATTAATTGTTCTATTTTCTTAACCCTGGTTATGTCCAAAACTTAAAAAGGATCATTTGGGTCATCTTGTATAACCTAAATATTAATTTTAATATAAATTTGAATAATAGATAACCGAAATTGAGTGAGATATGACTATTTTTTTTAAACACAATACATCAAAATATTTTTAAAAATCATTTAGGGTTAATCAAATTATATCTAAATATTACATTGGAACAATCGTTAACGCTATTATTTATTATATTTTTTTAATTCTGGTTGTGTTCAAACCGTAAAAAGCATCATTTGACTATCTTGTGTATGCGAAATAGTAAATTTAAATTATATTCGATTAATAGATAACAGTAATAGAGTGAAATATGATTATTTTTTTAAAAAACAATTCATAAGAAAAAATTTAAAAATAATTAACAGTACATTAAATGAACTTTAAAAATTAAATTGGAATCAAATCGGGCAATGCTATAAGGATTAAGTGTTCTATTTTCTTAACCCTGGTTAAGTCTAAAATTTAAAAAGGATCATTTGGGACATCTCGTATAACCTAAATATTTATTTTAAAATAAATTTGAATAGTAGATAACCGTAATTAAGTGAGATATGACTATTTTTTTTAAACACAATCCATTAAAATATTTTTAAAAAATCATTTAATGTTAATCAAATTATATCTAAAAATTAAATCGGAACAATCGTTAACGCTATTAGTTACTATATTTTCTTAACTCTGGTTGTGTTCAAACCGTAAAAAACATCATTTGGCTATCTTATATATGCGAAATAGTAAATTTAAATTATATTCGAATAATAGATAACAGTAATAGAGTGAGATATGAAAATTTTTTTAAAAAACAATTCATAAGAAAAATTTCAAAAATAATTTATAGTACATCAAATGAACTTTAAAAATTAAATTGGAATCAAATCGGACAATGCTATAAGGATTAATTGTTCTATTTTCTTAACCCTGGTTATGTCTAAAACTTAAAATGGATCATTTGGGACATCTCGTATAACCTAAATATTAATTTTAAAATAAATTTGAATAATAGATAACCGTAATTAAGTGAGATATGACTATTTTTTTTAAACAAAATCCATCAAAATATTTTTAAAAAATCATTTAATGTTAATCAAATTATATCTAAAAATTAAATCGGAACAATCGTTAACGCTATTAGTTACTATATTTTCTTAACTCTAGTTGTGTTCAAACCGTAAAAAACATCATTTGGCTATCTTGTATATGCGAAATAGTAAATTTAAATTATATTCGAATAATAGATAACAGTAATAGAGTGAGATATAATTATTTTTTTAAAAAACAATTCATAAGAAAAAATTTAAAAATAATTAACAGTACATTAAATGAACTTTAAAAATTAAATTGGAATCAAATCGGACGATGCTATAAGGATTAATTGTTCTATTTTCTTAACCCTGGTTATGTCCAAAACTTAAAAAGGATCATTGAGGTCATCTTGTATAACCTAAATTTTAATTTTAATATAAATTTGAATAATAGATAACCGTAATTAAGTGAGATATGACTATTTTTTTTAAACACAATCCATCAAAATATTTTTAAAAAATCATTTAATGTTAATCAAATTATATCTAAAAATTAAATCGGAACAATCGTTAACGCTATTAGTTACTATATTTTCTTAACTCTGGTTGTGTTCAAACGATAAAAAACATCATTTGGCTATCTTGTATATGCGATATAGTAAATTTAAATTATATTCGAATAATAGATAACAGTAATAGAGTGAGATATAATTATTTTTTTAAAAAACAATTCATAAGAAAAAATTTAAAAATAATTAACAGTACATTAAATGAACTTTAAAAATTAAATTGGAATCAAATCGGACGATGCTATAAGGATTAATTGTTCTATTTTCTTAACCCTGATTATGTCCAAAACTTAAAAAGGCTCATTTGTGTCATCTTGTATAATCTAAATATTAATTTTGAATTAAATTTGAATAAATTTGAATAATATTAAATTTATTTTATTTTTTTAATATTAATTTTAAAATAAACCGTAAAAAACATCATTTGGCTATCTTATATATGCGAAATAGTAAATTTAAATTATATTCGAATAATAGATAACAGTAATAGAGTGAGATATGATTATTTTTTTAAAAAACAATTCATAAGAAAAATTTTAAAAATAATTTATAGTACATCAAATGAACATTAAAAATTAAATTGGAATCAAATCGGACAATGCTATAAGGATTAATTGTTCTATTTTCTTAACCCTGGTTATGTCCAAAACTTAAAAAGGATCATTTGGGTCATCTTGTATAACCTAAATATTAATTTTAAAATAAATTTGAATAATAGATAACCGTAATTGAGTGAGATATAACCATTTTTTTTAAATACAATACATCAAAATATTTTTAAAAATCATTTAATGTTAATCAAATTATATCTAAAAATTAAATCGGAACAATCGTTAACGCTATTAGTTACTATATTTTCTTAACTCTGGTTGTGTTCAAACCATAAAAAACATCATTTGGCTATCTTGTATATGCGATATAGTAAATTTAAATTATATTCGAATAATAGATAACAGTAATAGAGTGAGATATAATTATTTTTTTAAAAAACAATTCATAAGAAAAAATTTAAAAATAATTAACAGTACATTAAATGAACCTTAAAAATTAAATTGGAATCAAATCGGACGATGCTATAAGGATTAATTGTTCTATTTTCTTAACCCTGATTATGTCCAAAACTTAAAAAGGCTCATTTGTGTCATCTTGTATAATCTAAATATTAATTTTGAATTAAATTTGAATAAATTTGAATAATATTAAATTTATTTTATTTTTTTAATATTAATTTTAAAATAAACCGTAAAAAACATCATTTGGCTATCTTATATATGCGAAATAGTAAATTTAAATTATATTCGAATAATAGATAACAGTAATAGAGTGAGATATGATTATTTTTTTAAAAAACAATTCATAAGAAAAATTTTAAAAATAATTTATAGTACATCAAATGAACATTAAAAATTAAATTGGAATCAAATCGGACAATGCTATAAGGATTAATTGTTCTATTTTCTTAACCCTGGTTATGTCCAAAACTTAAAAAGGATCATTTGGGTCATCTTGTATAACCTAAATATTAATTTTAAAATAAATTTGAATAATAGATAACCGTAATTGAGTGAGATATAACCATTTTTTTTAAATACAATACATCAAAATATTTTTAAAAATCATTTAATGTTAATCAAATTATATCTAAAAATTAAATCGGAACAATCGTTAACGCTATTAGTTACTATATTTTCTTAACTCTGGTTGTGTTCAAACCGTAAAAAACATCATTTGGCTATCTTATATA
The DNA here is from genome assembly GCF_022605725.1 of Anthonomus grandis grandis. NCBI lineage: Eukaryota > Metazoa > Arthropoda > Insecta > Coleoptera > Curculionidae > Anthonomus > Anthonomus grandis. The sequence continues at coordinate 25,719,969 of NC_065558.1, forward strand.
TGCGAAATAGTAAATTTAAATTATATTCGAATAATAGATAACAGTAATAGAGTGAGATATGATTATTTTTTTAAAAAACAATTCATAAGAAAAATTTTAAAAATAATTTATAGTACATCAAATGAACTTTAAAAATTAAATTGGAATCAAATCGGACAATATAATTATTTTTTTAAAAAACAATTCATAAGAAGAATTTTTAAAATAATTTACAGTACATCAAATGAACTTCAAAAATTAAATTGGAATCAAATCGTACAAAGCTATAAGGATTAATTGTTCTATTTTCTTAACCCTGGTTATGTCCAAAACTTAAAAAGGATCATTTGGGTCATCTTGTATAACCTAAATATTAATTTTAATATAAATTTGAATAATAGATAACCGAAATTGAGTGAGATATGACTATTTTTTTTAAACACAATACATCAAAATATTTTTAAAAATCATTTAGGGTTAATCAAATTATATCTAAAAATTACATTGGAACAATCGTTAACGCTATTATTTATTATATTTTTTTAATTCTGGTTGTGTTCAAACCGTAAAAAGCATCATTTGACTATCTTGTGTATGCGAAATAGTAAATTTAAATTATATTCGAATAATAGATAACAGTAATAGAGTGAAATATGATTATTTTTTTAAAAAACAATTCATAAGAAAAAATTTAAAAATAATTAACAGTACATTAAATGAACTTTAAAAATTAAATTGGAATCAAATCGGGCAATGCTATAAGGATTAAGTGTTCTATTTTCTTAACCCTGGTTATGTCTAAAATTTAAAAAGGATCATTTGGGACATCTCGTATAACCTAAATATTAATTTTAAAATAAATTTGAATAATAGATAACCGTAATTAAGTGAGATATGACTATTTTTTTTAAACACAATCCATTAAAATATTTTAAAAAAATCATTTAATGTTAATCAAATTATATCTAAAAATTAAATCGGAACAATCGTTAACGCTATTAGTTACTATATTTTCTTAACTCTGGTTGTGTTCAAACCGTAAAAAACATCATTTGGCTATCTTATATATGCGAAATAGTAAATTTAAATTATATTCGAATAATAGATAACAGTAATAGAGTGAGATATAATTTTTTTAAAAAACAATTCATAAGAAAAATTTCAAAAATAATTTATAGTACATCAAATGAACTTTAAAAATTAAATTGGAATCAAATCGGACAATGCTATAAGGATTAACTGTTCTATTTTCTTAACCCTGGTTATGTCTAAAACTTAAAATGGATCATTTGGGACATCTCGTATAACCTAAATATTAATTTTAAAATAAATTTGAATAATAGATAACCGTAATTAAGTGAGATATGACTATTTTTTTTAAACAAAATCCATCAAAATATTCTTAAAAAATCATTTAATGTTAATCAAATTATATCTAAAAATTAAATCGGAACAATCGTTAACGCTATTAGTTACTATATTTTCTTAACTCTAGTTGTGTTCAAACCGTAAAAAACATCATTTGGCTATCTTGTATATGCGAAATAGTAAATTTAAATTATATTCGAATAATAGATAACAGTAATAGAGTGAGATATAATTATTTTTTTAAAAAACAATTCATAAGAAAAAATTTAAAAATAATTAACAGTACATTAAATGAACTTTAAAAATTAAATTGGAATCAAATCGGACGATGCTATAAGGATTAATTGTTCTATTTTCTTAACCCTGGTTATGTCCAAAACTTAAAAAGGATCATTTAGGTCATCTTGTATAATCTAAATATTAATTTTGAATTAAATTTGAATAATAGATAACCGTAATTGAGTGAGATATGACTATTTTTTTTAAACATATTACATCAAAATATTTTTAAAAATCATTTAGGGTTAATCAAATTATATCTAAAAATTACATCGGAACAATCGTTAACGCTATTAGATATTACATTTTCTTAACTCTGGTTGTGTTCAAACCGTAAAGAACATCATTTGGCTATCTTGTATATGCGAAATAGTAAATTTAAATTATATTCGAATAATAGATAACAGTAATAGAGTGAAATATAATTATTTTTTTAAAAAACAATTCATAAGAAGAATTTTAAAAATAATTTACAGTACATCAAATGAACTTTAAAAATTAAATTGAATTCAAATCGGACAATGCTATAAGCATTAAGTGTTCTATTTTCTTAACCCTGGTTATGTCCAAAACTTAAAAAGGATCATTTAGGTCATCTTGTATAACCTAAATATTAATTTTAATATAAATTTGAATAATAGATAATCGTAATTGAGTGTGATATGACTATTTTTTTTAAACACAATACATCAAAATATTTTTAAAAATCATTTAGGTTTAATCAAATTATATCTAAAAATTACATCGGAACAATCCTTAACGCTATTAGATATTACATTTTCTTAACTCTGGTTGTGTTCAAACCGTAAAAAACGTCTTTTGGCTATCTTGTATATGCGAAATAGTAAATTTAAATTACATTCGAATAATAGATAACAGTAATAGAATGAGATATAATTATTTTTTTAAAAAACAATTCATAAGAAGAATTTTTAAAATAATTTACAGTACATCAAATGAACTTCAAAAATTAAATTGGAATCAAATCGTACAAAGCTATAAGGATTAATTGTTCTATTTTCTTGACCCTGGTTATGTCCAAAACTTAAAAAGGATCATTTGGGTCATCTTGTATAACCTAAATATTAATTTTAATATAAATTTGAATAATAGATAACCGAAATTGAGTGAGATATGACTATGTTTTTTAAACACAATACATCAAAATATTTTTAAAAATCATTTAGGGTTAATCAAATTATATCTAAAAATTGCATCGGAACAATCGTTAACGCTATTATTTATTATATTTTTTTAATTCTGGTTGTGTTCAAACCGTAAAAAACATCATTTGGCTATCTTGTGTATGCGAAATAGTAAATTTAAATTATATTCGAATAATAGATAACAGTAATAGAGTGAGATATGATTATTTTTTTTAAAAACAATTCATAAGAAAAATTTTAAAAATAATTTATAGTACATCAAATGAACTTTAAAAATTAAATTGGAATCAAATCGGACAATGCTATAAGGATTAAGTGTTCTATTTTCTTAACCCTGGTTATGTCTAAAACTTAAAAAGGCTCATTTGGATCATCGTGTATAACCTAAATATTAATTTTAAAATAAATTTGAATAATAGATAATCGTAATTGAGTGTGATATGACTATTTTTTTTTAAACACTATACATCAAAATATTTTTAAAAATCATTTAGGTTTAATCAAATTATATCTAAAAATTACATCGGAACAATCCTTAACGCTATTAGATATTACATTTTCTTAACTCTGGTTGTGTTCAAACCGTAAAAAACGTCTTTTGGCTATCTTGTATATGCGAAATAGTAAATTTAAATTACATTCGAATAATAGATAACAGTAATAGAATGAGATATAATTATTTTTTTAAAAAACAATTCATAAGAAGAATTTTTAAAATAATTTACAGTACATCAAATGAACTTCAAAAATTAAATTGGAATCAAATCGTACAAAGCTATAAGGATTAATTGTTCTATTTTCTTGACCCTGGTTATGTCCAAAACTTAAAAAGGATCATTTGGGTCATCTTGTATAACCTAAATATTAATTTTAATATAAATTTGAATAATAGATAACCGAAATTGAGTGAGATATGACTATTTTTTTTAAACACAATACATCAAAATATTTTTAAAAATCATTTAGGGTTAATCAAATTATATCTAAAAATTACATCGGAACAATCGTTAACGCTATTATTTATTATATTTTATTAATTCTGGTTGTGTTCAAACCGTAAAAAACATCATTTGGCTATCTTGTGTATGCGAAATAGTAAATTTAAATTATATTCGAATAATAGATAACAGTAATAGAGTGAAATATGATTATTTTTTTAAAAAACAATTCATAAGAAAAAATTTAAAAATAATTAACAGTACATTAAATGAACTTTAAAAATTAAATTGGAATCAAATCGGGCAATGCTATAAGGATTAAGTGTTCTATTTTCTTAACCCTGGTTATGTCTAAAATTTAAAAAGGATCATTTGGGACATCTCGTATAACCTAAATATTAATTTTAAAATAAATTTGAATAATAGATAACCGTAATTAAGTGAGATATAACTATTTTTTTTAAACACAATCCATTAAAATATTTTTAAAAAATCATTTAATGTTAATCAAATTATATCTAAAAATTAAATCGGAACAATCGTTAACGCTATTAGTTACTATATTTTCTTAACTCTGGTTGTGTTCAAACCGTAAAAAACATCATTTGGCTATCTTATGTATGCGAAATAGTAAATTTAAATTATATTCGAATAATAGATAACAGTAATAGAGTGAGATATGATTATTTTTTTTAAAAACAATTCATAAGAAAAATTTTAAAAATAATTTACAGTACATTAAATGAACTTCAAAAGTTAAATTTGAATCAAATCGGACAATGCTATAAGGATTAATTGTTCTATTTTCTTAATCCTGGTTATGTCCAAAACTTAAAAAGGATCATTTGGGTCATCTTGTATAACCTAAATATTAATTTTAAAATAAATTTGAATAATAGATAACCGTAATTGAGTGAGATATGACTATTTTTTTTAAATACAATACATCAAAATATTTTTAAAAATCATTTAATGTTAATCAAATTATATCTAAAAATTAAATCGGAACAATCGTTAACGCTATTAGTTACTATATTTTCTTAACTCTGGTTGTGTTCAAACCGTAAAAAACATCATTTGGCTATCTTATATATGCGAAATAGTAAATTTAAATTATATTCGAATAATAGATAACAGTAATAGAGTGAGATATGATTATTTTTTTAAAAAACAATTCATAAGAAAAATTTTAAAAATAATTTATAGTACATCAAATGAACTTTAAAAATTAAATTGGAATCAAATCGGACAATGCTATAAGTATTAATTGTTCTATTTTCTTAGCCCTGGTTATGTCCAAAACTTAAAAAGGATCATTTGGGTCATCTTGTATAACCTAAATATTAATTTTAAAATAAATTTGAATAATAGATAACCGTAATTGAGTGAGATATAACCATTTTTTTTAAATACAATACATCAAAATATTTTTAAAAATCATTTAATGTTAATCAAATTATATCTAAAAATTAAATCGGAACAATCGTTAACGCTATTAGTTACTATATTTTCTTAACTCTGGTTGTGTTCAAACCGTAAAAAACATCATTTGGCTATCTTATATATGCGAAATAGTAAATTTAAATTATATTCGAATAATAGATAACAGTAATAAAGTGAGATATGATTATTTTTTTTAAAAACAATTCATAAGAAAAATTTTAAAAATAATTTACAGTACATTAAATGAACTTCAAAAGTTAAATTTGAATCAAATCGGACAATGCTGTAATGATTAATTGTTCTATTTTCTTAATCCTGATTATGTCTAAAACTTAAAAAAGATTATTTGGGTCATCTTGTATAACCTAAATATTAATTTTAAAATAAATTTGAATAATAGATAACCTTAATTGAGTGAGATATGACCATTTTTTTTAAATACAATACATCAAAATATTTTTAAAAATCATTTAATGTTAATCAAATTATATCTAAAAATTAAATCGGAACAATCGTTAACGCTATTAGTTACTATATTTTCTTAACTCTGGTTGTGTTCAAACCGTAAAAAACATCATTTGGCTATCTTATATATGCGAAATAGTAAATTTAAATTATATTCGAATAATAGATAACAGTAATAGAGTGAGATATGATTATTTTTTTAAAAAACAATTCATAAGAAAAATTTTAAAAATAATTTATAGTACATCAAATGAACTTTAAAAATTAAATTGGAATCAAATCGGACGATGCTATAAGGATTAATTGTTCTATTTTCTTAACCCTGATTATGTCCAAAACTTAAAAAGGCTCATTTGTGTCATCTTGTATAATCTAAATATTAATTTTGAATTAAATTTGAATAATATTAAATTTATTTTATTTTTTTAATATTAATTTTAAAATAAACCGTAAAAAACATCATTTAACTATCTTATATATGCGAAATAGTAAATTTAAATTATATTCGAATAATAGATAACAGTAATAGAGTGAGATATGATTATTTTTTTAAAAAACAATTCATAAGAAAAATTTTAAAAATAATTTATAGTACATCAAATGAACATTAAAAATTAAATTGGAATCAAATCGGACAATGCTATAAGGATTAATTGTTCTATTTTCTTAACCCTGGTTATGTCCAAAACTTAAAAAGGATCATTTGGGTCATCTTGTATAACCTAAATATTAATTTTAAAATAAATTTGAATAATAGATAACCGTAATTGAGTGAGATATAACCATTTTTTTTAAATACAATACATCAAAATATTTTTAAAAATCATTTAATGTTAATCAAATTATATCTAAAAATTAAATCGGAACAATCGTTAACGCTATTAGTTACTATATTTTCTTAACTCTGGTTGTGTTCAAACCGTAAAAAACATCATTTGGCTATCTTATATATGCGAAATAGTAAATTTAAATTATATTCGAATAATAGATAACAGTAATAGAGTGAAATATGATTATTTTTTTAAAAAACAATTCATAAGAAAAATTTTAAAAATAATTTATAGTACATCAAATGAACTTTAAAAATTAAATTGGAATCAAATCGGACAATATAATTATTTTTTTAAAAAACAATTCATAAGAAGAATTTTTAAAATAATTTACAGTACATCAAATGAACTTCAAAAATTAAATTGGAATCAAATCGTACAAAGCTATAAGGATTAATTGTTCTATTTTCTTAACCCTGGTTATGTCCAAAACTTAAAAAGGATCATTTGGGTCATCTTGTATAACCTAAATATTAATTTTAATATAAATTTGAATAATAGATAACCGAAATTGAGTGAGATATGACTATTTTTTTTAAACACAATACATCAAAATATTTTTAAAAATCATTTAGGGTTAATCAAATTATATCTAAAAATTACATTGGAACAATCGTTAACGCTATTATTTATTATATTTTTTTAATTCTGGTTGTGTTCAAACCGTAAAAAGCATCATTTGACTATCTTGTGTATGCGAAATAGTAAATTTAAATTATATTCGAATAATAGATAACAGTAATAGAGTGAAATATGATTATTTTTTTAAAAAACAATTCATAAGAAAAAATTTAAAAATAATTAACAGTACATTAAATGAACTTTAAAAATTAAATTGGAATCAAATCGGGCAATGCTATAAGGATTAAGTGTTCTATTTTCTTAACCCTGGTTATGTCTAAAATTTAAAAAGGATCAATTGGGACATCTCGTATAACCTAAATATTAATTTTAAAATAAATTTGAATAATAGATAACCGTAATTAAGTGAGATATGACTATTTTTTTTAAACACAATCCATTAAAATATTTTTAAAAAATCATTTAATGTTAATCAAATTATATCTAAAAATTAAATCGGAACAATCGTTAACGCTATTAGTTACTATATTTTCTTAACTCTGGTTGTGTTCAAACCGTAAAAAACATCATTTGGCTATCTTATATATCCGAAATAGTAAATTTAAATTATATTCGAATAATAGATAACAGTAATAGAGTGAGATATGATTATTTTTTTTAAAAACAATTCATAAGAAAAATTTTAAAAATAATTTACAGTACATTAAATGAACTTCAAAAGTTAAATTTGAATCAAATCGGACAATGCTATAAGGATTAATTGTTCTATTTTCATAATCCTGGTTATGTCCAAAACTTAAAAAGGATCATTTGGGTCATCTTGTATAACCTAAATATTAATTTTAAAATAAATTTGAATAATAGATAACCGTAATTGAGTGAGATATGACTATTTTTTTTAAACACATTACATCAAAATATTTTTAAAAATCATTTAGGGTTAATCAAATTATATCTAAAAATTACATCGGAACAATCGTTAACGCTATTAGATATTACATTTTCTTAACTCTGGTTGTGTTCAAACCGTAAAAAACGTCTTTTGGCTATCTTGTATATGCGAAATAGTAAATTTAAATTACATTCGAATAATAGATAACAGTAATAGAATGAGATATGATTATTTTTTTAACAAACAATTCATAAGAAAAATTTTAAAAATAATTTATAGTACATCAAATGAACTTTAAAAATTAAATTGGAATCAAATCGGACAATGCTATAAGGTTTAATTGTTCTATTTTCTTAACCCTGGTTATGTCTAAAACTTAAAAAGGCTCATTTGGATCATCGTGTATAACCTAAATATTAATTTTAAAATAAATTTGAATAATAGATAATCGTAATTGAGTGTGATATGACTATTTTTTTTAAACACAATACATCAAAATATTTTTAAAAATCATTTAGGTTTAATCAAATTATATCTAAAAATTACATCGGAACAATCCTTAACGCTATTAGATATTACATTTTCTTAACTCTGGTTGTGTTCAAACCGTAAAAAACGTCTTTTGGCTATCTTGTATATGCGAAATAGTAAATTTAAATTACATTCGAATAATAGATAACAGTAATAGAATGAGATATAATTATTTTTTTAAAAAACAATTCATAAGAAGAATTTTTAAAATAATTTACAGTACATCAAATGAACTTCAAAAATTAAATTGGAATCAAATCGTACAAAGCTATAAGGATTAATTGTTCTATTTTCTTGACCCTGGTTATGTCCAAAACTTAAAAAAGATCATTTGGGTCATCTTGTATAACCTAAATATTAATTTTAATATAAATTTGAACAATAGATAACCGAAATTGAGTGAGATATGACTATTTTTTTTAAACACAATACATCAAAATATTTTTAAAAATCATTTAGGGTTAATCAAATTATATATAAAAATTACATCGGAACAATCGTTAACGCTATTATTTATTATATTTTTTTAATTCTGGTTGTGTTCAAACCGTAAAAAACATCATTTGGCTATCTTGTGTATGCGAAATAGTAAATTTAAATTATATTCGAATAATAGATAACAGTAATAGAGTGAGATATGATTATTTTTTTTAAAAACAATTCATAAGAAAAATTTTAAAAATAATTTATAGTACATCAAATGAACTTTAAAAATTTAATTGGAATCAAATCGGACAATGCTATAAGGATTAAGTGTTCTATTTTCTTAACCCTGGTTATGTCTAAAACTTAAAAAGGCTCATTTGGATCATCGTGTATAACCTAAATATTAATTTTAAAATAAATTTGAATAATAGATAATCGTAATTGAGTGTGATATGACTATTTTTTTTTAAACACAATACATCAAAATATTTTTAAAAATCATTTAGGTTTAATCAAATTATATCTAAAAATTACATCGGAACAATCCTTAACGCTATTAGATATTACATTTTCTTAACTCTGGTTGTGTTCAAACCGTAAAAAACGTCTTTTGGCTATCTTGTATATGCGAAATAGTAAATTTAAATTACATTCGAATAATAGATAACAGTAATAGAATGAGATATAATTATTTTTTTAAAAAACAATTCATAAGAAGAATTTTTAAAATAATTTACAGTACATCAAATGAACTTCAAAAATTAAATTGGAATCAAATCGTACAAAGCTATAAGGATTAATTGTTCTATTTTCTTGACCCTGGTTATGTCCAAAACTTAAAAAGGATCATTTGGGTCATCTTGTATAACCTAAATATTAATTTTAATATAAATTTGAATAATAGATAACCGAAATTGAGTGAGATATGACTATTTTTTTTAAACACAATACATCAAAATATTTTTAAAAATCATTTAGAGTTAATCAAATTATATCTAAAAATTACATCGGAACAATCGTTAACGCTATTATTTATTATATTTTATTAATTCTGGTTGTGTTCAAACCGTAAAAAACATCATTTGGCTATCTTGTGTATGCGAAATAGTAAATTTAAATTATATTCGAATAATAGATAACAGTAATAGAGTGAAATATGATTATTTTTTTAAAAAACAATTCATAAGAAAAAATTTAAAAATAATTAACAGTACATTAAATGAACTTTAAAAATTAAATTGGAATCAAATCGGGCAATGCTATAAGGATTAAGTGTTCTATTTTCTTAACCCTGGTTATGTCTAAAATTTAAAAAGGATCATTTGGGACATCTCGTATAACCTAAATATTAATTTTAAAATAAATTTGAATAATAGATAACCGTAATTAAGTGAGATATAACTATTTTTTTTAAACACAATCCATTAAAATATTTTTAAAAAATCATTTAATGTTAATCAAATTATATCTAAAAATTAAATCGGAACAATCGTTAACGCTATTAGTTACTATATTTTCTTAACTCTGGTTGTGTTCAAACCGTAAAAAACATCATTTGGCTATCTTATATATGCGAAATAGTAAATTTAAATTATATTCGAATAATAGATAACAGTAATAGAGTGAGATATGATTATTTTTTTTAAAAACAATTCATAAGAAAAATTTCAAAAATAATTTATAGTACAACAAATGAACTTTAAAAATTAAATTGAATTCAAATCGGACAATGCTATAAGCATTAAGTGTTCTATTTTCTTAACCCTGGTTATGTCCAAAACTTAAAAAGGATCATTTAGGTCATCTTGTATAACCTAAATATTAATTTTAATATAAATTTCAAAATAGATAACCGTAATTAAGTGAGATATGACTATTTTTTTTAAACACAATCCATCAAAATATTTTTAAAAAATCATTTAATGTTAATCAAATTATATCTAAAAATTAAATCGGAACAATCGTTAACGCTATTAGTTACTATATTTTCTTAACTCTGGTTGTGTTCAAACCGTGAAAAACATCATTTGGCTATCTTACATATGCGAAATAGTAAGTTTAAATTATATTCGAATAATAGATAACAGTAATAGAGTGAGATATGATAATTTTTTTAAAAAACAATTCATAAGAAAAATTTCAAAAATAATTTATAGTACATCAAATGAACTTTAAAAATTAAATTGAATTCAAATCGGACAATGCTATAAGCATTAAGTGTTCTATTTTCTTAACCCTGGTTATGTCCAAAACTTAAAAAGGATCATTTAGGTCATCTTGTATAATCTAAATATTAATTTTGAATTAAATTTGAATAATAGATAACCGTAATTGAGTGAGATATGACTATTTTTTTTAAACATATTACATCAAAATATTTTTAAAAATCATTTAGGGTTAATCAAATTATATCTAAAAATTACATCGGAACAATCGTTAACGCTATTAGATATTACATTTTCTTAACTCTGGTTGTGTTCAAACCGTAAAGAACATCATTTGGCTATCTTGTATATGCGAAATAGTAAATTTAAATTATATTCGAATAATAGATAACAGTAATAGAGTGAGATATAATTATTTTTTTAAAAAACAATTCATAAGAAGAATTTTAAAAATAATTTACAGTACATCAAATGAACATTAAAAATTAAATTGAATTCAAATCGGACAATGCTATAAGCATTAAGTGTTCTATTTTCTTAACCCTGGTTATGTCCAAAACTTAAAAAGGATCATTTAGGTCATCTTGTATAACCTAAATATTAATTTTAATATAAATTTGAATAATAGATAACCGTAATTAAGTGAGATATGACTATTTTTTTTAAACACAATCCATCAAAATATTTTTAAAAAATCATTTAATGTTAATCAAATTATATCTAAAAATTAAATCGGAACAATCGTTAACGCTATTAGTTACTATATTTTCTTAACTCTGGTTGTGTTCAAACCATAAAAAACATCATTTGGCTATCTTGTATATGCGATATAGTAAATTTAAATTATATTCGAATAATAGATAACAGTAAGAGAGTGAGATATAATTATTTTTTTAAAAAACAATTCATAAGAAAAAATTTAAAAATAATTAACAGTACATTAAATGAACTTTAAAAATTAAATTGGAATCAAATCGGACGATGCTATAAGGATTAATTGTTCTATTTTCTTAACCCTGATTATGTCCAAAACTTAAAAAGGCTCATTTGTGTCATCTTGTATAATCTAAATATTAATTTTGAATTAAATTTAAATAAATTTGAATAATATTAAATTTATTTTATTTTTTTAATATTAATTTTAAAATAAACCGTAAAAAACATCATTTGGCTATCTTATATATGCGAAATAGTAAATTTAAATTATATTCGAATAATAGATAACAGTAATAGAGTGAGATATGATTGTTTTTTTAAAAAACAATTCATAAGAAAAATTTTAAAAATAATTTATAGTACATCAAATGAACATTAAAAATTAAATTGGAATCAAATCGGACAATGCTATAAGGATTAATTGTTCTATTTTCTTAACCCTGGTTATGTCCAAAACTTAAAAAGGATCATTTGGGTCATCTTGTATAACCTAAATATTAATTTTAAAATAAATTTGAATAATAGATAACCGTAATTGAGTGAGATATAACCATTTTTTTTAAATACAATACATCAAAATATTTTTAAAAATCATTTAATGTTAATCAAATTATATCTAAAAATTAAATCGGAACAATCGTTAACGCTATTAGTTACTATATTTTCTTAACTCTGGTTGTGTTCAAACCGTAAAAAACATCATTTGGCTATCTTATATATGCGAAATAGTAAATTTAAATTATATTCGAATAATAGATAACAGTAATAGAGTGAGATATGATTATTTTTTTAAAAAACAATTCATAAGAAAAATTTTAAAAATAATTTATAGTACATCAAATGAACTTTAAAAATTAAATTGGAATCAAATCGGACAATATAATTATTTTTTTAAAAAACAATTCATAAGAAGAATTTTTAAAATAATTTACAGTACATCAAATGAACTTCAAAAATTAAATTGGAATCAAATCGTACAAAGCTATAAGGAGGATTAATTGTTCTATTTTCTTAACCCTGGTTATGTCCAAAACTTATAAAGGATCATTTGGGTCATCTTGTATAACCTAAATATTAATTTTAATATAAATTTGAATAATAGATAACCGAAATTGAGTGAGATATGACTATTTTTTTTAAACACAATCCATCAAAATATTTTTAAAAAATCATTTAATGTTAATCAAATTATATCTAAAAATTAAATCGGAACAATCGTTAACGCTATTAGTTACTATATTTTCTTAACTCTGGTTGTGTTCAAACCATAAAAAACATCATTTGGCTATCTTGTATATGCGATATAGTAAATTTAAATTATATTCGAATAATAGATAACAGTAAGAGAGTGAGATATAATTATTTTTTTAAAAAACAATTCATAAGAAAAAATTTAAAAATAATTAACAGTACATTAAATGAACTTTAAAAATTAAATTGGAATCAAATCGGACGATGCTATAAGGATTAATTGTTCTATTTTCTTAACCCTGATTATGTCCAAAACTTAAAAAGGCTCATTTGTGTCATCTTGTATAATCTAAATATTAATTTTGAATTAAATTTAAATAAATTTGAATAATATTAAATTTATTTTATTTTTTTAATATTAATTTTAAAATAAACCGTAAAAAACATCATTTGGCTATCTTATATATGCGAAATAGTAAATTTAAATTATATTCGAATAATAGATAACAGTAATAGAGTGAGATATGATTGTTTTTTTAAAAAACAATTCATAAGAAAAATTTTAAAAATAATTTATAGTACATCAAATGAACATTAAAAATTAAATTGGAATCAAATCGGACAATGCTATAAGGATTAATTGTTCTATTTTCTTAACCCTGGTTATGTCCAAAACTTAAAAAGGATCATTTGGGTCATCTTGTATAACCTAAATATTAATTTTAAAATAAATTTGAATAATAGATAACCGTAATTGAGTGAGATATAACCATTTTTTTTAAATACAATACATCAAAATATTTTTAAAAATCATTTAATGTTAATCAAATTATATCTAAAAATTAAATCGGAACAATCGTTAACGCTATTAGTTACTATATTTTCTTAACTCTGGTTGTGTTCAAACCGTAAAAAACATCATTTGGCTATCTTATATATGCGAAATAGTAAATTTAAATTATATTCGAATAATAGATAACAGTAATAGAGTGAGATATGATTATTTTTTTAAAAAACAATTCATAAGAAAAATTTTAAAAATAATTTATAGTACATCAAATGAACTTTAAAAATTAAATTGGAATCAAATCGGACAATATAATTATTTTTTTAAAAAACAATTCATAAGAAGAATTTTTAAAATAATTTACAGTACATCAAATGAACTTCAAAAATTAAATTGGAATCAAATCGTACAAAGCTATAAGGAGGATTAATTGTTCTATTTTCTTAACCCTGGTTATGTCCAAAACTTATAAAGGATCATTTGGGTCATCTTGTATAACCTAAATATTAATTTTAATATAAATTTGAATAATAGATAACCGAAATTGAGTGAGATATGACTATTTTTTTTAAACACAATACATCAAAATATTTTTAAAAATCATTTAGGGTTAATCAAATTATATCTAAAAATTACATTGGAACAATCGTTAACGCTATTATTGATTATATTTTTTTAATTCTGGTTGTGTTCAAACCGTAAAAAGCATCATTTGACTATCTTGTGTATGCGAAATAGTAAATTTAAATTATATTCGAATAATAGATAACAGTAATAGAGTGAAATATGATTATTTTTTTAAAAAACAATTCATAAGAAAAAATTTAAAAATAATTAACAGTACATTAAATGAACTTTAAAAATTAAATTGGAATCAAATCGGGCAATGCTATAAGGATTAAGTGTTCTATTTTCTTAACCCTGGTTATGTCTAAAATTTAAAAAGGATCAATTGGGACATCTCGTATAACCTAAATATTAATTTTAAAATAAATTTGAATAATAGATAACCGTAATTAAGTGAGATATGACTATTTTTTTTAAACACAATCCATTAAAATATTTTTAAAAAATCATTTAATGTTAATCAAATTATATCTAAAAATTAAATCGGAACAATCGTTAACGCTATTAGTTACTATATTTTCTTAACTCTGGTTGTGTTCAAACCGTAAAAAACATCATTTGGCTATCTTATATATGCGAAATAGTAAATTTAAATTATATTCGAATAATAGATAACAGTAATAGAGTGAGATATGATTATTTTTTTTAAAAACAATTCATAAGAAAAATTTTAAACATAATTTACAGTACATTAAATGAACTTCAAAAGTTAAATTTGAATGAAATCGGACAATGCTATAAGGATTAATTGTTCTATTTTCTTAATCCTGGTTATGTCCAAAACTTAAAAAGGATCATTTGGGTCATCTTGTATAACCTAAATATTAATTTTAAAATAAATTTGAATAATAGATAACCGTAATTGAGTGAGATATGACTATTTTTTTTAAACACATTACATCAAAATATTTTTAAAAATCATTTAGGGTTAATCAAATTATATCTAAAAATTACATCGGAACAATCGTTAACGCTATTAGTTACTATATTTTCTTAACTCTGGTTCTGTTCAAACCGTAAAAAACATCATTTGGCTATCTTATATATGCGAAATAGTAAATTTAAATTATATTCGAATAATAGATAACAGTAATAGAGTGAGATATGATTATTTTTTTAACAAACAATTCATAAGAAAAATTTTAAAAATAATTTATAGTACATCAAATGAACTTTAAAAATTAAATTGGAATCAAATCGGACAATGCTATAAGGTTTAATTGTTCTATTTTCTTAACCCTGGTTATGTCTAAAACTTAAAAAGGATCATTTGGGACATTTCGTATTACCTAAATATTAATTTTAAAATAAATTTTAATAATAGATGACCGTAATTAAGTGAGATATGACTATTTTTTTTAAACACAATCCATCAAAATATTTTAAAAAAATCATTTAATGTTAATCAAATTATATCTAAAAATTAAATCGGAACAATCGTTAACGCTATTATTTATTATATTTTTTTAATTCTGGTTGTGTTCAAACCGTAAAAAACATCATTTGGCTATCTTGTGTATGCGAAATAGTAAATTTAAATTATATTCGAATAATAGATAACAGTAATAGAATGAGATATGATTATTTTTTTTAAAAACAATTCATAAGAAAAATTTTAAAAATAATTTATAGTACATCAAATGAACTTTAAAAATTAAATTGGAATCAAATCGGACAATGCTATAAGGATTAAGTGTTCTATTTTCTTAACCCTGGTTATGTCTAAAACTTAAAAAGGCTCATTTGGATCATCGTGTATAACCTAAATATTAATTTTAAAATAAATTTGAATAATAGATAATCGTAATTGAGTGTGATATGACTATTTTTTTTTAAACACAATACATCAAAATATTTTTAAAAATCATTTAGGTTTAATCAAATTATATCTAAAAATTACATCGGAACAATCCTTAACGCTATTAGATATTACATTTTCTTAACTCTGGTTGTGTTCAAACCGTAAAAAACGTCTTTTGGCTATCTTGTATATGCGAAATAGTAAATTTAAATTACATTCGAATAATAGATAACAGTAATAGAATGAGATATAATTATTTTTTTAAAAAACAATTCATAAGAAGAATTTTTAAAATAATTTACAGTACATCAAATGAACTTCAAAAATTAAATTGGAATCAAATCGTACAAAGCTATAAGGATTAATTGTTCTATTTTCTTGACCCTGGTTATGTCCAAAACTTAAAAAGGATCATTTGGGTCATCTTGTATAACCTAAATATTAATTTTAATATAAATTTGAATAATAGATAACCGAAATTGAGTGAGATATGACTATTTTTTTTAAACACAATACATCAAAATATTTTTAAAAATCATTTAGGGTTAATCAAATTATATCTAAAAACTACATCGGAACAATCGTTAACGCTATTATTTATTATATTTTTTTAATTCTGGTTGTGTTCAAACCGTAAAAAACATCATTTGGCTATCTTATATATGCGAAATAGTAAATTTAAATTATATTCGAATAATAGATAACAGTAATAGAGTGAGATATGATTATTTTTTTTAAAAACAATTCATAAGAAAAATTTTAAAAATAATTTACAGTACATTAAATGAACTTCAAAAGTTAAATTTGAATCAAATCGGACAATGCTATAAGGATTAATTGTTCTATTTTCTTAATCCTGGTTATGTCCAAAACTTAAAAAGGATCATTTGGGTCATCTTGTATAACCTAAATATTAATTTTAAAATAAATTTGAATAATAGATAACCGTAATTAAGTGAGATATGACTATTTTTTTTAAACACAATACATCAAAATATTTTTAAAAATCATTTAGGGTTAATCAAATTATATCTAAAAACTACATCGGAACAATCGTAAATGCTATTATTTATTATATTTTATTAATTCTGGTTGTGTTCAAACCGTAAAAAACATCATTTGGCTATCTTGTGTATGCGAAATAGTAAATTTAAATTATATTCGAATAATAGATAACAGTAATAGAGTGAAATATGATTATTTATTTAAAAAACAATTCATAAGAAAAAATTTAAAAATAATTAACAGTACATTAAATGAATTTTAAAAATTAAATTGGAATCAAATCGGGCAATGCTATAAGGATTAAGTGTTCTATTTTCTTAACCCTGGTTATGTCTAAAATTTAAAAAGGATCATTTGGGACATCTCGTATAACCTAAATATTAATTTTAAAATAAATTTGAATAATAGATAACCGTAATTAAGTGAGATATAACTATTTTTTTTAAACACAATCCATTAAAATATTTTTAAAAAATCATTTAATGTTAATCAAATTATATCTAAAAATTAAATCGGAACAATCGTTAACGCTATTAGTTACTATATTTTCTTAACTCTGGTTGTGTTCAAACCGTAAAAAACATCATTTGGCTATCTTATATATGCGAAATAGTAAATTTAAATTATATTCGAATAATAGATAACAGTAATAGAGTGAGATATGATTATTTTTTTTAAAAACAATTCATAAGAAAAATTTTAAAAATAATTTACAGTACATTAAATGAACTTCAAAAGTTAAATTTGAATCAAATCGGACAATGGTATAAGGATTAATTGTTCTATTTTCTTAATCCTGGTTATGTCCAAAACTTAAAAAGGATCATTTGGGTCATCTTGTATAACCTAAATATTAATTTTAAAATAAATTTGAATAATAGATAACCGTAATTGAGTGAGATATGACTATTTTTTTTAAACACATTACATCAAAATATTTTTAAAAATCATTTAGGGTTAATCAAATTATATCTAAAAATTACATCGGAACAATCGTTAACGCTATTAGTTACTATATTTTCTTAACTCTGGTTGTGTTCAAACCGTAAAAAACATCATTTGGCTATCTTATATATGCGAAATAGTAAATTTAAATTATATTCGAATTATAGATAACAGTAATAGAGTGAGATATGATTATTTTTTTAAAAAACAATTCATAAGAAAAATTTCAAAAATAATTTATAGTACATCAAATGAACTTTAAAAATTAAATTGGAATCAAATCGGACAATGCTATAAGTATTAATTGTTCTATTTTCTTAACCCTGGTTATGTCCAAAACTTAAAAAGGATCATTTGGGTCATCTTGTATAACCTAAATATTAATTTTAAAATAAATTTGAATAATAGATAACCGTAATTGAGTGAGATATAACCATTTTTTTTAAATACAATACATCAAAATATTTTTAAAAATCATTTAATGTTAATCAAATTATATCTAAAAATTAAATCGGAACAATCGTTAACGCTATTAGTTACTATATTTTCTTAACTCTGGTTGTGTTCAAACCGTAAAAAACATCATTTGGCTATCTTATATATGCGAAATAGTAAATTTAAATTATATTCGAATAATAGATAACAGTAATAAAGTGAGATATGATTATTTTTTTTAAAAACAATTCATAAGAAAAATTTTAAAAATAATTTACAGTACATTAAATGAACTTCAAAAGTTAAATTTGAATCAAATCGGACAATGCTGTAATGATTAATTGTTCTATTTTCTTAATCCTGATTATGTCTAAAACTTAAAAAGGATCATTTGGGTCATCTTGTATAACCTAAATATTAATTTTAAAATAAATTTGAATAATAGATAACCTTAATTGAGTGAGATATGACCATTTTTTTTAAATACAATACATCAAAATATTTTTAAAAATCATTTAATGTTAATCAAATTATATCTAAAAATTAAATCGGAACAATCGTTAACGCTATTAGTTACTATATTTTCTTAACTCTGGTTGTGTTCAAACCGTAAAAAACATCATTTGGCTATCTTATATATGCGAAATAGTAAATTTAAATTATATTCGAATAATAGATAACAGTAATAGAGTGAGATATGATTATTTTTTTAAAAAACAATTCATAAGAAAAATTTTAAAAATAATTTATAGTACATCAAATGAACTTTAAAAATTAAATTGGAATCAAATCGGACAATGCTATAAGGATTAATTGTTCTATTTTCTTAACCCTGGTTATGTCCAAAACTTAAAAAGGATCATTTGGGTCATCTTGTATAACCTAAATATTAATTTTAAAATAAATTTGAATAATAGATAACCGTAATTGAGTGAGATATGACTATTTTTTTTAAACACATTACATCAAAATATTTTTAAAAATCATTTAGGGTTAATCAAATTATATCTAAAAATTACATCGGAACAATCGTTAACGCTATTAGTTACTATATTTTCTTAACTCTGGTTGTGTTCAAACCGTAAAAAACATCATTTGGCTATCTTATATATGCGAAATAGTAAATTTAAATTATATTCGAATAATAGATAACAGTAATAGAGTGAGATATGATTATTTTTTTTAAAAACAATTCATAAGAAAAATTTTAAAAATAATTTACAGTACATTAAATGAACTTCAAAAGTTAAATTTGAATCAAATCGGACAATGCTATAAGGATTAATTGTTCTATTTTCTTAATCCTGGTTATGTCCAAAACTTAAAAAGGATCATTTGGGTCATCTTGTATAACCTAAATATTAATTTTAAAATAAATTTGAATAATAGATAACCGTAATTGAGTGAGATATGACTATTTTTTTTAAACACATTACATCAAAATATTTTTAAAAATCATTTAGGGTTAATCAAATTATATCTAAAAATTACATCGGAACAATCGTTAACGCTATTAGTTACTATATTTTCTTAACTCTGGTTCTGTTCAAACCGTAAAAAACCTCATTTGGCTATCTTATATATGCGAAATAGTAAATTTAAATTATATTCGAATAATTGATAACAGTAATAGAGTGAGATATAATTATTTTTTTAACAAACAATTCATAAGAAAAATTTTAAAAATAATTTATAGTACATCAAATGAACTTTAAAAATTAAATTGGAATCAAATCGGACAATGCTATAAGGTTTAATTGTTCTATTTTCTTAACCCTGGTTATGTCTAAAACTTAAAAAGGATCATTTGGGACATCTTGTATAACCTAAATATTAATTTTAAAATAAATTTGAATAATAGATAACCGTCATTAAGTGAGATACGACAATTTTTTTTAAACACAATTCATCAAAATATTTTTAAAAAATCATTTAGGGTTAATCAAATTATATCTAAAAATGAAATCGGAACAATCGTTAACGCTATTAGTTTCTATATTTTCTTAACTCTGGTTGTGTTCAAACCGTAAAAAACATCATTTGGCTATCTTATATATGCGAAATAGTAAATTTAAATTATATTCGAATAATAGATAACAGTAATAGAGTGAGATATGATTATTTTTTTAAAAAACAATTCATAAGAAAAATTTCAAAAATAATTTATAGTACATCAAATGAACTTTAAAAATTAAATTGGAATCAAATCGGACAATGCTATAAGTATTAATTGTTCTATTTTCTTAACCCTGGTTATGTCCAAAACTTAAAAAGGATCATTTGGGTCATCTTGTATAACCTAAATATTAATTTTAAAATAAATTTGAATAATAGATAACCGTAATTGAGTAAGATATGACTATTTTTTTTAAACACATTACATCAAAATATTTTTAAAAATCATTTAGGGTTAATCAAATTATATCTAAAAATTACATCGGAACAATCGTTAACGCTATTAGTTACTATATTTTCTTAACTCTGGTTGTGTTCAAACCGTAAAAAACATCATTTGGCTATCTTATATATGCGAAATAGTAAATTTAAATTATATTCGAATAATAGATAACAGTAATAGAGTGAGATATGATTATTTTTTTTAAAAACAATTCATAAGAAAAATTTTAAAAATAATTTACAGTACATTAAATGAACTTCAAAAGTTAAATTTGAATCAAATCGGACAATGCTATAAGGATTAATTGTTCTATTTTCTTAATCCTGGTTATGTCCAAAACTTAAAAAGGATCATTTGGGTCATCTTGTATAACCTAAATATTAATTTTAAAATAAATTTGAATAATAGATAACCGTAATTGAGTGAGATATAACTATTTTTTTTAAACACATTACATCAAAATATTTTTAAAAATCATTTAGGGTTAATCAAATTATATCTAAAAATTACATCGGAACAATCGTTAACGCTATTAGTTACTATATTTTCTTAACTCTGGTTCTGTTCAAACCGTAAAAAACATCATTTGGCTATCTTATATATGCGAAATAGTAAATTTAAATTATATTCGAATAATTGATAACAGTAATAGAGTGAGATATGATTATTTTTTTAACAAACAATTCATAAGAAAAATTTTAAAAATAATTTATAGTACATCAAATGAACTTTAAAAATTAAATTGGAATCAAATCGGACAATGCTATAAGGTTTAATTGTTCTATTTTCTTAACCCTGGTTATGTCTAAAACTTAAAAAGGATCATTTGGGACATCTTGTATAACCTAAATATTAATTTTAAAATAAATTTGAATAATAGATAACCGTCACTAAGTGAGATATGACAATTTTTTTTAAACACAATTCATCAAAATATTTTTAAAAAATCATTTAGGGTTAATCAAATTATATCTAAAAATGAAATCGGAACAATCGTTAACGCTATTAGTTTCTCTATTTTCTTAACTCTGGTTGTGTTCAAACCGTAAAAAACATCATTTGGCTATCTTATATATGCGAAATAGTAAATTTAAATTATATTCGAATAATAGATAACAGTAATAGAGTGAGATATGATTATTTTTTTAAAAAACAATTCATAAGAAAAATTTCAAAAATAATTTATAGTACAACAAATGAACTTTAAAAATTAAATTGGAATCAAATCGGACAATGCTATAAGTATTAATTGTTCTATTTTCTTAACCGTGGTTATGTCCAAAACTTAAAAAGGATCATTTGGGTCATCTTGTATAACCTAAATATTAATTTTAAAATAAATTTGAATAATAGATAACCGTAATTGAGTGAGATATAACCATTTTTTTTAAATACAATACATCAAAATATTTTTAAAAATCATTTAATGTTAATCAAATTATATCTAAAAATTAAATCGGAACAATCGTTAACGCTATTAGTTACTATATTTTCTTAACTCTGGTTGTGTTCAAACCGTAAAAAACATCATTTGGCTATCTTATATATGCGAAATAGTAAATTTAAATTATATTCGAATAATAGATAACAGTAATAAAGTGAGATATGATTATTTTTTTTAAAAACAATTCATAAGAAAAATTTTAAAAATAATTTACAGTACATTAAATGAACTTCAAAAGTTAAATTTGAATCAAATCGGACAATGCTGTAATGATTAATTGTTCTATTTTCTTAATCCTGATTATGTCTAAAACTTAAAAAGGATCATTTGGGTCATCTTGTATAACCTAAATATTAATTTTAAAATAAATTTGAATAACAGATAACCTTAATTGAGTGAGATATGACCATTTTTTTTAAATACAATACATCAAAATATTTTTAAAAATCATTTAATGTTAATCAAATTATATCTAAAAATTAAATCGGAACAATCGTTAACGCTATTAGTTACTATATTTTCTTAACTCTGGTTGTGTTCAAACCGTAAAAAACATCATTTGGCTATCTTATATATGCGAAATAGTAAATTTAAATTATATTCGAATAATAGATAACAGTAATAGAGTGAGATATGATTATTTTTTTAAAAAACAATTCAAAGGAAAAATTTTTAAAATAATTTATAGTACATCAAATGAACTTTAAAAATTAAATTGGAATCAAATCGGACAATGCTATAAGGATTAATTGTTCTATTTTCTTAACCCTGGTTATGTCCAAAACTTAAAAAAGATCATTTGGGTCATCTTGTATAACCTAAATATTAATTTTAAAATAAATTTGAATAATAGATTACCGTAATTGAGTGAGATATGACTATTTTTTTTAAACACATTACATCAAAATATTTTTAAAAATCATTTAGGGTTAATCAAATTATATCTAAAAATTACATCGGAACAATCGTTAACGCTATTAGTTACTATATTTTCTTAACTCTGGTTCTGTTCAAACCGTAAAAAACATCATTTGGCTATCTTATATATGCGAAATAGTAAATTTAAATTATTTTCGAATAATAGATAACAGTAATAGAGTGAGATATGATTATTTTTTTAAAAAACAATTCATAAGAAAAATTTTAAAAATAATTTATAGTACATCAAATGAACTTTAAAAATTAAATTGGAATCAAATCGGACAATGCTGTAATGATTAATTGTTCTATTTTCTTAATCCTGATTATGTCTAAAACTTAAAAAGGATCATTTGGGTCATCTTGTATAACCTAAATATTAATTTTAAAATAAATTTGAATAATAGATAACCTTAATTGAGTGAGATATGACCATTTTTTTTAAATACAATACATCAAAATATTTTTAAAAATCATTTAATGTTAATCAAATTATATCTAAAAATTAAATCGGAACAATCGTTAACGCTATTAGTTACTATATTTTCTTAACTCTGGTTGTGTTCAAACCGTAAAAAACATCATTTGGCTATCTTATATATGCGAAATAGTAAATTTTAATTATATTCGAATAATAGATAACAGTAATAGAGTGAGATATGATTATTTTTTTAAAAAACAATTCAAAGGAAAAATTTTTAAAATAATTTATAGTACATCAAATGAACTTTAAAAATTAAATTGGAATCAAATCGGACAATGCTATAAGGATTAATTGTTCTATTTTCTTAACCCTGGTTATGTCCAAAACTTAAAAAGGATCATTTGGGTCATCTTGTATAACCTAAATATTAATTTTAAAATAAATTTGAATAATAGATTACCGTAATTGAGTGAGATATGACTATTTTTTTTAAACACATTACATCAAAATATTTTTAAAAATCATTTAGGGTTAATCAAATTATATCTAAAAATTACATCGGAACAATCGTTAACGCTATTAGTTACTATATTTTCTTAACTCTGGTTCTGTTCAAACCGTAAAAAACATCATTTGGCTATCTTATATATGCGAAATAGTAAATTTAAATTATTTTCGAATAATAGATAACAGTAATAGAGTGAGATATGATTATTTTTTTAAAAAACAATTCATAAGAAAAATTTTAAAAATAATTTATAGTACATCAAATGAACTTTAAAAATTAAATTGGAATCAAATCGGACAATGCTATAAGGATTAATTGTTCTATTTTCTTAACCCTGGTTATGTCCAAAACTTAAAAAGGATCATTTGGGTCATCTTGTATAACCTAAATATTAATTTTAAAATAAATTTGAATAATAGATTACCGTAATTGAGTGAGATATGACTATTTTTTTTAAACACATTACATCAAAATATTTTTAAAAATCATTTAGGGTTAATCAAATTATATCTAAAAATTACATCGGAACAATCGTTAACGCTATTAGTTACTATATTTTCTTAACTCTGGTTCTGTTCAAACCGTAAAAAACATCATTTGGCTATCTTATATATGCGAGATAGTAAATTTAAATTATTTTCGAATAATAGATAACAGTAATAGAGTGAGATATGATTATTTTTTTAAAAAACAATTCATAAGAAAAATTTTAAAAATAATTTATAGTACATCAAATGAACTTTAAAAATTAAATTGGAATCAAATCGGACAATGCTATAAGTATTAATTGTTCTATTTTCTTAACCCTGGTTATGTCCAAAACTTAAAAAGGATCATTTGGGACATCTCGTAGAACCTAAATATTAATTTTAAAATAAATTTTAATAATAGATAACCGTAATTAAGTGAGATATGACTATTTTTTTTAAATACAATACATCAAAATATTTTTAAAAATCATTTAATGTTAATCAAATTATATCTAAAAATTAAATCGGAACAATCGTTAACGCTATTAGTTTCTATATTTTCTTATCTCTGGTTGTGTTCAAACCGTAAAAAACATCATTTGGCTATCTTATATATGCGAAATAGTAAATTTAAATTATATTCGAATAATAGATAACAGTAATAGAGTGAGATATGATTATTTTTTTAAAAAACAATTCATAAGAAAAATTTCAAAAATAATTTATAGTACATCAAATGAACTTTAAAAATTAAATTGGAATCAAATCGGACAATGCTATAAGGATTAATTGTTCTATTTTCTTAACCCTGGTTATGTCTAAAACTTAAAATGGATCATTTGGGACATCTCGTATAACCTAAATATTAATTTTAAAATAAATTTGAATAATAGATAACCGTAATTAAGTGAGATATGACTATTTTTTTTAAACAAAATCCATCAAAATATTTTTAAAAAATCATTTAATGTTAATCAAATTATATCTAAAAATTAAATCGGAACAATCGTTAACGCTATTAGTTACTATATTTTCTTAACTCTAGTTGTGTTCAAACCGTAAAAAACATCATTTGGCTATCTTGTATATGCAAAATAGTAAATTTAAATTATATTCGAATAATAGATAACAGTAATAGAGTGAGATATAATTATTTTTTTAAAAAACAATTCATAAGAAAAAATTTAAAAATAATTAACAGTACATTAAATGAACTTTAAAAATTAAATTGGAATCAAATCGGACGATGCTATAAGGATTAATTGTTCTATTTTCTTAACCCTGGTTATGTCCAAAACTTAAAAAGGATCATTGAGGTCATCTTGTATAACCTAAATTTTAATTTTAATATAAATTTGAATAATAGATAACCGTAATTAAGTGAGATATGACTATTTTTTTTAAACACAATCCATCAAAATATTTTTAAAAAATCATTTAATGTTAATCAAATTATATCTAAAAATTAAATCGGAACAATCGTTAACGCTATTAGTTACTATATTTTCTTAACTCTGGTTGTGTTCAAACCATAAAAAACATCATTTGGCTATCTTGTATATGCGATATAGTAAATTTAAATTATATTCGAATAATAGATAACAGTAATAGAGTGAGATATAATTATTTTTTTAAAAAACAATTCATAAGAAAAAATTTAAAAATAATTAACAGTACATTAAATGAACTTTAAAAATTAAATTGGAATCAAATCGGACGATGCTTTAAGGATTAATTGTTCTATTTTCTTAACCCTGATTATGTCCAAAACTTAAAAAGGCTCATTTGTGTCATCTTGTATAATCTAAATATTAATTTTGAATTAAATTTGAATAAATTTGAATAATATTAAATTTATTTTATTTTTTTAATATTAATTTTAAAATAAACCGTAAAAAACATCATTTGGCTATCTTATATATGCGAAATAGTAAATTTAAATTATATTCGAATAATAGATAACAGTAATAGAGTGAGATATGATTATTTTTTTAAAAAACAATTCATAAGAAAAATTTTAAAAATAATTTATAGTACATCAAATGAACATTAAAAATTAAATTGGAATCAAATCGGACAATGCTATAAGGATTAATTGTTCTATTTTCTTAACCCTGGTTATGTCCAAAACTTAAAAAGGATCATTTGGGTCATCTTGTATAACCTAAATATTAATTTTAAAATAAATTTGAATAATAGATAACCGTAATTGAGTGAGATATAACCATTTTTTTTAAATACATAACATCAAAATATTTTTAAAAATCATTTAATGTTAATCAAATTATATCTAAAAATTAAATCGGAACAATCGTTAACGCTATTAGTTACTATATTTTCTTAACTCTGGTTGTGTTCAAACCGTAAAAAACATCATTTGGCTATCTTATATATGCGAAATAGTAAATTTAAATTATATTCGAATAATAGATAACAGTAATAGAGTGAGATATGATTATTTTTTTAAAAAACAATTCATAAGAAAAATTTTAAAAATAATTTATAGTACATCAAATGAACATTAAAAATTAAATTGGAATCAAATCGGACAATGCTATAAGGATTAATTGTTCTATTTTCTTAACCCTGGTTATGTCCAAAACTTAAAAAGGATCATTTGGGTCATCTTGTATAACCTAAATATTAATTTTAAAATAAATTTGAATAATAGATAACCGTAATTGAGTGAGATATAACCATTTTTTTTAAATACAATACATCAAAATATTTTTAAAAATCATTTAATGTTAATCAAATTATATCTAAAAATTAAATCGGAACAATCGTTAACGCTATTAGTTACTATATTTTCTTAACTCTGGTTGTGTTCAAACCGTAAAAAACATCATTTGGCTATCTTATATATGCGAAATAGTAAATTTAAATTATATTCGAATAATAGATAACAGTAATAGAGTGAGATATGATTATTTTTTTAAAAAACAATTCATAAGAAAAATTTTAAAAATAATTTATAGTACATCAAATGAACTTTAAAAATTAAATTGGAATCAAATCGGACAATATAATTATTTTTTTAAAAAACAATTCATAAGAAGAATTTTTAAAATAATTTACAGTACATCAAATGAACTTCAAAAATTAAATTGGAATCAAATCGTACAAAGCTATAAGGATTAATTGTTCTATTTTCTTAACCCTGGTTATGTCCAAAACTTAAAAAGGATCATTTGGGTCATCTTGTATAACCTAAATATTAATTTTAATATAAATTTGAATAATAGATAACCGAAATTGAGTGAGATATGACTATTTTTTTTAAACACAATACATCAAAATATTTTTAAAAATCATTTAGGGTTAATCAAATTATATCTAAAAATTACATTGGAACAATCGTTAACGCTATTATTTATTATATTTTTTTAATTCTGGTTGTGTTCAAACCGTAAAAAGCATCATTTGACTATCTTGTGTATGCGAAATAGTAAATTTAAATTATATTCGAATAATAGATAACAGTAATAGAGTGAAATATGATTATTTTTTTAAAAAACAATTCATAAGAAAAAATTTAAAAATAATTAACAGTACATTAAATGAACTTTAAAAATTAAATTGGAATCAAATCGGGCAATGCTATAAGGATTAAGTGTTCTATTTTCTTAACCCTGGTTATGTCTAAAATTTAAAAAGGATCATTTGGGACATCTCGTATAACCTAAATATTAATTTTAAAATAAATTTGAATAATAGATAACCGTAATTAAGTGAGATATGACTATTTTTTTTAAACACAATCCATTAAAATATTTTAAAAAAATCATTTAATGTTAATCAAATTATATCTAAAAATTAAATCGGAACAATCGTTAACGCTATTAGTTACTATATTTTCTTAACTCTGGTTGTGTTCAAACCGTAAAAAACATCATTTGGCCATCTTATATATGCGAAATAGTAAATTTAAATTATATTCGAATAATAGATAACAGTAATAGAGTGAGATATAATTTTTTTAAAAAACAATTCATAAGAAAAATTTCAAAAATAATTTATAGTACATCAAATGAACTTTAAAAATTAAATTGGAATCAAATCGGACAATGCTATAAGGATTAACTGTTCTATTTTCTTAACCCTGGTTATGTCTAAAACTTAAAATGGATCATTTGGGACATCTCGTATAACCTAAATATTAATTTTAAAATAAATTTGAATAATAGATAACCGTAATTAAGTGAGATATGACTATTTTTTTTAAACAAAATCCATCAAAATATTTTTAAAAAATCATTTAGGTTTAATCAAATTATATCTAAAAATTACATCGGAACAATCGTTAACGCTATTAGATATTACATTTTCTTAACTCTGGTTGTGTTCAAACCGTAAAGAACATCATTTGGCTATCTTGTATATGCGAAATAGTAAATTTAAATTATATTCGAATAATAGATAACAGTAATAGAGTGAAATATAATTATTTTTTTAAAAAACAATTCATAAGAAGAATTTTAAAAATAATTTACAGTACATCAAATGAACTTTAAAAATTAAATTGAATTCAAATCGGACAATGCTATAAGCATTAAGTGTTCTATTTTCTTAACCCTGGTTATGTCCAAAACTTAAAAAGGATCATTTAGGTCATCTTGTATAACCTAAATATTAATTTTAATATAAATTTGAATAATAGATAATCGTAATTGAGTGTGATATGACTATTTTTTTTAAACACAATACATCAAAATATTTTTAAAAATCATTTAGGTTTAATCAAATTATATCTAAAAATTACATCGGAACAATCCTTAACGCTATTAGATATTACATTTTCTTAACTCTGGTTGTGTTCAAACCGTAAAAAACGTCTTTTGGCTATCTTGTATATGCGAAATAGTAAATTTAAATTACATTCGAATAATAGATAACAGTAATAGAATGAGATATAATTATTTTTTTAAAAAACAATTCATAAGAAGAATTTTTAAAATAATTTACAGTACATCAAATGAACTTCAAAAATTAAATTGGAATCAAATCGTACAAAGCTATAAGGATTAATTGTTCTATTTTCTTGACCCTGGTTATGTCCAAAACTTAAAAAGGATCATTTGGGTCATCTTGTATAACCTAAATATTAATTTTAATATAAATTTGAATAATAGATAACCGAAATTGAGTGAGATATGACTATGTTTTTTAAACACAATACATCAAAATATTTTTAAAAATCATTTAGGGTTAATCAAATTATATCTAAAAATTACATCGGAACAATCGTTAACGCTATTATTTATTATATTTTTTTAATTCTGGTTGTGTTCAAACCGTAAAAAACATCATTTGGCTATCTTGTGTATGCGAAATAGTAAATTTAAATTATATTCGAATAATAGATAACAGTAATAGAGTGAGATATGATTATTTTTTTTAAAAACAATTCATAAGAAAAATTTTAAAAATAATTTATAGTACATCAAATGAACTTTAAAAATTAAATTGGAATCAAATCGGACAATGCTATAAGGATTAAGTGTTCTATTTTCTTAACCCTGGTTATGTCTAAAACTTAAAAAGGCTCATTTGGATCATCGTGTATAACCTAAATATTAATTTTAAAATAAATTTGAATAATAGATAATCGTAATTGAGTGTGATATGACTATTTTTTTTTAAACACTATACATCAAAATATTTTTAAAAATCATTTAGGTTTAATCAAATTATATCTAAAAATTACATCGGAACAATCCTTAACGCTATTAGATATTACATTTTCTTAACTCTGGTTGTGTTCAAACCGTAAAAAACGTCTTTTGGCTATCTTGTATATGCGAAATAGTAAATTTAAATTACATTCGAATAATAGATAACAGTAATAGAATGAGATATAATTATTTTTTTAAAAAACAATTCATAAGAAGAATTTTTAAAATAATTTACAGTACATCAAATGAACTTCAAAAATTAAATTGGAATCAAATCGTACAAAGCTATAAGGATTAATTGTTCTATTTTCTTGACCCTGGTTATGTCCAAAACTTAAAAAAGATCATTTGGGTCATCTTGTATAACCTAAATATTAATTTTAATATAAATTTGAATAATAGATAACCGAAATTGAGTGAGATATGACTATTTTTTTTAAACACAATACATCAAAATATTTTTAAAAATCATTTAGGGTTAATCAAATTATATCTAAAAATTACATCGGAATAATCGTTAACGCTATTATTTATTATATTTTATTAATTCTGGTTGTGTTCAAACCGTAAAAAACATCATTTGGCTATCTTGTGTATGCGAAATAGTAAATTTAAATTATATTCGAATAATAGATAACAGTAATAGAGTGAAATATGATTATTTTTTTAAAAAACAATTCATAAGAAAAAATTTAAAAATAATTAACAGTACATTAAATGAACTTTAAAAATTAAATTGGAATCAAATCGGGCAATGCTATAAGGATTAAGTGTTCTATTTTCTTAACCCTGGTTATGTCTAAAATTTAAAAAGGATCATTTGGGACATCTCGTATAACCTAAATATTAATTTTAAAATAAATTTGAATAATAGATAACCGTAATTAAGTGAGATATAACTATTTTTTTTAAACACAATCCATTAAAATATTTTTAAAAAATCATTTAATGTTAATCAAATTATATCTAAAAATTAAATCGGAACAATCGTTAACGCTATTAGTTACTATATTTTCTTAACTCTGGTTGTGTTCAAACCGTAAAAAACATCATTTGGCTATCTTATGTATGCGAAATAGTAAATTTAAATTATATTCGAATAATAGATAACAGTAATAGAGTGAGATATGATTATTTTTTTTAAAAACAATTCATAAGAAAAATTTTAAAAATAATTTACAGTACATTAAATGAACTTCAAAAGTTAAATTTGAATCAAATCGGACAATGCTATAAGGATTAATTGTTCTATTTTCTTAATCCTGGTTATGTCCAAAACTTAAAAAGGATCATTTGGGTCATCTTGTATAACCTAAATATTAATTTTAAAATAAATTTGAATAATAGATAACCGTAATTGAGTGAGATATGACTATTTTTTTTAAACACATTACATCAAAATATTTTTAAAAATCATTTAGGGTTAATCAAATTATATCTAAAAATTACATCGGAACAATCGTTAACGCTATTAGTTACTATATTTTCTTAACTCTGGTTGTGTTCAAACCGTAAAAAACATCATTTGGCTATCTTATATATGCGAAATAGTAAATTTAAATTATATTCGAATAATAGATAACAGTAATAGAGTGAGATATGATTATTTTTTTAAAAAACAATTCATAAGAAAAATTTCAAAAATAATTTATAGTACATCAAATGAACTTTAAAAATTAAATTGGAATCAAATCGGACAATGCTATAAGTATTAATTGTTCTATTTTCTTAGCCCTGGTTATGTCCAAAACTTAAAAAGGATCATTTGGGTCATCTTGTATAACCTAAATATTAATTTTAAAATAAATTTGAATAATAGATAACCGTAATTGAGTGAGATATAACCATTTTTTTTAAATACAATACATCAAAATATTTTTAAAAATCATTTAATGTTAATCAAATTATATCTAAAAATTAAATCGGAACAATCGTTAACGCTATTAGTTA
The DNA here is from genome assembly GCF_022605725.1 of Anthonomus grandis grandis. NCBI lineage: Eukaryota > Metazoa > Arthropoda > Insecta > Coleoptera > Curculionidae > Anthonomus > Anthonomus grandis. The sequence goes on from NC_065558.1 coordinate 25,752,547, forward strand.
CTATATTTTCTTAACTCTGGTTGTGTTCAAACCGTAAAAAACATCATTTGGCTATCTTATATATGCGAAATAGTAAATTTAAATTATATTCGAATAATAGATAACAGTAATAAAGTGAGATATGATTATTTTTTTTAAAAACAATTCATAAGAAAAATTTTAAAAATAATTTATAGTACATCAAATGAACTTTAAAAATTAAATTGGAATCAAATCGGACGATGCTATAAGGATTAATTGTTCTATTTTCTTAACCCTGATTATGTCCAAAACTTAAAAAGGCTCATTTGTGTCATCTTGTATAATCTAAATATTAATTTTGAATTAAATTTGAATAATATTAAATTTATTTTATTTTTTTAATATTAATTTTAAAATAAACCGTAAAAAACATCATTTAACTATCTTATATATGCGAAATAGTAAATTTAAATTATATTCGAATAATAGATAACAGTAATAGAGTGAGATATGATTATTTTTTTAAAAAACAATTCATAAGAAAAATTTTAAAAATAATTTATAGTACATCAAATGAACATTAAAAATTAAATTGGAATCAAATCGGACAATGCTATAAGGATTAATTGTTCTATTTTCTTAACCCTGGTTATGTCCAAAACTTAAAAAGGATCATTTGGGTCATCTTGTATAACCTAAATATTAATTTTAAAATAAATTTGAATAATAGATAACCGTAATTGAGTGAGATATAACCATTTTTTTTAAATACAATACATCAAAATATTTTTAAAAATCATTTAATGTTAATCAAATTATATCTAAAAATTAAATCGGAACAATCGTTAACGCTATTAGTTACTATATTTTCTTAACTCTGGTTGTGTTCAAACCGTAAAAAACATCATTTGGCTATCTTATATATGCGAAATAGTAAATTTAAATTATATTCGAATAATAGATAACAGTAATAGAGTGAAATATGATTATTTTTTTAAAAAACAATTCATAAGAAAAATTTTAAAAATAATTTATAGTACATCAAATGAACTTTAAAAATTAAATTGGAATCAAATCGGACAATATAATTATTTTTTTAAAAAACAATTCATAAGAAGAATTTTTAAAATAATTTACAGTACATCAAATGAACTTCAAAAATTAAATTGGAATCAAATCGTACAAAGCTATAAGGATTAATTGTTCTATTTTCTTAACCCTGGTTATGTCCAAAACTTAAAAAGGATCATTTGGGTCATCTTGTATAACCTAAATATTAATTTTAATATAAATTTGAATAATAGATAACCGAAATTGAGTGAGATATGACTATTTTTTTTAAACACAATACATCAAAATATTTTTAAAAATCATTTAGGGTTAATCAAATTATATCTAAAAATTACATTGGAACAATCGTTAACGCTATTATTTATTATATTTTTTTAATTCTGGTTGTGTTCAAACCGTAAAAAGCATCATTTGACTATCTTGTGTATGCGAAATAGTAAATTTAAATTATATTCGAATAATAGATAACAGTAATAGAGTGAAATATGATTATTTTTTTAAAAAACAATTCATAAGAAAAAATTTAAAAATAATTAACAGTACATTAAATGAACTTTAAAAATTAAATTGGAATCAAATCGGGCAATGCTATAAGGATTAAGTGTTCTAGTTTCTTAACCCTGGTTATGTCTAAAATTTAAAAAGGATCAATTGGGACATCTCGTATAACCTAAATATTAATTTTAAAATAAATTTGAATAATAGATAACCGTAATTAAGTGAGAGATGACTATTTTTTTTAAACACAATCCATTAAAATATTTTTAAAAAATCATTTAATGTTAATCAAATTATATCTAAAAATTAAATCGGAACAATCGTTAACGCTATTAGTTACTATATTTTCTTAACTCTGGTTGTGTTCAAACCGTAAAAAACATCATTTGGCTATCTTATATATCCGAAATAGTAAATTTAAATTATATTCGAATAATAGATAACAGTAATAGAGTGAGATATGATTATTTTTTTTAAAAACAATTCATAAGAAAAATTTTAAAAATAATTTACAGTACATTAAATGAACTTCAAAAGTTAAATTTGAATCAAATCGGACAATGCTTTAAGGATTAATTGTTCTATTTTCTTAATCCTGGTTATGTCCAAAACTTAAAAAGGATCATTTGGGTCATCTTGTATAACCTAAATATTAATTTTAAAATAAATTTGAATAATAGATAACCGTAATTGAGTGAGATATGACTATTTTTTTTAAACACATTACATCAAAATATTTTTAAAAATCATTTAGGGTTAATCAAATTATATCTAAAAATTACATCGGAACAATCGTTAACGCTATTAGTTACTATATTTTCTTAACTCTGGTTCTGTTCAAACCGTAAAAAACATCATTTGGCTATCTTATATATGCGAAATAGTAAATTTAAATTATATTCGAATAATAGATAACAGTAATAGAGTGAGATATGATTATTTTTTTAACAAACAATTCATAAGAAAAATTTTAAAAATAATTTATAGTACATCAAATGAACTTTAAAAATTAAATTGGAATCAAATCGGACAATGCTATAAGGTTTAATTGTTCTATTTTCTTAACCCTGGTTATGTCTAAAACTTAAAAAGGCTCATTTGGATCATCGTGTATAACCTAAATATTAATTTTAAAATAAATTTGAATAATAGATAATCGTAATTGAGTGTGATATGACTATTTTTTTTAAACACAATACATCAAAATATTTTTAAAAATCATTTAGGTTTAATCAAATTATATCTAAAAATTACATCGGAACAATCCTTAACGCTATTAGATATTACATTTTCTTAACTCTGGTTGTGTTCAAACCGTAAAAAACGTCTTTTGGCTATCTTGTATATGCGAAATAGTAAATTTAAATTACATTCGAATAATAGATAACAGTAATAGAATGAGATATAATTATTTTTTTAAAAAACAATTCATAAGAAGAATTTTTAAAATAATTTACAGTACATCAAATGAACTTCAAAAATTAAATTGGAATCAAATCGTACAAAGCTATAAGGATTAATTGTTCTATTTTCTTGACCCTGGTTATGTCCAAAACTTAAAAGAGATCATTTGGGTCATCTTGTATAACCTAAATATTAATTTTAATATAAATTTGAACAATAGATAACCGAAATTGAATGAGATATGACTATTTTTTTTAAACACAATACATCAAAATATTTTTAAAAATCATTTAGGGTTAATCAAATTATATATAAAAATTACATCGGAACAATCGTTAACGCTATTATTTATTATATTTTTTTAATTCTGGTTGTGTTCAAACCGTAAAAAACATCATTTGGCTATCTTGTGTATGCGAAATAGTAAATTTAAATTATATTCGAATAATAGATAACAGTAATAGAGTGAGATATGATTATTTTTTTTAAAAACAATTCATAAGAAAAATTTTAAAAATAATTTATAGTACATCAAATGAACTTTAAAAATTAAATTGGAATCAAATCGGACAATGCTATAAGGATTAAGTGTTCTATTTTCTTAACCCTGGTTATGTCTAAAACTTAAAAAGGCTCATTTGGATCATCGTGTATAACCTAAATATTAATTTTAAAATAAATTTGAATAATAGATAATCGTAATTGAGTGTGATATGACTATTTTTTTTTAAACACAATACATCAAAATATTTTTAAAAATCATTTAGGTTTAATCAAATTATATCTAAAAATTACATCGGAACAATCCTTAACGCTATTAGATATTACATTTTCTTAACTCTGGTTGTGTTCAAACCGTAAAAAACGTCTTTTGGCTATCTTGTATATGCGAAATAGTAAATTTAAATTACATTCGAATAATAGATAACAGTAATAGAATGAGATATAATTATTTTTTTAAAAAACAATTCATAAGAAGAATTTTTAAAATAATTTACAGTACATCAAATGAACTTCAAAAATTAAATTGGAATCAAATCGTACAAAGCTATAAGGATTAATTGTTCTATTTTCTTGACCCTGGTTATGTCCAAAACTTAAAAAGGATCATTTGGGTCATCTTGTATAACCTAAATATTAATTTTAATATAAATTTGAATAATAGATAACCGAAATTGACTGAGATATGACAATTTTTTTTAAACACAATACATCAAAATATTTTTAAAAATCATTTAGAGTTAATCAAATTATATCTAAAAATTACATCGGAACAATCGTTAACGCTATTATTTATTATATTTTATTAATTCTGGTTGTGTTCAAACCGTAAAAAACATCATTTGGCTATCTTGTGTATGCGAAATAGTAAATTTAAATTATATTCGAATAATAGATAACAGTAATAGAGTGAAATATGATTATTTTTTTAAAAAACAATTCATAAGAAAAAATTTAAAAATAATTAACAGTACATTAAATGAACTTTAAAAATTAAATTGGAATCAAATCGGGCAATGCTATAAGGATTAAGTGTTCTATTTTCTTAACCCTGGTTATGTCTAAAATTTAAAAAGGATCATTTGGGACATCTCGTATAACCTAAATATTAATTTTAAAATAAATTTGAATAATAAATAACCGTAATTAACTGAGATATAACTATTTTTTTTAAACACAATCCATTAAAATATTTTTAAAAAATCATTTAATGTTAATCAAATTATATCTAAAAATTAAATCGGAACAATCGTTAACGCTATTAGTTACTATATTTTCTTAACTCTGGTTGTGTTCAAACCGTAAAAAACATCATTTGGCTATCTTATATATGCGAAATAGTAAATTTAAATTATATTCGAATAATAGATAACAGTAATAGAGTGAGATATGATTATTTTTTTAAAAAACAATTCATAAGAAAAATTTCAAAAATAATTTATAGTACATCAAATGAACTTTAAAAATTAAATTGAATTCAAATCGGACAATGCTATAAGCATTAAGTGTTCTATTTTCTTAACCCTGGTTATGTCCAAAACTTAAAAAGGATCATTTAGGTCATCTTGTATAATCTAAATATTAATTTTGAATTAAATTTGAATAATAGATAACCGTAATTGAGTGAGATATGACTATTTTTTTTAAACATATTACATCAAAATATTTTTAAAAATCATTTAGGGTTAATCAAATTATATCTAAAAATTACATCGGAACAATCGTTAACGCTATTAGATATTACATTTTCTTAACTCTGGTTGTGTTCAAACCGTAAAGAACATCATTTGGCTATCTTGTATATGCGAAATAGTAAATTTAAATTATATTCGAATAATAGATAACAGTAATAGAGTGAGATATAATTATTTTTTTAAAAAACAATTCATAAGAAGAATTTTAAAAATAATTTACAGTACATCAAATGAACTTTAAAAATTAAATTGAATTCAAATCGGACAATGCTATAAGCATTAAGTGTTCTATTTTCTTAACCCTGGTTATGTCCAAAACTTAAAAAGGATCATTTAGGTCATCTTGTATAACCTAAATATTAATTTTAATATAAATTTGAATAATAGATAACCGTAATTAAGTGAGATATGACTATTTTTTTTAAACACAATCCATCAAAATATTTTTAAAAAATCATTTAATGTTAATCAAATTATATCTAAAAATTAAATCGGAACAATCGTTAACGCTATTAGTTACTATATTTTCTTAACTCTGGTTGTGTTCAAACCATAAAAAACATCATTTGGCTATCTTGTATATGCGATATAGTAAATTTAAATTATATTCGAATAATAGATAACAGTAAGAGAGTGAGATATAATTATTTTTTTAAAAAACAATTCATAAGAAAAAATTTAAAAATAATTAACAGTACATTAAATGAACTTTAAAAATTAAATTGGAATCAAATCGGACGATGCTATAAGGATTAATTGTTCTATTTTCTTAACCCTGATTATGTCCAAAACTTAAAAAGGCTCATTTGTGTCATCTTGTATAATCTAAATATTAATTTTGAATTAAATTTAAATAAATTTGAATAATATTAAATTTATTTTATTTTTTTAATATTAATTTTAAAATAAACCGTAAAAAACATCATTTGGCTATCTTATATATGCGAAATAGTAAATTTAAATTATATTCGAATAATAGATAACAGTAATAGAGTGAGATATGATTATTTTTTTAAAAAACAATTCATAAGAAAAATTTTAAAAATAATTTATAGTACATCAAATGAACATTAAAAATTAAATTGGAATCAAATCGGACAATGCTATAAGGATTAATTGTTCTATTTTCTTAACCCTGGTTATGTCCAAAACTTAAAAAGGATCATTTGGGTCATCTTGTATAACCTAAATATTAATTTTAAAATAAATTTGAATAATAGATAACCGTAATTGAGTGAGATATAACCATTTTTTTTAAATACAATACATCAAAATATTTTTAAAAATCATTTAATGTTAATCAAATTATATCTAAAAATTAAATCGGAACAATCGTTAACGCTATTAGTTACTATATTTTCTTAACTCTGGTTGTGTTCAAACCGTAAAAAACATCATTTGGCTATCTTATATATGCGAAATAGTAAATTTAAATTATATTCGAATAATAGATAACAGTAATAGAGTGAGATATGATTATTTTTTTAAAAAACAATTCATAAGAAAAATTTTAAAAATAATTTATAGTACATCAAATGAACTTTAAAAATTAAATTGGAATCAAATCGGACAATATAATTATTTTTTTAAAAAACAATTCATAAGAAGAATTTTTAAAATAATTTACAGTACATCAAATGAACTTCAAAAATTAAATTGGAATCAAATCGTACAAAGCTATAAGGAGGATTAATTGTTCTATTTTCTTAACCCTGGTTATGTCCAAAACTTATAAAGGATCATTTGGGTCATCTTGTATAACCTAAATATTAATTTTAATATAAATTTGAATAATAGATAACCGAAATTGAGTGAGATATGACTATTTTTTTTAAACACAATACATCAGAATATTTTTAAAAATCATTTAGGGTTAATCAAATTATATCTAAAAATTACATTGGAACAATCGTTAACGCTATGATTTATTATATTTTTTTAATTCTGGTTGTGTTCAAACCGTAAAAAGCATCATTTGACTATCTTGTATATGCGAAATAGTAAATTTAAATTATATTCGAATAATAGATAACAGTAATAGAGTGAAATATGATTATTTTTTTAAAAAACAATTCATAAGAAAAAATTTAAAAATAATTAACAGTACATTAAATGAACTTTAAAAATTAAATTGGAATCAAATCGGGCAATGCTATAAGGATTAAGTGTTCTATTTTCTTAACCCTGGTTATGTCTAAAATTTAAAAAGGATCAATTGGGACATCTCGTATAACCTAAATATTAATTTTAAAATAAATTTGAATAATAGATAACCGTAATTAAGTGAGATATGACTATTTTTTTTAAACACAATCCATTAAAATATTTTTAAAAAATCATTTAATGTTAATCAAATTATATCTAAAAATTAAATCGGAACAATCGTTAACGCTATTAGTTACTATATTTTCTTAACTCTGGTTGTGTTCAAACCGTAAAAAACATCATTTGGCTATCTTATATATGCGAAATAGTAAATTTAAATTATATTCGAATAATAGATAACAGTAATAGAGTGAGATATGATTATTTTTTTTAAAAACAATTCATAAGAAAAATTTTAAACATAATTTACAGTACATTAAATGAACTTCAAAAGTTAAATTTGAATGAAATCGGACAATGCTATAAGGATTAATTGTTCTATTTTCTTAATCCTGGTTATGTCCAAAACTTAAAAAGGATCATTTGGGTCATCTTGTATAACCTAAATATTAATTTTAAAATAAATTTGAATAATAGATAACCGTAATTGAGTGAGATATGACTATTTTTTTTAAACACATTACATCAAAATATTTTTAAAAATCATTTAGGGTTAATCAAATTATATCTAAAAATTACATCGGAACAATCGTTAACGCTATTAGTTACTATATTTTCTTAATTCTGGTTCTGTTCAAACCGTAAAAAACATCATTTGGCTATCTTATATATGCGAAATAGTAAATTTAAATTATATTCGAATAATAGATAACAGTAATAGAGTGAGATATGATTATTTTTTTAACAAACAATTCATAAGAAAAATTTTAAAAATAATTTATAGTACATCAAATGAACTTTAAAAATTAAATTGGAATCAAATCGGACAATGCTATAAGGTTTAATTGTTCTATTTTCTTAACCCTGGTTATGTCTAAAACTTAAAAAGGATCATTTGGGACATTTCGTATTACCTAAATATTAATTTTAAAATAAATTTTAATAATAGATGACCGTAATTAAGTGAGATATGACTATTTTTTTTAAACACAATCCATCAAAATATTTTAAAAAAATCATTTAATGTTAATCAAATTATATCTAAAAATTAAATCGGAACAATCGTTAACGCTATTATTTATTATATTTTTTTAATTCTGGTTGTGTTCAAACCGTAAAAAACATCATTTGGCTATCTTGTGTATGCGAAATAGTAAATTTAAATTATATTCGAATAATAGATAACAGTAATAGAGTGAGATATGATTATTTTTTTTTAAAACAATTCATAAGAAAAATTTTAAAAATAATTTATAGTACATCAAATGAACTTTAAAAATTAAATTGGAATCAAATCGGACAATGCTATAAGGATTAAGTGTTCTATTTTCTTAACCCTGGTTATGTCTAAAACTTAAAAAGGCTCATTTGGATCATCGTGTATAACCTAAATATTAATTTTAAAATAAATTTGAATAATAGATAATCGTAATTGAGTGTGATATGACTATTTTTTTTTAAACACAATACATCAAAATATTTTTAAAAATCATTTAGGTTTAATCAAATTATATCTAAAAATTACATCGGAACAATCCTTAACGCTATTAGATATTACATTTTCTTAACTCTGGTTGTGTTCAAACCGTAAAAAACGTCTTTTGGCTATCTTGTATATGCGAAATAGTAAATTTAAATTACATTCGAATAATAGATAACAGTAATAGAATGAGATATAATTATTTTTTTAAAAAACAATTCATAAGAAGAATTTTTAAAATAATTTACAGTACATCAAATGAACTTCAAAAATTAAATTGGAATCAAATCGTACAAAGCTATAAGGATTAATTGTTCTATTTTCTTGACCCTGGTTATGTCCAAAACTTAAAAAGGATCATTTGGGTCATCTTGTATAACCTAAATATTAATTTTAATATAAATTTGAATAATAGATAACCGAAATTGAGTGAGATATGACTATTTTTTTTAAACACAATACATCAAAATATTTTTAAAAATCATTTAGGGTTAATCAAATTATATCTAAAAACTACATCGGAACAATCGTTAACGCTATTATTTATTATATTTTTTTAATTCTGGTTGTGTTCAAACCGTAAAAAACATCATTTGGCTATCTTATATATGCGAAATAGTAAATTTAAATTATATTCGAATAATAGATAACAGTAATAGAGTGAGATATGATTATTTTTTTTAAAAACAATTCATAAGAAAAATTTTAAAAATAATTTACAGTACATTAAATGAACTTCAAAAGTTAAATTTGAATCAAATCGGACAATGCTATAAGGATTAATTGTTCTATTTTCTTAATCCTGGTTATGTCCAAAACTTAAAAAGGATCATTTGGGTCATCTTGTATAACCTAAATATTAATTTTAAAATAAATTTGAATAACAGATAACCGTAATTAAGTGAGATATGACTATTTTTTTTAAACACAATACATCAAAATATTTTTAAAAATCATTTAGGGTTAATCAAATTATATCTAAAAACTACATCGGAACAATCGTTAACGCTATTATTTATTATATTTTTTTAATTCTGGTTGTGTTCAAACCGTAAAAAACATCATTTGGCTATCTTGTGTATGCGAAATAGTAAATTTAAATTATATTCGAATAATAGATAACAGTAATAGAGTGAAATATGATTATTTTTTTAAAAAACAATTCATAAGAAAAAATTTAAAAATAATTAACAGTACATTAAATGAACTTTAAAAATTAAATTGGAATCAAATCGGGCAATGCTATAAGGATTAAGTGTTCTATTTTCTTAACCCTGGTTATGTCTAAAATTTAAAAAGGATCATTTGGGACATCTCGTATAACCTAAATATTAATTTTAAAATAAATTTGAATAATAGATAACCGTAATTAAGTGAGATATAACTATTTTTTTTAAACACAATCCATTAAAATATTTTTAAAAAATCATTTAATGTTAATCAAATTATATCTAAAAATTAAATCGGAACAATCGTTAACGCTATTAGTTACTATATTTTCTTAACTCTGGTTGTGTTCAAACCGTAAAAAACATCATTTGGCTATCTTATGTATGCGAAATAGTAAATTTAAATTATATTCGAATAATAGATAACAGTAATAGAGTGAGATATGATTATTTTTTTTAAAAACAATTCATAAGAAAAATTTTAAAAATAATTTACAGTACATTAAATGAACTTCAAAAGTTAAATTTGAATCAAATCGGACAATGCTATAAGGATTAATTGTTCTATTTTCTTAATCCTGGTTATGTCCAAAACTTAAAAAGGATCATTTGGGTCATCTTGTATAACCTAAATATTAATTTTAAAATAAATTTGAATAATAGATAACCGTAATTGAGTGAGATATGACTATTTTTTTTAAACACATTACATCAAAATATTTTTAAAAATCATTTAGGGTTAATCAAATTATATCTAAAAATTACATCGGAACAATCGTTAACGCTATTAGTTACTATATTTTCTTAACTCTGGTTGTGTTCAAACCGTAAAAAACATCATTTGGCTATCTTATATATGCGAAATAGTAAATTTAAATTATATTCGAATAATAGATAACAGTAATAGAGTGAGATATGATTATTTTTTTAAAAAACAATTCATAAGAAAAATTTCAAAAATAATTTATAGTACATCAAATGAACTTTAAAAATTAAATTGGAATCAAATCGGACAATGCTATAAGTATTAATTGTTCTATTTTCTTAGCCCTGGTTATGTCCAAAACTTAAAAAGGATCATTTGGGTCATCTTGTATAACCTAAATATTAATTTTAAAATAAATTTGAATAATAGATAACCGTAATTGAGTGAGATATAACCATTTTTTTTAAATACAATACATCAAAATATTTTTAAAAATCATTTAATGTTAATCAAATTATATCTAAAAATTAAATCGGAACAATCGTTAACGCTATTAGTTACTATATTTTCTTAACTCTGGTTGTGTTCAAACCGTAAAAAACATCATTTGGCTATCTTATATATGCGAAATAGTAAATTTAAATTATATTCGAATAATAGATAACAGTAATAAAGTGAGATATGATTATTTTTTTTAAAAACAATTCATAAGAAAAATTTTAAAAATAATTTATAGTACATCAAATGAACTTTAAAAATTAAATTGGAATCAAATCGGACGATGCTATAAGGATTAATTGTTCTATTTTCTTAACCCTGATTATGTCCAAAACTTAAAAAGGCTCATTTGTGTCATCTTGTATAATCTAAATATTAATTTTGAATTAAATTTGAATAATATTAAATTTATTTTATTTTTTTAATATTAATTTTAAAATAAACCGTAAAAAACATCATTTAACTATCTTATATATGCGAAATAGTAAATTTAAATTATATTCGAATAATAGATAACAGTAATAGAGTGAGATATGATTATTTTTTTAAAAAACAATTCATAAGAAAAATTTTAAAAATAATTTATAGTACATCAAATGAACATTAAAAATTAAATTGGAATCAAATCGGACAATGCTATAAGGATTAATTGTTCTATTTTCTTAACCCTGGTTATGTCCAAAACTTAAAAAGGATCATTTGGGTCATCTTGTATAACCTAAATATTAATTTTAAAATAAATTTGAATAATAGATAACCGTAATTGAGTGAGATATAACCATTTTTTTTAAATACAATACATCAAAATATTTTTAAAAATCATTTAATGTTAATCAAATTATATCTAAAAATTAAATCGGAACAATCGTTAACGCTATTAGTTACTATATTTTCTTAACTCTGGTTGTGTTCAAACCGTAAAAAACATCATTTGGCTATCTTATATATGCGAAATAGTAAATTTAAATTATATTCGAATAATAGATAACAGTAATAGAGTGAAATATGATTATTTTTTTAAAAAACAATTCATAAGAAAAATTTTAAAAATAATTTATAGTACATCAAATGAACTTTAAAAATTAAATTGGAATCAAATCGGACAATATAATTATTTTTTTAAAAAACAATTCATAAGAAGAATTTTTAAAATAATTTACAGTACATCAAATGAACTTCAAAAATTAAATTGGAATCAAATCGTACAAAGCTATAAGGATTAATTGTTCTATTTTCTTAACCCTGGTTATGTCCAAAACTTAAAAAGGATCATTTGGGTCATCTTGTATAACCTAAATATTAATTTTAATATAAATTTGAATAATAGATAACCGAAATTGAGTGAGATATGACTATTTTTTTTAAACACAATACATCAAAATATTTTTAAAAATCATTTAGGGTTAATCAAATTATATCTAAAAATTACATTGGAACAATCGTTAACGCTATTATTTATTATATTTTTTTAATTCTGGTTGTGTTCAAACCGTAAAAAGCATCATTTGACTATCTTGTGTATGCGAAATAGTAAATTTAAATTATATTCGAATAATAGATAACAGTAATAGAGTGAAATATGATTATTTTTTTAAAAAACAATTCATAAGAAAAAATTTAAAAATAATTAACAGTACATTAAATGAACTTTAAAAATTAAATTGGAATCAAATCGGGCAATGCTATAAGGATTAAGTGTTCTAGTTTCTTAACCCTGGTTATGTCTAAAATTTAAAAAGGATCAATTGGGACATCTCGTATAACCTAAATATTAATTTTAAAATAAATTTGAATAATAGATAACCGTAATTAAGTGAGAGATGACTATTTTTTTTAAACACAATCCATTAAAATATTTTTAAAAAATCATTTAATGTTAATCAAATTATATCTAAAAATTAAATCGGAACAATCGTTAACGCTATTAGTTACTATATTTTCTTAACTCTGGTTGTGTTCAAACCGTAAAAAACATCATTTGGCTATCTTATATATCCGAAATAGTAAATTTAAATTATATTCGAATAATAGATAACAGTAATAGAGTGAGATATGATTATTTTTTTTAAAAACAATTCATAAGAAAAATTTTAAAAATAATTTACAGTACATTAAATGAACTTCAAAAGTTAAATTTGAATCAAATCGGACAATGCTTTAAGGATTAATTGTTCTATTTTCTTAATCCTGGTTATGTCCAAAACTTAAAAAGGATCATTTGGGTCATCTTGTATAACCTAAATATTAATTTTAAAATAAATTTGAATAATAGATAACCGTAATTGAGTGAGATATGACTATTTTTTTTAAACACATTACATCAAAATATTTTTAAAAATCATTTAGGGTTAATCAAATTATATCTAAAAATTACATCGGAACAATCGTTAACGCTATTAGTTACTATATTTTCTTAACTCTGGTTCTGTTCAAACCGTAAAAAACATCATTTGGCTATCTTATATATGCGAAATAGTAAATTTAAATTATATTCGAATAATAGATAACAGTAATAGAGTGAGATATGATTATTTTTTTAACAAACAATTCATAAGAAAAATTTTAAAAATAATTTATAGTACATCAAATGAACTTTAAAAATTAAATTGGAATCAAATCGGACAATGCTATAAGGTTTAATTGTTCTATTTTCTTAACCCTGGTTATGTCTAAAACTTAAAAAGGCTCATTTGGATCATCGTGTATAACCTAAATATTAATTTTAAAATAAATTTGAATAATAGATAATCGTAATTGAGTGTGATATGACTATTTTTTTTAAACACAATACATCAAAATATTTTTAAAAATCATTTAGGTTTAATCAAATTATATCTAAAAATTACATCGGAACAATCCTTAACGCTATTAGATATTACATTTTCTTAACTCTGGTTGTGTTCAAACCGTAAAAAACGTCTTTTGGCTATCTTGTATATGCGAAATAGTAAATTTAAATTACATTCGAATAATAGATAACAGTAATAGAATGAGATATAATTATTTTTTTAAAAAACAATTCATAAGAAGAATTTTTAAAATAATTTACAGTACATCAAATGAACTTCAAAAATTAAATTGGAATCAAATCGTACAAAGCTATAAGGATTAATTGTTCTATTTTCTTGACCCTGGTTATGTCCAAAACTTAAAAGAGATCATTTGGGTCATCTTGTATAACCTAAATATTAATTTTAATATAAATTTGAACAATAGATAACCGAAATTGAGTGAGATATGACTATTTTTTTTAAACACAATACATCAAAATATTTTTAAAAATCATTTAGGGTTAATCAAATTATATATAAAAATTACATCGGAACAATCGTTAACGCTATTATTTATTATATTTTTTTAATTCTGGTTGTGTTCAAACCGTAAAAAACATCATTTGGCTATCTTGTGTATGCGAAATAGTAAATTTAAATTATATTCGAATAATAGATAACAGTAATAGAGTGAGATATGATTATTTTTTTTAAAAACAATTCATAAGAAAAATTTTAAAAATAATTTATAGTACATCAAATGAACTTTAAAAATTAAATTGGAATCAAATCGGACAATGCTATAAGGATTAAGTGTTCTATTTTCTTAACCCTGGTTATGTCTAAAACTTAAAAAGGCTCATTTGGATCATCGTGTATAACCTAAATATTAATTTTAAAATAAATTTGAATAATAGATAATCGTAATTGAGTGTGATATGACTATTTTTTTTTAAACACAATACATCAAAATATTTTTAAAAATCATTTAGGTTTAATCAAATTATATCTAAAAATTACATCGGAACAATCCTTAACGCTATTAGATATTACATTTTCTTAACTCTGGTTGTGTTCAAACCGTAAAAAACGTCTTTTGGCTATCTTGTATATGCGAAATAGTAAATTTAAATTACATTCGAATAATAGATAACAGTAATAGAATGAGATATAATTATTTTTTTAAAAAACAATTCATAAGAAGAATTTTTAAAATAATTTACAGTACATCAAATGAACTTCAAAAATTAAATTGGAATCAAATCGTACAAAGCTATAAGGATTAATTGTTCTATTTTCTTGACCCTGGTTATGTCCAAAACTTAAAAAGGATCATTTGGGTCATCTTGTATAACCTAAATATTAATTTTAATATAAATTTGAATAATAGATAACCGAAATTGACTGAGATATGACAATTTTTTTTAAACACAATACATCAAAATATTTTTAAAAATCATTTAGAGTTAATCAAATTATATCTAAAAATTACATCGGAACAATCGTTAACGCTATTATTTATTATATTTTATTAATTCTGGTTGTGTTCAAACCGTAAAAAACATCATTTGGCTATCTTGTGTATGCGAAATAGTAAATTTAAATTATATTCGAATAATAGATAACAGTAATAGAGTGAAATATGATTATTTTTTTAAAAAACAATTCATAAGAAAAAATTTAAAAATAATTAACAGTACATTAAATGAACTTTAAAAATTAAATTGGAATCAAATCGGGCAATGCTATAAGGATTAAGTGTTCTATTTTCTTAACCCTGGTTATGTCTAAAATTTAAAAAGGATCATTTGGGACATCTCGTATAACCTAAATATTAATTTTAAAATAAATTTGAATAATAAATAACCGTAATTAACTGAGATATAACTATTTTTTTTAAACACAATCCATTAAAATATTTTTAAAAAATCATTTAATGTTAATCAAATTATATCTAAAAATTAAATCGGAACAATCGTTAACGCTATTAGTTACTATATTTTCTTAACTCTGGTTGTGTTCAAACCGTAAAAAACATCATTTGGCTATCTTATATATGCGAAATAGTAAATTTAAATTATATTCGAATAATAGATAACAGTAATAGAGTGAGATATGATTATTTTTTTAAAAAACAATTCATAAGAAAAATTTCAAAAATAATTTATAGTACATCAAATGAACTTTAAAAATTAAATTGAATTCAAATCGGACAATGCTATAAGCATTAAGTGTTCTATTTTCTTAACCCTGGTTATGTCCAAAACTTAAAAAGGATCATTTAGGTCATCTTGTATAATCTAAATATTAATTTTGAATTAAATTTGAATAATAGATAACCGTAATTGAGTGAGATATGACTATTTTTTTTAAACATATTACATCAAAATATTTTTAAAAATCATTTAGGGTTAATCAAATTATATCTAAAAATTACATCGGAACAATCGTTAACGCTATTAGATATTACATTTTCTTAACTCTGGTTGTGTTCAAACCGTAAAGAACATCATTTGGCTATCTTGTATATGCGAAATAGTAAATTTAAATTATATTCGAATAATAGATAACAGTAATAGAGTGAGATATAATTATTTTTTTAAAAAACAATTCATAAGAAGAATTTTAAAAATAATTTACAGTACATCAAATGAACTTTAAAAATTAAATTGAATTCAAATCGGACAATGCTATAAGCATTAAGTGTTCTATTTTCTTAACCCTGGTTATGTCCAAAACTTAAAAAGGATCATTTAGGTCATCTTGTATAACCTAAATATTAATTTTAATATAAATTTGAATAATAGATAACCGTAATTAAGTGAGATATGACTATTTTTTTTAAACACAATCCATCAAAATATTTTTAAAAAATCATTTAATGTTAATCAAATTATATCTAAAAATTAAATCGGAACAATCGTTAACGCTATTAGTTACTATATTTTCTTAACTCTGGTTGTGTTCAAACCATAAAAAACATCATTTGGCTATCTTGTATATGCGATATAGTAAATTTAAATTATATTCGAATAATAGATAACAGTAAGAGAGTGAGATATAATTATTTTTTTAAAAAACAATTCATAAGAAAAAATTTAAAAATAATTAACAGTACATTAAATGAACTTTAAAAATTAAATTGGAATCAAATCGGACGATGCTATAAGGATTAATTGTTCTATTTTCTTAACCCTGATTATGTCCAAAACTTAAAAAGGCTCATTTGTGTCATCTTGTATAATCTAAATATTAATTTTGAATTAAATTTAAATAAATTTGAATAATATTAAATTTATTTTATTTTTTTAATATTAATTTTAAAATAAACCGTAAAAAACATCATTTGGCTATCTTATATATGCGAAATAGTAAATTTAAATTATATTCGAATAATAGATAACAGTAATAGAGTGAGATATGATTATTTTTTTAAAAAACAATTCATAAGAAAAATTTTAAAAATAATTTATAGTACATCAAATGAACATTAAAAATTAAATTGGAATCAAATCGGACAATGCTATAAGGATTAATTGTTCTATTTTCTTAACCCTGGTTATGTCCAAAACTTAAAAAGGATCATTTGGGTCATCTTGTATAACCTAAATATTAATTTTAAAATAAATTTGAATAATAGATAACCGTAATTGAGTGAGATATAACCATTTTTTTTAAATACAATACATCAAAATATTTTTAAAAATCATTTAATGTTAATCAAATTATATCTAAAAATTAAATCGGAACAATCGTTAACGCTATTAGTTACTATATTTTCTTAACTCTGGTTGTGTTCAAACCGTAAAAAACATCATTTGGCTATCTTATATATGCGAAATAGTAAAT
This sequence comes from Anthonomus grandis grandis, assembly GCF_022605725.1. Lineage (NCBI taxonomy): Eukaryota > Metazoa > Arthropoda > Insecta > Coleoptera > Curculionidae > Anthonomus > Anthonomus grandis. The sequence goes on from NC_065558.1 coordinate 25,770,414, forward strand.
TTAAATTATATTCGAATAATAGATAACAGTAATAGAGTGAGATATGATTATTTTTTTAAAAAACAATTCATAAGAAAAATTTTAAAAATAATTTATAGTACATCAAATGAACTTTAAAAATTAAATTGGAATCAAATCGGACAATATAATTATTTTTTTAAAAAACAATTCATAAGAAGAATTTTTAAAATAATTTACAGTACATCAAATGAACTTCAAAAATTAAATTGGAATCAAATCGTACAAAGCTATAAGGAGGATTAATTGTTCTATTTTCTTAACCCTGGTTATGTCCAAAACTTATAAAGGATCATTTGGGTCATCTTGTATAACCTAAATATTAATTTTAATATAAATTTGAATAATAGATAACCGAAATTGAGTGAGATATGACTATTTTTTTTAAACACAATACATCAGAATATTTTTAAAAATCATTTAGGGTTAATCAAATTATATCTAAAAATTACATTGGAACAATCGTTAACGCTATGATTTATTATATTTTTTTAATTCTGGTTGTGTTCAAACCGTAAAAAGCATCATTTGACTATCTTGTATATGCGAAATAGTAAATTTAAATTATATTCGAATAATAGATAACAGTAATAGAGTGAAATATGATTATTTTTTTAAAAAACAATTCATAAGAAAAAATTTAAAAATAATTAACAGTACATTAAATGAACTTTAAAAATTAAATTGGAATCAAATCGGGCAATGCTATAAGGATTAAGTGTTCTATTTTCTTAACCCTGGTTATGTCTAAAATTTAAAAAGGATCAATTGGGACATCTCGTATAACCTAAATATTAATTTTAAAATAAATTTGAATAATAGATAACCGTAATTAAGTGAGATATGACTATTTTTTTTAAACACAATCCATTAAAATATTTTTAAAAAATCATTTAATGTTAATCAAATTATATCTAAAAATTAAATCGGAACAATCGTTAACGCTATTAGTTACTATATTTTCTTAACTCTGGTTGTGTTCAAACCGTAAAAAACATCATTTGGCTATCTTATATATGCGAAATAGTAAATTTAAATTATATTCGAATAATAGATAACAGTAATAGAGTGAGATATGATTATTTTTTTTAAAAACAATTCATAAGAAAAATTTTAAACATAATTTACAGTACATTAAATGAACTTCAAAAGTTAAATTTGAATGAAATCGGACAATGCTATAAGGATTAATTGTTCTATTTTCTTAATCCTGGTTATGTCCAAAACTTAAAAAGGATCATTTGGGTCATCTTGTATAACCTAAATATTAATTTTAAAATAAATTTGAATAATAGATAACCGTAATTGAGTGAGATATGACTATTTTTTTTAAACACATTACATCAAAATATTTTTAAAAATCATTTAGGGTTAATCAAATTATATCTAAAAATTACATCGGAACAATCGTTAACGCTATTAGTTACTATATTTTCTTAATTCTGGTTCTGTTCAAACCGTAAAAAACATCATTTGGCTATCTTATATATGCGAAATAGTAAATTTAAATTATATTCGAATAATAGATAACAGTAATAGAGTGAGATATGATTATTTTTTTAACAAACAATTCATAAGAAAAATTTTAAAAATAATTTATAGTACATCAAATGAACTTTAAAAATTAAATTGGAATCAAATCGGACAATGCTATAAGGTTTAATTGTTCTATTTTCTTAACCCTGGTTATGTCTAAAACTTAAAAAGGATCATTTGGGACATTTCGTATTACCTAAATATTAATTTTAAAATAAATTTTAATAATAGATGACCGTAATTAAGTGAGATATGACTATTTTTTTTAAACACAATCCATCAAAATATTTTAAAAAAATCATTTAATGTTAATCAAATTATATCTAAAAATTAAATCGGAACAATCGTTAACGCTATTATTTATTATATTTTTTTAATTCTGGTTGTGTTCAAACCGTAAAAAACATCATTTGGCTATCTTGTGTATGCGAAATAGTAAATTTAAATTATATTCGAATAATAGATAACAGTAATAGAGTGAGATATGATTATTTTTTTTTAAAACAATTCATAAGAAAAATTTTAAAAATAATTTATAGTACATCAAATGAACTTTAAAAATTAAATTGGAATCAAATCGGACAATGCTATAAGGATTAAGTGTTCTATTTTCTTAACCCTGGTTATGTCTAAAACTTAAAAAGGCTCATTTGGATCATCGTGTATAACCTAAATATTAATTTTAAAATAAATTTGAATAATAGATAATCGTAATTGAGTGTGATATGACTATTTTTTTTTAAACACAATACATCAAAATATTTTTAAAAATCATTTAGGTTTAATCAAATTATATCTAAAAATTACATCGGAACAATCCTTAACGCTATTAGATATTACATTTTCTTAACTCTGGTTGTGTTCAAACCGTAAAAAACGTCTTTTGGCTATCTTGTATATGCGAAATAGTAAATTTAAATTACATTCGAATAATAGATAACAGTAATAGAATGAGATATAATTATTTTTTTAAAAAACAATTCATAAGAAGAATTTTTAAAATAATTTACAGTACATCAAATGAACTTCAAAAATTAAATTGGAATCAAATCGTACAAAGCTATAAGGATTAATTGTTCTATTTTCTTGACCCTGGTTATGTCCAAAACTTAAAAAGGATCATTTGGGTCATCTTGTATAACCTAAATATTAATTTTAATATAAATTTGAATAATAGATAACCGAAATTGAGTGAGATATGACTATTTTTTTTAAACACAATACATCAAAATATTTTTAAAAATCATTTAGGGTTAATCAAATTATATCTAAAAACTACATCGGAACAATCGTTAACGCTATTATTTATTATATTTTTTTAATTCTGGTTGTGTTCAAACCGTAAAAAACATCATTTGGCTATCTTATATATGCGAAATAGTAAATTTAAATTATATTCGAATAATAGATAACAGTAATAGAGTGAGATATGATTATTTTTTTTAAAAACAATTCATAAGAAAAATTTTAAAAATAATTTACAGTACATTAAATGAACTTCAAAAGTTAAATTTGAATCAAATCGGACAATGCTATAAGGATTAATTGTTCTATTTTCTTAATCCTGGTTATGTCCAAAACTTAAAAAGGATCATTTGGGTCATCTTGTATAACCTAAATATTAATTTTAAAATAAATTTGAATAACAGATAACCGTAATTAAGTGAGATATGACTATTTTTTTTAAACACAATACATCAAAATATTTTTAAAAATCATTTAGGGTTAATCAAATTATATCTAAAAACTACATCGGAACAATCGTTAACGCTATTATTTATTATATTTTTTTAATTCTGGTTGTGTTCAAACCGTAAAAAACATCATTTGGCTATCTTGTGTATGCGAAATAGTAAATTTAAATTATATTCGAATAATAGATAACAGTAATAGAGTGAAATATGATTATTTTTTTAAAAAACAATTCATAAGAAAAAATTTAAAAATAATTAACAGTACATTAAATGAACTTTAAAAATTAAATTGGAATCAAATCGGGCAATGCTATAAGGATTAAGTGTTCTATTTTCTTAACCCTGGTTATGTCTAAAATTTAAAAAGGATCAATTGGGACATCTCGTATAACCTAAATATTAATTTTAAAATAAATTTGAATAATAGATAACCGTAATTAAGTGAGATATGACTATTTTTTTTAAACACAATCCATTAAAATATTTTTAAAAAATCATTTAATGTTAATCAAATTATATCTAAAAATTAAATCGGAACAATCGTTAACGCTATTAGTTACTATATTTTCTTAACTCTGGTTGTGTTCAAACCGTAAAAAACATCATTTGGCTATCTTATATATGCGAAATAGTAAATTTAAATTATATTCGAATAATAGATAACAGTAATAGAGTGAGATATGATTATTTTTTTAAAAAACAATTCATAAGACAAATTTTAAAAATAATTTATAGTACATCAAATGAACTTTAAAAATTAAATTGGAATCAAATCGGACAATATAATTATTTTTTTAAAAAACAATTCATAAGAAGAATTTTTAAAATAATTTACAGTACATCAAATGAACTTCAAAAATTAAATTGGAATCAAATCGTACAAAGCTATAAGGAGGATTAATTGTTCTATTTTCTTAACCCTGGTTATGTCCAAAACTTATAAAGGATCATTTGGGTCATCTTGTATAACCTAAATATTAATTTTAATATAAATTTGAATAATAGATAACCGAAATTGAGTGAGATATGACTATTTTTTTTAAACACAATACATCAGAATATTTTTAAAAATCATTTAGGGTTAATCAAATTATATCTAAAAATTACATTGGAACAATCGTTAACGCTATTATTTATTATATTTTTTTAATTCTGGTTGTGTTCAAACCGTAAAAAGCATCATTTGACTATCTTGTGTATGCGAAATAGTAAATTTAAATTATATTCGAATAATAGATAACAGTAATAGAGTGAAATATGATTATTTTTTTAAAAAACAATTCATAAGAAAAAATTTAAAAATAATTAACAGTACATTAAATGAACTTTAAAAATTAAATTGGAATCAAATCGGGCAATGCTATAAGGATTAAGTGTTCTATTTTCTTAACCCTGGTTATGTCTAAAATTTAAAAAGGATCAATTGGGACATCTCGTATAACCTAAATATTAATTTTAAAATAAATTTGAATAATAGATAACCGTAATTAAGTGAGATATGACTATTTTTTTTAAACACAATCCATTAAAATATTTTTAAAAAATCATTTAGGGTTAATCAAATTATATCTAAAAACTACATCGGAACAATCGTTAACGCTATTATTTATTATATTTTTTTAATTCTGGTTGTGTTCAAACCGTAAAAAACATCATTTGGCTATCTTATATATGCGAAATAGTAAATTTAAATTATATTCGAATAATAGATAACAGTAATAGAGTGAGATATGATTATTTTTTTTAAAAACAATTCATAAGAAAAATTTTAAAAATAATTTACAGTACATTAAATGAACTTCAAAAGTTAAATTTGAATCAAATCGGACAATGCTATAAGGATTAATTGTTCTATTTTCTTAATCCTGGTTATGTCCAAAACTTAAAAAGGATCATTTGGGTCATCTTGTATAACCTAAATATTAATTTTAAAATAAATTTGAATAACAGATAACCGTAATTAAGTGAGATATGACTATTTTTTTTAAACACAATACATCAAAATATTTTTAAAAATCATTTAGGGTTAATCAAATTATATCTAAAAACTACATCGGAACAATCGTTAACGCTATTATTTATTATATTTTTTTAATTCTGGTTGTGTTCAAACCGTAAAAAACATCATTTGGCTATCTTGTGTATGCGAAATAGTAAATTTAAATTATATTCGAATAATAGATAACAGTAATAGAGTGAAATATGATTATTTTTTTAAAAAACAATTCATAAGAAAAAATTTAAAAATAATTAACAGTACATTAAATGAACTTTAAAAATTAAATTGGAATCAAATCGGGCAATGCTATAAGGATTAAGTGTTCTATTTTCTTAACCCTGGTTATGTCTAAAATTTAAAAAGGATCAATTGGGACATCTCGTATAACCTAAATATTAATTTTAAAATAAATTTGAATAATAGATAACCGTAATTAAGTGAGATATGACTATTTTTTTTAAACACAATCCATTAAAATATTTTTAAAAAATCATTTAATGTTAATCAAATTATATCTAAAAATTAAATCGGAACAATCGTTAACGCTATTAGTTACTATATTTTCTTAACTCTGGTTGTGTTCAAACCGTAAAAAACATCATTTGGCTATCTTATATATGCGAAATAGTAAATTTAAATTATATTCGAATAATAGATAACAGTAATAGAGTGAGATATGATTATTTTTTTAAAAAACAATTCATAAGACAAATTTTAAAAATAATTTATAGTACATCAAATGAACTTTAAAAATTAAATTGGAATCAAATCGGACAATATAATTATTTTTTTAAAAAACAATTCATAAGAAGAATTTTTAAAATAATTTACAGTACATCAAATGAACTTCAAAAATTAAATTGGAATCAAATCGTACAAAGCTATAAGGAGGATTAATTGTTCTATTTTCTTAACCCTGGTTATGTCCAAAACTTATAAAGGATCATTTGGGTCATCTTGTATAACCTAAATATTAATTTTAATATAAATTTGAATAATAGATAACCGAAATTGAGTGAGATATGACTATTTTTTTTAAACACAATACATCAGAATATTTTTAAAAATCATTTAGGGTTAATCAAATTATATCTAAAAATTACATTGGAACAATCGTTAACGCTATTATTTATTATATTTTTTTAATTCTGGTTGTGTTCAAACCGTAAAAAGCATCATTTGACTATCTTGTGTATGCGAAATAGTAAATTTAAATTATATTCGAATAATAGATAACAGTAATAGAGTGAAATATGATTATTTTTTTAAAAAACAATTCATAAGAAAAAATTTAAAAATAATTAACAGTACATTAAATGAACTTTAAAAATTAAATTGGAATCAAATCGGGCAATGCTATAAGGATTAAGTGTTCTATTTTCTTAACCCTGGTTATGTCTAAAATTTAAAAAGGATCAATTGGGACATCTCGTATAACCTAAATATTAATTTTAAAATAAATTTGAATAATAGATAACCGTAATTAAGTGAGATATGACTATTTTTTTTAAACACAATCCATTAAAATATTTTTAAAAAATCATTTAGGGTTAATCAAATTATATCTAAAAACTACATCGGAACAATCGTTAACGCTATTATTTATTATATTTTTTTAATTCTGGTTGTGTTCAAACCGTAAAAAACATCATTTGGCTATCTTATATATGCGAAATAGTAAATTTAAATTATATTCGAATAATAGATAACAGTAATAGAGTGAGATATGATTATTTTTTTTAAAAACAATTCATAAGAAAAATTTTAAAAATAATTTACAGTACATTAAATGAACTTCAAAAGTTAAATTTGAATCAAATCGGACAATGCTATAAGGATTAATTGTTCTATTTTCTTAATCCTGGTTATGTCCAAAACTTAAAAAGGATCATTTGGGTCATCTTGTATAACCTAAATATTAATTTTAAAATAAATTTGAATAACAGATAACCGTAATTAAGTGAGATATGACTATTTTTTTTAAACACAATACATCAAAATATTTTTAAAAATCATTTAGGGTTAATCAAATTATATCTAAAAACTACATCGGAACAATCGTTAACGCTATTATTTATTATATTTTTTTAATTCTGGTTGTGTTCAAACCGTAAAAAACATCATTTGGCTATCTTGTGTATGCGAAATAGTAAATTTAAATTATATTCGAATAATAGATAACAGTAATAGAGTGAAATATGATTATTTTTTTAAAAAACAATTCATAAGAAAAAATTTAAAAATAATTAACAGTACATTAAATGAACTTTAAAAATTAAATTGGAATCAAATCGGGCAATGCTATAAGGATTAAGTGTTCTATTTTCTTAACCCTGGTTATGTCTAAAATTTAAAAAGGATCAATTGGGACATCTCGTATAACCTAAATATTAATTTTAAAATAAATTTGAATAATAGATAACCGTAATTAAGTGAGATATGACTATTTTTTTTAAACACAATCCATTAAAATATTTTTAAAAAATCATTTAATGTTAATCAAATTATATCTAAAAATTAAATCGGAACAATCGTTAACGCTATTAGTTACTATATTTTCTTAACTCTGGTTGTGTTCAAACCGTAAAAAACATCATTTGGCTATCTTATATATGCGAAATAGTAAATTTAAATTATATTCGAATAATAGATAACAGTAATAGAGTGAGATATGATTATTTTTTTAAAAAACAATTCATAAGACAAATTTTAAAAATAATTTATAGTACATCAAATGAACTTTAAAAATTAAATTGGAATCAAATCGGACAATATAATTATTTTTTTAAAAAACAATTCATAAGAAGAATTTTTAAAATAATTTACAGTACATCAAATGAACTTCAAAAATTAAATTGGAATCAAATCGTACAAAGCTATAAGGAGGATTAATTGTTCTATTTTCTTAACCCTGGTTATGTCCAAAACTTATAAAGGATCATTTGGGTCATCTTGTATAACCTAAATATTAATTTTAATATAAATTTGAATAATAGATAACCGAAATTGAGTGAGATATGACTATTTTTTTTAAACACAATACATCAGAATATTTTTAAAAATCATTTAGGGTTAATCAAATTATATCTAAAAATTACATTGGAACAATCGTTAACGCTATTATTTATTATATTTTTTTAATTCTGGTTGTGTTCAAACCGTAAAAAGCATCATTTGACTATCTTGTGTATGCGAAATAGTAAATTTAAATTATATTCGAATAATAGATAACAGTAATAGAGTGAAATATGATTATTTTTTTAAAAAACAATTCATAAGAAAAAATTTAAAAATAATTAACAGTACATTAAATGAACTTTAAAAATTAAATTGGAATCAAATCGGGCAATGCTATAAGGATTAAGTGTTCTATTTTCTTAACCCTGGTTATGTCTAAAATTTAAAAAGGATCAATTGGGACATCTCGTATAACCTAAATATTAATTTTAAAATAAATTTGAATAATAGATAACCGTAATTAAGTGAGATATGACTATTTTTTTTAAACACAATCCATTAAAATATTTTTAAAAAATCATTTAATGTTAATCAAATTATATCTAAAAATTAAATCGGAACAATCGTTAACGCTATTAGTTACTATATTTTCTTAACTCTGGTTGTGTTCAAACCGTAAAAAACATCATTTGGCTATCTTATATATGCGAAATAGTAAATTTAAATTATATTCGAATAATAGATAACAGTAATAGAGTGAGATATGATTATTTTTTTTAAAAACAATTCATAAGAAAAATTTTAAACATAATTTACAGTACATTAAATGAACTTCAAAAGTTAAATTTGAATGAAATCGGACAATGCTATAAGGATTAATTGTTCTATTTTCTTAATCCTGGTTATGTCCAAAACTTAAAAAGGATCATTTGGGTCATCTTGTATAACCTAAATATTAATTTTAAAATAAATTTGAATAATAGATAACCGTAATTGAGTGAGATATGACTATTTTTTTTAAACACATTACATCAAAATATTTTTAAAAATCATTTAGGGTTAATCAAATTATATCTAAAAATTACATCGGAACAATCGTTAACGCTATTAGTTACTATATTTTCTTAATTCTGGTTCTGTTCAAACCGTAAAAAACATCATTTGGCTAACTTATATATGCGAAATAGTAAATTTAAATTATATTCGAATAATAGATAACAGTAATAGAGTGAGATATGATTATTTTTTTAACAAACAATTCATAAGAAAAATTTTAAAAATAATTTATAGTACATCAAATGAACTTTAAAAATTAAATTGGAATCAAATCGGACAATGCTATAAGGTTTAATTGTTCTATTTTCTTAACCCTGGTTATGTCTAAAACTTAAAAAGGATCATTTGGGACATTTCGTATTACCTAAATATTAATTTTAAAATAAATTTTAATAATAGATGACCGTAATTAAGTGAGATATGACTATTTTTTTTAAACACAATCCATCAAAATATTTTAAAAAAATCATTTAATGTTAATCAAATTATATCTAAAAATTAAATCGGAACAATCGTTAACGCTATTATTTATTATATTTTTTTAATTCTGGTTGTGTTCAAACCGTAAAAAACATCATTTGGCTATCTTGTGTATGCGAAATAGTAAATTTAAATTATATTCGAATAATAGATAACAGTAATAGAGTGAGATATGATTATTTTTTTTAAAAACAATTCATAAGAAAAATTTTAAAAATAATTTATAGTACATCAAATGAACTTTAAAAATTAAATTGGAATCAAATCGGACAATGCTATAAGGATTAAGTGTTCTATTTTCTTAACCCTGGTTATGTCTAAAACTTAAAAAGGCTCATTTGGATCATCGTGTATAACCTAAATATTAATTTTAAAATAAATTTGAATAATAGATAATCGTAATTGAGTGTGATATGACTATTTTTTTTTAAACACAATACATCAAAATATTTTTAAAAATCATTTAGGTTTAATCAAATTATATCTAAAAATTACATCGGAACAATCGTTAACGCTATTAGTTACTATATTTTCTTAACTCTGGTTGTGTTCAAACCGTAAAAAACATCATTTGGCTATCTTATATATGCGAAATAGTAAATTTAAATTATATTCGAATAATAGATAACAGTAATAGAGTGAGATATGATTATTTTTTTTAAAAACAATTCATAAGAAAAATTTTAAACATAATTTACAGTACATTAAATGAACTTCAAAAGTTAAATTTGAATGAAATCGGACAATGCTATAAGGATTAATTGTTCTATTTTCTTAATCCTGGTTATGTCCAAAACTTAAAAAGGATCATTTGGGTCATCTTGTATAACCTAAATATTAATTTTAAAATAAATTTGAATAATAGATAACCGTAATTGAGTGAGATATGACTATTTTTTTTAAACACATTACATCAAAATATTTTTAAAAATCATTTAGGGTTAATCAAATTATATCTAAAAATTACATCGGAACAATCGTTAACGCTATTAGTTACTATATTTTCTTAATTCTGGTTCTGTTCAAACCGTAAAAAACATCATTTGGCTAACTTATATATGCGAAATAGTAAATTTAAATTATATTCGAATAATAGATAACAGTAATAGAGTGAGATATGATTATTTTTTTAACAAACAATTCATAAGAAAAATTTTAAAAATAATTTATAGTACATCAAATGAACTTTAAAAATTAAATTGGAATCAAATCGGACAATGCTATAAGGTTTAATTGTTCTATTTTCTTAACCCTGGTTATGTCTAAAACTTAAAAAGGATCATTTGGGACATTTCGTATTACCTAAATATTAATTTTAAAATAAATTTTAATAATAGATGACCGTAATTAAGTGAGATATGACTATTTTTTTTAAACACAATCCATCAAAATATTTTAAAAAAATCATTTAATGTTAATCAAATTATATCTAAAAATTAAATCGGAACAATCGTTAACGCTATTATTTATTATATTTTTTTAATTCTGGTTGTGTTCAAACCGTAAAAAACATCATTTGGCTATCTTGTGTATGCGAAATAGTAAATTTAAATTATATTCGAATAATAGATAACAGTAATAGAGTGAGATATGATTATTTTTTTTAAAAACAATTCATAAGAAAAATTTTAAAAATAATTTATAGTACATCAAATGAACTTTAAAAATTAAATTGGAATCAAATCGGACAATGCTATAAGGATTAAGTGTTCTATTTTCTTAACCCTGGTTATGTCTAAAACTTAAAAAGGCTCATTTGGATCATCGTGTATAACCTAAATATTAATTTTAAAATAAATTTGAATAATAGATAATCGTAATTGAGTGTGATATGACTATTTTTTTTTAAACACAATACATCAAAATATTTTTAAAAATCATTTAGGTTTAATCAAATTATATCTAAAAATTACATCGGAACAATCCTTAACGCTATTAGATATTACATTTTCTTAACTCTGGTTGTGTTCAAACCGTAAAAAACGTCTTTTGGCTATCTTGTATATGCGAAATAGTAAATTTAAATTACATTCGAATAATAGATAACAGTAATAGAATGAGATATAATTATTTTTTTAAAAAACAATTCATAAGAAGAATTTTTAAAATAATTTACAGTACATCAAATGAACTTCAAAAATTAAATTGGAATCAAATCGTACAAAGCTATAAGGATTAATTGTTCTATTTTCTTGACCCTGGTTATGTCCAAAACTTAAAAAGGATCATTTGGGTCATCTTGTATAACCTAAATATTAATTTTAATATAAATTTGAATAATAGATAACCGAAATTGAGTGAGATATGACTATTTTTTTTAAACACAATACATCAAAATATTTTTAAAAATCATTTAGGGTTAATCAAATTATATCTAAAAACTACATCGGAACAATCGTTAACGCTATTATTTATTATATTTTTTTAATTCTGGTTGTGTTCAAACCGTAAAAAACATCATTTGGCTATCTTATATATGCGAAATAGTAAATTTAAATTATATTCGAATAATAGATAACAGTAATAGAGTGAGATATGATTATTTTTTTTAAAAACAATTCATAAGAAAAATTTTAAAAATAATTTACAGTACATTAAATGAACTTCAAAAGTTAAATTTGAATCAAATCGGACAATGCTATAAGGATTAATTGTTCTATTTTCTTAATCCTGGTTATGTCCAAAACTTAAAAAGGATCATTTGGGTCATCTTGTATAACCTAAATATTAATTTTAAAATAAATTTGAATAATAGATAACCGTAATTAAGTGAGATATGACTATTTTTTTTAAACACAATACATCAAAATATTTTTAAAAATCATTTAGGGTTAATCAAATTATATCTAAAAACTACATCGGAACAATCGTAAACGCTATTATTTATTATATTTTTTTAATTCTGGTTGTGTTCAAACCGTAAAAAACATCATTTGGCTATCTTGTGTATGCGAAATAGTAAATTTAAATTATATTCGAATAATAGATAACAGTAATAGAGTGAAATATGATTATTTTTTTAAAAAACAATTCATAAGAAAAAATTTAAAAATAATTAACAGTACATTAAATGAACTTTAAAAATTAAATTGGAATCAAATCGGGCAATGCTATAAGGATTAAGTGTTCTATTTTCTTAACCCTGGTTATGTCTAAAATTTAAAAAGGATCATTTGGGACATCTCGTATAACCTAAATATTAATTTTAAAATAAATTTGAATAATAGATAACCGTAATTAAGTGAGATATAACTATTTTTTTTAAACACAATCCATTAAAATATTTTTAAAAAATCATTTAATGTTAATCAAATTATATCTAAAAATTAAATCGGAACAATCGTTAACGCTATTAGTTACTATATTTTCTTAACTCTGGTTGTGTTCAAACCGTAAAAAACATCATTTGGCTATCTTATATATGCGAAATAGTAAATTTAAATTATATTCGAATAATAGATAACAGTAATAGAGTGAGATATGATTATTTTTTTTAAAAACAATTCATAAGAAAAATTTTAAAAATAATTTACAGTACATTAAATGAACTTCAAAAGTTAAATTTGAATCAAATCGGACAATGGTATAAGGATTAATTGTTCTATTTTCTTAATCCTGGTTATGTCCAAAACTTAAAAAGGATCATTTGGGTCATCTTGTATAACCTAAATATTAATTTTAAAATAAATTTGAATAATAGATAAGCGTAATTGAGTGAGATATGACTATTTTTTTTAAACACATTACATCAAAATATTTTTAAAAATCATTTAGGGTTAATCAAATTATATCTAAAAATTACATCGGAACAATCGTTAACGCTATTAGTTACTATATTTTCTTAACTCTGGTTGTGTTCAAACCGTAAAAAACATCATTTGGCTATCTTATATATGCGAAATAGTAAATTTAAATTATATTCGAATAATAGATAACAGTAATAGAGTGAGATATGATTATTTTTTTAAAAAACAATTCATAAGAAAAATTTCAAAAATAATTTATAGTACATCAAATGAACTTTAAAAATTAAATTGGAATCAAATCGGACAATGCTATAAGTATTAATTGTTCTATTTTCTTAACCCTGGTTATGTCCAAAACTTAAAAAGGATCATTTGGGTCATCTTGTATAACCTAAATATTAATTTTAAAATAAATTTGAATAATAGATAACCGTCATTAAGTGAGATATGACAATTTTTTTTAAACACAATTCATCAAAATATTTTTAAAAAATCATTTAGGGTTAATCAAATTATATCTAAAAATGAAATCGGAACAATCGTTAACGCTATTAGTTTCTATATTTTCTTAACTCTGGTTGTGTTCAAACCGTAAAAAACATCATTTGGCTATCTTATATATGCGAAATAGTAAATTTAAATTATATTCGAATAATAGATAACAGTAATAGAGTGAGATATGATTATTTTTTTAAAAAACAATTCATAAGAAAAATTTCAAAAATAATTTATAGTACATCAAATGAACTTTAAAAATTAAATTGGAATCAAATCGGACAATGCTATAAGTATTAATTGTTCTATTTTCTTAACCCTGGTTATGTCCAAAACTTAAAAAGGATCATTTGGGTCATCTTGTATAACCTAAATATTAATTTTAAAATAAATTTGAATAATAGATAACCGTAATTGAGTGAGATATAACCATTTTTTTTAAATACAATACATCAAAATATTTTTAAAAATCACTTAATGTTAATCAAATTATATCTAAAAATTAAATCGGAACAATCGTTAACGCTATTAGTTACTATATTTTCTTAACTCTGGTTGTGTTCAAACCGTAAAAAACATCATTTGGCTATCTTATATATGCGAAATAGTAAATTTAAATTATATTCGAATAATAGATAACAGTAATAGAGTGAGATATGATTATTTTTTTAAAAAACAATTCATAAGAAAAATTTCAAAAATAATTTATAGTACATCAAATGAACTTTAAAAATTAAATTGGAATCAAATCGGACAATGCTATAAGTATTAATTGTTCTATTTTCTTAACCCTGGTTATGTCTAAAACTTAAAAAGGCTCATTTGGATCATCGTGTATAACCTAAATATTAATTTTAAAATAAATTTGAATAATAGATAATCGTAATTGAGTGTGATATGACTATTTTTTTTTAAACACAATACATCAAAATATTTTTAAAAATCATTTAGGGTTAATCAAATTATATCTAAAAATTACATCGGAACAATCGTTAACGCTATTATTTATTATATTTTTTTAATTCTGGTTGTGTTCAAACCGTAAAAAACATCATTTGGCTATCTTGTGTATGCGAAATAGTAAATTTAAATTATATTCGAATAATAGATAACAGTAATAGAGTGAGATATGATTATTTTTTTTTAAAACAATTCATAAGAAAAATTTTAAAAATAATTTTAAGTACATCAAATGAACTTTAAAAATTAAATTGGAATCAAATCGGACAATGCTATAAGGATTAAGTGTTCTATTTTCTTAACCCTGGTTATGTCTAAAACTTAAAAAGGCTCATTTGGATCATCGTGTATAACCTAAATATTAATTTTAAAATAAATTTGAATAATAGATAATCGTAATTGAGTGTGATATGACTATTTTTTTTTAAACACAATACATCAAAATATTTTTAAAAATCATTTAGGTTTAATCAAATTATATCTAAAAATTACATCGGAACAATCCTTAACGCTATTAGATATTACATTTTCTTAACTCTGGTTGTGTTCAAACCGTAAAAAACGTCTTTTGGCTATCTTGTATATGCGAAATAGTAAATTTAAATTACATTCGAATAATAGATAACAGTAATAGAATGAGATATAATTATTTTTTTAAAAAACAATTCATAAGAAAAATTTCAAAAATAATTTATAGTACATCAAATGAACTTTAAAAATTAAATTGGAATCAAATCGGACAATGCTATAAGTATTAATTGTTCTATTTTCTTAACCCTGGTTATGTCCAAAACTTAAAAAGGATCATTTGGGTCATCTTGTATAACCTAAATATTAATTTTAAAATAAATTTGAATAATAGATAACCGTCATTAAGTGAGATATGACAATTTTTTTTAAACACAATTCATCAAAATATTTTTAAAAAATCATTTAGGGTTAATCAAATTATATCTAAAAATGAAATCGGAACAATCGTTAACGCTATTAGTTTCTATATTTTCTTAACTCTGGTTGTGTTCAAACCGTAAAAAACATCATTTGGCTATCTTATATATGCGAAATAGTAAATTTAAATTATATTCGAATAATAGATAACAGTAATAGAGTGAGATATGATTATTTTTTTAAAAAACAATTCATAAGAAAAATTTCAAAAATAATTTATAGTACATCAAATGAACTTTAAAAATTAAATTGGAATCAAATCGGACAATGCTATAAGTATTAATTGTTCTATTTTCTTAACCCTGGTTATGTCCAAAACTTAAAAAGGATCATTTGGGTCATCTTGTATAACCTAAATATTAATTTTAAAATAAATTTGAATAATAGATAACCGTAATTGAGTGAGATATAACCATTTTTTTTAAATACAATACATCAAAATATTTTTAAAAATCATTTAATGTTAATCAAATTATATCTAAAAATTAAATCGGAACAATCGTTAGCGCTATTAGTTACTATATTTTCTTAACTCTGGTTGTGTTCAAACCGTAAAAAACATCATTTGGCTATCTTATATATGCGAAATAGTAAATTTAAATTATATTCGAATAATAGATAACAGTAATAAAGTGAGATATGATTATTTTTTTTAAAAACAATTCA
Source organism: Anthonomus grandis grandis (assembly GCF_022605725.1). NCBI lineage: Eukaryota > Metazoa > Arthropoda > Insecta > Coleoptera > Curculionidae > Anthonomus > Anthonomus grandis. The sequence goes on from NC_065558.1 coordinate 25,786,970, forward strand.
TAAGAAAAATTTTAAAAATAATTTACAGTACATTAAATGAACTTCAAAAGTTAAATTTGAATCAAATCGGACAATGCTGTAATGATTAATTGTTCTATTTTCTTAATCCTGATTATGTCTAAAACTTAAAAAGGATCATTTGGGTCATCTTGTATAACCTAAATATTAATTTTAAAATAAATTTGAATAATAGATAACCTTAATTGAGTGAGATATGACCATTTTTTTTAAATACAATACATCAAAATATTTTTAAAAATCATTTAATGTTAATCAAATTATATCTAAAAATTAAATCGGAACAATCGTTAACGCTATTAGTTACTATATTTTCTTAACTCTGGTTGTGTTCAAACCGTAAAAAACATCATTTGGCTATCTTATATATGCGAAATAGTAAATTTAAATTATATTCGAATAATAGATAACAGTAATAGAGTGAGATATGATTATTTTTTTAAAAAACAATTCATAAGAAAAATTTTAAAAATAATTTATAGTACATTAAATGAACTTTAAAAATTAAATTGGAATCAAATCGGACAATGCTATAAGGATTAATTGTTCTATTTTCTTAACCCTGGTTATGTCCAAAACTTAAAAAGGATCATTTGGGTCATCTTGTATAACCTAAATATTAATTATAGACGGTCTCGTCTCGTAAATAAATGTCTTGTAGTACCTATGCGTAGCCCGGTTTCATCACTATATTCAAAGCAAAAACCCGCCCTCCCCGCCGTCCCCTACATGTCATATGCATCCCAATACACCCATTAGTCTATTGCTTAGTGCCGGTGAGATCACGTCTCCGCGTTTCCCCGTCCGAATTTTGTTTTACGTTTTTTGAATAGTGGTAATGGCTTCTCCAAAACCCCGTCATTCTTCTGGAGATCGCGGTGTTTTGTCGGATATTCTTAAATCGGTAAAATCTTTAGATAAAAGATTGCGGAAAATTGAAGATAAAAAGAGGTATGGAAGCCGATCTAGAACAATTAGTCAGCGGAATCGTTCGAATTCACGGCATGTCTCGTCATCGCCCGAGAGTTTTTATCGGCGACACTTTAGGCCAAAATCCCGTGTCTACTCGAGACGTCGCCGTATTTTATCGTCTTCTTCTTCTAGCTCGGGCTCAGACAATTCTCGGTCCCCTTCTAATCGTTATCAGGAGAGGAGAGACCGGAGGGGGGGGTACACCACCCCTCAGTGTGGAGGTAGAAGTACCGCATTTTGATGTTTCTGTATTTCTCTTATCGGGACCCATTTTGCTTATGCCTCAGTGACGGGGCGGTGATATCGACAGTGAGTTCTTTATCACCTCATCATAGGAATGGGATGCAGCAGATTTAAGCCCCAGGGATGGGGTAGCGATAAGGATAGTGAATTCTTAATCGTTTCTATGCTGCCTAACAGTAGAAGAATATAATACGTTGATCATTTATTTTAGTGGGGTGTATTTTAACTCCCTTTTCCCTCTATCGTTATGTTACTTATTTTACGCGAGAACGATATCACAGAATCCCCGATTGTTTTGGATATGGGGCACGATTCTGTTCAGGTTCCTGAAAATAGAGACTTACAGTCTCTTTTGGGTGACGAGTGTGTCACCCCGACCCCTTTTGCAGCTCCGCTTCACAATGATATCGCAACTCGTTGGGATTGTATATTGAGGAAAGGTTTGGACCCGGATAAGCGAGCAGAAGTAATGCTCAAATATTCCCCTCCCGAGAACTGCAAAAATCTTATTCTTCCTATTCTTAATCTTCATGTCAAGGGGCGTTGTCTGAATCTAATGAAAAAAGGGATGCTCGTCTAGCCAATTTGCAGAAGCAGGTTGGGGGATATCTGCTATAGGTAAAGTTCTCTCGTGCCTTTATCAAAAAGGCGAGGAGGGGGATAAAGAGAATATACAGGTGCTTAGTGATGCTGGTCGCCTTTTGTCCGATGTACATTACCAGAAGACTACATCTCGCAGAGAACTGGTTTTGTTAAATATTAACAAGGACTTGAGGGACACCCTCGCTAACTCTTCTCCAGGCGAGTTGCTTTTTGGATCGAATCTGGAGGATGTTATAAAGGCTAAGAAGACCATTGACCTTTCAAGTCAAGGTTATTAAGAGGCCGCCTCAATCTGTAGTTACCAAACCTTTAAACTACTACCGTCCATTCAAGTCGAATCGAGGAGCATTCCGGAGTGGACAGCAATTGCGTCAAGCTCCTCGCTCAGGACAGCTAGACAAGACCCAACTGTTCAAGAGGAAACAGAATCAGTGGCAAAGTAGGGACAGATACCGTTAGAGGCGAGTAAACATGCTGGTCGTTTTTTGTTAATAGATAGTTAGTTGATAGAGATTTTTTGTTAATAGATGGAAAAGATTTACCAATGATACATTCATTTTATCTTGGTTGTCGGGATATATGATCCCTCTTATTAGTAACCCAAAACAAATCACTGTATGTGGGGAGACCCGTTGGTCTAATACTGAGAAACTGTTAATAAGGAAATCAATAAATGATCTCTCATTATCAGGCGCTGTAAGTCGCGCATCTGAATGTTCGAACCAATTCATATCTAAAATATTTCTTGTTCCTAAATCGGATGGATCGTATAGACTGGTGGTAAATTTAAAGAATTTTAATAGCTATGTTCATACTAAACATTTTAAGATTGAGGATAGAAAGGCTGTTACTAGTTTAATAAAACCTAATTGCTTTATGGCAACAGTTGACCTTAAAGACGCCTATTTGCTTGTACCTGTGAATAAGCGTCATAGAAAATACTTGAGGTTTGTCTTTGAGGGTGTACCATATGAGTACAATGCCTTGCCTTTTGGACTTAATGACGCCCCATTTGTTTTTACTAAATTAATGAAGCCGGTTGTGTCGGCATTACGGGAACAAGGTTTTATGTCGAGTTTATGTTAGAGCTACGGTTAGCTTGCTGGATCACCTTGGTTTAATTAATTATAAAAAAAAAAAAAAAAAAAAAAAAAAAAAGTATTTTAACCCCTTCGCAATGTTGCTCTTATCTAGGCTTCTCTTATAATTCTTGCACTATGACGATATGCCCTACAGACAAGAAACGTCAGTATTTAATAGACTGTGTCCAATCATTTTTTCGTAGAGAGTCTTGTAAAATAAGAGAATTTTCTCAATTGATAGGAAAACTAGTTGCGGTTTGCCCAGGAGTTAAATACGGTTTTCTTTTTACCAAGATTTTAGAGAGGGGAAAATGTTTAGCTCTTAAAAGAACCAAAGGCAATTATAATACGATAATGGTTTTGCCTAAATGCGTCTTTGTTGAATTAAAATGGTGGTTGCAGCACCTTCCAAGGGCATCAAATTGTAACCGTTTTAATTCATATTGCATGGAAATATTCTCGGACGCTTCTTTGACGGGTGGGGGAATTTATTGTAAGGGTTTAAATAGCAACCATGGCCTATGGTCGGATTCTGAGGTAAAAAATCACATTAATTTTTTGGAACTGTTAGCCTTATTTTTTGGTCTGAAATATTACGCGAGTCACCTTCATAATTGCAACATTTTATGCAGAGTGGACAACACTACTGCCTTGTCATACGCTAATCGTATGGGTAGTATTCAACACCCTAAGTTAAACGCCCTATCAAGGCAGATTTGGCAATGGTGCGAACGAAGAAATATAGTTATTCGTGCGACATACATTCCTTCAAAGGAAAATGTTGAAGCGGATAGCGCGTCCCGTCATCTCAAAATAGGGACAGAATGTTCCATTTCTGATCAAACATTTCAGAGAACAGGCCAAATATTTGGTTTTCCATCTATTGATCTTTTTGCAAGTAGAGTCAATAAAAAATGTACTATTTTTGTATCCTGGTTGAGAGATCCGGAGGCTTTTTCTGTCGATTCCTTTACCATTAGTTGGCACGGATTAAAATTTTATGCTTTCCCGCCTTTTTCTTTACTGCCTAAAGTCTTACAAAAAATCATTAGTGACAATGCTGAAGGCATTGTCGTTGCGCCTCTTTGGATTTCGCAACCCTGGTACCCATTATTTTTGTCATTGTTAGTTGATAAACCAATAGTTTTTAAACCGGCTAACGATTTAATTTCTTTTAACAGATGCCCTCACCCTTTAGCCAAAGACCTTTCCCTGGTGGTAGGGAAGTTGTCTTGGAAGCGCTCCGTTTAGGAGGTGTTCCAGACGATTCACTAGAAATTTGTATTTCTTCAATTACGGGCGATACTCTAAAACCTTATTCATTCGGCTTAAAATCTTGGTGGGAGTTTTGCGGTATAAATGGTTTGGACCCCTTTTCAGTTAACGTAGTGAACGTCTTAGACTTTTTATCGAAGTTATTTAAGAAAGGGTCATCCTATAGTTTATTAAATACCTATAGATCAGCCATAGCTCAGATTGCTGATCCTGATTTAGCTCAAGATTTTCGCTTGAAACGGTTAAAGGGGTTTATGGACCCCAAAACAAGACCCATCCCAAGATGGATCTTGGGATCCATCAAAGGTATTGGGATATGTCGTAATTTGGACAATGATTCTATCTCATTAGAGTTGCTTTCACAGAAATGTGGTATATTGTTAGCGTTAGCTACGGGCCAACGTATACAGACATTATACAACATTGAGGTTTCAAATATAGAATTAAAAGATAAGTCTATTGAGATTAAGATTCCTAATCGTTTAAAGACTTCTGCTCTTAGTAAACCTCAGCCCTTACTGTCTATACCATATTTCGATGAGGATCATAGAATTTGTGTGTCTAGAAGGATAATTTCATATCTGGGGAAAACCCGTGATTTGAGAGGTTCTGTACAAAATTTGTTTATAACCTTTAAGAAACCCCACGTCAGAGCTACAAAACAAACAATATATAATAAACAATATATGGTTAAAACGTGTACTAAAATCTTCTGGTACAGATACTAACACTTTCTCCGCTCATAGTACAAGACATGCAGCTACTTCTGCGGCGGCTAGGAAAGGTGTTAGTTTTGATATCATTAGGTTAACAGCTGGCTGGTCTGAATAGTCTAACACGTTTGCGGTGTTTTATAATAGACCGTTGGCTCCGAAAAACAATTTTGCTAAAGTTGTATTTAGTTCTTAGGTTTTGTTTGTTCATTTTTACGTATATACTTAGTTAAGGTTAACTATTTGATTTTAGTTATATTTTTATGTGCAAAATATTTATTTTTCGTTTGTTTTGAGTTTTCCTACATTTCTTTATTATTTTGTTATTGACGGTTTACAATATAATCTTGTTTGAAGTGATAGCTTGTTGCAAATTGCTTTAAAAATCTACAAGACATTTATTTACGAGACGAGACCGTCTATAATTACAAGATTAAACGAACTTACCTAAGTGAAGTTTGATCTTGATTATAGGAAGGTCTCGTCGAAGTAAATAAACCCAACCCAACCCCTCAGTAATTTCTTCCCTTGGATTTGCAACAAAAGAACCTTTAGCTTTGAACAGGACTAATGGGTGTATTGGGATGCATATGACATGTAGGGGACGGCGGGGAGGGCGGGTTTTTGCTTTGAATATAGTGATGAAACCGGGCTACGCATAGGTACTACAAGACATTTATTTACTTCGACGAGACCTTCCTATAATCAAGATCAAACTTCACTTAGGTAAGTTCGTTTAATCTTGTAATTTTAAAATAAATTTGAATAATAGATAACCGTAATTGAGTGAGATATGACTATTTTTTTTAAACACATTACATCAAAATATTTTTAAAAATCATTTAGGGTTAATCAAATTATATCTAAAAATTACATCGGAACAATCGTTAACGCTATTAGTTACTATATTTTCTTAACTCTGGTTGTGTTCAAACCGTAAAAAACATCATTTGGCTATCTTATATATGCGAAATAGTAAATTTAATTTATATTCGAATAATAGATAACAGTAATAGAGTGAGATATGATTATTTTTTTTAAAAACAATTCATAAGAAAAATTTTAAAAATAATTTACAGTACATTAAATGAACTTCAAAAGTTAAATTTGAATCAAATCGGACAATGCTATAAGGATTAATTGTTCTATTTTCTTAATCCTGGTTATGTCCAAAACTTAAAAAGGATCATTTGGGTCATCTTGTATAACCTAAATATTAATTTTAAAATAAATTTGAATAATAGATAACCGTAATTGAGTGAGATATGACTATTTTTTTTAAACACATTACATCAAAATATTTTTAAAAATCATTTAGGGTTAATCAAATTATATCTAAAAATTACATCGGAACAATCGTTAACGCTATTAGTTACTATATTTTCTTAACTCTGGTTCTGTTCAAACCGTAAAAAACCTCATTTGGCTATCTTATATATGCGAAATAGTAAATTTAAATTATATTCGAATAATTGATAACAGTAATAGAGTGAGATATAATTATTTTTTTAACAAACAATTCATAAGAAAAATTTTAAAAATAATTTATAGTACATCAAATGAACTTTAAAAATTAAATTGGAATCAAATCGGACAATGCTATAAGGTTTAATTGTTCTATTTTCTTAACCCTGGTTATGTCTAAAACTTAAAAAGGATCATTTGGGACATCTTGTATAACCTAAATATTAATTTTAAAATAAATTTGAATAATAGATAACCGTCATTAAGTGAGATATGACAATTTTTTTTAAACACAATTCATCAAAATATTTTTAAAAAATCATTTAGGGTTAATCAAATTATATCTAAAAATGAAATCGGAACAATCGTTAACGCTATTAGTTTCTATATTTTCTTAACTCTGGTTGTGTTCAAACCGTAAAAAACATCATTTGGCTATCTTATATATGCGAAATAGTAAATTTAAATTATATTCGAATAATAGATAACAGTAATAGAGTGAGATATGATTATTTTTTTAAAAAACAATTCATAAGAAAAATTTCAAAAATAATTTATAGTACATCAAATGAACTTTAAAAATTAAATTGGAATCAAATCGGACAATGCTATAAGTATTAATTGTTCTATTTTCTTAACCCTGGTTATGTCCAAAACTTAAAAAGGATCATTTGGGTCATCTTGTATAACCTAAATATTAATTTTAAAATAAATTTGAATAATAGATAACCGTAATTGAGTAAGATATGACTATTTTTTTTAAACACATTACATCAAAATATTTTTAAAAATCATTTAGGGTTAATCAAATTATATCTAAAAATTACATCAGAACAATCGTTAACGCTATTAGTTACTATATTTTCTTAACTCTGGTTGTGTTCAAACCGTAAAAAACATCATTTGGCTATCTTATATATGCGAAATAGTAAATTTAAATTATATTCGAATAATAGATAACAGTAATAGAGTGAGATATGATTATTTTTTTTAAAAACAATTCATAAGAAAAATTTTAAAAATAATTTACAGTACATTAAATGAACTTCAAAAGTTAAATTTGAATCAAATCGGACAATGCTATAAGGATTAATTGTTCTATTTTCTTAATCCTGGTTATGTCCAAAACTTAAAAAGGATCATTTGGGTCATCTTGTATAACCTAAATATTAATTTTAAAATAAATTTGAATAATAGATAACCGTAATTGAGTGAGATATAACTATTTTTTTTAAACACATTACATCAAAATATTTTTAAAAATCATTTAGGGTTAATCAAATTATATCTAAAAATTACATCGGAACAATCGTTAACGCTATTAGTTACTATATTTTCTTAACTCTGGTTCTGTTCAAACCGTAAAAAACATCATTTGGCTATCTTATATATGCGAAATAGTAAATTTAAATTATATTCGAATAATTGATAACAGTAATAGAGTGAGATATGATTATTTTTTTAACAAACAATTCATAAGAAAAATTTTAAAAATAATTTATAGTACATCAAATGAACTTTAAAAATTAAATTGGAATCAAATCGGACAATGCTATAAGGTTTAATTGTTCTATTTTCTTAACCCTGGTTATGTCTAAAACTTAAAAAGGATCATTTGGGACATCTTGTATAACCTAAATATTAATTTTAAAATAAATTTGAATAATAGATAACCGTCACTAAGTGAGATATGACAATTTTTTTTAAACACAATTCATCAAAATATTTTTAAAAAATCATTTAGGGTTAATCAAATTATATCTAAAAATGAAATCGGAACAATCGTTAACGCTATTAGTTTCTATATTTTCTTAACTCTGGTTGTGTTCAAACCGTAAAAAACATCATTTGGCTATCTTATATATGCGAAATAGTAAATTTAAATTATATTCGAATAATAGATAACAGTAATAGAGTGAGATATGATTATTTTTTTAAAAAACAATTCATAAGAAAAATTTTAAAAATAATTTATAGTACATCAAATGAGCTTTAAAAATTTAATTGGAATCAAATCGGACAATGCTATAAGTATTAATTGTTCTATTTTCTTAACCGTGGTTATGTCCAAAACTTAAAAAGGATCATTTGGGTCATCTTGTATAGCCTAAATATTAATTTTAAAATAAATTTGAATAATAGATAACCGTAATTGAGTGAGATATAACCATTTTTTTTAAATACAATACATCAAAATATTTTTAAAAATCATTTAATGTTAATCAAATTATATCTAAAAATTAAATCGGAACAATCGTTAACGCTATTAGTTACTATATTTTCTTAACTCTGGTTGTGTTCAAACCGTAAAAAACATCATTTGGCTATCTTATATATGCGAAATAGTAAATTTAAATTATATTCGAATAATAGATAACAGTAATAAAGTGAGATATGATTATTTTTTTTAAAAACAATTCATAAGAAAAATTTTAAAAATAATTTACAGTACATTAAATGAACTTCAAAAGTTAAATTTGAATCAAATCGGACAATGCTGTAATGATTAATTGTTCTATTTTCTTAATCCTGATTATGTCTAAAACTTAAAAAGGATCATTTGGGTCATCTTGTATAACCTAAATATTAATTTTAAAATAAATTTGAATAATAGATAACCTTAATTGAGTGAGATATGACCATTTTTTTTAAATACAATACATCAAAATATTTTTAAAAATCATTTAATGTTAATCAAATTATATCTAAAAATTAAATCGGAACAATCGTTAACGCTATTAGTTACTATATTTTCTTAACTCTGGTTGTGTTCAAACCGTAAAAAACATCATTTGGCTATCTTATATATGCAAAATAGTAAATTTAAATTATATTCGAATAATAGATAACAGTAATAGAGTGAGATATGATTATTTTTTTAAAAAACAATTCATAAGAAAAATTTTAAAAATAATTTATAGTACATCAAATGAACTTTAAAAATTAAATTGGAATCAAATCGGACAATGCTGTAATGATTAATTGTTCTATTTTCTTAATCCTGATTATGTCTAAAACTTAAAAAGGATCATTTGGGTCATCTTGTATAACCTAAATATTAATTTTAAAATAAATTTGAATAATAGATAACCTTAATTGAGTGAGATATGACCATTTTTTTTAAATACAATACATCAAAATATTTTTAAAAATCATTTAATGTTAATCAAATTATATCTAAAAATTAAATCGGAACAATCGTTAACGCTATTAGTTACTATATTTTCTTAACTCTGGTTGTGTTCAAACCGTAAAAAACATCATTTGGCTATCTTATATATGCGAAATAGTAAATTTTAATTATATTCGAATAATAGATGACAGTAATAGAGTGAGATATGATTATTTTTTTAAAAAACAATTCATAAGAAAAATTTTTAAAATAATTTATAGTACATCAAATGAACTTTAAAAATTAAATTGGAATCAAATCGGACAATGCTATAAGGATTAATTGTTCTATTTTCTTAACCCTGGTTATGTCCAAAACTTAAAAAGGATCATTTGGGTCATCTTGTATAACCTAAATATTAATTTTAAAATAAATTTGAATAATAGATAACCGTAATTGAGTGAGATATGACTATTTTTTTTAAACACATTACATCAAAATATTTTTAAAAATCATTTAGGGTTAATCAAATTATATCTAAAAATTACATCGGAACAATCGTTAACGCTATTAGTTACTATATTTTCTTAACTCTGGTTCTGTTCAAACCGTAAAAAACATCATTTGGCTATCTTATATATGCGAAATAGTAAATTTAAATTATTTTCGAATAATAGATAACAGTAATAGAGTGAGATATGATTATTTTTTTAAAAAACAATTCATAAGAAAAATTTTTAAAATAATTTATAGTACATCAAATGAACTTTAAAATTTAAATTGGAATCAAATCGGACAATGCAATAAGGTTTAATTGTTCTATTTTCTTAACCCTGGTTATGTCTAAAACTTAAAAAGGATCATTTGGGACATCTCGTATAACCTAAATATTAATTTTAAAATAAATTTTAATAATAGATAACCGTAATTAAGTGAGATATGACTATTTTTTTTAAACACAATCCATCAAAATATTTTTTAAAAATCATTTAATGTTAATCAAATTATATCTAAAAATTAAATCGGAACAATCGTTAACGCTATTAGTTACTATATTTTCTTAACTCTGGTTGTGTTCAAACCGTAAAAAACATCATTTGGCTATCTTATATATGCGAAATAGTAAATTTAAATTATATTCGAATAATAGATAACAGTAATAGAGTGAGATATGATTATTTTTTTAAAAAACAATTCATAAGAAAAATTTCAAAAATAATTTATAGTACATCAAATGAACTTTAAAAATTAAATTGGAATTAAATCGGACAATGCTATAAGGATTAATTGTTCTATTTTCTTAACCCTGGTTATGTCTAAAACTTAAAATGGATCATTTGGGACATCTCGTATAACCTAAATATTAATTTTAAAATAAATTTGAATAATAGATAACCGTAATTAAGTGAGATATGACTATTTTTTTTAAACAAAATCCATCAAAATATTTTTAAAAAATCATTTAATGTTAATCAAATTATATCTAAAAATTAAATCGGAACAATCGTTAACGCTATTAGTTACTATATTTTCTTAACTCTAGTTGTGTTCAAACCGTAAAAAACATCATTTGGCTATCTTGTATATGCGAAATAGTAAATTTAAATTATATTCGAATAATAGATAACAGTAATAGAGTGAGATATAATTATTTTTTTAAAAAACAATTCATAAGAAAAAATTTAAAAATAATTAACAGTACATCAAATGAACTTTAAAAATTAAATTGGAATCAAATCGGACAATGCTATAAGGATTAATTGTTCTATTTTCTTAACCCTGGTTATGTCCAAAACTTAAAAAGGATCATTTGGGTCATCTTGTATAACCTAAATATTAATTTTAAAATAAATTTGAATAATAGATAACCGTAATTGAGTGAGATATGACTATTTTTTTTAAACACATTACATCAAAATATTTTTAAAAATCATTTAGGGTTAATCAAATTATATCTAAAAATTACATCGGAACAATCGTTAACGCTATTAGTTACTATATTTTCATAACTCTGGTTCTGTTCAAACCGTAAAAAACATCATTTGGCTATCTTATATATGCGAAATAGTAAATTTAAATTATTTTCGAATAATAGATAACAGTAATAGAGTGAGATATGATTATTTTTTTAAAAAACAATTCATAAGAAAAATTTTAAAAATAATTTATAGTACATCAAATGAACTTTAAAATTTAAATTGAATTCAAATCGGACAATGCTATAAGCATTAAGTGTTCTATTTTCTTAACCCTGGTTATGTCCAAAACTTAAAAAGGATCATTTAGGTCATCTTGTATAACCTAAATATTAATTTTAATATAAATTTGAATAATAGATAACCGTAATTAAGTGAGATATGACTATTTTTTTTAAACACAATCCATCAAAATATTTTTAAAAAATCATTTAATGTTAATCAAATTATATCTAAAAATTAAATCGGAACAATCGTTAACGCTATTAGTTACTATATTTTCTTAACTCTGGTTGTGTTCAAACCATAAAAAACATCATTTGGCTATCTTGTATATGCGATATAGTAAATTTAAATTATATTCGAATAATAGATAACAGTAATAGAGTTAGATATAATTATTTTTTTAAAAAACAATTCATAAGAAAAAATTTAAAAATAATTAACAGTACATTAAATGAACTTTAAAAATTAAATTGGAATCAAATCGGACGATGCTATAAGGATTAATTGTTCTATTTTCTTAACCCTGATTATGTCCAAAACTTAAAAAGGCTCATTTGTGTCATCTTGTATAATCTAAATATTAATTTTGAATTAAATTTGAATAAATTTGAATAATATTAAATTTATTTTATTTTTTTAATATTAATTTTAAAATAAACCGTAAAAAACATCATTTGGCTATCTTATATATGCGAAATAGTAAATTTAAATTATATTCGAATAATAGATAACAGTAATAGAGTGAGATATGATTATTTTTTTAAAAAACAATTCATAAGAAAAATTTTAAAAATAATTTATAGTACATCAAATGAACTTTAAAAATTAAATTGGAATCAAATCGGACAATATAATTATTTTTTTAAAAAACAATTCATAAGAAGAATTTTTAAAATAATTTACAGTACATCAAATGAACTTCAAAAATTAAATTGGAATCAAATCGGACAATGCTATAAGTATTAATTGTTCTATTTTCTTAACCCTGGTTATGTCCAAAACTTAAAAAGGATCATTTGGGTCATCTTGTATAACCTAAATATTAATATTAAAATAAATTTGAATAATAGATAACCGTAATTGAGTGAGATATAACCATTTTTTTTAAATACAATACATCAAAATATTTTTAAAAATCATTTAATGTTAATCAAATTATATCTAAAAATTAAATCGGAACAATCGTTAACGCTATTAGTTACTATATTTTCTTAACTCTGGTTGTGTTCAAACCGTAAAAAACATCATTTGGCTATCTTATATATGCGAAATAGTAAATTTAAATTATATTCGAATAATAGATAACAGTAATAGAGTGAGATATGATTATTTTTTTAAAAAACAATTCATAAGAAAAATTTCAAAAATAATTTATAGTACATCAAATGAACTTTAAAAATTAAATTGGAATCAAATCGGACAATGCTATAAGTATTAATTGTTCTATTTTCTTAACCCTGGTTATGTCTAAAACTTAAAAAGGCTCATTTGGATCATCGTGTATAACCTAAATATTAATTTTAAAATAAATTTGAATAATAGATAATCGTAATTGAGTGTGATATGACTATTTTTTTTTAAACACAATACATCAAAATATTTTTAAAAATCATTTAGGGTTAATCAAATTATATCTAAAAATTACATCGGAACAATCGTTAACGCTATTATTTATTATATTTTTTTAATTCTGGTTGTGTTCAAACCGTAAAAAACATCATTTGGCTATCTTGTGTATGCGAAATAGTAAATTTAAATTATATTCGAATAATAGATAACAGTAATAGAGTGAGATATGATTATTTTTTTTAAAAACAATTCATAAGAAAAATTTTAAAAATAATTTATAGTACATCAAATGAACTTTAAAAATTAAATTGGAATCAAATCGGACAATGCTATAAGGATTAAGTGTTCTATTTTCTTAACCCTGGTTATGTCTAAAACTTAAAAAGGCTCATTTGGATCATCGTGTATAACCTAAATATTAATTTTAAAATAAATTTGAATAATAGATAATCGTAATTGAGTGTGATATGACTATTTTTTTTTAAACACAATACATCAAAATATTTTTAAAAATCATTTAGGTTTAATCAAATTATATCTAAAAATTACATCGGAACAATCCTTAACGCTATTAGATATTACATTTTCTTAACTCTGGTTGTGTTCAAACCGTAAAAAACGTCTTTTGGCTATCTTGTATATGCGAAATAGTAAATTTAAATTACATTCGAATAATAGATAACAGTAATAGAATGAGATATAATTATTTTTTTAAAAAACAATTCATAAGAAAAATTTCAAAAATAATTTATAGTACATCAAATGAACTTTAAAAATTAAATTGGAATCAAATCGGACAATGCTATAAGTATTAATTGTTCTATTTTCTTAACCCTGGTTATGTCCAAAACTTAAAAAGGATCATTTGGGTCATCTTGTATAACCTAAATATTAATTTTAAAATAAATTTGAATAATAGATAACCGTCATTAAGTGAGATATGACAATTTTTTTTAAACACAATTCATCAAAATATTTTTAAAAAATCATTTAGGGTTAATCAAATTATATCTAAAAATGAAATCGGAACAATCGTTAACGCTATTAGTTTCTATATTTTCTTAACTCTGGTTGTGTTCAAACCGTAAAAAACATCATTTGGCTATCTTATATATGCGAAATAGTAAATTTAAATTATATTCGAATAATAGATAACAGTAATAGAGTGAGATATGATTATTTTTTTAAAAAACAATTCATAAGAAAAATTTCAAAAATAATTTATAGTACATCAAATGAACTTTAAAAATTAAATTGGAATCAAATCGGACAATGCTATAAGTATTAATTGTTCTATTTTCTTAACCCTGGTTATGTCCAAAACTTAAAAAGGATCATTTGGGTCATCTTGTATAACCTAAATATTAATTTTAAAATAAATTTGAATAATAGATAACCGTAATTGAGTGAGATATAACCATTTTTTTTAAATACAATACATCAAAATATTTTTAAAAATCATTTAATGTTAATCAAATTATATCTAAAAATTAAATCGGAACAATCGTTAACGCTATTAGTTACTATATTTTCTTAACTCTGGTTGTGTTCAAACCGTAAAAAACATCATTTGGCTATCTTATATATGCGAAATAGTAAATTTAAATTATATTCGAATAATAGATAACAGTAATAAAGTGAGATATGATTATTTTTTTTAAAAACAATTCATAAGAAAAATTTTAAAAATAATTTACAGTACATTAAATGAACTTCAAAAGTTAAATTTGAATCAAATCGGACAATGCTGTAATGATTAATTGTTCTATTTTCTTAATCCTGATTATGTCTAAAACTTAAAAAGGATCATTTGGGTCATCTTGTATAACCTAAATATTAATTTTAAAATAAATTTGAATAATAGATAACCTTAATTGAGTGAGATATGACCATTTTTTTTAAATACAATACATCAAAATATTTTTAAAAATCATTTAATGTTAATCAAATTATATCTAAAAATTAAATCGGAACAATCGTTAACGCTATTAGTTACTATATTTTCTTAACTCTGGTTGTGTTCAAACCGTAAAAAACATCATTTGGCTATCTTATATATGCGAAATAGTAAATTTAAATTATATTCGAATAATAGATAACAGTAATAGAGTGAGATATGATTATTTTTTTAAAAAACAATTCATAAGAAAAATTTTTAAAATAATTTATAGTACATCAAATGAACTTTAAAATTTAAATTGGAATCAAATCGGACAATGCAATAAGGTTTAATTGTTCTATTTTCTTAACCCTGGTTATGTCTAAAACTTAAAAAGGATCATTTGGGACATCTCGTATAACCTAAATATTAATTTTAAAATAAATTTTAATAATAGATAACCGTAATTAAGTGAGATATGACTATTTTTTTTAAACACAATCCATCAAAATATTTTTTAAAAATCATTTAATGTTAATCAAATTATATCTAAAAATTAAATCGGAACAATCGTTAACGCTATTAGTTACTATATTTTCTTAACTCTGGTTGTGTTCAAACCGTAAAAAACATCATTTGGCTATCTTATATATGCGAAATAGTAAATTTAAATTATATTCGAATAATAGATAACAGTAATAGAGTGAGATATGATTATTTTTTTAAAAAACAATTCATAAGAAAAATTTCAAAAATAATTTATAGTACATCAAATGAACTTTAAAAATTAAATTGGAATTAAATCGGACAATGCTATAAGGATTAATTGTTCTATTTTCTTAACCCTGGTTATGTCTAAAACTTAAAATGGATCATTTGGGACATCTCGTATAACCTAAATATTAATTTTAAAATAAATTTGAATAATAGATAACCGTAATTAAGTGAGATATGACTATTTTTTTTAAACAAAATCCATCAAAATATTTTTAAAAAATCATTTAATGTTAATCAAATTATATCTAAAAATTAAATCGGAACAATCGTTAACGCTATTAGTTACTATATTTTCTTAACTCTAGTTGTGTTCAAACCGTAAAAAACATCATTTGGCTATCTTGTATATGCGAAATAGTAAATTTAAATTATATTCGAATAATAGATAACAGTAATAGAGTGAGATATAATTATTTTTTTAAAAAACAATTCATAAGAAAAAATTTAAAAATAATTAACAGTACATCAAATGAACTTTAAAAATTAAATTGGAATCAAATCGGACAATGCTATAAGGATTAATTGTTCTATTTTCTTAACCCTGGTTATGTCCAAAACTTAAAAAGGATCATTTGGGTCATCTTGTATAACCTAAATATTAATTTTAAAATAAATTTGAATAATAGATAACCGTAATTGAGTGAGATATGACTATTTTTTTTAAACACATTACATCAAAATATTTTTAAAAATCATTTAGGGTTAATCAAATTATATCTAAAAATTACATCGGAACAATCGTTAACGCTATTAGTTACTATATTTTCTTAACTCTGGTTCTGTTCAAACCGTAAAAAACATCATTTGGCTATCTTATATATGCGAAATAGTAAATTTAAATTATTTTCGAATAATAGATAACAGTAATAGAGTGAGATATGATTATTTTTTTAAAAAACAATTCATAAGAAAAATTTTAAAAATAATTTATAGTACATCAAATGAACTTTAAAATTTAAATTGAATTCAAATCGGACAATGCTATAAGCATTAAGTGTTCTATTTTCTTAACCCTGGTTATGTCCAAAACTTAAAAAGGATCATTTAGGTCATCTTGTATAACCTAAATATTAATTTTAATATAAATTTGAATAATAGATAACCGTAATTAAGTGAGATATGACTATTTTTTTTAAACACAATCCATCAAAATATTTTTAAAAAATCATTTAATGTTAATCAAATTATATCTAAAAATTAAATCGGAACAATCGTTAACGCTATTAGTTACTATATTTTCTTAACTCTGGTTGTGTTCAAACCATAAAAAACATCATTTGGCTATCTTGTATATGCGATATAGTAAATTTAAATTATATTCGAATAATAGATAACAGTAATAGAGTTAGATATAATTATTTTTTTAAAAAACAATTCATAAGAAAAAATTTAAAAATAATTAACAGTACATTAAATGAACTTTAAAAATTAAATTGGAATCAAATCGGACGATGCTATAAGGATTAATTGTTCTATTTTCTTAACCCTGATTATGTCCAAAACTTAAAAAGGCTCATTTGTGTCATCTTGTATAATCTAAATATTAATTTTGAATTAAATTTGAATAAATTTGAATAATATTAAATTTATTTTATTTTTTTAATATTAATTTTAAAATAAACCGTAAAAAACATCATTTGGCTATCTTATATATGCGAAATAGTAAATTTAAATTATATTCGAATAATAGATAACAGTAATAGAGTGAGATATGATTATTTTTTTAAAAAACAATTCATAAGAAAAATTTTAAAAATAATTTATAGTACATCAAATGAACTTTAAAAATTAAATTGGAATCAAATCGGACAATATAATTATTTTTTTAAAAAACAATTCATAAGAAGAATTTTTAAAATAATTTACAGTACATCAAATGAACTTCAAAAATTAAATTGGAATCAAATCGGACAATGCTATAAGTATTAATTGTTCTATTTTCTTAACCCTGGTTATGTCCAAAACTTAAAAAGGATCATTTGGGTCATCTTGTATAACCTAAATATTAATTTTAAAATAAATTTGAATAATAGATAACCGTAATTGAGTGAGATATAACCATTTTTTTTAAATACAATACATCAAAATATTTTTAAAAATCATTTAATGTTAATCAAATTATATCTAAAAATTAAATCGGAACAATCGTTAACGCTATTAGTTACTATATTTTCTTAACTCTGGTTGTGTTCAAACCGTAAAAAACATCATTTGGCTATCTTATATATGCGAAATAGTAAATTTAAATTATATTCGAATAATAGATAACAGTAATAGAGTGAGATATGATTATTTTTTTAAAAAACAATTCATAAGAAAAATTTCAAAAATAATTTATAGTACATCAAATGAACTTTAAAAATTAAATTGGAATCAAATCGGACAATGCTATAAGTATTAATTGTTCTATTTTCTTAACCCTGGTTATGTCTAAAACTTAAAAAGGCTCATTTGGATCATCGTGTATAACCTAAATATTAATTTTAAAATAAATTTGAATAATAGATAATCGTAATTGAGTGTGATATGACTATTTTTTTTTAAACACAATACATCAAAATATTTTTAAAAATCATTTAGGGTTAATCAAATTATATCTAAAAATTACATCGGAACAATCGTTAACGCTATTATTTATTATATTTTTTTAATTCTGGTTGTGTTCAAACCGTAAAAAACATCATTTGGCTATCTTGTGTATGCGAAATAGTAAATTTAAATTATATTCGAATAATAGATAACAGTAATAGAGTGAGAT
Source organism: Anthonomus grandis grandis (assembly GCF_022605725.1). Lineage (NCBI taxonomy): Eukaryota > Metazoa > Arthropoda > Insecta > Coleoptera > Curculionidae > Anthonomus > Anthonomus grandis. The sequence continues at coordinate 25,805,636 of NC_065558.1, forward strand.
ATGATTATTTTTTTTAAAAACAATTCATAAGAAAAATTTTAAAAATAATTTATAGTACATCAAATGAACTTTAAAAATTAAATTGGAATCAAATCGGACAATGCTATAAGGATTAAGTGTTCTATTTTCTTAACCCTGGTTATGTCTAAAACTTAAAAAGGCTCATTTGGATCATCGTGTATAACCTAAATATTAATTTTAAAATAAATTTGAATAATAGATAATCGTAATTGAGTGTGATATGACTATTTTTTTTTAAACACAATACATCAAAATATTTTTAAAAATCATTTAGGTTTAATCAAATTATATCTAAAAATTACATCGGAACAATCCTTAACGCTATTAGATATTACATTTTCTTAACTCTGGTTGTGTTCAAACCGTAAAAAACGTCTTTTGGCTATCTTGTATATGCGAAATAGTAAATTTAAATTACATTCGAATAATAGATAACAGTAATAGAATGAGATATAATTATTTTTTTAAAAAACAATTCATAAGAAAAATTTCAAAAATAATTTATAGTACATCAAATGAACTTTAAAAATTAAATTGGAATCAAATCGGACAATGCTATAAGTATTAATTGTTCTATTTTCTTAACCCTGGTTATGTCCAAAACTTAAAAAGGATCATTTGGGTCATCTTGTATAACCTAAATATTAATTTTAAAATAAATTTGAATAATAGATAACCGTCATTAAGTGAGATATGACAATTTTTTTTAAACACAATTCATCAAAATATTTTTAAAAAATCATTTAGGGTTAATCAAATTATATCTAAAAATGAAATCGGAACAATCGTTAACGCTATTAGTTTCTATATTTTCTTAACTCTGGTTGTGTTCAAACCGTAAAAAACATCATTTGGCTATCTTATATATGCGAAATAGTAAATTTAAATTATATTCGAATAATAGATAACAGTAATAGAGTGAGATATGATTATTTTTTTAAAAAACAATTCATAAGAAAAATTTCAAAAATAATTTATAGTACATCAAATGAACTTTAAAAATTAAATTGGAATCAAATCGGACAATGCTATAAGTATTAATTGTTCTATTTTCTTAACCCTGGTTATGTCCAAAACTTAAAAAGGATCATTTGGGTCATCTTGTATAACCTAAATATTAATTTTAAAATAAATTTGAATAATAGATAACCGTAATTGAGTGAGATATAACCATTTTTTTTTAAATACAATACATCAAAATATTTTTAAAAATCATTTAATGTTAATCAAATTATATCTAAAAATTAAATCGGAACAATCGTTAACGCTATTAGTTACTATATTTTCTTAACTCTGGTTGTGTTCAAACCGTAAAAAACATCATTTGGCTATCTTATATATGCGAAATAGTAAATTTAAATTATATTCGAATAATAGATAACAGTAATAAAGTGAGATATGATTATTTTTTTTAAAAACAATTCATAAGAAAAATTTTAAAAATAATTTACAGTACATTAAATGAACTTCAAAAGTTAAATTTGAATCAAATCGGACAATGCTGTAATGATTAATTGTTCTATTTTCTTAATCCTGATTATGTCTAAAACTTAAAAAGGATCATTTGGGTCATCTTGTATAACCTAAATATTAATTTTAAAATAAATTTGAATAATAGATAACCTTAATTGAGTGAGATATGACCATTTTTTTTAAATACAATACATCAAAATATTTTTAAAAATCATTTAATGTTAATCAAATTATATCTAAAAATTAAATCGGAACAATCGTTAACGCTATTAGTTACTATATTTTCTTAACTCTGGTTGTGTTCAAACCGTAAAAAACATCATTTGGCTATCTTATATATGCGAAATAGTAAATTTAAATTATATTCGAATAATAGATAACAGTAATAGAGTGAGATATGATTATTTTTTTAAAAAACAATTCATAAGAAAAATTTTAAAAATAATTTATAGTACATCAAATGAACTTTAAAAATTAAATTGGAATCAAATCGGACAATGCTGTAATGATTAATTGTTCTATTTTCTTAATCCTGATTATGTCTAAAACTTAAAAAGGATCATTTGGGTCATCTTGTATAACCTAAATATTAATTTTAAAATAAATTTGAATAATAGATAACCTTAATTGAGTGAGATATGACCATTTTTTTTAAATACAATACATCAAAATATTTTTAAAAACATTTAATGTTAATCAAATTATATCTAAAAATTAAATCGGAACAATCGTTAACGCTATTAGTTACTATATTTTCTTAACTCTGGTTGTGTTCAAACCGTAAAAAACATCATTTGGCTATCTTATATATGCGAAATAGTAAATTTTAATTATATTCGAATAATAGATAACAGTAATAGAGTGAGATATGATTATTTTTTTAAAAAACAATTCATAAGAAAAATTTTTAAAATAATTTATAGTACATCAAATGAACTTTAAAAATTAAATTGGAATCAAATCAGACAATGCTATAAGGATTAATTGTTCTATTTTCTTAACCCTGGTTATGTCCAAAACTTAAAAAGGATCATTTGGGTCATCTTGTATAACCTAAATATTAATTTTAAAATAAATTTGAATAATAGATAACCGTAATTGAGTGAGATATGACTATTTTTTTTAAACACATTACATCAAAATATTTTTAAAAATCATTTAGGGTTAATCAAATTATATCTAAAAATTACATCGGAACAATCGTTAACGCTATTAGTTACTATATTTTCTTAACTCTGGTTCTGTTCAAACCGTAAAAAACATCATTTGGCTATCTTATATATGCGAAATAGTAAATTTAAATTATTTTCGAATAATAGATAACAGTAATAGAGTGAGATATGATTATTTTTTTAAAAAACAATTCATAAGAAAAATTTTTAAAATAATTTATAGTACATCAAATGAACTTTAAAATTTAAATTGGAATCAAATCGGACAATGCAATAAGGTTTAATTGTTCTATTTTCTTAACCCTGGTTATGTCTAAAACTTAAAAAGGATCATTTGGGACATCTCGTATAACCTAAATATTAATTTTAAAATAAATTTTAATAATAGATAACCGTAATTAAGTGAGATATGACTATTTTTTTTAAACACAATCCATCAAAATATTTTTTAAAAATCATTTAATGTTAATCAAATTATATCTAAAAATTAAATCGGAACAATCGTTAACGCTATTAGTTACTATATTTTCTTAACTCTGGTTGTGTTCAAACCGTAAAAAACATCATTTGGCTATCTTATATATGCGAAATAGTAAATTTAAATTATATTCGAATAATAGATAACAGTAATAGAGTGAGATATGATTATTTTTTTAAAAAACAATTCATAAGAAAAATTTCAAAAATAATTTATAGTACATCAAATGAACTTTAAAAATTAAATTGGAATTAAATCGGACAATGCTATAAGGATTAATTGTTCTATTTTCTTAACCCTGGTTATGTCTAAAACTTAAAATGGATCATTTGGGACATCTCGTATAACCTAAATATTAATTTTAAAATAAATTTGAATAATAGATAACCGTAATTGAGTGAGATATGACTATTTTTTTTAAACACATTACATCAAAATATTTTTAAAAATCATTTAGGGTTAATCAAATTATATCTAAAAATTACATCGGAACAATCGTTAACGCTATTAGTTACTATATTTTCTTAACTCTGGTTCTGTTCAAACCGTAAAAAACATCATTTGGCTATCTTATATATGCGAAATAGTAAATTTAAATTATTTTCGAATAATAGATAACAGTAATAGAGTGAGATATGATTATTTTTTTAAAAAACAATTCATAAGAAAAATTTTAAAAATAATTTATAGTACATCAAATGAACTTTAAAATTTAAATTGAATTCAAATCGGACAATGCTATAAGCATTAAGTGTTCTATTTTCTTAACCCTGGTTATGTCCAAAACTTAAAAAGGATCATTTAGGTCATCTTGTATAACCTAAATATTAATTTTAATATAAATTTGAATAATAGATAACCGTAATTAAGTGAGATATGACTATTTTTTTTAAACACAATCCATCAAAATATTTTTAAAAAATCATTTAATGTTAATCAAATTATATCTAAAAATTAAATCGGAACAATCGTTAACGCTATTAGTTACTATATTTTCTTAACTCTGGTTGTGTTCAAACCATAAAAAACATCATTTGGCTATCTTGTATATGCGATATAGTAAATTTAAATTATATTCGAATAATAGATAACAGTAATAGAGTTAGATATAATTATTTTTTTAAAAAACAATTCATAAGAAAAAATTTAAAAATAATTAACAGTACATTAAATGAACTTTAAAAATTAAATTGGAATCAAATCGGACGATGCTATAAGGATTAATTGTTCTATTTTCTTAACCCTGATTATGTCCAAAACTTAAAAAGGCTCATTTGTGTCATCTTGTATAATCTAAATATTAATTTTGAATTAAATTTGAATAAATTTGAATAATATTAAATTTATTTTATTTTTTTAATATTAATTTTAAAATAAACCGTAAAAAACATCATTTGGCTATCTTATATATGCGAAATAGTAAATTTAAATTATATTCGAATAATAGATAACAGTAATAGAGTGAGATATGATTATTTTTTTAACAAACAATTCATAAGAAAAATTTTAAAAATAATTTATAGTACATCAAATGAACTTTAAAAATTAAATTGGAATCAAATCGGACAATGCTATAAGGTTTAATTGTTCTATTTTCTTAACCCTGGTTATGTCTAAAACTTAAAAAGGATCATTTGGGACATTTCGTATTACCTAAATATTAATTTTAAAATAAATTTTAATAATAGATGACCGTAATTAAGTGAGATATGACTATTTTTTTTAAACACAATCCATCAAAATATTTTAAAAAAATCATTTAATGTTAATCAAATTATATCTAAAAATTAAATCGGAACAATCGTTAACGCTATTATTTATTATATTTTTTTAATTCTGGTTGTGTTCAAACCGTAAAAAACATCATTTGGCTATCTTGTGTATGCGAAATAGTAAATTTAAATTATATTCGAATAATAGATAACAGTAATAGAGTGAGATATGATTATTTTTTTTAAAAACAATTCATAAGAAAAATTTTAAAAATAATTTATAGTACATCAAATGAACTTTAAAAATTAAATTGGAATCAAATCGGACAATGCTATAAGGATTAAGTGTTCTATTTTCTTAACCCTGGTTATGTCTAAAACTTAAAAAGGCTCATTTGGATCATCGTGTATAACCTAAATATTAATTTTAAAATAAATTTGAATAATAGATAATCGTAATTGAGTGTGATATGACTATTTTTTTTTAAACACAATACATCAAAATATTTTTAAAAATCATTTAGGTTTAATCAAATTATATCTAAAAATTACATCGGAACAATCCTTAACGCTATTAGATATTACATTTTCTTAACTCTGGTTGTGTTCAAACCGTAAAAAACGTCTTTTGGCTATCTTGTATATGCGAAATAGTAAATTTAAATTACATTCGAATAATAGATAACAGTAATAGAATGAGATATAATTATTTTTTTAAAAAACAATTCATAAGAAGAATTTTTAAAATAATTTACAGTACATCAAATGAACTTCAAAAATTAAATTGGAATCAAATCGTACAAAGCTATAAGGATTAATTGTTCTATTTTCTTGACCCTGGTTATGTCCAAAACTTAAAAAGGATCATTTGGGTCATCTTGTATAACCTAAATATTAATTTTAATATAAATTTGAATAATAGATAACCGAAATTGAGTGAGATATGACTATTTTTTTTAAACACAATACATCAAAATATTTTTAAAAATCATTTAGGGTTAATCAAATTATATCTAAAAACTACATCGGAACAATCGTTAACGCTATTATTTATTATATTTTTTTAATTCTGGTTGTGTTCAAACCGTAAAAAACATCATTTGGCTATCTTATATATGCGAAATAGTAAATTTAAATTATATTCGAATAATAGATAACAGTAATAGAGTGAGATATGATTATTTTTTTTAAAAACAATTCATAAGAAAAATTTTAAAAATAATTTACAGTACATTAAATGAACTTCAAAAGTTAAATTTGAATCAAATCGGACAATGCTATAAGGATTAATTGTTCTATTTTCTTAATCCTGGTTATGTCCAAAACTTAAAAAGGATCATTTGGGTCATCTTGTATAACCTAAATATTAATTTTAAAATAAATTTGAATAATAGATAACCGTAATTAAGTGAGATATGACTATTTTTTTTAAACACAATACATCAAAATATTTTTAAAAATCATTTAGGGTTAATCAAATTATATCTAAAAACTACATCGGAACAATCGTAAACGCTATTATTTATTATATTTTTTTAATTCTGGTTGTGTTCAAACCGTAAAAAACATCATTTGGCTATCTTGTGTATGCGAAATAGTAAATTTAAATTATATTCGAATAATAGATAACAGTAATAGAGTGAAATATGATTATTTTTTTAAAAAACAATTCATAAGAAAAAATTTAAAAATAATTAACAGTACATTAAATGAACTTTAAAAATTAAATTGGAATCAAATCGGACAATGCTATAAGGATTAAGTGTTCTATTTTCTTAACCCTGGTTATGTCTAAAATTTAAAAAGGATCATTTGGGACATCTCGTATAACCTAAATATTAATTTTAAAATAAATTTGAATAATAGATAACCGTAATTAAGTGAGATATAACTATTTTTTTTAAACACAATCCATTAAAATATTTTTAAAAAATCATTTAATGTTAATCAAATTATATCTAAAAATTAAATCGGAACAATCGTTAACGCTATTAGTTACTATATTTTCTTAACTCTGGTTGTGTTCAAACCGTAAAAAACATCATTTGGCTATCTTATATATGCGAAATAGTAAATTTAAATTATATTCGAATAATAGATAACAGTAATAGAGTGAGATATGATTATTTTTTTTAAAAACAATTCATAAGAAAAATTTTAAAAATAATTTACAGTACATTAAATGAACTTCAAAAGTTAAATTTGAATCAAATCGGACAATGGTATAAGGATTAATTGTTCTATTTTCTTAATCCTGGTTATGTCCAAAACTTAAAAAGGATCATTTGGGTCATCTTGTATAACCTAAATATTAATTTTAAAATAAATTTGAATAATAGATAAGCGTAATTGAGTGAGATATGACTATTTTTTTTAAACACATTACATCAAAATATTTTTAAAAATCATTTAGGGTTAATCAAATTATATCTAAAAATTACATCGGAACAATCGTTAACGCTATTAGTTACTATATTTTCTTAACTCTGGTTGTGTTCAAACCGTAAAAAACATCATTTGGCTATCTTATATATGCGAAATAGTAAATTTAAATTATATTCGAATAATAGATAACAGTAATAGAGTGAGATATGATTATTTTTTTAAAAAACAATTCATAAGAAAAATTTCAAAAATAATTTATAGTACATCAAATGAACTTTAAAAATTAAATTGGAATCAAATCGGACAATGCTATAAGTATTAATTGTTCTATTTTCTTAACCCTGGTTATGTCCAAAACTTAAAAAGGATCATTTGGGTCATCTTGTATAACCTAAATATTAATTTTAAAATAAATTTGAATAATAGATAACCGTCATTAAGTGAGATATGACAATTTTTTTTAAACACAATTCATCAAAATATTTTTAAAAAATCATTTAGGGTTAATCAAATTATATCTAAAAATGAAATCGGAACAATCGTTAACGCTATTAGTTTCTATATTTTCTTAACTCTGGTTGTGTTCAAACCGTAAAAAACATCATTTGGCTATCTTATATATGCGAAATAGTAAATTTAAATTATATTCGAATAATAGATAACAGTAATAGAGTGAGATATGATTATTTTTTTAAAAAACAATTCATAAGAAAAATTTCAAAAATAATTTATAGTACATCAAATGAACTTTAAAAATTAAATTGGAATCAAATCGGACAATGCTATAAGTATTAATTGTTCTATTTTCTTAACCCTGGTTATGTCCAAAACTTAAAAAGGATCATTTGGGTCATCTTGTATAACCTAAATATTAATTTTAAAATAAATTTGAATAATAGATAACCGTAATTGAGTGAGATATAACCATTTTTTTTAAATACAATACATCAAAATATTTTTAAAAATCATTTAATGTTAATCAAATTATATCTAAAAATTAAATCGGAACAATCGTTAACGCTATTAGTTACTATATTTTCTTAACTCTGGTTGTGTTCAAACCGTAAAAAACATCATTTGGCTATCTTATATATGCGAAATAGTAAATTTAAATTATATTCGAATAATAGATAACAGTAATAGAGTGAGATATGATTATTTTTTTAAAAAACAATTCATAAGAAAAATTTCAAAAATAATTTATAGTACATCAAATGAACTTTAAAAATTAAATTGGAATCAAATCGGACAATGCTATAAGTATTAATTGTTCTATTTTCTTAACCCTGGTTATGTCTAAAACTTAAAAAGGCTCATTTGGATCATCGTGTATAACCTAAATATTAATTTTAAAATAAATTTGAATAATAGATAATCGTAATTGAGTGTGATATGACTATTTTTTTTTAAACACAATACATCAAAATATTTTTAAAAATCATTTAGGGTTAATCAAATTATATCTAAAAATTACATCGGAACAATCGTTAACGCTATTATTTATTATATTTTTTTAATTCTGGTTGTGTTCAAACCGTAAAAAACATCATTTGGCTATCTTGTGTATGCGAAATAGTAAATTTAAATTATATTCGAATAATAGATAACAGTAATAGAGTGAGATATGATTATTTTTTTTAAAAACAATTCATAAGAAAAATTTTAAAAATAATTTATAGTACATCAAATGAACTTTAAAAATTAAATTGGAATCAAATCGGACAATGCTATAAGGATTAAGTGTTCTATTTTCTTAACCCTGGTTATGTCTAAAACTTAAAAAGGCTCATTTGGATCATCGTGTATAACCTAAATATTAATTTTAAAATAAATTTGAATAATAGATAATCGTAATTGAGTGTGATATGACTATTTTTTTTTAAACACAATACATCAAAATATTTTTAAAAATCATTTAGGTTTAATCAAATTATATCTAAAAATTACATCGGAACAATCCTTAACGCTATTAGATATTACATTTTCTTAACTCTGGTTGTGTTCAAACCGTAAAAAACGTCTTTTGGCTATCTTGTATATGCGAAATAGTAAATTTAAATTACATTCGAATAATAGATAACAGTAATAGAATGAGATATAATTATTTTTTTAAAAAACAATTCATAAGAAAAATTTCAAAAATAATTTATAGTACATCAAATGAACTTTAAAAATTAAATTGGAATCAAATCGGACAATGCTATAAGTATTAATTGTTCTATTTTCTTAACCCTGGTTATGTCCAAAACTTAAAAAGGATCATTTGGGTCATCTTGTATAACCTATATATTAATTTTAAAATAAATTTGAATAATAGATAACCGTCATTAAGTGAGATATGACAATTTTTTTTAAACACAATTCATCAAAATATTTTTAAAAAATCATTTAGGGTTAATCAAATTATATCTAAAAATGAAATCGAAACAATCGTTAACGCTATTAGTTTCTATATTTTCTTAACTCTGGTTGTGTTCAAACCGTAAAAAACATCATTTGGCTATCTTATATATGCGAAATAGTAAATTTAAATTATATTCGAATAATAGATAACAGTAATAGAGTGAGATATGATTATTTTTTTAAAAAACAATTCATAAGAAAAATTTCAAAAATAATTTATAGTACATCAAATGAACTTTAAAAATTAAATTGGAATCAAATCGGACAATGCTATAAGTATTAATTGTTCTATTTTCTTAACCCTGGTTATGTCCAAAACTTAAAAAGGATCATTTGGGTCATCTTGTATAACCTAAATATTAATTTTAAAATAAATTTGAATAATAGATAACCGTAATTGAGTGAGATATAACCATTTTTTTTAAATACAATACATCAAAATATTTTTAAAAATCATTTAATGTTAATCAAATTATATCTAAAAATTAAATCGGAACAATCGTTAACGCTATTAGTTACTATATTTTCTTAACTCTGGTTGTGTTCAAACCGTAAAAAACATCATTTGGCTATCTTATATATGCGAAATAGTAAATTTAAATTATATTCGAATAATAGATAACAGTAATAAAGTGAGATATGATTATTTTTTTTAAAAACAATTCATAAGAAAAATTTTAAAAATAATTTACAGTACATTAAATGAACTTCAAAAGTTAAATTTGAATCAAATCGGACAATGCTGTAATGATTAATTGTTCTATTTTCTTAATCCTGATTATGTCTAAAACTTAAAAAGGATCATTTGGGTCATCTTGTATAACCTAAATATTAATTTTAAAATAAATTTGAATAATAGATAACCTTAATTGAGTGAGATATGACCATTTTTTTTAAATACAATACATCAAAATATTTTTAAAAATCATTTAATGTTAATCAAATTATATCTAAAAATTAAATCGGAACAATCGTTAACGCTATTAGTTACTATATTTTCTTAACTCTGGTTGTGTTCAAACCGTAAAAAACATCATTTGGCTATCTTATATATGCGAAATAGTAAATTTAAATTATATTCGAATAATAGATAACAGTAATAGAGTGAGATATGATTATTTTTTTAAAAAACAATTCATAAGAAAAATTTTAAAAATAATTTATAGTACATCAAATGAACTTTAAAAATTAAATTGGAATCAAATCGGACAATGCTATAAGGATTAATTGTACTATTTTCTTAACCCTGGTTATGTCCAAAACTTAAAAAGGATCATTTGGGTCATCTTGTATAACCTAAATATTAATTTTAAAATAAATTTGAATAATAGATAACCGTAATTGAGTGAGATATGACTATTTTTTTTAAACACATTACATCAAAATATTTTTAAAAATCATTTAGGGTTAATCAAATTATATCTAAAAATTACATCGGAACAATCGTTAACGCTATTAGTTACTATATTTTCTTAACTCTGGTTGTGTTCAAACCGTAAAAAACATCATTTGGCTATCTTATATATGCGAAATAGTAAATTTAATTTATATTCGAATAATAGATAACAGTAATAGAGTGAGATATGATTATTTTTTTTAAAAACAATTCATAAGAAAAATTTTAAAAATAATTTACAGTACATTAAATGAACTTCAAAAGTTAAATTTGAATCAAATCGGACAATGCTATAAGGATTAATTGTTCTATTTTCTTAATCCTGGTTATGTCCAAAACTTAAAAAGGATCATTTGGGTCATCTTGTATAACCTAAATATTAATTTTAAAATAAATTTGAATAATAGATAACCGTAATTGAGTGAGATATGACTATTTTTTTTAAACACATTACATCAAAATATTTTTAAAAATCATTTAGGGTTAATCAAATTATATCTAAAAATTACATCGGAACAATCGTTAACGCTATTAGTTACTATATTTTCTTAACTCTGGTTCTGTTCAAACCGTAAAAAACCTCATTTGGCTATCTTATATATGCGAAATAGTAAATTTAAATTATATTCGAATAATTGATAACAGTAATAGAGTGAGATATAATTATTTTTTTAACAAACAATTCATAAGAAAAATTTTAAAAATAATTTATAGTACATCAAATGAACTTTAAAAATTAAATTGGAATCAAATCGGACAATGCTATAAGGTTTAATTGTTCTATTTTCTTAACCCTGGTTATGTCTAAAACTTAAAAAGGATCATTTGGGACATCTTGTATAACCTAAATATTAATTTTAAAATAAATTTGAATAATAGATAATCGTAATTGAGTGTGATATGACTATTTTTTTTTAAACACAATACATCAAAATATTTTTAAAAATCATTTAGGTTTAATCAAATTATATCTAAAAATTACATCGGAACAATCCTTAACGCTATTAGATATTACATTTTCTTAACTCTGGTTGTGTTCAAACCGTAAAAAACGTCTTTTGGCTATCTTGTATATGCGAAATAGTAAATTTAAATTACATTCGAATAATAGATAACAGTAATAGAATGAGATATAATTATTTTTTTAAAAAACAATTCATAAGAAAAATTTCAAAAATAATTTATAGTACATCAAATGAACTTTAAAAATTAAATTGGAATCAAATCGGACAATGCTATAAGTATTAATTGTTCTATTTTCTTAACCCTGGTTATGTCCAAAACTTAAAAAGGATCATTTGGGTCATCTTGTATAACCTAAATATTAATTTTAAAATAAATTTGAATAATAGATAACCGTCATTAAGTGAGATATGACAATTTTTTTTAAACACAATTCATCAAAATATTTTTAAAAAATCATTTAGGGTTAATCAAATTATATCTAAAAATGAAATCGAAACAATCGTTAACGCTATTAGTTTCTATATTTTCTTAACTCTGGTTGTGTTCAAACCGTAAAAAACATCATTTGGCTATCTTATATATGCGAAATAGTAAATTTAAATTATATTCGAATAATAGATAACAGTAATAGAGTGAGATATGATTATTTTTTTAAAAAACAATTCATAAGAAAAATTTCAAAAATAATTTATAGTACATCAAATGAACTTTAAAAATTAAATTGGAATCAAATCGGACAATGCTATAAGTATTAATTGTTCTATTTTCTTAACCCTGGTTATGTCCAAAACTTAAAAAGGATCATTTGGGTCATCTTGTATAACCTAAATATTAATTTTAAAATAAATTTGAATAATAGATAACCGTAATTGAGTGAGATATAACCATTTTTTTTAAATACAATACATCAAAATATTTTTAAAAATCATTTAATGTTAATCAAATTATATCTAAAAATTAAATCGGAACAATCGTTAACGCTATTAGTTACTATATTTTCTTAACTCTGGTTGTGTTCAAACCGTAAAAAACATCATTTGGCTATCTTATATATGCGAAATAGTAAATTTAAATTATATTCGAATAATAGATAACAGTAATAAAGTGAGATATGATTATTTTTTTTAAAAACAATTCATAAGAAAAATTTTAAAAATAATTTACAGTACATTAAATGAACTTCAAAAGTTAAATTTGAATCAAATCGGACAATGCTGTAATGATTAATTGTTCTATTTTCTTAATCCTGATTATGTCTAAAACTTAAAAAGGATCATTTGGGTCATCTTGTATAACCTAAATATTAATTTTAAAATAAATTTGAATAATAGATAATCTTAATTGAGTGAGATATGACCATTTTTTTTAAATACAATACATCAAAATATTTTTAAAAATCATTTAATGTTAATCAAATTATATCTAAAAATTAAATCGGAACAATCGTTAACGCTATTAGTTACTATATTTTCTTAACTCTGGTTGTGTTCAAACCGTAAAAAACATCATTTGGCTATCTTATATATGCGAAATAGTAAATTTAAATTATATTCGAATAATAGATAACAGTAATAGAGTGAGATATGATTATTTTTTTAAAAAACAATTCATAAGAAAAATTTTAAAAATAATTTATAGTACATCAAATGAACTTTAAAAATTAAATTGGAATCAAATCGGACAATGCTATAAGGATTAATTGTACTATTTTCTTAACCCTGGTTATGTCCAAAACTTAAAAAGGATCATTTGGGTCATCTTGTATAACCTAAATATTAATTTTAAAATAAATTTGAATAATAGATAACCGTAATTGAGTGAGATATGACTATTTTTTTTAAACACATTACATCAAAATATTTTTAAAAATCATTTAGGGTTAATCAAATTATATCTAAAAATTACATCGGAACAATCGTTAACGCTATTAGTTACTATATTTTCTTAACTCTGGTTGTGTTCAAACCGTAAAAAACATCATTTGGCTATCTTATATATGCGAAATAGTAAATTTAATTTATATTCGAATAATAGATAACAGTAATAGAGTGAGATATGATTATTTTTTTTAAAAACAATTCATAAGAAAAATTTTAAAAATAATTTACAGTACATTAAATGAACTTCAAAAGTTAAATTTGAATCAAATCGGACAATGCTATAAGGATTAATTGTTCTATTTTCTTAATCCTGGTTATGTCCAAAACTTAAAAAGGATCATTTGGGTCATCTTGTATAACCTAAATATTAATTTTAAAATAAATTTGAATAATAGATAACCGTAATTGAGTGAGATATGACTATTTTTTTTAAACACATTACATCAAAATATTTTTAAAAATCATTTAGGGTTAATCAAATTATATCTAAAAATTACATCGGAACAATCGTTAACGCTATTAGTTACTATATTTTCTTAACTCTGGTTCTGTTCAAACCGTAAAAAACCTCATTTGGCTATCTTATATATGCGAAATAGTAAATTTAAATTATATTCGAATAATTGATAACAGTAATAGAGTGAGATATAATTATTTTTTTAACAAACAATTCATAAGAAAAATTTTAAAAATAATTTATAGTACATCAAATGAACTTTAAAAATTAAATTGGAATCAAATCGGACAATGCTATAAGGTTTAATTGTTCTATTTTCTTAACCCTGGTTATGTCTAAAACTTAAAAAGGATCATTTGGGACATCTTGTATAACCTAAATATTAATTTTAAAATAAATTTGAATAATAGATAACCGTCATTAAGTGAGATATGACAATTTTTTTTAAACACAATTCATCAAAATATTTTTAAAAAATCATTTAGGGTTAATCAAATTATATCTAAAAATGAAATCGGAACAATCGTTAACGCTATTAGTTTCTATATTTTCTTAACTCTGGTTGTGTTCAAACCGTAAAAAACATCATTTGGCTATCTTATATATGCGAAATAGTAAATTTAAATTATATTCGAATAATAGATAACAGTAATAGAGTGAGATATGATTATTTTTTTAAAAAACAATTCATAAGAAAAATTTCAAAAATAATTTATAGTACATCAAATGAACTTTAAAAATTAAATTGGAATCAAATCGGACAATGCTATAAGTATTAATTGTTCTATTTTCTTAACCCTGGTTATGTCCAAAACTTAAAAAGGATCATTTGGGTCATCTTGTATAACCTAAATATTAATTTTAAAATAAATTTGAATAATAGATAACCGTAATTGAGTAAGATATGACTATTTTTTTTAAACACATTACATCAAAATATTTTTAAAAATCATTTAGGGTTAATCAAATTATATCTAAAAATTACATCAGAACAATCGTTAACGCTATTAGTTACTATATTTTCTTAACTCTGGTTGTGTTCAAACCGTAAAAAACATCATTTGGCTATCTTATATATGCGAAATAGTAAATTTAAATTATATTCGAATAATAGATAACAGTAATAGAGTGAGATATGATTATTTTTTTTAAAAACAATTCATAAGAAAAATTTTAAAAATAATTTACAGTACATTAAATGAACTTCAAAAGTTAAATTTGAATCAAATCGGACAATGCTATAAGGATTAATTGTTCTATTTTCTTAATCCTGGTTATGTCCAAAACTTAAAAAGGATCATTTGGGTCATCTTGTATAACCTAAATATTAATTTTAAAATAAATTTGAATAATAGATAACCGTAATTGAGTGAGATATAACTATTTTTTTTAAACACATTACATCAAAATATTTTTAAAAATCATTTAGGGTTAATCAAATTATATCTAAAAATTACATCGGAACAATCGTTAACGCTATTAGTTACTATATTTTCTTAACTCTGGTTCTGTTCAAACCGTAAAAAACATCATTTGGCTATCTTATATATGCGAAATAGTAAATTTAAATTATATTCGAATAATTGATAACAGTAATAGAGTGAGATATGATTATTTTTTTAACAAACAATTCATAAGAAAAATTTTAAAAATAATTTATAGTACATCAAATGAACTTTAAAAATTAAATTGGAATCAAATCGGACAATGCTATAAGGTTTAATTGTTCTATTTTCTTAACCCTGGTTATGTCTAAAACTTAAAAAGGATCATTTGGGACATCTTGTATAACCTAAATATTAATTTTAAAATAAATTTGAATAATAGATAACCGTCACTAAGTGAGATATGACAATTTTTTTTAAACACAATTCATCAAAATATTTTTAAAAAATCATTTAGGGTTAATCAAATTATATCTAAAAATGAAATCGGAACAATCGTTAACGCTATTAGTTTCTATATTTTCTTAACTCTGGTTGTGTTCAAACCGTAAAAAACATCATTTGGCTATCTTATATATGCGAAATAGTAAATTTAAATTATATTCGAATAATAGATAACAGTAATAGAGTGAGATATGATTATTTTTTTAAAAAACAATTCATAAGAAAAATTTTAAAAATAATTTATAGTACATCAAATGAGCTTTAAAAATTAAATTGGAATCAAATCGGACAATGCTATAAGTATTAATTGTTCTATTTTCTTAACCGTGGTTATGTCCAAAACTTAAAAAGGATCATTTGGGTCATCTTGTATAACCTAAATATTAATTTTAAAATAAATTTGAATAATAGATAACCGTAATTGAGTGAGATATAACCATTTTTTTTAAATACAATACATCAAAATATTTTTAAAAATCATTTAATGTTAATCAAATTATATCTAAAAATTAAATCGGAACAATCGTTAACGCTATTAGTTACTATATTTTCTTAACTCTGGTTGTGTTCAAACCGTAAAAAACATCATTTGGCTATCTTATATATGCGAAATAGTAAATTTAAATTATATTCGAATAATAGATAACAGTAATAAAGTGAGATATGATTATTTTTTTTAAAAACAATTCATAAGAAAAATTTTAAAAATAATTTACAGTACATCAAATGAACTTTAAAAATTAAATTGGAATCAAATCGGACAATGCTATAAGGTTTAATTGTTCTATTTTCTTAACCCTGGTTATGTCTAAAACTTAAAAAGGATCATTTGGGACATCTTGTATAACCTAAATATTAATTTTAAAATAAATTTGAATAATAGATAACCGTCACTAAGTGAGATATGACAATTTTTTTTAAACACAATTCATCAAAATATTTTTAAAAAATCATTTAGGGTTAATCAAATTATATCTAAAAATGAAATCGGAACAATCGTTAACGCTATTAGTTACTATATTTTCTTAACTCTGGTTGTGTTCAAACCGTAAAAAACATCATTTGGCTATCTTATATATGCAAAATAGTAAATTTAAATTATATTCGAATAATAGATAACAGTAATAGAGTGAGATATGATTATTTTTTTAAAAAACAATTCATAAGAAAAATTTTAAAAATAATTTATAGTACATCAAATGAACTTTAAAAATTAAATTGGAATCAAATCGGACAATGCTGTAATGATTAATTGTTCTATTTTCTTAATCCTGATTATGTCTAAAACTTAAAAAGGATCATTTGGGTCATCTTGTATAACCTAAATATTAATTTTAAAATAAATTTGAATAATAGATAACCTTAATTGAGTGAGATATGACCATTTTTTTTAAATACAATACATCAAAATATTTTTAAAAATCATTTAATGTTAATCAAATTATATCTAAAAATTAAATCGGAACAATCGTTAACGCTATTAGATACTATATTTTCTTAACTCTGGTTGTGTTCAAACCGTAAAAAACATCATTTGGCTATCTTATATATGCGAAATAGTAAATTTTAATTATATTCGAATAATAGATAACAGTAATAGAGTGAGATATGATTATTTTTTTAAAAAACAATTCATAAGAAAAATTTTTAAAATAATTTATAGTACATCAAATGAACTTTAAAATTTAAATTGGAATCAAATCGGACAATGCAATAAGGTTTAATTGTTCTATTTTCTTAACCCTGGTTATGTCTAAAACTTAAAAAGGATCATTTGGGACATCTCGTATAACCTAAATATTAATTTTAAAATAAATTTTAATAATAGATAACCGTAATTAAGTGAGATATGACTATTTTTTTTAAACACAATCCATCAAAATATTTTTTAAAAATCATTTAATGTTAATCAAATTATATCTAAAAATTAAATCGGAACAATCGTTAACGCTATTAGTTACTATATTTTCTTAACTCTGGTTGTGTTCAAACCGTAAAAAACATCATTTGGCTATCTTATATATGCGAAATAGTAAATTTAAATTATATTCGAATAATAGATAACAGTAATAGAGTGAGATATGATTATTTTTTTAAAAAACAATTCATAAGAAAAATTTCAAAAATAATTTATAGTACATCAAATGAACTTTAAAAATTAAATTGGAATTAAATCGGACAATGCTATAAGGATTAATTGTTCTATTTTCTTAACCCTGGTTATGTCTAAAACTTAAAATGGATCATTTGGGACATCTCGTATAACCTAAATATTAATTTTAAAATAAATTTGAATAATAGATAACCGTAATTAAGTGAGATATGACTATTTTTTTTAAACAAAATCCATCAAAATATTTTTAAAAAATCATTTAATGTTAATCAAATTATATCTAAAAATTAAATCGGAACAATCGTTAACGCTATTAGTTACTATATTTTCTTAACTCTAGTTGTGTTCAAACCGTAAAAAACATCATTTGGCTATCTTGTATATGCGAAATAGTAAATTTAAATTATATTCGAATAATAGATAACAGTAATAGAGTGAGATATAATTATTTTTTTAAAAAACAATTCATAAGAAAAAATTTAAAAATAATTAACAGTACATCAAATGAACTTTAAAAATTAAATTGGAATCAAATCGGACAATGCTATAAGGATTAATTGTTCTATTTTCTTAACCCTGGTTATGTCCAAAACTTAAAAAGGATCATTTGGGTCATCTTGTATAACCTAAATATTAATTTTAAAATAAATTTGAATAATAGATAACCGTAATTGAGTGAGATATGACTATTTTTTTTAAACACATTACATCAAAATATTTTTAAAAATCATTTAGGGTTAATCAAATTATATCTAAAAATTACATCGGAACAATCGTTAACGCTATTAGTTACTATATTTTCTTAACTCTGGTTCTGTTCAAACCGTAAAAAACATCATTTGGCTATCTTATATATGCGAAATAGTAAATTTAAATTATTTTCGAATAATAGATAACAGTAATAGAGTGAGATATGATTATTTTTTTAAAAAACAATTCATAAGAAAAATTTTAAAAATAATTTATAGTACATCAAATGAACTTTAAAATTTAAATTGAATTCAAATCGGACAATGCTATAAGCATTAAGTGTTCTATTTTCTTAACCCTGGTTATGTCCAAAACTTAAAAAGGATCATTTAGGTCATCTTGTATAACCTAAATATTAATTTTAATATAAATTTGAATAATAGATAACCGTAATTAAGTGAGATATGACTATTTTTTTTAAACACAATCCATCAAAATATTTTTAAAAAATCATTTAATGTTAATCAAATTATATCTAAAAATTAAATCGGAACAATCGTTAACGCTATTAGTTACTATATTTTCTTAACTCTGGTTGTGTTCAAACCATAAAAAACATCATTTGGCTATCTTGTATATGCGATATAGTAAATTTAAATTATATTCGAATAATAGATAACAGTAATAGAGTTAGATATAATTATTTTTTTAAAAAACAATTCATAAGAAAAAATTTAAAAATAATTAACAGTACATTAAATGAACTTTAAAAATTAAATTGGAATCAAATCGGACGATGCTATAAGGATTAATTGTTCTATTTTCTTAACCCTGATTATGTCCAAAACTTAAAAAGGCTCATTTGTGTCATCTTGTATAATCTAAATATTAATTTTGAATTAAATTTGAATAAATTTGAATAATATTAAATTTATTTTATTTTTTTAATATTAATTTTAAAATAAACCGTAAAAAACATCATTTGGCTATCTTATATATGCGAAATAGTAAATTTAAATTATATTCGAATAATAGATAACAGTAATAGAGTGAGATATGATTATTTTTTTAAAAAACAATTCATAAGAAAAATTTTAAAAATAATTTATAGTACATCAAATGAACTTTAAAAATTAAATTGGAATCAAATCGGACAATATAATTATTTTTTTAAAAAACAATTCATAAGAAGAATTTTTAAAATAATTTACAGTACATCAAATGAACTTCAAAAATTAAATTGGAATCAAATCGGACAATGCTATAAGTATTAATTGTTCTATTTTCTTAACCCTGGTTATGTCCAAAACTTAAAAAGGATCATTTGGGTCATCTTGTATAACCTAAATATTAATTTTAAAATAAATTTGAATAATAGATAACCGTAATTGAGTGAGATATAACCATTTTTTTTAAATACAATACATCAAAATATTTTTAAAAATCATTTAATGTTAATCAAATTATATCTAAAAATTAAATCGGAACAATCGTTAACGCTATTAGTTACTATATTTTCTTAACTCTGGTTGTGTTCAAACCGTAAAAAACATCATTTGGCTATCTTATATATGCGAAATAGTAAATTTAAATTATATTCGAATAATAGATAACAGTAATAGAGTGAGATATGATTATTTTTTTTAAAAACAATTCATAAGAAAAAATTTAAAAATAATTAACAGTACATCAAATGAACTTTAAAAATTAAATTGGAATCAAATCGGACAATGCTATAAGGATTAATTGTTCTATTTTCTTAACCCTGGTTATGTCCAAAACTTAAAAAGGATCATTTGGGTCATCTTGTATAACCTAAATATTAATTTTAAAATAAATTTGAATAATAGATAACCGTAATTGAGTGAGATATGACTATTTTTTTTAAACACATTACATCAAAATATTTTTAAAAATCATTTAGGGTTAATCAAATTATATCTAAAAATTACATCGGAACAATCGTTAACGCTATTAGTTACTATATTTTCTTAACTCTGGTTCTGTTCAAACCGTAAAAAACATCATTTGGCTATCTTATATATGCGAAATAGTAAATTTAAATTATTTTCGAATAATAGATAACAGTAATAGAGTGAGATATGATTATTTTTTTAAAAAACAATTCATAAGAAAAATTTTAAAAATAATTTATAGTACATCAAATGAACTTTAAAATTTAAATTGAATTCAAATCGGACAATGCTATAAGCATTAAGTGTTCTATTTTCTTAACCCTGGTTATGTCCAAAACTTAAAAAGGATCATTTAGGTCATCTTGTATAACCTAAATATTAATTTTAATATAAATTTGAATAATAGATAACCGTAATTAAGTGAGATATGACTATTTTTTTTAAACACAATCCATCAAAATATTTTTAAAAAATCATTTAATGTTAATCAAATTATATCTAAAAATTAAATCGGAACAATCGTTAACGCTATTAGTTACTATATTTTCTTAACTCTGGTTGTGTTCAAACCATAAAAAACATCATTTGGCTATCTTGTATATGCGATATAGTAAATTTAAATTATATTCGAATAATAGATAACAGTAATAGAGTTAGATATAATTATTTTTTTAAAAAACAATTCATAAGAAAAAATTTAAAAATAATTAACAGTACATTAAATGAACTTTAAAAATTAAATTGGAATCAAATCGGACGATGCTATAAGGATTAATTGTTCTATTTTCTTAACCCTGATTATGTCCAAAACTTAAAAAGGCTCATTTGTGTCATCTTGTATAATCTAAATATTAATTTTGAATTAAATTTGAATAAATTTGAATAATATTAAATTTATTTTATTTTTTTAATATTAATTTTAAAATAAACCGTAAAAAACATCATTTGGCTATCTTATATATGCGAAATAGTAAATTTAAATTATATTCGAATAATAGATAACAGTAATAGAGTGAGATATGATTATTTTTTTAAAAAACAATTCATAAGAAAAATTTTAAAAATAATTTATAGTACATCAAATGAACTTTAAAAATTAAATTGGAATCAAATCGGACAATATAATTATTTTTTTAAAAAACAATTCATAAGAAGAATTTTTAAAATAATTTACAGTACATCAAATGAACTTCAAAAATTAAATTGGAATCAAATCGGACA
This sequence comes from Anthonomus grandis grandis, assembly GCF_022605725.1. Lineage (NCBI taxonomy): Eukaryota > Metazoa > Arthropoda > Insecta > Coleoptera > Curculionidae > Anthonomus > Anthonomus grandis. The sequence continues at coordinate 25,827,808 of NC_065558.1, forward strand.
ATGCTATAAGTATTAATTGTTCTATTTTCTTAACCCTGGTTATGTCCAAAACTTAAAAAGGATCATTTGGGTCATCTTGTATAACCTAAATATTAATTTTAAAATAAATTTGAATAATAGATAACCGTAATTGAGTGAGATATAACCATTTTTTTTAAATACAATACATCAAAATATTTTTAAAAATCATTTAATGTTAATCAAATTATATCTAAAAATTAAATCGGAACAATCGTTAACGCTATTAGTTACTATATTTTCTTAACTCTGGTTGTGTTCAAACCGTAAAAAACATCATTTGGCTATCTTATATATGCGAAATAGTAAATTTAAATTATATTCGAATAATAGATAACAGTAATAGAGTGAGATATGATTATTTTTTTTAAAAACAATTCATAAGAAAAATTTTAAAAATAATTTATAGTACATCAAATGAACTTTAAAAATTAAATTGGAATCAAATCGGACAATGCTATAAGGATTAAGTGTTCTATTTTCTTAACCCTGGTTATGTCTAAAACTTAAAAAGGCTCATTTGGATCATCGTGTATAACCTAAATATTAATTTTAAAATAAATTTGAATAATAGATAATCGTAATTGAGTGTGATATGACTATTTTTTTTTAAACACAATACATCAAAATATTTTTAAAAATCATTTAGGTTTAATCAAATTATATCTAAAAATTACATCGGAACAATCCTTAACGCTATTAGATATTACATTTTCTTAACTCTGGTTGTGTTCAAACCGTAAAAAACGTCTTTTGGCTATCTTGTATATGCGAAATAGTAAATTTAAATTACATTCGAATAATAGATAACAGTAATAGAATGAGATATAATTATTTTTTTAAAAAACAATTCATAAGAAAAATTTCAAAAATAATTTATAGTACATCAAATGAACTTTAAAAATTAAATTGGAATCAAATCGGACAATGCTATAAGTATTAATTGTTCTATTTTCTTAACCCTGGTTATGTCCAAAACTTAAAAAGGATCATTTGGGTCATCTTGTATAACCTAAATATTAATTTTAAAATAAATTTGAATAATAGATAACCGTCATTAAGTGAGATATGACAATTTTTTTTAAACACAATTCATCAAAATATTTTTAAAAAATCATTTAGGGTTAATCAAATTATATCTAAAAATGAAATCGGAACAATCGTTAACGCTATTAGTTTCTATATTTTCTTAACTCTGGTTGTGTTCAAACCGTAAAAAACATCATTTGGCTATCTTATATATGCGAAATAGTAAATTTAAATTATATTCGAATAATAGATAACAGTAATAGAGTGAGATATGATTATTTTTTTAAAAAACAATTCATAAGAAAAATTTCAAAAATAATTTATAGTTCATCAAATGAACTTTAAAAATTAAATTGGAATCAAATCGGACAATGCTATAAGTATTAATTGTTCTATTTTCTTAACCCTGGTTATGTCCAAAACTTAAAAAGGATCATTTGGGTCATCTTGTATAACCTAAATATTAATTTTAAAATAAATTTGAATAATAGATAACCGTAATTGAGTGAGATATAACCATTTTTTTTAAATACAATACATCAAAATATTTTTAAAAATCATTTAATGTTAATCAAATTATATCTAAAAATTAAATCGGAACAATCGTTAACGCTATTAGTTACTATATTTTCTTAACTCTGGTTGTGTTCAAACCGTAAAAAACATCATTTGGCTATCTTATATATGCGAAATAGTAAATTTAAATTATATTCGAATAATAGATAACAGTAATAAAGTGAGATATGATTATTTTTTTTAAAAACAATTCATAAGAAAAATTTTAAAAATAATTTACAGTACATTAAATGAACTTCAAAAGTTAAATTTGAATCAAATCGGACAATGCTGTAATGATTAATTGTTCTATTTTCTTAATCCTGATTATGTCTAAAACTTAAAAAGGATCATTTGGGTCATCTTGTATAACCTAAATATTAATTTTAAAATAAATTTGAATAATAGATAACCTTAATTGAGTGAGATATGACCATTTTTTTTAAATACAATACATCAAAATATTTTTAAAAATCATTTAATGTTAATCAAATTATATCTAAAAATTAAATCGGAACAATCGTTAACGCTATTAGTTACTATATTTTCTTAACTCTGGTTGTGTTCAAACCGTAAAAAACATCATTTGGCTATCTTATATATGCGAAATAGTAAATTTAAATTATATTCGAATAATAGATAACAGTAATAGAGTGAGATATGATTATTTTTTTAAAAAACAATTCATAAGAAAAATTTTAAAAATAATTTATAGTACATCAAATGAACTTTAAAAATTAAATTGGAATCAAATCGGACAATGCTATAAGGATTAATTGTTCTATTTTCTTAACCCTGGTTATGTCCAAAACTTAAAAAGGATCATTTGGGTCATCTTGTATAACCTAAATATTAATTTTAAAATAAATTTGAATAATAGATAACCGTAATTGAGTGAGATATGACTATTTTTTTTAAACACATTACATCAAAATATTTTTAAAAATCATTTAGGGTTAATCAAATTATATCTAAAAATTACATCGGAACAATCGTTAACGCTATTAGTTACTATATTTTCTTAACTCTGGTTGTGTTCAAACCGTAAAAAACATCATTTGGCTATCTTATATATGCGAAATAGTAAATTTAATTTATATTCGAATAATAGATAACAGTAATAGAGTGAGATATGATTATTTTTTTTAAAAACAATTCATAAGAAAAATTTTAAAAATAATTTACAGTACATTAAATGAACTTCAAAAGTTAAATTTGAATCAAATCGGACAATGCTATAAGGATTAATTGTTCTATTTTCTTAATCCTGGTTATGTCCAAAACTTAAAAAGGATCATTTGGGTCATCTTGTATAACCTAAATATTAATTTTAAAATAAATTTGAATAATAGATAACCGTAATTGAGTGAGATATAACTATTTTTTTTAAACACATTACATCAAAATATTTTTAAAAATCATTTAGGGTTAATCAAATTATATCTAAAAATTACATCGGAACAATCGTTAACGCTATTAGTTACTATATTTTCTTAACTCTGGTTCTGTTCAAACCGTAAAAAACATCATTTGGCTATCTTATATATGCGAAATAGTAAATTTAAATTATATTCGAATAATTGATAACAGTAATAGAGTGAGATATGATTATTTTTTTAACAAACAATTCATAAGAAAAATTTTAAAAATAATTTATAGTACATCAAATGAACTTTAAAAATTAAATTGGAATCAAATCGGACAATGCTATAAGGTTTAATTGTTCTATTTTCTTAACCCTGGTTATGTCTAAAACTTAAAAAGGATCATTTGGGACATCTTGTATAACCTAAATATTAATTTTAAAATAAATTTGAATAATAGATAACCGTCACTAAGTGAGATATGACAATTTTTTTTAAACACAATTCATCAAAATATTTTTAAAAAATCATTTAGGGTTAATCAAATTATATCTAAAAATGAAATCGGAACAATCGTTAACGCTATTAGTTTCTATATTTTCTTAACTCTGGTTGTGTTCAAACCGTAAAAAACATCATTTGGCTATCTTATATATGCGAAATAGTAAATTTAAATTATATTCGAATAATAGATAACAGTAATAGAGTGAGATATGATTATTTTTTTAAAAAACAATTCATAAGAAAAATTTTAAAAATAATTTATAGTACATCAAATGAGCTTTAAAAATTAAATTGGAATCAAATCGGACAATGCTATAAGTATTAATTGTTCTATTTTCTTAACCGTGGTTATGTCCAAAACTTAAAAAGGATCATTTGGGTCATCTTGTATAACCTAAATATTAATTTTAAAATAAATTTGAATAATAGATAACCGTAATTGAGTGAGATATAACCATTTTTTTTAAATACAATACATCAAAATATTTTTAAAAATCATTTAATGTTAATCAAATTATATCTAAAAATTAAATCGGAACAATCGTTAACGCTATTAGTTACTATATTTTCTTAACTCTGGTTGTGTTCAAACCGTAAAAAACATCATTTGGCTATCTTATATATGCGAAATAGTAAATTTAAATTATATTCGAATAATAGATAACAGTAATAAAGTGAGATATGATTATTTTTTTTAAAAACAATTCATAAGAAAAATTTTAAAAATAATTTACAGTACATTAAATGAACTTCAAAAGTTAAATTTGAATCAAATCGGACAATGCTGTAATGATTAATTGTTCTATTTTCTTAATCCTGATTATGTCTAAAACTTAAAAAGGATCATTTGGGTCATCTTGTATAACCTAAATATTAATTTTAAAATAAATTTGAATAATAGATAACCTTAATTGAGTGAGATATGACCATTTTTTTTAAATACAATACATCAAAATATTTTTAAAAATCATTTAATGTTAATCAAATTATATCTAAAAATTAAATCGGAACAATCGTTAACGCTATTAGTTACTATATTTTCTTAACTCTGGTTGTGTTCAAACCGTAAAAAACATCATTTGGCTATCTTATATATGCAAAATAGTAAATTTAAATTATATTCGAATAATAGATAACAGTAATAGAGTGAGATATGATTATTTTTTTAAAAAACAATTCATAAGAAAAATTTTAAAAATAATTTATAGTACATCAAATGAACTTTAAAAATTAAATTGGAATCAAATCGGACAATGCTGTAATGATTAATTGTTCTATTTTCTTAATCCTGATTATGTCTAAAACTTAAAAAGGATCATTTGGGTCATCTTGTATAACCTAAATATTAATTTTAAAATAAATTTGAATAATAGATAACCTTAATTGAGTGAGATATGACCATTTTTTTTAAATACAATACATCAAAATATTTTTAAAAATCATTTAATGTTAATCAAATTATATCTAAAAATTAAATCGGAACAATCGTTAACGCTATTAGTTACTATATTTTCTTAACTCTGGTTGTGTTCAAACCGTAAAAAACATCATTTGGCTATCTTATATATGCGAAATAGTAAATTTTAATTATATTCGAATAATAGATAACAGTAATAGAGTGAGATATGATTATTTTTTTAAAAAACAATTCATAAGAAAAATTTTTAAAATAATTTATAGTACATCAAATGAACTTTAAAAATTAAATTGGAATCAAATCGGACAATGCTATAAGGATTAATTGTTCTATTTTCTTAACCCTGGTTATGTCCAAAACTTAAAAAGGATCATTTGGGTCATCTTGTATAACCTAAATATTAATTTTAAAATAAATTTGAATAATAGATAACCGTAATTGAGTGAGATATGACTATTTTTTTTAAACACATTACATCAAAATATTTTTAAAAATCATTTAGGGTTAATCAAATTATATCTAAAAATTACATCGGAACAATCGTTAACGCTATTAGTTACTATATTTTCTTAACTCTGGTTCTGTTCAAACCGTAAAAAACATCATTTGGCTATCTTATATATGCGAAATAGTAAATTTAAATTATTTTCGAATAATAGATAACAGTAATAGAGTGAGATATGATTATTTTTTAAAAAACAATTCATAAGAAAAATTTTTAAAATAATTTATAGTACATCAAATGAACTTTAAAATTTAAATTGGAATCAAATCGGACAATGCAATAAGGTTTAATTGTTCTATTTTCTTAACCCTGGTTATGTCTAAAACTTAAAAAGGATCATTTGGGACATCTCGTATAACCTAAATATTAATTTTAAAATAAATTTTAATAATAGATAACCGTAATTAAGTGAGATATGACTATTTTTTTTAAACACAATCCATCAAAATATTTTTTAAAAATCATTTAATGTTAATCAAATTATATCTAAAAATTAAATCGGAACAATCGTTAACGCTATTAGTTACTATATTTTCTTAACTCTGGTTGTGTTCAAACCGTAAAAAACATCATTTGGCTATCTTATATATGCGAAATAGTAAATTTAAATTATATTCGAATAATAGATAACAGTAATAGAGTGAGATATGATTATTTTTTTAAAAAACAATTCATAAGAAAAATTTCAAAAATAATTTATAGTACATCAAATGAACTTTAAAAATTAAATTGGAATTAAATCGGACAATGCTATAAGGATTAATTGTTCTATTTTCTTAACCCTGGTTATGTCTAAAACTTAAAATGGATCATTTGGGACATCTCGTATAACCTAAATATTAATTTTAAAATAAATTTGAATAATAGATAACCGTAATTAAGTGAGATATGACTATTTTTTTTAAACAAAATCCATCAAAATATTTTTAAAAAATCATTTAATGTTAATCAAATTATATCTAAAAATTAAATCGGAACAATCGTTAACGCTATTAGTTACTATATTTTCTTAACTCTAGTTGTGTTCAAACCGTAAAAAACATCATTTGGCTATCTTGTATATGCGAAATAGTAAATTTAAATTATATTCGAATAATAGATAACAGTAATAGAGTGAGATATAATTATTTTTTTAAAAAACAATTCATAAGAAAAAATTTAAAAATAATTAACAGTACATCAAATGAACTTTAAAAATTAAATTGGAATCAAATCGGACAATGCTATAAGGATTAATTGTTCTATTTTCTTAACCCTGGTTATGTCCAAAACTTAAAAAGGATCATTTGGGTCATCTTGTATAACCTAAATATTAATTTTAAAATAAATTTGAATAATAGATAACCGTAATTGAGTGAGATATGACTATTTTTTTTAAACACATTACATCAAAATATTTTTAAAAATCATTTAGGGTTAATCAAATTATATCTAAAAATTACATCGGAACAATCGTTAACGCTATTAGTTACTATATTTTCTTAACTCTGGTTCTGTTCAAACCGTAAAAAACATCATTTGGCTATCTTATATATGCGAAATAGTAAATTTAAATTATTTTCGAATAATAGATAACAGTAATAGAGTGAGATATGATTATTTTTTTAAAAAACAATTCATAAGAAAAATTTTAAAAATAATTTATAGTACATCAAATGAACTTTAAAATTTAAATTGAATTCAAATCGGACAATGCTATAAGCATTAAGTGTTCTATTTTCTTAACCCTGGTTATGTCCAAAACTTAAAAAGGATCATTTAGGTCATCTTGTATAACCTAAATATTAATTTTAATATAAATTTGAATAATAGATAACCGTAATTAAGTGAGATATGACTATTTTTTTTAAACACAATCCATCAAAATATTTTTAAAAAATCATTTAATGTTAATCAAATTATATCTAAAAATTAAATCGGAACAATCGTTAACGCTATTAGTTACTATATTTTCTTAACTCTGGTTGTGTTCAAACCATAAAAAACATCATTTGGCTATCTTGTATATGCGATATAGTAAATTTAAATTATATTCGAATAATAGATAACAGTAATAGAGTTAGATATAATTATTTTTTTAAAAAACAATTCATAAGAAAAAATTTAAAAATAATTAACAGTACATTAAATGAACTTTAAAAATTAAATTGGAATCAAATCGGACGATGCTATAAGGATTAATTGTTCTATTTTCTTAACCCTGATTATGTCCAAAACTTAAAAAGGCTCATTTGTGTCATCTTGTATAATCTAAATATTAATTTTGAATTAAATTTGAATAAATTTGAATAATATTAAATTTATTTTATTTTTTTAATATTAATTTTAAAATAAACCGTAAAAAACATCATTTGGCTATCTTATATATGCGAAATAGTAAATTTAAATTATATTCGAATAATAGATAACAGTAATAGAGTGAGATATGATTATTTTTTTAAAAAACAATTCATAAGAAAAATTTTAAAAATAATTTATAGTACATCAAATGAACTTTAAAAATTAAATTGGAATCAAATCGGACAATATAATTATTTTTTTAAAAAACAATTCATAAGAAGAATTTTTAAAATAATTTACAGTACATCAAATGAACTTCAAAAATTAAATTGGAATCGAATCGTACAAAGCTATAAGGATTAATTGTTCTATTTTCTTAACCCTGGTTATGTCCAAAACTTAAAAAGGATCATTTGGGTCATCTTGTATAACCTAAATATTAATTTTAATATAAATTTGAATAATAGATAACCGAAATTGAGTGAGATATGACTATTTTTTTTAAACACAATACATCAAAATATTTTTAAAAATCATTTAGGGTTAATCAAATTATATCTAAAAATTACATTGGAACAATCGTTAACGCTATTATTTATTATATTTTTTTAATTCTGGTTGTGTTCAAACCGTAAAAAGCATCATTTGACTATCTTGTGTATGCGAAATAGTAAATTTAAATTATATTTGAATAATAGATAACAGTAATAGAGTGAAATATGTTTATTTTTTTAAAAAACAATTCATAAGAAAAAATTTAAAAATAATTAACAGTACATTAAATGAACTTTAAAAATTAAATTGGAATCAAATCGGGCAATGCTATAAGGATTAAGTGTTCTATTTTCTTAACCCTGGTTATGTCTAAAATTTAAAAAGGATCATTTGGGACATCTCGTATAACCTAAATATTAATTTTAAAATAAATTTGAATAATAGATAACCGTAATTAAGTGAGATATGACTATTTTTTTTAAACACAATCCATTAAAATATTTTTAAAAAATCATTTAATGTTAATCAAATTATATCTAAAAATTAAATCGGAACAATCGTTAACGCTATTAGTTACTATATTTTCTTAACTCTGGTTGTGTTCAAACCGTAAAAAACATCATTTGGCTATCTTATATATGCGAAATAGTAAATTTAAATTATATTCGAATAATAGATAACAGTAATAGAGTGAGATATGATTATTTTTTTTAAAAACAATTCATAAGGAAAATTTTAAAAATAATTTACAGTACATTAAATGAACTTCAAAAGTTAAATTTGAATCAAATCGGACAATGCTATAAGGATTAATTGTTCAATTTTCTTAATCCTGGTTATGTCCAAAACTTAAAAAGGATCATTTGGGTCATCTTGTATAACCTAAATATTAATTTTAAAATAAATTTGAATAATAGATAACCGTAATTGAGTGAGATATGACTATTTTTTTTAAACACATTACATCAAAATATTTTTAAAAATCATTTAGGGTTAATCAAATTATATCTAAAAATTACATCGGAACAATCGTTAACGCTATTAGTTACTATATTTTCTTAACTCTGGTTCTGTTCAAACCGTAAAAAAACATCATTTGGCTATCTTATATATGCGAAATAGTAAATTTAAATTATATTCGAATAATAGATAACAGTAATAGAGTGAGATATGATTATTTTTTTAACAAACAATTCACAAGAAAAATTTTAAAAATAATTTATAGTACATCAAATGAACTTTAAAAATTAAATTGGAATCAAATCGGACAATGCTATAAGGTTTAATTGTTCTATTTTCTTAACCCTGGTTATGTCTAAAACTTAAAAAGGATCATTTGGGACATTTCGTATTACCTAAATATTAATTTTAAAATAAATTTTAATAATAGATAACCGTAATTAAGTGAGATATGACTATTTTTTTTAAACACAATCCATCAAAATATTTTTAAAAAATCATTTAATGTTAATCAAATTATATCTAAAAATTAAATCGGAACAATCGTTAACGCTATTAGTTACTATATTTTCTTAACTCTGGTTGTGTTCAAACCGTAAAAAACATCATTTGGCTATCTTATATATGCTAAATAGTAAATTTAAATTATATTCGAATAATAGATAACAGTAATAGAGTGAGATATGATTATTTTTTTAAAAAACAATTCATAAGAAAAATTTTTAAAATAATTTATAGTACATCAAATAAACTTTAAAAATTAAATTGGAATCAAATCGGACAATGCTATAAGGATTAATTGTTCTATTTTCTTAACCCTGGTTATGTCCAAAACTTAAAAAGGATCATTTGGGTCATCTTGTATAACCTAAATATTAATTTTAAAATAAATTTGAATAATAGATAACCGTAATTGAGTGAGATATGACTATTTTTTTTAAACACATTACATCAAAATATTTTTAAAAATCATTTAGGGTTAATCAAATTATATCTAAAAATTACATCGGAACAATCGTTAACGCTATTAGTTACTATATTTTCTTAACTCTGGTTCTGTTCAAACCGTAAAAAACATCATTTGGCTATCTTATATATGCGAAATAGTAAATTTAAATTATTTTCGAATAATAGATAACAGTAATAGAGTGAGATATGATTATTTTTTTAAAAAACAATTCATAAGAAAAATTTTAAAAATAATTTATAGTACATCAAATGAACTTTAAAATTTAAATTGGGATCAAATCGGACAATGCTATAAGGTTTAATTGTTCTATTTTCTTAACCCTGGTTATGTCTAAAACTTAAAAAGGATCATTTGGGACATCTCGTATAAACTAAATATTAATTTTAAAATAAATTTTAATAATAGATAACCGTAATTAAGTGAGATATGACTATTTTTTTTAAACACAATCCATCAAAATATTTTTTAAAAATCATTTAATGTTAATCAAATTATATCTAAAAATTAAATCGGAACAATCGTTAACGCTATTAGTTACTATATTTTCTTAACTCTGGTTGTGTTCAAACCGTAAAAAACATCATTTGGCTATCTTATATATGCGAAATAGTAAATTTAAATTATATTCGAATAATAGATAACAGTAATAGAGTGAGATATGATTATTTTTTTAAAAAACAATTCATAAGAAAAATTTCAAAAATAATTTATAGTACATCAAATGAACTTTAAAAATTAAATTGGAATTAAATCGGACAATGCTATAAGGATTAATTGTTCTATTTTCTTAACCCTGGTTATGTCTAAAACTTAAATTGGATCATTTGGGACATCTCGTATAACCTAAATATTAATTTTAAAATAAATTTGAATAATAGATAACCGTAATTAAGTGAGATATGACTATTTTTTTTAAACAAAATCCATCAAAATATTTTTAAAAAATCATTTAATGTTAATCAAATTATATCTAAAAATTAAATCGGAACAATCGTTAACGCTATTAGTTACTATATTTTCTTAACTCTAGTTGTGTTCAAACCGTAAAAAACATCATTTGGCTATTTTGTATATGCGAAATAGTAAATTTAAATTATATTCGAATAATAGATAACAGTAATAGAGTGAGATATAATTATTTTTTTAAAAAACAATTCATAAGAAAAAAATTAAAAATAATTAACAGTACATTAAATGAACTTTAAAAATTAAATTGGAATCAAATCGGACGATGCTATAAGGATTAATTGTTCTATTTTCTTAACCCTGGTTATGTCCAAAACTTAAAAAGGATCATTTAGGTCATCTTGTATAATCTAAATATTAATTTTGAATTAAATTTGAATAATAGGTAACCGTAATTGAGTGAGATATGACTATTTTTTTTAAACATATTACATCAAAATATTTTTAAAAATCATTTAGGGTTAATCAAATTATATCTAAAAATTACATCGGAACAATCCTTAACGCTATTAGATATTACATTTTCTTAACTCTGGTTGTGTTCAAACCGTAAAGAACATCATTTGGCTATCTTGTATATGCGAAATAGTAAATTTAAATTATATTCGAATAATAGATAACAGTAATAGAGTGAGATATAATTATTTTTTTAAAAAACAATTCATAAGAAGAATTTTAAAAATAATTTACAGTACATCAAATGAACTTTAAAAATTAAATTGAATTCAAATCGGACAATGCTATAAGCATTAAGTGTTCTATTTTCTTAACCCTGGTTATGTCCAAAACTTAAAAAGGATCATTTAGGTCATCTTGTATAACCTAAATATTAATTTTAATATAAATTTGAATAATAGATAACCGTAATTAAGTGAGATATGACTAATTTTTTTAAACACAATCCATCAAAATATTTTTAAAAAATCATTTAATGTTAATCAATTTATATCTAAAAATTAAATCGGAACAATCGTCAACGCTATTAGTTACTATATTTTCTTAACTCTGGTTGTGTTCAAACCATAAAAAACATCATTTGGCTATCTTGTATATGCGATATAGTTAATTTAAATTATATTCGAATAATAGATAACAGTAATAGAGTGAGATATAATTATTTTTTTAAAAAACAATTCATAAGAAAAAATTTAAAAATAATTAACAGTACATTAAATGAACTTTAAAAATTAAATTGGAATCAAATCGGGCGATGCTATAAGGATTAATTGTTCTATTTTCTTAACCCTGATTATGTCCAAAACTTAAAAAGGCTCATTTGTGTCATCTTGTATAATCTAAATATTAATTTTGAATTAAATTTGAATAAATTTGAATAATATTAAATTTATTTTATTTTTTTAATATTAATTTTAAAATAAACCGTAAAAAACATCATTTGGCTATCTTATATATGCGAAATAGTAAATTTTAATTATATTCGAATAATAGATAACAGTAATAGAGTGAGATATGATTATTTTTTTAAAAAACAATTCATAAGAAAAATTTTAAAAATAATTTATAGTACATCAAATGAACATTAAAAATTAAATTGGAATCAAATCGGACAATGCTATAAGGATTAATTGTTCTATTATAATATTTTTTTAATTCTGGTTGTGTTCAAACCGTAAAAAGCATCATTTGACTATCTTGTGTATGCGAAATAGTAAATTTAAATTATATTCGAATAATAGATAACAGTAATAGAGTGAAATATGATTATTTTTTTAAAAAACAATTCATAAGAAAAAATTTAAAAATAATTAACAGTACATTAATTGAACTTTAAAAATTAAATTGGAATCAAATCGGGCAATGCTATAAGGATTAAGTGTTCTATTTTCTTAACCCTGGTTATGTCTAAAATTTAAAAAGGATCATTTGGGACATCTCGTATAACCTAAATATTAATTTTAAAATAAATTTGAATAATAGATAACCGTAATTAAGTGAGATATGACTATTTTTTTTAAACACAATCCATTAAAATATTTTTAAAAAATCATTTAATGTTAATCAAATTATATCTAAAAATTAAATCGGAACAATCGTTAACGCTATTAGTTACTATATTTTCTTAACTCTGGTTGTGTTCAAACCGTAAAAAACATCATTTGGCTATCTTACATATGCGAAATAGTAAATTTAAATTATATTCGAATAATAGATAACAGTAATAGAGTGAGATATGATTATTTTTTTTAAAAACAATTCATAAGAAAAATTTTAAAAATAATTTACAGTACATTAAATGAACTTCAAAAGTTAAATTTGAATCAAATCGGACAATGCTATAAGGATTAATTGTTCTATTTTCTTAATCCTGGTTATGTCCAAAACTTAAAAAGGATCATTTGGGTCATCTTGTATAACCTAAATATTAATTTTAAAATAAATTTGAATAATAGATAACCGTAATTGAGTGAGATATGACTATTTTTTTTAAACACATTACATCAAAATATTTTTAAAAATCATTTAGGGTTAATCAAATTATATCTAAAAATTACATCGGAACAATCGTTAACGCTATTAGTTACTATATTTTCTTAACTCTGGTTCTGTTCAAACCGTAAAAAACATCATTTGGCTATCTTATATATGCGAAATAGTAAATTTAAATTATATTCGAATAATAGATAACAGTAATAGAGTGAGATATGATTATTTTTTTAACAAACAATTCATAAGAAAAATTTTAAAAATTATTTATAGTACATCAAATGAACTTTAAAAATTAAATTGGAATCAAATCGGACAATGCTATAAGGTTTAATTGTTCTATTTTCTTAACCCTGGTTATGTCTAAAACTTAAAAAGGATCATTTGGGACATTTCGTATTACCTAAATATTAATTTTAAAATAAATTTTAATAATAGATAACCGTAATTAAGTGAGATATGACTATTTTTTTTAAACACAATCCATCAAAATATTTTTAAAAAATCATTTAATGTTAATCAAATTATATCTAAAAATTAAATCGGAACAATCGTTAACGCTATTAGTTACTATATTTTCTTAACTCTGGTTGTGTTCAAACCGTAAAAAACATCATTTGGCTATCTTATATATGCTAAATAGTAAATTTAAATTATATTCGAATAATAGATAACAGTAATAGAGTGAGATATGATTATTTTTTTTAAAAACAATTCATAAGAAAAATTTTAAAAATAATTTATAGTACATCAAATGAACTTTAAAAATTAAATTGGAATCAAATCGGACAATGCTATAAGGATTAAGTGTTCTATTTTCTTAACCCTGGTTATGTCTAAAACTTAAAAAGGATCATTTGGGTCATCTTGTATAACCTAAATATTAATTTTAAAATAAATTTGAATAATAGATAACCGTAATTGAGTGAGATATGACTATTTTTTTTAAACACATTACATCAAAATATTTTTAAAAATCATTTAGGGTTAATCAAATTATATCTAAAAATTACATCGGAACAATCGTTAACGCTATTAGTTACTATATTTTCTTAACTCTGGTTCTGTTCAAACCGTAAAAAACATCATTTGGCTATCTTATATATGCGAAATAGTAAATTTAAATTATTTTCGAATAATAGATAACAGTAATAGAGTGAGATATGATTATTTTTTTAAAAAACAATTCATAAGAAAAATTTTAAAAATAATTTATAGTACATCAAATGAACTTTAAAATTTAAATTGGAATCAAATCGGACAATGCTATAAGGTTTAATTGTTCTATTTTCTTAACCCTGGTTATGTCTAAAACTTAAAAAGGATCATTTGGGACATCTCGTATAACCTAAATATTAATTTTAAAATAAATTTTAATAATAGATAACCGTAATTAAGTGAGATATGACTATTTTTTTTAAACACAATCCATTAAAATATTTTTAAAAAATCATTTAATGTTAATCAAATTATATCTAAAAATTAAATCAGAACAATCGTTAACGCTATTAGTTACTATATTTTCTTAACTCTGGTTGTGTTCAAACCGTAAAAAACATCATTTGGCTATCTTATATATGCGAAATAGTAAATTTAAATTATATTCGAATAATAGATAACAGTAATAGAGTGAGATATGATTATTTTTTTTAAAAACAGTTCATAAGAAAAATTTTAAAAATAATTTACAGTACATTAAATGAACTTCAAAAGTTAAATTTGAATCAAATCGGACAATGCTATAAGGATTAATTGTTCTATTTTCTTAATCCTGGTTATGTCCAAAACTTAAAAAGGATCATTTGGGTCATCTTGTATAACCTAAATATTAATTTTAAAATAAATTTGAATAATAGATAACCGTAATTGAGTGAGATATGACTATTTTTTTTAAACACATTACATCAAAATATTTTTAAAAATCATTTAGGGTTAATCAAATTATATCTAAAAATTACATCGGAACAATCGTTAACGCTATTAGTTACTATATTTTCTTAACTCTGGTTCTGTTCAAACCGTAAAAAAACATCATTTGGCTATCTTATATATGCGAAATAGTAAATTTAAATTATATTCGAATAATAGATAACAGTAATAGAGTGAGATATGATTATTTTTTTAACAAACAATTCACAAGAAAAATTTTAAAAATAATTTATAGTACATCAAATGAACTTTAAAAATTAAATTGGAATCAAATCGGACAATGCTATAAGGTTTAATTGTTCTATTTTCTTAACCCTGGTTATGTCTAAAACTTAAAAAGGATCATTTGGGACATTTCGTATTACCTAAATATTAATTTTAAAATAAATTTTAATAATAGATAACCGTAATTAAGTGAGATATGACTATTTTTTTTAAACACAATCCATCAAAATATTTTTAAAAAATCATTTAATGTTAATCAAATTATATCTAAAAATTAAATCGGAACAATCGTTAACGCTATTAGTTACTATATTTTCTTAACTCTGGTTGTGTTCAAACCGTAAAAAACATCATTTGGCTATCTTATATATGCTAAATAGTAAATTTAAATTATATTCGAATAATAGATAACAGTAATAGAGTGAGATATGATTATTTTTTTAAAAAACAATTCATAAGAAAAATTTTTAAAATAATTTATAGTACATCAAATGAACTTTAAAAATTAAATTGGAATCAAATCGGACAATGCTATAAGGATTAATTGTTCTATTTTCTTAACCCTGGTTATGTCCAAAACTTAAAAAGGATCATTTGGGTCATCTTGTATAACCTAAATATTAATTTTAAAATAAATTTGAATAATAGATAACCGTAATTGAGTGAGATATGACTATTTTTTTTAAACACATTACATCAAAATATTTTTAAAAATCATTTAGGGTTAATCAAATTATATCTAAAAATTACATCGGAACAATCGTTAACGCTATTAGTTACTATATTTTCTTAACTCTGGTTCTGTTCAAACCGTAAAAAACATCATTTGGCTATCTTATATATGCGAAATAGTAAATTTAAATTATTTTCCAATAATAGATAACAGTAATAGAGTGAGATATGATTATTTTTTTAAAAAACAATTCATAAGAAAAATTTTAAAAATAATTTATAGTACATCAAATGAACTTTAAAATTTAAATTGGAATCAAATCGGACAATGCTATAAGGTTTAATTGTTCTATTTTCTTAACCCTGGTTATGTCTAAAACTTAAAAAGGATCATTTGGGACATCTCGTATAACCTAAATATTAATTTTAAAATAAATTTTAATAATAGATAACCGTAATTAAGTGAGATATGACTATTTTTTTTAAACACAATCCATCAAAATATTTTTTAAAAATCATTTAATGTTAATCAAATTATATCTAAAAATTAAATCGGAACAATCGTTAACGCTATTAGTTACTATATTTTCTTAACTCTGGTTGTGTTCAAACCGTAAAAAACATCATTTGGCTATCTTATATATGCGAAATAGTAAATTTAAATTATTTTCGAATAATAGATAACAGTAATAGAGTGAGATATGATTATTTTTTTAAAAAACAATTCATAAGAAAAATTTTAAAAATAATTTATAGTACATCAAATGAACTTTAAAATTTAAATTGGAATCAAATCGGACAATGCTATAAGGTTTAATTGTTCTATTTTCTTAACCCTGGTTATGTCTAAAACTTAAAAAGGATCATTTGGGACATCTCGTATAACCTAAATATTAATTTTAAAATAAATTTTAATAATAGATAACCGTAATTAAGTGAGATATGACTATTTTTTTTAAACACAATCCATCAAAATATTTTTTAAAAATCATTTAATGTTAATCAAATTATATCTAAAAATTAAATCGGAACAATCGTTAACGCTATTAGTTACTATATTTTCTTAACTCTGGTTGTGTTCAAACCGTAAAAAACATCATTTGGCTATCTTATATATGCGAAATAGTAAATTTAAATTATATTCGAATAATAGATAACAGTAATAGAGTGAGATATGATTATTTTTTTAAAAAACAATTCATAAGAAAAATTTCAAAAATAATTTATAGTACATCAAATGAACTTTAAAAATTAAATGGGAATTAAATCGGACAATGCTATAAGGATTAATTGTTCTATTTTCTTAACCCTGGTTATGTCCAAAACTTAAAAAGGATCATTTAGGTCATCTTGTATAATCTAAATATTAATTTTGAATTAAATTTGAATAATAGATAACCGTAATTGAGTGAGATATGACTATTTTTTTTAAACATATTACATCAAAATATTTTTAAAAATCATTTAGGGTTAATCAAATTATATCTAAAAATTACATCGGAACAATCCTTAACGCTATTAGATATTACATTTTCTTAACTCTGGTTGTGTTCAAACCGTAAAGAACATCATTTGGCTATCTTGTATATGCGAAATAGTAAATTTAAATTATATTCGAATAATAGATAACAGTAATAGAGTGAGATATAATTATTTTTTTAAAAAACAATTCATAAGAAGAATTTTAAAAATAATTTACAGTACATCAAATGAACTTTAAAAATTAAATTGAATTCAAATCGGACAATGCTATAAGCATTAAGTGTTCTATTTTCTTAACCCTGGTTATGTCCAAAACTTAAAAAGGATCATTTAGGTCATCTTGTATAACCTAAATATTAATTTTAATATAAATTTGAATAATAGATAACCGTAATTAAGTGAGATATGACTAATTTTTTTAAACACAATCCATCAAAATATTTTTAAAAAATCATTTAATGTTAATCAAATTATATCTAAAAATTAAATCGGAACAATCGTCAACGCTATTAGTTACTATATTTTCTTAACTCTGGTTGTGTTCAAACCATAAAAAACATCATTTGGCTATCTTGTATATGCGATATAGTTAATTTAAATTATATTCGAATAATAGATAACAGTAATAGAGTGAGATATAATTATTTTTTTAAAAAACAATTCATAAGAAAAAATTTAAAAATAATTAACAGTACATTAAATGAACTTTAAAAATTAAATTGGAATCAAATCGGACGATGCTATAAGGATTAATTGTTCTATTTTCTTAACCCTGATTATGTCCAAAACTTAAAAAGGCTCATTTGTGTCATCTTGTATAATCTAAATATTAATTTTGAATTAAATTTGAATAAATTTGAATAATATTAAATTTATTTTATTTTTTTAATATTAATTTTAAAATAAACCGTAAAAAACATCATTTGGCTATCTTATATATGCGAAATAGTAAATTTAAATTATATTCGAATAATAGATAACAGTAATAGAGTGAGATATGATTATTTTTTTAAAAAACAATTCATAAGAAAAATTTTAAAAATAATTTATAGTACATCAAATGAACATTAAAAATTAAATTGGAATCAAATCGGACAATGCTATAAGGATTAATTGTTCTATTATAATATTTTTTTAATTCTGGTTGTGTTCAAACCGTAAAAAGCATCATTTGACTATCTTGTGTATGCGAAATAGTAAATTTAAATTATATTCGAATAATAGATAACAGTAATAGAGTGAAATATGATTATTTTTTTAAAAAACAATTCATAAGAAAAAATTTAAAAATAATTAACAGTACATTAAATGAACTTTAAAAATTAAATTGGAATCAAATCGGGCAATGCTATAAGGATTAAGTGTTCTATTTTCTTAACCCTGGTTATGTCTAAAATTTAAAAAGGATCATTTGGGACATCTCGTATAACCTAAATATTAATTTTAAAATAAATTTGAATAATAGATAACCGTAATTAAGTGAGATATGACTATTTTTTTTAAACACAATCCATTAAAATATTTTTAAAAAATCATTTAATGTTAATCAAATTATATCTAAAAATTAAATCGGAACAATCGTTAACGCTATTAGTTACTATATTTTCTTAACTCTGGTTGTGTTCAAACCGTAAAAAACATCATTTGGCTATCTTACATATGCGAAATAGTAAATTTAAATTATATTCGAATAATAGATAACAGTAATAGAGTGAGATATGATTATTTTTTTTAAAAACAATTCATAAGAAAAATTTTAAAAATAATTTACAGTACATTAAATGAACTTCAAAAGTTAAATTTGAATCAAATCGGACAATGCTATAAGGATTAATTGTTCTATTTTCTTAATCCTGGTTATGTCCAAAACTTAAAAAGGATCATTTGGGTCATCTTGTATAACCTAAATATTAATTTTAAAATAAATTTGAATAATAGATAACCGTAATTGAGTGAGATATGACTATTTTTTTTAAACACATTACATCAAAATATTTTTAAAAATCATTTAGGGTTAATCAAATTATATCTAAAAATTACATCGGAACAATCGTTAACGCTATTAGTTACTATATTTTCTTAACTCTGGTTCTGTTCAAACCGTAAAAAACATCATTTTGCTATCTTATATATGCGAAATAGTAAATTTAAATTATATTCGAATAATAGATAACAGTAATAGAGTGAGATATGATTATTTTTTTAACAAACAATTCATAAGAAAAATATTAAAAATAATTTATAGTACATCAAATGAACTTTAAAAATTAAATTGGAATCAAATCGGACAATGCTATAAGGTTTAATTGTTCTATTTTCTTAACCCTGGTTATGTCTAAAACTTAAAAAGGATCATTTGGGACATTTCGTATTACCTAAATATTAATTTTAAAATAAATTTTAATAATAGATAACCGTAATTAAGTGAGATATGACTATTTTTTTTAAACACAATCCGTCAAAATATTTTTAAAAAATCATTTAATGTTAATCAAATTATATCTAAAAATTAAATCGGAACAATCGTTAACGCTATTAGTTACTATATTTTCTTAACTCTGGTTGTGTTCAAACCGTAAAAAACATCATTTGGCTATCTTATATATGCTAAATAGTAAATTTAAATTATATTCGAATAATAGATAACAGTAATAGAGTGAGATATGATTATTTTTTTTAAAAACAATTCATAAGAAAAATTTTAAAAATAATTTATAGTACATCAAATGAACTTTAAAAATTAAATTGGAATCAAATCGGACAATGCTATAAGGATTAAGTGTTCTATTTTCTTAACCCTGGTTATGTCTAAAACTTAAAAAGGCTCATTTGGGTCATCGTGTATAACCTAAATATTAATTTTAAAATAAATTTGAATAATAGATAATCGTAATTGAGTGTGATATGACTATTTTTTTTTAAACACAATACATCAAAATATTTTTAAAAATCATTTATGTTTAATCAAATTATATCTAAAAATTACATCGGAACAATCCTTAACGCTATTAGATATTACATTTTCTTAACTCTGGTTGTGTTCAAACCGTAAAAAACGTATTTTGGCTATCTTGTATATGCGAAATAGTAAATTTAAATTACATTCGAATAATAGATAACAGTAATAGAATGAGATATAATTATTTTTTTAAAAAACAATTCATAAGAAGAATTTTTAAAATAATTTACAGTACATCAAATGAACTTCAAAAATTAAATTGGAATCAAATCGTACAAAGCTATAAGGATTAATTGTTCTATTTTCTTGACCCTGGTTATGTCCAAAACTTAAAAAGGATCATTTGGGTCATCTTGTATAACCTAAATATTAATTTTAATATAAATTTGAATAATAGATAACCGAAATTGAGTGAGATATGACTATTTTTTTTAAACACAATACATCAAAATATTTTTAAAAATCATTTAGGGTTAATCAAATTATATCTAAAAATTACATCGGAACAATCGTTAACGCTATTATTTATTATATTTTTTTAATTCTGGTTGTGTTCAAACCGTAAAAAACATCATTTGGCTATTTTGTGTATGCGAAATAGTAAATTTAAATTATATTCGAATAATAGATAACAGTAATAGAGTGAAATATGATTATTTTTTTAAAAAACAATTCATAAGAAAAAATTTAAAAATAATTAACAGGACATTAAATGAACTTTAAAAATTAAATTGGAATCAAATCGGGCAATGCTATAAGGATTAAGTGTTCTATTTTCTAAACCCTGGTTATGTCTAAAATTTAAAAAGGATCATTTGGGACATCTCGTATAACCTAAATATTAATTTTAAAATAAATTTGAATAATAGATAACCGTAATTAAGTGAGATATAACTATTTTTTTTAAACACAATCCATTAAAATATTTTTAAAAAATCATTTAATGTTAATCAAATTATATCTAAAAATTAAATCGGAACAATCGTTAACGCTATTAGTTACTATATTTTCTTAACTCTGGTTGTGTTCAAACCGTAAAAAACATCATTTGGCTATCTTATATATGCGAAATAGTAAATTTAAATTATATTCGAATAATAGATAACAGTAATAGAGTGAGATATGATTATTTTTTTAAAAAACAATTCATAAGAAAAATTTCAAAAATAATTTATAGTACATCAAATGAACTTTAAAAATTAAATTGGAATCAAATCGGACAATGCTATAAGTATTAATTGTTCTATTTTCTTAACCCTGGTTATGTCCAAAACTTAAAAAGGATCATTTGGGTCATCTTGTATAACCTAAATATTAATTTTAAAATAAATTTGAATAATAGATAACCGTAATTGAGTGAGATATGACCATTTTTTTTAAACACATCAAAATATTTTTAAAAATCATTTAGGTTTAATCAAATTATATCTAAAAATTACATCGGAACAATCGTTAACGCTATTAGATATTACATTTTCTTAACTCTGGTTGTGTTCAAACCGTAAAAAACCTCATTTGGCTATCTTGTATATGCGAAATAGTAAATTTAAATTATATTCGTATAATAGATAACAGTAATAGATGAGAAATGATTATTTTTTTAAAAAACAATTCATAAGAAAAATGTTTAAAATAATTTATAGTACATCAAATGAACTTTAAAAATTAAATTGGAATCAAATCGGACAATGCTATAAGGATTAATTGTTCTATTTTCTTAACCCTGGTTATGTCCAAAACTTAAAAAGGATCATTTGGGTCATCTTGTATAACCTAAATATTAATTCTAAAATAAATTTGAATAATAGATAACCGTAATTAAGTGAGATATGACTATTTTTTTTAAACACAATCCATCAAAATATTTTAAAAAAATCACTTATGGTTAATCAAATTATATCTAAAAATTAAATCGGAACAATCGTTAACGCTATTAGTTACTATATTTTCTTAACTCTGGTTGTGTTCAAACCGTAAAAAACATCATTTGGCTATCTTATATATGCGAAATAGTAAATTCAAATTATATTCGAATAATAGATAACAGTAATAGAGTGAGATATGATTATTTTTTTAAAAAACAATTCATAAGAAAAATTTTAAAAATAATTTATAGTACATCAAATGAACTTTAAAAATTAAATTGGAATCAAATCGGACAATATAATTATTTTTTTAAAAAACAATTCATAAGAAGAATTTTTAAAATAATTTACAGTACATCAAATGAACTTCAAAAATTAAATTGGAATCAAATCGTACAAAGCTATAAGGATTAATTGTTCTATTTTCTTAACCCTGGTTATGTCCAAAACTTAAAAAGGATCATTTGGGTCATCTTGTATAACCTAAATATTAATTTTAATATAAATTTGAATAATAGATAACCGAAATTGAGTGAGATATGACTATTTTTTTTAAACACAATACATCAAAATATTTTTAAAAATCATTTAGGGTTAATCAAATTATATCTAAAAATTACATTGGAACAATCGTTAACGCTATTATTTATTATATTTTTTTAATTCTGGTTGTGTTCAAACCGTAAAAAGCATCATTTGACTATCTTGTGTATGCGAAATAGTAAATTTAAATTATATTTGAATAATAGATAACAGTAATAGAGTGAAATATGTTTATTTTTTTAAAAAACAATTCATAAGAAAAAATTTAAAAATAATTAACAGTACATTAAATGAACTTTAAAAATTAAATTGGAATCAAATCGGGCAATGCTATAAGGATTAAGTGTTCTATTTTCTTAACCCTGGTTATGTCTAAAATTTAAAAAGGATCATTTGGGACATCTCGTATAACCTAAATATTAATTTTAAAATAAATTTGAATAATAGATAACCGTAATTAAGTGAGATATGACTATTTTTTTTAAACACAATCCATTAAAATATTTTTAAAAAATCATTTAATGTTAATCAAATTATATCTAAAAATTAAATCGGAACAATCGTTAACGCTATTAGTTACTATATTTTCTTAACTCTGGTTGTGTTCAAACCGTAAAAAACATCATTTGGCTATCTTATATATGCGAAATAGTAAATTTAAATTATATTCGAATAATAGATAACAGTAATAGAGTGAGATATGATTATTTTTTTTAAAAACAATTCATAAGGAAAATTTTAAAAATAATTTACAGTACATTAAATGAACTTCAAAAGTTAAATTTGAATCAAATCGGACAATGCTATAAGGATTAATTGTTCAATTTTCTTAATCCTGGTTATGTCCAAAACTTAAAAAGGATCATTTGGGTCATCTTGTATAACCTAAATATTAATTTTAAAATAAATTTGAATAATAGATAACCGTAATTGAGTGAGATATGACTATTTTTTTTAAACACATTACATCAAAATATTTTTAAAAATCATTTAGGGTTAATCAAATTATATCTAAAAATTACATCGGAACAATCGTTAACGCTATTAGTTACTATATTTTCTTAACTCTGGTTCTGTTCAAACCGTAAAAAACATCATTTGGCTATCTTATATATGCGAAATAGTAAATTTAAATTATATTCGAATAATAGATAACAGTAATAGAGTGAGATATGATTATTTTTTTAACAAACAATTCATAAGAAAAATTTTAAAAATTATTTATAGTACATCAAATGAACTTTAAAAATTAAATTGGAATCAAATCGGACAATGCTATAAGGTTTAATTGTTCTATTTTCTTAACCCTGGTTATGTCTAAAACTTAAAAAGGATCATTTGGGACATTTCGTATTACCTAAATATTAATTTTAAAATAAATTTTAATAATAGATAACCGTAATTAAGTGAGATATGACTATTTTTTTTAAACACAATCCATCAAAATATTTTTAAAAAATCATTTAATGTTAATCAAATTATATCTAAAAATTAAATCGGAACAATCGTTAACGCTATTAGTTACTATATTTTCTTAACTCTGGTTGTGTTCAAACCGTAAAAAACATCATTTGGCTATCTTATATATGCTAAATAGTAAATTTAAATTATATTCGAATAATAGATAACAGTAATAGAGTGAGATATGATTATTTTTTTTAAAAACAATTCATAAGAAAAATTTTAAAAATAATTTATAGTACATCAAATGAACTTTAAAAATTAAATTGGAATCAAATCGGACAATGCTATAAGGATTAAGTGTTCTATTTTCTTAACCCTGGTTATGTCTAAAACTTAAAAAGGATCATTTGGGTCATCTTGTATAACCTAAATATTAATTTTAAAATAAATTTGAATAATAGATAACCGTAATTGAGTGAGATATGACTATTTTTTTTAAACACATTACATCAAAATATTTTTAAAAATCATTTAGGGTTAATCAAATTATATCTAAAAATTACATCGGAACAATCGTTAACGCTATTAGTTACTATATTTTCTTAACTCTGGTTCTGTTCAAACCGTAAAAAACATCATTTGGCTATCTTATATATGCGAAATAGTAAATTTAAATTATTTTCGAATAATAGATAACAGTAATAGAGTGAGATATGATTATTTTTTTAAAAAACAATTCATAAGAAAAATTTTAAAAATAATTTATAGTACATCAAATGAACTTTAAAATTTAAATTGGAATCAAATCGGACAATGCTATAAGGTTTAATTGTTCTATTTTCTTAACCCTGGTTATGTCTAAAACTTAAAAAGGATCATTTGGGACATCTCGTATAACCTAAATATTAATTTTAAAATAAATTTTAATAATAGATAACCGTAATTAAGTGAGATATGACTATTTTTTTTAAACACAATCCATTAAAATATTTTTAAAAAATCATTTAATGTTAATCAAATTATATCTAAAAATTAAATCAGAACAATCGTTAACGCTATTAGTTACTATATTTTCTTAACTCTGGTTGTGTTCAAACCGTAAAAAACATCATTTGGCTATCTTATATATGCGAAATAGTAAATTTAAATTATATTCGAATAATAGATAACAGTAATAGAGTGAGATATGATTATTTTTTTTAAAAACAGTTCATAAGAAAAATTTTAAAAATAATTTACAGTACATTAAATGAACTTCAAAAGTTAAATTTGAATCAAATCGGACAATGCTATAAGGATTAATTGTTCTATTTTCTTAATCCTGGTTATGTCCAAAACTTAAAAAGGATCATTTGGGTCATCTTGTATAACCTAAATATTAATTTTAAAATAAATTTGAATAATAGATAACCGTAATTGAGTGAGATATGACTATTTTTTTTAAACACATTACATCAAAATATTTTTAAAAATCATTTAGGGTTAATCAAATTATATCTAAAAATTACATCGGAACAATCGTTAACGCTATTAGTTACTATATTTTCTTAACTCTGGTTCTGTTCAAACCGTAAAAAAACATCATTTGGCTATCTTATATATGCGAAATAGTAAATTTAAATTATATTCGAATAATAGATAACAGTAATAGAGTGAGATATGATTATTTTTTTAACAAACAATTCACAAGAAAAATTTTAAAAATAATTTATAGTACATCAAATGAACTTTAAAAATTAAATTGGAATCAAATCGGACAATGCTATAAGGTTTAATTGTTCTATTTTCTTAACCCTGGTTATGTCTAAAACTTAAAAAGGATCATTTGGGACATTTCGTATTACCTAAATATTAATTTTAAAATAAATTTTAATAATAGATAACCGTAATTAAGTGAGATATGACTATTTTTTTTAAACACAATCCATCAAAATATTTTTAAAAAATCATTTAATGTTAATCAAATTATATCTAAAAATTAAATCGGAACAATCGTTAACGCTATTAGTTACTATATTTTCTTAACTCTGGTTGTGTTCAAACCGTAAAAAACATCATTTGGCTATCTTATATATGCTAAATAGTAAATTTAAATTATATTCGAATAATAGATAACAGTAATAGAGTGAGATATGATTATTTTTTTAAAAAACAATTCATAAGAAAAATTTTTAAAATAATTTATAGTACATCAAATGAACTTTAAAAATTAAATTGGAATCAAATCGGACAATGCTATAAGGATTAATTGTTCTATTTTCTTAACCCTGGTTATGTCCAAAACTTAAAAAGGATCATTTGGGTCATCTTGTATAACCTAAATATTAATTTTAAAATAAATTTGAATAATAGATAACCGTAATTGAGTGAGATATGACTATTTTTTTTAAACACATTACATCAAAATATTTTTAAAAATCATTTAGGGTTAATCAAATTATATCTAAAAATTACATCGGAACAATCGTTAACGCTATTAGTTACTATATTTTCTTAACTCTGGTTCTGTTCAAACCGTAAAAAACATCATTTGGCTATCTTATATATGCGAAATAGTAAATTTAAATTATTTTCCAATAATAGATAACAGTAATAGAGTGAGATATGATTATTTTTTTAAAAAACAATTCATAAGAAAAATTTTAAAAATAATTTATAGTACATCAAATGAACTTTAAAATTTAAATTGGAATCAAATCGGACAATGCTATAAGGTTTAATTGTTCTATTTTCTTAACCCTGGTTATGTCTAAAACTTAAAAAGGATCATTTGGGACATCTCGTATAACCTAAATATTAATTTTAAAATAAATTTTAATAATAGATAACCGTAATTAAGTGAGATATGACTATTTTTTTTAAACACAATCCATCAAAATATTTTTTAAAAATCATTTAATGTTAATCAAATTATATCTAAAAATTAAATCGGAACAATCGTTAACGCTATTAGTTACTATATTTTCTTAACTCTGGTTGTGTTCAAACCGTAAAAAACATCATTTGGCTATCTTATATATGCGAAATAGTAAATTTAAATTATATTCGAATAATAGATAACAGTAATAGAGTGAGATATGATTATTTTTTTAAAAAACAATTCATAAGAAAAATTTCAAAAATAATTTATAGTACATCAAATGAACTTTAAAAATTAAATTGGAATTAAATCGGACAATGCTATAAGGATTAATTGTTCTATTTTCTTAACCCTGGTTATGTCCAAAACTTAAAAAGGATCATTTAGGTCATCTTGTATAATCTAAATATTAATTTTGAATTAAATTTGAATAATAGATAACCGTAATTGAGTGAGATATGACTATTTTTTTTAAACATATTACATCAAAATATTTTTAAAAATCATTTAGGGTTAATCAAATTATATCTAAAAATTACATCGGAACAATCCTTAACGCTATTAGATATTACATTTTCTTAACTCTGGTTGTGTTCAAACCGTAAAGAACATCATTTGGCTATCTTGTATATGCGAAATAGTAAATTTAAATTATATTCGAATAATAGATAACAGTAATAGAGTGAGATATAATTATTTTTTTAAAAAACAATTCATAAGAAGAATTTTAAAAATAATTTACAGTACATCAAATGAACTTTAAAAATTAAATTGAATTCAAATCGGACAATGCTATAAGCATTAAGTGTTCTATTTTCTTAACCCTGGTTATGTCCAAAACTTAAAAAGGATCATTTAGGTCATCTTGTATAACCTAAATATTAATTTTAATATAAATTTGAATAATAGATAACCGTAATTAAGTGAGATATGACTAATTTTTTTAAACACAATCCATCAAAATATTTTTAAAAAATCATTTAATGTTAATCAAATTATATCTAAAAATTAAATCGGAACAATCGTCAACGCTATTAGTTACTATATTTTCTTAACTCTGGTTGTGTTCAAACCATAAAAAACATCATTTGGCTATCTTGTATATGCGATATAGTTAATTTAAATTATATTCGAATAATAGATAACAGTAATAGAGTGAGATATAATTATTTTTTTAAAAAACAATTCATAAGAAAAAATTTAAAAATAATTAACAGTACATTAAATGAACTTTAAAAATTAAATTGGAATCAAATCGGACGATGCTATAAGGATTAATTGTTCTATTTTCTTAACCCTGATTATGTCCAAAACTTAAAAAGGCTCATTTGTGTCATCTTGTATAATCTAAATATTAATTTTGAATTAAATTTGAATAAATTTGAATAATATTAAATTTATTTTATTTTTTTAATATTAATTTTAAAATAAACCGTAAAAAACATCATTTGGCTATCTTATATATGCGAAATAGTAAATTTAAATTATATTCGAATAATAGATAACAGTAATAGAGTGAGATATGATTATTTTTTTAAAAAACAATTCATAAGAAAAATTTTAAAAATAATTTATAGTACATCAAATGAACATTAAAAATTAAATTGGAATCAAATCGGACAATGCTATAAGGATTAATTGTTCTATTATAATATTTTTTTAATTCTGGTTGTGTTCAAACCGTAAAAAGCATCATTTGACTATCTTGTGTATGCGAAATAGTAAATTTAAATTATATTCGAATAATAGATAACAGTAATAGAGTGAAATATGATTATTTTTTTAAAAAACAATTCATAAGAAAAAATTTAAAAATAATTAACAGTACATTAAATGAACTTTAAAAATTAAATTGGAATCAAATCGGGCAATGCTATAAGGATTAAGTGTTCTATTTTCTTAACCCTGGTTATGTCTAAAATTTAAAAAGGATCATTTGGGACATCTCGTATAACCTAAATATTAATTTTAAAATAAATTTGAATAATAGATAACCGTAATTAAGTGAGATATGACTATTTTTTTTAAACACAATCCATTAAAATATTTTTAAAAAATCATTTAATGTTAATCAAATTATATCTAAAAATTAAATCGGAACAATCGTTAACGCTATTAGTTACTATATTTTCTTAACTCTGGTTGTGTTCAAACCGTAAAAAACATCATTTGGCTATCTTACATATGCGAAATAGTAAATTTAAATTATATTCGAATAATAGATAACAGTAATAGAGTGAGATATGATTATTTTTTTTAAAAACAATTCATAAGAAAAATTTTAAAAATAATTTACAGTACATTAAATGAACTTCAAAAGTTAAATTTGAATCAAATCGGACAATGCTATAAGGATTAATTGTTCTATTTTCTTAATCCTGGTTATGTCCAAAACTTAAAAAGGATCATTTGGGTCATCTTGTATAACCTAAATATTAATTTTAAAATAAATTTGAATAATAGATAACCGTAATTGAGTGAGATATGACTATTTTTTTTAAACACATTACATCAAAATATTTTTAAAAATCATTTAGGGTTAATCAAATTATATCTAAAAATTACATCGGAACAATCGTTAACGCTATTAGTTACTATATTTTCTTAACTCTGGTTCTGTTCAAACCGTAAAAAACATCATTTTGCTATCTTATATATGCGAAATAGTAAATTTAAATTATATTCGAATAATAGATAACAGTAATAGAGTGAGATATGATTATTTTTTTAACAAACAATTCATAAGAAAAATATTAAAAATAATTTATAGTACATCAAATGAACTTTAAAAATTAAATTGGAATCAAATCGGACAATGCTATAAGGTTTAATTGTTCTATTTTCTTAACCCTGGTTATGTCTAAAACTTAAAAAGGATCATTTGGGACATTTCGTATTACCTAAATATTAATTTTAAAATAAATTTTAATAATAGATAACCGTAATTAAGTGAGATATGACTATTTTTTTTAAACACAATCCGTCAAAATATTTTTAAAAAATCATTTAATGTTAATCAAATTATATCTAAAAATTAAATCGGAACAATCGTTAACGCTATTAGTTACTATATTTTCTTAACTCTGGTTGTGTTCAAACCGTAAAAAACATCATTTGGCTATCTTATGTATGCTAAATAGTAAATTTAAATTATATTCGAATAATAGATAACAGTAATAGAGTGAGATATGATTATTTTTTTTAAAAACAATTCATAAGAAAAATTTTAAAAATAATTTATAGTACATCAAATGAACTTTAAAAATTAAATTGGAATCAAATCGGACAATGCTATAAGGATTAAGTGTTCTATTTTCTTAACCCTGGTTATGTCTAAAACTTAAAAAGGCTCATTTGGGTCATCGTGTATAACCTAAATATTAATTTTAAAATAAATTTGAATAATAGATAATCGTAATTGAGTGTGATATGACTATTTTTTTTTAAACACAATACATCAAAATATTTTTAAAAATCATTTATGTTTAATCAAATTATATCTAAAAATTACATCGGAACAATCCTTAACGCTATTAGATATTACATTTTCTTAACTCTGGTTGTGTTCAAACCGTAAAAAACGTATTTTGGCTATCTTGTATATGCGAAATAGTAAATTTAAATTACATTCGAATAATAGATAACAGTAATAGAATGAGATATAATTATTTTTTTAAAAAACAATTCATAAGAAGAATTTTTAAAATAATTTACAGTACATCAAATGAACTTCAAAAATTAAATTGGAATCAAATCGTACAAAGCTATAAGGATTAATTGTTCTATTTTCTTGACCCTGGTTATGTCCAAAACTTAAAAAGGATCATTTGGGTCATCTTGTATAACCTAAATATTAATTTTAATATAAATTTGAATAATAGATAACCGAAATTGAGTGAGATATGACTATTTTTTTTAAACACAATACATCAAAATATTTTTAAAAATCATTTAGGGTTAATCAAATTATATCTAAAAATTACATCGGAACAATCGTTAACGCTATTATTTATTATATTTTTTTAATTCTGGTTGTGTTCAAACCGTAAAAAACATCATTTGGCTATTTTGTGTATGCGAAATAGTAAATTTAAATTATATTCGAATAATAGATAACAGTAATAGAGTGAAATATGATTATTTTTTTAAAAAACAATTCATAAGAAAAAATTTAAAAATAATTAACAGGACATTAAATGAACTTTAAAAATTAAATTGGAATCAAATCGGGCAATGCTATAAGGATTAAGTGTTCTATTTTCTAAACCCTGGTTATGTCTAAAATTTAAAAAGGATCATTTGGGACATCTCGTATAACCTAAATATTAATTTTAAAATAAATTTGAATAATAGATAACCGTAATTAAGTGAGATATAACTATTTTTTTTAAACACAATCCATTAAAATATTTTTAAAAAATCATTTAATGTTAATCAAATTATATCTAAAAATTAAATCGGAACAATCGTTAACGCTATTAGTTACTATATTTTCTTAACTCTGGTTGTGTTCAAACCGTAAAAAACATCATTTGGCTATCTTATATATGCGAAATAGTAAATTTAAATTATATTCGAATAATAGATAACAGTAATAGAGTGAGATATGATTATTTTTTTAAAAAACAATTCATAAGAAAAATTTCAAAAATAATTTATAGTACATCAAATGAACTTTAAAAATTAAATTGGAATCAAATCGGGCAATGCTATAAGGATTAAGTGTTCTATTTTCTTAACCCTGGTTATGTCTAAAATTTAAAAAGGATCATTTGGGACATCTCGTATAACCTAAATATTAATTTTAAAATAAATTTGAATAATAGATAACCGTAATTAAGTGAGATATGACTATTTTTTTTAAACACAATCCATTAAAATATTTTTAAAAAATCATTTAATGTTAATCAAATTATATCTAAAAATTAAATCGGAACAATCGTTAACGCTATTAGTTACTATATTTTCTTAACTCTGGTTGTGTTCAAACCGTAAAAAACATCATTTGGCTATCTTACATATGCGAAATAGTAAATTTAAATTATATTCGAATAATAGATAACAGTAATAGAGTGAGATATGATTATTTTTTTTAAAAACAATTCATAAGAAAAATTTTAAAAATAATTTACAGTACATTAAATGAACTTCAAAAGTTAAATTTGAATCAAATCGGACAATGCTATAAGGATTAATTGTTCTATTTTCTTAATCCTGGTTATGTCCAAAACTTAAAAAGGATCATTTGGGTCATCTTGTATAACCTAAATATTAATTTTAAAATAAATTTGAATAATAGATAACCGTAATTGAGTGAGATATGACTATTTTTTTTAAACACATTACATCAAAATATTTTTAAAAATCATTTAGGGTTAATCAAATTATATCTAAAAATTACATCGGAACAATCGTTAACGCTATTAGTTACTATATTTTCTTAACTCTGGTTCTGTTCAAACCGTAAAAAACATCATTTTGCTATCTTATATATGCGAAATAGTAAATTTAAATTATATTCGAATAATAGATAACAGTAATAGAGTGAGATATGATTATTTTTTTAACAAACAATTCATAAGAAAAATATTAAAAATAATTTATAGTACATCAAATGAACTTTAAAAATTAAATTGGAATCAAATCGGACAATGCTATAAGGTTTAATTGTTCTATTTTCTTAACCCTGGTTATGTCTAAAACTTAAAAAGGATCATTTGGGACATTTCGTATTACCTAAATATTAATTTTAAAATAAATTTTAATAATAGATAACCGTAATTAAGTGAGATATGACTATTTTTTTTAAACACAATCCGTCAAAATATTTTTAAAAAATCATTTAATGTTAATCAAATTATATCTAAAAATTAAATCGGAACAATCGTTAACGCTATTAGTTACTATATTTTCTTAACTCTGGTTGTGTTCAAACCGTAAAAAACATCATTTGGCTATCTTATATATGCTAAATAGTAAATTTAAATTATATTCGAATAATAGATAACAGTAATAGAGTGAGATATGATTATTTTTTTTAAAAATAATTCATAAGAAAAATTTTAAAAATAATTTATAGTACATCAAATGAACTTTAAAAATTAAATTGGAATCAAATCGGACAATGCTATAAGGATTAAGTGTTCTATTTTCTTAACCCTGGTTATGTCTAAAACTTAAAAAGGCTCATTTGGGTCATCGTGTATAACCTAAATATTAATTTTAAAATAAATTTGAATAATAGATAATCGTAATTGAGTGTGATATGACTATTTTTTTTTAAACACAATACATCAAAATATTTTTAAAAATCATTTATGTTTAATCAAATTATATCTAAAAATTACATCGGAACAATCCTTAACGCTATTAGATATTACATTTTCTTAACTCTGGTTGTGTTCAAACCGTAAAAAACGTATTTTGGCTATCTTGTATATGCGAAATAGTAAATTTAAATTACATTCGAATAATAGATAACAGTAATAGAATGAGATATAATTATTTTTTTAAAAAACAATTCATAAGAAGAATTTTTAAAATAATTTACAGTACATCAAATGAACTTCAAAAATTAAATTGGAATCAAATCGTACAAAGCTATAAGGATTAATTGTTCTATTTTCTTGACCCTGGTTATGTCCAAAACTTAAAAAGGATCATTTGGGTCATCTTGTATAACCTAAATATTAATTTTAATATAAATTTGAATAATAGATAACCGAAATTGAGTGAGATATGACTATTTTTTTTAAACACAATACATCAAAATATTTTTAAAAATCATTTAGGGTTAATCAAATTATATCTAAAAATTACATCGGAACAATCGTTAACGCTATTATTTATTATATTTTTTTAATTCTGGTTGTGTTCAAACCGTAAAAAACATCATTTGGCTATTTTGTGTATGCGAAATAGTAAATTTAAATTATATTCGAATAATAGATAACAGTAATAGAGTGAAATATGATTATTTTTTTAAAAAACAATTCATAAGAAAAAATTTAAAAATAATTAACAGGACATTAAATGAACTTTAAAAATTAAATTGGAATCAAATCGGGCAATGCTATAAGGATTAAGTGTTCTATTTTCTAAACCCTGGTTATGTCTAAAATTTAAAAAAGGTCATTTGGGACATCTCGTATAACCTAAATATTAATTTTAAAATAAATTTGAATAATAGATAACCGTAATTAAGTGAGATATAACTATTTTTTTTAAACACAATCCATTAAAATATTTTTAAAAAATCATTTAATGTTAATCAAATTATATCTAAAAATTAAATCGGAACAATCGTTAACGCTATTAGTTACTATATTTTCTTAACTCTGGTTGTGTTCAAACCGTAAAAAACATCATTTGGCTATCTTATATATGCGAAATAGTAAATTTAAATTATATTCGAATAATAGATAACAGTAATAGAGTGAGATATGATTATTTTTTTAAAAAACAATTCATAAGAAAAATTTCAAAAATAATTTATAGTACATCAAATGAACTTTAAAAATTAAATTGGAATCAAATCGGACAATGCTATAAGTATTAATTGTTCTATTTTCTTAACCCTGGTTATGTCCAAAACTTAAAAAGGATCATTTGGGTCATCTTGTATAACCTAAATATTAATTTTAAAATAAATTTGAATAATAGATAACCGTAATTGAGTGAGATATGACCATTTTTTTTAAACACATCAAAATATTTTTAAAAATCATTTAGGTTTAATCAAATTATATCTAAAAATTACATCGGAACAATCGTTAACGCTATTAGATATTACATTTTCTTAACTCTGGTTGTGTTCAAACCGTAAAAAACCTCATTTGGCTATCTTGTATATGCGAAATAGTAAATTTAAATTATATTCGTATAATAGATAACAGTAATAGATGAGAAATGATTATTTTTTTAAAAAACAATTCATAAGAAAAATGTTTAAAATAATTTATAGTACATCAAATGAACTTTAAAAATTAAATTGGAATCAAATCGGACAATGCTATAAGGATTAATTGTTCTATTTTCTTAACCCTGGTTATGTCCAAAACTTAAAAAGGATCATTTGGGTCATCTTGTATAACCTAAATATTAATTCTAAAATAAATTTGAATAATAGATAACCGTAATTAAGTGAGATATGACTATTTTTTTTAAACACAATCCATCAAAATATTTTAAAAAAATCACTTATGGTTAATCAAATTATATCTAAAAATTAAATCGGAACAATCGTTAACGCTATTAGTTACTATATTTTCTTAACTCTGGTTGTGTTCAAACCGTAAAAAACATCATTTGGCTATCTTATATATGCGAAATAGTAAATTTAAATTATATTCGAATAATAGATAACAGTAATAGAGTGAGATATAATTATTTTTTTTTTTTTAAAAATTCATAAGAAAAATTTTAAAAATAATTTATAGTACATCAAATGAACTTTAAAAATTAAATTGGAATCAAATCGGACAATGCTATAAGGATTAATTGTTCTATTTTCTTAACCCTGATTATATCCAAAACTTAAAAAGGCTCATTTGGGTCATCTTGTATAATCTAAATATTAATTTTAAAATAAATTTGAATAATAGATAACCGTAATTGAATGAGATATGACTATTTTTTTTAAACACATCAAAATATTTTTAAAAATCATTTAGGTTTAATCAAATTATATCTAAAAATTACATCGGAACAATCGTTAACGCTATTAGATATTACATTTTCTTAACTCTGGTTGTGTTCAAACCGTAAAAAACCTCATTTGGCTATCTTGTATATGCGAAATAGTAAATTTAAATTATATTCGAATAATAGATAACAGTAATAGATGAGAAATGATTATTTTTTTAAAAAACAATTCATAAGAAAAATTTTAAAAATAATTTACAGTACATCAAATGAACTTCAAAAATTAAATTGGAATCAAATCGGACAATGCTATAATGATTAATCGTTCAATTTTCTTAACCCTTGTTATGTCCAAAACTTATATAGGATCATTTGGGTCATCTTGTATCACCTAAATATTCATTTTAAAATAAATTTGAATAATAGATAACCGTAATTAAGTGAGACATGACTATTTTTATTAAATACAGTACATCAAAATATTTTTAAAAATCATTTAGGGTTAATCAAATTATATCTAAAAATTATTTTAAAATTAAATCGGAACAATCGTTAACGCTATTAGTTACTACATTTTCTTAACTCAGGTTGTGTTCAAACCGTAAAAAACATCATTTGGCCATCTTATATATGCGAAATAGTAAATTTAAATTATATTCGAATAATAGATAACAGTAATAGATGAGAAATGATTATTTTTTTAAAAAACAATTCATAAGAAAATTTTAAAAATAATTTACAGTACATCAAATGAACTTCAAAAATTCAATTGGAATCAAATCGGACAATGCTATAGGAATTAATTGTTCTATTTTCTTAACCCTGGTTATGTCCAAAACTTAAAAAGGATCATTTGGGTCATCGTGTATAACCTAAATATTAATTTTAAAATAAATTTGAATAATAGATAATCGTAATTGAGTGAGATATGACTATTTTTTTTAAACACATTACATCAAAATATTTTTAAAAATCATTTAGGGTTAATCAAATTATATCTAAAAATTACATCGGAACAATCGTTAACGCTATTAGATATTACATTTTCTTAACTCTGGTTGTGTTCAAACCGTAAAGAACATCATTTGGCTATCTTGTATATGCGAAATAGTAAATTTAAATTATATTCGAATAATAGATAACAGTAATAGAGTGAGATATAATTATTTTTTTAAAAAACAATTCATAAGAAGAATTTTAAAAATAATGAAGAAAAATAAAGACAATGCTATAAGGATTAAGTGTTCTATTTTCTTAACCCTGGTTATGTCCAAAACTTAAAAAGGATAATTTGGGTCATCTTGTATAACCTAAATATTAATTTTAATATAAATTTGAATAATAGATAACCGAAATTGAGTGAGATATGACTATTTTTTTTAAACACAATACATCAAAATATTTTTAAAAATCATTTAAGGTTAATCAAATTATATCTAAAAAATACATCGGAACAATCCTTAACGCTATTAGATATTACATTTTCTTAACTCTGGTTGTGTTCAAACCGTAAAAAACGTCATTTGGCTATCTTGTATATGCGAAATAGTAAATTTAAATTACATTCGAATAATAGATAACAGTAATAGAATGAGATATAATTATTTTTTTAAAAAACAATTCATAAGAAGAATTTTTAAAATAATTTACAGTACATCAAATGAACTTCAAAAATTAAATTGGAATCAAATCGGACAAAGCTATAAGGATTAATTGTTCTATTTTCTTAACCCTGGTTATGTCCAAAACTTAAAAAGGATCATTTGGGTCATCTTGTATAACCTAAATATTAATTTTAATATAAATTTGAATAATAAATAACCGAAATCGAGTTAGATATGACTATTTTTTTTAAACACAATACATCAAAATATTTTTAAAAATCATTTAGGGTTAATCCAATTTTATCTAAAAATTACATCCGAACAATCGTTAACGCTATTATTTATTATATTTTTTTAATTCTGGTTGTGTTCAAACCGTAAAAAACATCATTTGGCTATCTTGTGTATGCGAAATAGTAAATTTAAATTATATTCGAATAATAGATAACAGTAATAGAGTGAAATATGATTATTTTTTTAAAAAACAATTCATAAGAAAAAATTTAAAAATTATTAACGGTACATTAAATGAACTTTAAAAATTAAATTGGAATCAAATCGAGCAATGCTATAAGGATTAGGTGTTCTATTTTCTTAACCCTGGTTATGTCTAAAACTTAAAAAGGATCATTTGGGACATCTCGTATAACCTAAATATTAATTTTAAAATAAATTTGAATAATAGATAACCGTAATTAAGTGAGATATGACTATTTTTTTTAAACACAATCCATCAAAATATTTTTAAAAAATCATTTAATGTTAATCAAGTTATATCTAAAAATTAAATTAAAATTAAATCGAAACAATCGTTAACGCAATTAGTTATTATATTTTCTTAATTCTGGTTGTGTTCAAACCGTAAAAAACATCATTTGGCAATTTCGTATATGCGAAATAGTAAATTTAAATTATATTCGAATAATAGATAACAGTAATAGAGTGAGATATGATTATTTTTTTAAAAAACAATTCATAAGAAAAATTTTAAAAATAATTTATAGTACATCAAATGAACTTTAAAAATTAAATTGGAATCAAATCGGACAATGCTATAAGCATTAATTGTTCTATTTTCTTAACCCTGGTTATGTCCAAAACTTAAAAAGGATCATTTAGGTCATCTTGTATAATCTAAATATTAATTTGAAAAAAATTTGAATAATAGATAACCGTAATTGAGTGAGATATGACTATTTTTTTTAAACATATTACATCAAAATATTTTTAAAAATCATTTAGGGTTAATCAAATTATATCTAAAAATTACATCGGAACAATCGTTAACGCTATTAGATATTACATTTTCTTAACTCTGGTTGTGTTCAAACCGTAAAGAACATCATTTGGCTATCTTGTATATGCGAAATAGTAAATTTAAATTATATTCGAATAATAGATAACAGTAATAGAGTGAGATATGATTATTTTTTTTAAAAACAATTCATAAGAAAAATTTTAAAAATAATTTATAGTACATCAAATGAACTTTAAAAATTAAATTGGAATCAAATCGGACAATGCTATAAGGATTAAGTGTTCTATTTTCTTAACCCTGGTTATGTCTAAAACTTAAAAAGGCTCATTTGGGTCATCGTGTAAAACCTAAATATTAATTTTAATATAAATTTGAATAATAGATAACCGAAATTGAGTGAGATATGACTATTTTTTTTAAACACAATACATCAAAATATTTTTAAAAATCATTTAAGGTTAATCAAATTATATCTAAAAATTACATTGGAACAATCGTTAACGCTATTATTTATTATATTTTTTTAATTCTGGTTGTGTTCAAACCGTAAAAAGCATCATTTGACTATCTTGTGTATGCGAAATAGTAAATTTAAATTATATTCGAATAATAGATAACAGTAATAGAGTGAAATATGATTATTTTTTTAAAAAACAATTCATAAGAAAAAATTTAAAAATAATTAACAGTACATTAAATGAACTTTAAAAATTAAATTGGAATCAAATCGGGCAATGCTATAAGGATTAAGTGTTCTATTTTCTTAACCCTGGTTATGTCTAAAATTTAAAAAGGATCATTTGGGACATCTCGTATAACCTAAATATTAATTTTAAAATAAATTTGAATAATAGATAACCGTAATTAAGTGAGATATGACTATTTTTTTTAAACACAATCCATTAAAATATTTTTAAAAAATCATTTAATGTTAATCAAATTATATCTAAAAATTAAATCGGAACAATCGTTAACGCTATTAGTTACTATATTTTCTTAACTCTGGTTGTGTTCAAACCGTAAAAAACATCATTTGGCTATCTTATATATGCTAAATAGTAAATTTAAATTATATTCGAATAATAGATAACAGTAATAGAGTGAGATATGATTATTTTTTTTAAAAACAATTCATAAGAAAAATTTTAAAAATAATTTATAGTACATCAAATGAACTTTAAAAATTAAATTGGAATCAAATCGGACAATGCTATAAGGATTAAGTGTTCTATTTTCTTAACCCTGGTTATGTCTAAAACTTAAAAAGGCTCATTTGGGTCATCGTGTAAAACCTAAATATTAATTTTAAAATAAATTTGAATAATAGATAACCGTCATTAAGTGAGATATGACAATTTTTTTTAAACACAATTCATCAAAATATTTTTAAAAAATCATTTAGGGTTAATCAAATTATATCTAAAAATGAAATCGGAACAATCGTTAACGCTATTAGTTTCTATATTTTCTTAACTCTGGTTGTGTTCAAACCGTAAAAAACATCATTTGGCTATCTTATATATGCGAAATAGTAAATTTAAATTATATTCGAATAATAGATAACAGTAATAGAGTGAGATATGATTATTTTTTTAAAAAACAATTCATAAGAAAAATTTCAAAAATAATTTATAGTACATCAAATGAACTTTAAAAATTAAATTGGAATCAAATCGGACAATGCTATAAGTATTAATTGTTCTATTTTCTTAACCCTGGTTATGTCCAAAACTTAAAAAGGATCATTTGGGTCATCTTGTATAACCTAAATATTAATTTTAAAATAAATTTGAATAATAGATAACCGTAATTGAGTGAGATATAACCATTTTTTTTAAATACAATACATCAAAATATTTTTAAAAATCATTTAATGTTAATCAAATTATATCTAAAAATTAAATCGGAACAATCGTTAACGCTATTAGTTACTATATTTCCTTAACTCTGGTTGTGTTCAAACCGTAAAAAACATCATTTGGCTATCTTATATATGCGATATAGTAAATTTAAATTATATTCGAATAATAGATAACAGTAATAAAGTGAGATATGATTATTTTTTTTAAAAACAATTCATAAGAAAAATTTTAAAAATAATTTACAGTACATTAAATGAACTTCAAAAGTTAAATTTGAATCAAATCGGACAATGCTGTAATGATTAATTGTTCTATTTTCTTAATCCTGATTATGTCTAAAACTTAAAAAGGATCATTTGGGTCATCTTGTATAACCTAAATATTAATTTTAAAATAAATTTGAATAATAGATAACCTTAATTGAGTGAGATATGACCATTTTTTTTAAATACAATACATCAAAATATTTTTAAAAATCATTTAATGTTAATCAAATTATATCTAAAAATTAAATCGGAACAATCGTTAACGCTATTAGTTACTATATTTTCTTAACTCTGGTTGTGTTCAAACCGTAAAAAACATCATTTGGCTATCTTATATATGCGAAATAGTAAATTTAAATTATATTCGAATAATAGATAACAGTAATAGAGTGAGATATGATTATTTTTTTAAAAAACAATTCATAAGAAAAATTTTAAAAATAATTTATAGTACATCAAATGAACTTTAAAAATTAAATTGGAATCAAATCGGACAATGCTATAAGGATTAATTGTTCTATTTTCTTAACCCTGGTTATGTCCAAAACTTAAAAAGGATCATTTGGGTCATCTTGTATAACCTAAATATTAATTTTAAAATAAATTTGAATAATAGATAACCTTAATTGAGTGAGATATGACCATTTTTTTTAAATACAATACATCAAAATATTTTTAAAAATCATTTAATGTTAATCAAATTATATCTAAAAATTACATCGGAACAATCGTTAACGCTATTAGTTACTATATTTTCTTAACTCTGGTTGTGTTCAAACCGTAAAAAACATCATTTGGCTATCTTATATATGCGAAATAGTAAATTTAAATTATATTCGAATAATAGATAACAGTAATAGAGTGAGATATGTTTATTTTTTTAAAAAACAATTCATAAGAAAAATTTTTAAAATAATTTATAGTACATCAAATGAACTTTAAAAATTAAATTGGAATCAAATCGGACAATGCTATAAGGATTAATTGTTCTATTTTCTTAACCCTGGTTATGTCCAAAACTTAAAAAGGATCATTTGGGTCATCTTGTATAACCTAAATATTAATTTTAAAATAAATTTGAATAATAGATAACCGTAATTGAGTGAGATATGACTATTCTTTTTAAACACATTACATCAAAATATTTTTAAAAATCATTTAGGGTTAATCAAATTATATCTAAAAATTACATCGGAACAATCGTTAACGCTATTAGTTACTTTATTTTCTTAACTCTGGTTCTGTTCAAACCGTAAAAAACATTATTTGGCTATCTTATATATGCGAAATAGTAAATTTAAATTATATTCGAATAATAGATAACAGTAATAGAGTGAGATATGATTATTTTAAAAAAAAAAAATTCATAAGAAAAATTTTAAAAATAATTTATAGTACATCAAATGAACTTTAAAAATTAAATTCGAATCAAATCGGACAATGCTATAAGGATTAAGTGCTCTATTTTCTTAACCCTGGTTATGTCTAAAACTTAAAAAGGATCATTTGGGACATCTCGTATAACCTAAATATTAATTTTAAAATAAATTTGAATAATAGATAACCGTAATTAAGTGAGATATGACTATTTTTTTTAAACACAATCCATCAAAATATTTTTAAAAAATCATTTAATGTTAATCAAATTATATCTAAAAATTAAATCGGAACAATCGTTAACGCTATTAGTTACTATATTTTCTTAACTCTGGTTGTGTTCAAACCGTAAAAAACATCATTTGGCTATCTTATATATGCGAAATAGTAAATTTAAATTATATTCGAATAATAGATAACAGTAATAGAGTGAGATATGATTATTTTTTTAAAAAAAAATTCATAAGAAAAATTTTAAAAATAATTTATAGTACATCAAATGAACTTTAAAAATTAAATTGGAATCAAATCGGACAATGCTATAAGGATTAAGTGTTCTATTTTCTTAACCCTGGTTATGTCTAAAACTTAAAAAGGCTCATTTGGGTCATCGTGTATAACCTAAATATTAATTTTAGAATAAATTTGAATAATAGATAATCGTAATTGAGTGAGATATGACTATTTTTTTTAAACACATTACATCAAAATATTTTTAAAAATCATTTATGGTTAATCAAATTATATCTAAAAATTACATCGGAACAATCGTTAACGCTATTAGATATTACATTTTCTTAACTCTGGTTGTGTTCAAACCGTAAAGAACATCATTTGCCTATCTTGTATATGCGAAATAGTAAATTTAAATTATATTCGAATAATAGATAACAGTAATAGAGTGAGTTATAATTATTTTTTTTAAAAACAATTCATAAGAAGAATTTTAAAAATAATGAAGAAAAATAAAGACAATGCTATAAGGATTAAGTGTTCTATTTTCTTAACCCTGGTTATGTCTAAAACTTAAAAAGGATCATTTGGGACATCTTCTATAACCTAAATATTAATTTTAAAATAAATTTGAATAATAGATAACCGTCATTAAGTGAGATATGACAATTTTTTTTAAACACAATTCATCAAAATATTTTTAAATAATAATTTAGGGTTAATCAAATTATATCTAAAAATTAAATCGGAACAATCGTTAACGCTATTAGTTTCTATATTTTCTTAACTCTGGTTGTGTTCAAACCGTAAAAAACATCATTTGGCTATCTTATATATGCGAAATAGTAAATCTAAATTATATTCGAATAATAGATAACAGTAATAGAGTGAGATATGATTATTTTTTTAAAAAACAATTCATAAGAAAAATTTTAAAAATAATTTATAGTACATCAAATGAACTTTAAAAATTAAATTGGAATCAAATCGGACAATGCTATAAGGATTAATTGTTCTATTTTCTTAACCCTGGTTATGTCCAAAACTTAAAAAGGATCATTTGGGTCATCTTGTATAACCTAAATATTAATTTTAAAATAAATTTGAATAATAGATAACCGTAATTGAGTGAGATATGACTATTTTTTTTAAACACATTACATCAAAATATTTTTAAAAATCATTTAGGGTTAATCAAATTATATCTAAAAATTACATCGGAACAATCGTTAACGCTATTAGTTACTATATTTTCTTAACTCTGGTTCTGTTCAAACCGTAAAAAACATCATTTGGCTATCTTATATATGCGAAATAGTAAATTTAAATTATATTCGAATAATAGATAACAGTAATAGAGTGAGATATAATTATTTTTTTAAAAAACAATTCATAAGAAAAATTTTAAAAATTATTTATAGTACATCAAATGAACTTTAAAATTTAAATTGGAATCAAATCGGACAATGCTATAAGGTTTAATTGTTCTATTTTCTTAACCCTGGTTATGTCCAAAACTTAAAAAGGATCATTTGGGTCATCTTGTATAACCTAAATATTAATTTTAAAATAAATTTGAATAATAGATAACCGTAATTGAGTGAGATATAACCATTTTTTTTAAATACAATACATCAAAATATTTTTAAAA
This sequence comes from Anthonomus grandis grandis, assembly GCF_022605725.1. NCBI lineage: Eukaryota > Metazoa > Arthropoda > Insecta > Coleoptera > Curculionidae > Anthonomus > Anthonomus grandis. Next base: position 25,872,369 of record NC_065558.1, read on the forward strand.
ATCATTTAATGTTAATCAAATTATATCTAAAAATTAAATCGGAACAATCGTTAACGCTATTAGTTACTATATTTTCTTAACTCTAGTTGTGTTCAAACCGTAAAAAACATCATTTGGCTATCTCATATATGCGAAATAGTAAATTTAAATTATATTCGAATAATAGATAACAGTAATAGAGTGAGATATGATTATTTTTTTTAAAAACAATTCATAAGAAAAATTTTAAAAATAATTTACAGTACATTAAATGAACTTCAAAAGTTAAATTTGAATCAAATCGGACAATGCTGTAATGATTAATTGTTCTATTTTCTTAATCCTGGTTATGTCTAAAACTTAAAAAGGATCATTTGGGTCATCTTGTATAACCTAAATATTAATTTTAAAATAAATTTGAATAATAGATAACCTTAATTGAGTGAGATATGACCATTTTTTTTAAATACAATACATCAAAATATTTTTAAAAATCATTTAATGTTAATCAAATTATATCTAAAAATTAAATCGGAACAATCGTTAACGCTATTAGTTACTATATTTTCTTAACTCTGGTTGTGTTCAAACCGTAAAAAACATCATTTGGCTATCTTATATATGCGAAATAGTAAATTTAAATTATATTCGAATAATAGATAACAGTAATAGAGTGAGATATGATTATTTTTTTAAAAAACAATTCATAAGAAAAATTTTAAAAATAATTTATAGTACATCAAATGAACTTTAAAAATTAAATTGGAATCAAATCGGACAATGCTATAAGGATTAATTGTTCTATTTTCTTAACCCTGGTTATGTCCAAAACTTAAAAAAGGATCATTTGGGTCATCTTGTATAACCTAAATATTAATTTTAAAATAAATTTGAATAATAGATAACCGTAATTGAGTGAGATATGACTATTTTTTTTAAACACATTACATCAAAATATTTTTAAAAATCATTTAGGGTTAATCAAATTATATCTAAAAATGACATCGGAACAATCGTTAACGCTATTAGTTACTATATTTTCTTAACTCTGGTTCTGTTTAAACCGTAAAAAAAATCATTTGGCTATCTTATATATGCGAAATAGTAAATTTAAATTATATTCGAATAATAGATAACAGTAATATATTAATTAATTTATTTTAAAAAACAATTCATAAGAAAAATTTTAAAAATAATTTATAGTACATCAAATGAACTTTAAAAATTAAATTGGAATCAAATCGGACAATGCTATAAGGATTAATTGTTCTATTTACTTAACCCTGGTTATGTTTAAAACTTAAAAAGGATCATTTGGGTCATCTTGTATAACCTAAATATTAATTTTAAAATAAATTTGAATAATAGATAACCGTAATTGAGTGAGATATGACCATTTTTTGTAAATACATCAAAATATTTTTAAAAATCATTTAATGTTAATCAAATTATATCTAAAAATTAAATCGGAACAATCGTTAACGCTATTAGTTACTATATTTTCTTAACTCTGGTTGTGTTCAAACCGTAAAAAACATCATTTGGCTATCTTATATATGCGAAATAGTAAATTTAAATTATATTCGAATAATAGATAACAGTAATAGAGTGAGATATAATTATTTTTTTAAAAAACAATTCATAAGAAATATTTTAAAAATAATTTACAGTACATCAAATGAACTTCAAAAATTAAATTGGAATCAAATCGGACAATTCTATAAGGATTAATTGTTCTATTTTCTTAACCCTGGTTATGTCCAAAACTTAAAAAGGCTCATTTGGGTCATCGTGTATAACCTAAATATTAATTTTAAAATAAATTTGAATAATAGATAATCGTAATTGAGTGAGATATGACTATTTTTTTTAAACACAATACATCAAAATATTTTTAAAAATCATTTAGGGTTAATCAAATTAAATTAAAATTAAATCGAAACAATCGTTAACGCAATTAGTTATTATATTTTCTTAATTCTGGTTGTGTTCAAACCGTAAAAAACATCATTTGGCAATCTCGTATATGCGAAATAGTAAATTTAAATTATATTCGAATAATAGATGAGATATGATTATTTTTTTTAAAAACAATTCATAAGAAAAATTTTAGAAATAATTTACAGTACATTAAATGAACTTCAAAAGTTAAATTTGAATTAAATCGGACAATGCTGTAATGATTAATTGTTCTATTTTCATAATCCTGGTTATGTCTAAAACTTAAAAAGGATCATTTGGGTCATCTTGTATAACCTAAATATTAATTTTAAAATAAATTTGAATAATAGATAATCGTAATTGAGTGAGATATGACAATTTTTTGTAAATACATCAAAATATTTTTAAAAATCATTTAATGTTAATCAAATTATATCTAAAAATTAAATCGGAACAATCGTTAACGCTATTAGTTACTATATTTTCTTAACTCTGGTTGTGTTCAAACCGTAAAAAACATCATTTGGCTATCTTATATATGCGAAATAATAAATTTAAATTATATTCGAATAATAGATAACAGTAATAGAGTGAGATATGATTATTTTTTTAAAAAACAATTCATAAGAAGAGTTTTAAAAATAATTTACAGTACATCAAATGAACTTTAAAAATTAAATTGGAATCAAATCGGACAATGCTATAAGGATTAATTGTTCTATTTTCTTAACCCTGATTATGTCCAAAACTTAAAAAGGCTCATTTGTGTCATCTTGTATAATCTAAATATTAATTTTGAATTAAATTTGAATAATAGATAACCGTAATTGAGTGAGATATGACTATTTTTTTTAAACACATTACATCAAAATATTTTTAAAAATCATTTAGGGTTAATCAAATTATATCTAAAAATTACATCGGAACAATCGTTAACGCTACTAGATATTACATTTTCTTAACTCTGGTTGTGTTCAAACCGTAAAGAACATCATTTGGCTATCTTGTATATGCGAAATAGTAAATTTAAATTATATTCAAATAATAGATAACAGTAATAGAGTGAGATATAATTATTTTTTTAAAAAACAATTCATAAGAAGAATTTTAAAAATAATTTACAGTACATCAAATGAACTTTAAAAATTAAATTGAAATCAAATCGGACAATGCTATAAGGATTAAGTGTTCTATTTTCTTAACCTTGGTTATGTCTAAAACTTAAAAAGGATCATTTAGGTCATCTTGTATAACCTAAATATTAATTTTAATATAAATTTGAATAATAGATAACCGTAATTAAGTGAGATATGACTATTTTTTGTAAATACATCAAAATATTTTTAAAAATCATTTAATGTTAATCAAATTATATCTAAAAATTAAATCGGAACAATCGTTAACGCTATTAGTTACTATATTTTCTTAACTCTGGTTGTGTTCAAACCGTAAAAAACATCATTTGGCTATCTTATATATGCGAAATAGTAAATTTAAATTATATTCGAATAATAGATAACAGTAATAGAGTGAGATATGATTCTTTTTTTAAAAAACAATTCATAAGAAGAGTTTTAAAAATAATTTACAGTACATCAAATGAACTTTAAAAATTAAATTGGAATCAAATCGGACAATGCTATAAGGATTAATTGTTCTATTTTCTTAACCCTGATTATGTGCAAAACTTAAAAAGGCTAATTTGTGTCATCTTGTATAATCTAAATATTAATTTTGAATTAAATTTGAATAATAGATAACCGTAATTGAGTGAGATATGACTATTTTTTTTAAACACATTACATCAAAATATTTTTAAAAATCATTTAGGGTTAATCAAATTATATCTAAAAATTACATCGGAACAATCGTTAACGCTATTAGATATTACATTTTCTTAACTCTGGTTGTGTTCAAACCGTAAAGAACATCATTTGGCTATCTTGTATATGCGAAATAGTAAATTTAAATTATATTCGAATAATAGATAACAGTAATAGAGTGAGATATAATTATTTTTTTAAAAAACAATTCATAAGAAGAATTTTAAAAATAATTTACAGTACATCAAATGAACTTTAAAAATTAAATTGAAATCAAATCGGACAATGCTATAAGGATTAAGTGTTCTATTTTCTTAACCCTGATTATGTCCAAAACTTAAAAAGGATCATTTAGGTCATCTTGTATAACCTAAATATTAATTTTAATATAAATTTGAATAATAGATAACCGTAATTAAGTGAGATATGACTATTTTTTTTAAACACAATCCATCAAAATATTTTTAAAAATCATTTAATGTTAATCAAATTATATCTAAAAATTAAATCGGAACAATCGTTAACGCTATTAGTTACTATATTTTCTTAACTCTGGTTGTGTTCAAACCGTAAAAAACATCATTTGGCTATCTTGTATATGCTATATAGTAAATTTAAATTATATTCGAATAATAGATAACAGTCATAGAGTGAGATATGATTATTTTTTTAAAAAACAATTCATAAGAAAAATTTTAAAAATAATTTATAGTACATCAAATGAACTTTAAAAATTAAATTGGAATCAAATCGGATAATGCTATAAGGATTAATTGTTCTATTTTCTTAACCCTGGTTATGTCCAAAACTTAAAAAGGATCATTTGGGTCATCTTTTATAACCTAAATATTAATTTTAAAATAAATTTGAATAATAGATAACCCTAATTGAGTGAGATATAACCATTTTTTTTAAATACAATTCATCAAAATATTTTTAAAAATCATTTAATGTTATTCAAATTATATCTAAAAATTAAATCGGAACAATCGTTAACGCTATTAGTTTCTATATTTTCTTAACTCTGGTTGTGTTCAAACCGTAAAAAACATCATTTGGCTATCTTATATATGCGAAATAGTAAATTTAAATTATATTCAAATAATAGATAACAGTAATAGAGTGAGATATAATTATTTTTTTAAAAAACAATTCATAAGAAATATTTTAAAAATAATTTACAGTACATCAAATGAACTTCAAAAATTAAATTGGAATCAAATCGGACAATTCTATAAGGATTAATTGTTCTATTTTCTTAACCCTGGTTATGTCCAAAACTTAAAAAGGCTCATTTGGGTCATCGTGTATGACCTAAATATTAATTTTAAAATAAATTTGAATAATAGATAATCGTAATTGAGTGAGATATGACTATTTTTTTTAAACACAATACATCAAAATATTTTTAAAAATCATTTAGGGTTAATCAAATTAAATTAAAATTAAATCGAAACAATCGTTAACGCAATTAGTTATTATATTTTCTTAATTCTGGTTGTGTTCAAACCGTAAAAAACATCATTTGGCAATCTCGTATATGCGAAATAGTAAATTTAAATTATATTCGAATAATAGATAACAGTAATAGATGAGATATGATTATTTTTTTTAAAAACAATTCATAAGAAAAATTTTAAAAATAATTTACAGTACATTAAGTGAACTTCAAAAGTTAAATTTGAATTAAATCGGACAATGCTGTAATGATTAATTGTTCTATTTTCTTAATCCTGGTTATGTCTAAAACTTAAAAAGGATCATTTGGGTCATCTTGTATTTGTATAACCTAAATATTAATTTTATAATAAATTTGAATAATAGATAACCGTAATTGAGTGAGATATGACCATTTTTTGTAAATACATCAAAATATTTTTAAAAATCATTTAATGTTAATCAAATTATATCTAAAAATTAAATCGGAACAATCGTTAACGCTATTAGTTACTATATTTTCTTAACTCTGGTTGTGTTCAAACCGTAAAAAACATCATTTGGCTATCTTATATATGCGAAATAGTAAATTTAAATTATATTCGAATAATAGATAACAGTAATAGAGTGAGATATGATTCTTTTTTTAAAAAACAATTCATAAGAAGAGTTTTAAAAATAATTTACAGTACATCAAATGAACTTCAAAAATTAAATTGGAATCAAATCGGACAATTCTATAAGGATTAATTGTTCTATTTTCTTAACCCTGGTTATGTCCAAAACTTAAAAAGGCTCATTTGGGTCATCGTGTATAACCTAAATATTAATTTTAAAATAAATTTGAATAATAGATAATCGTAATTGAGTGAGATATGACTATTTTTTTTAAACACAATACATCAAAATATTTTTAAAAATCATTTAGGGTTAATCAAATTAAATTAAAATTAAATCGAAACAATCGTTAACGCAATTAGTTATTATATTTTCTTAATTCTGGTTGTGTTCAAACCGTAAAAAACATCATTTGGCAATCTCGTATATGCGAAATAGTAAATTTAAATTATATTCGAATAATAGATAACAGTAATAGATGAGATATGATTATTTTTTTTTAAAACAATTCATAAGAAAAATTTTAAAAATAATTTACAGTACATTAAATGAACTTCAAAAGTTAAATTTGAATTAAATCGGACAATGCTGTAATGATTAATTGTTCTATTTTCTTAATCCTGGTTATGTCTAAAACTTAAAAAGGCTCATTTGGGTCATCGTGTATAACCTAAATATTAATTTTAAAATAAATTTGAATAATAGATAATCGTAATTGAGTGAGATATGACTATTTTTTTTAAACACAATACATCAAAATATTTTTAAAAATCATTTAGGGTTAATCAAATTAAATTAAAATTAAATCGAAACAATCGTTAACGCAATTAGTTATTATATTTTCTTAATTCTGGTTGTGTTCAAACCGTAAAAAACATCATTTGGCAATCTCGTATATGCGAAATAGTAAATTTAAATTATATTCGAATAATAGATGAGATATGATTATTTTTTTTAAAAACAATTCATAAGAAAAATTTTAGAAATAATTTACAGTACATTAAATGAACTTCAAAAGTTAAATTTGAATTAAATCGGACAATGCTGTAATGATTAATTGTTCTATTTTCATAATCCTGGTTATGTCTAAAACTTAAAAAGGATCATTTGGGTCATCTTGTATAACCTAAATATTAATTTTAAAATAAATTTGAATAATAGATAATCGTAATTGAGTGAGATATGACAATTTTTTGTAAATACATCAAAATATTTTTAAAAATCATTTAATGTTAATCAAATTATATCTAAAAATTAAATCGGAACAATCGTTAACGCTATTAGTTACTATATTTTCTTAACTCTGGTTGTGTTCAAACCGTAAAAAACATCATTTGGCTATCTTATATATGCGAAATAATAAATTTAAATTATATTCGAATAATAGATAACAGTAATAGAGTGAGATATGATTATTTTTTTAAAAAACAATTCATAAGAAGAGTTTTAAAAATAATTTACAGTACATCAAATGAACTTTAAAAATTAAATTGGAATCAAATCGGACAATGCTATAAGGATTAATTGTTCTATTTTCTTAACCCTGATTATGTCCAAAACTTAAAAAGGCTCATTTGTGTCATCTTGTATAATCTAAATATTAATTTTGAATTAAATTTGAATAATAGATAACCGTAATTGAGTGAGATATGACTATTTTTTTTAAACACATTACATCAAAATATTTTTAAAAATCATTTAGGGTTAATCAAATTATATCTAAAAATTACATCGGAACAATCGTTAACGCTACTAGATATTACATTTTCTTAACTCTGGTTGTGTTCAAACCGTAAAGAACATCATTTGGCTATCTTGTATATGCGAAATAGTAAATTTAAATTATATTCAAATAATAGATAACAGTAATAGAGTGAGATATAATTATTTTTTTAAAAAACAATTCATAAGAAGAATTTTAAAAATAATTTACAGTACATCAAATGAACTTTAAAAATTAAATTGAAATCAAATCGGACAATGCTATAAGGATTAAGTGTTCTATTTTCTTAACCTTGGTTATGTCTAAAACTTAAAAAGGATCATTTAGGTCATCTTGTATAACCTAAATATTAATTTTAATATAAATTTGAATAATAGATAACCGTAATTAAGTGAGATATGACTATTTTTTTTAAACACAATCCATCAAAATATTTTTAAAAAATCATTTAATGTTAATCAAGTTATATCTAAAAATTAAATTAAAATTAAATCGAAACAATCGTTAACGCAATTAGTTATTATATTTTCTTAATTCTGTTTGTGTTCAAACCGTAAAAAACATCATTTGGCAATTTCGTATATGCGAAATAGTAAATTTAAATTATATTCGAATAATAGATAACAGTATTAGAGTGAGATATAATAATTTTTTTAAAAAACAATTCATATGAAAAATTTTAAAAATAATGAAGAAAAATAAAGACAATGCTATAAGGATTATGTGTTCTATTTTCTTAACCCTGGTTATGTCTAAAACTTAAAAAGGATCATTTGGGACATCTTGTATAACCTAAATATTAATTTTAAAATAAATTTGAATAATAGATAACCGTAATTAAGTGAGATATGACAATTTTTTTTAAACACAATTCATCAAAATATTTTAGAAAAATCATTTAGGGTTAATCAAATTATATCTAAAAATTAAATCGGAACAATCGTTAACGCTATTAGTTTCTATATTTTCTTAACTCTGGTTGTGTTCAAACCGTAAAAAACATCATTTGGCTATCTTATATATGCGAAATAGTAAATTTAAATTATATTCGAATAATAGATAACAGTAATAGAGTGAGATATGATTATTTTTTTAAAAAACAATTCATAAGAAAAATTTTAAAAATAATTTATAGTACATCAAATGAACTTTAAAAATTAAATTGGAATCAAATCGGATAATGCTATAAGGATTAATTGTTCTATTTTCTTAACCCTGGTTATGTCCAAAACTTAAAAAGGATCATTTGGGTCATCTTGTATAACCTAAATATTAATTTTAAAATAAATTTGAATAATAGATAACCCTAATTGAGTGAGATATAACCATTTCTTTTAAATACAATACATCAAAATATTTTTAAAAATCATTTAATGTTAATCAAATTATATCTAAAAATTAAATCGGAACAATCGTTAACGCTATTAGTTTCTATATTTTCTTAACTCTGGTTGTGTTCAAACCATAAAAAACATCATTTGGCTATCTTATATATGCGAAATAGTAAATTTAAATTATATTCGAATAATAGATAACAGTAATAGAGTGAGATATAATTATTTTTTTAAAAAACAATTCATAAGAAATATTTTAAAAATAATTTACAGTACATCAAATGAACTTCAAAAATTAAATTGGAATCAAATCGGACAATTCTATAAGGATTAATTGTTCTATTTTCTTAACCCTGGTTATGTCCAAAACTTAAAAAGGCTCATTTGGGTCATCGTGTATAACCTAAATATTAATTTTAAAATAAATTTGAATAATAGATAATCGTAATTGAGTGAGATATGACTATTTTTTTTAAACACAATACATCAAAATATTTTTAAAAATCATTTAGGGTTAATCAAATTAAATTAAAATTAAATCGAAACAATCGTTAACGCAATTAGTTATTATATTTTCTTAATTCTGGTTGTGTTCAAACCGTAAAAAACATCATTTGGCAATCTCGTATATGCGAAATAGTAAATTTAAATTATATTCGAATAATAGATAACAGTAATAGATGAGATATGATTATTTTTTTTAAAAACAATTCATAAGAAAAATTTTAAAAATAATTTACAGTACATTAAATGAACTTCAAAAGTTAAATTTGAATTAAATCGGACAATGCTGTAATGATTAATTGTTCTATTTTCTTAATCCTGGTTATGTCTAAAACTTAAAAAGGATCATTTGGGTCATCTTGTATAACCTAAATATTAATTTTAAAATAAATTTGAATAATAGATAACCGTAATTGAGTGAGATATGACCATTTTTTGTAAATACATCAAAATATTTTTAAAAATCATTTAATGTTAATCAAATTATATCTAAAAATTAAATCGGAACAATCGTTAACGCTATTAGTTACTATATTTTCTTAACTCTGGTTGTGTTCAAACCGTAAAAAACATCATTTGGCTATCTTATATATGCGAAATAGTAAATTTAAATTATATTCGATTAATAGATAACAGTAATAGAGTGAGATATAATTATTTTTTTAAAAAACAATTCATAAGAAATATTTTAAAAATAATTTACAGTACATCAAATGAACTTCAAAAATTAAATTGGAATCAAATCGGACAATTCTATAAGGATTAATTGTTCTATTTTCTTAACCCTGGTTATGTCCAAAACTTAAAAAGGCTCATTTGGGTCATCGTGTATAACCTAAATATTAATTTTAAAATAAATTTGAATAATAGATAATCGTAATTGAGTGAGATATGACTATTTTTTTTAAACACAATACATCAAAATATTTTTAAAAATCATTTAGGGTTAATCAAATTAAATTAAAATTAAATCGAAACAATCGTTAACGCAATTAGTTATTATATTTTCTTAATTCTGGTTGTGTTCAAACCGTAAAAAACATCATTTGGCAATCTCGTATATGCGAAATAGTAAATTTAAATTATATTCGAATAATAGATAACAGTAATAGATGAGATATGATTATTTTTTTTAAAAACAATTCATAAGAAAAATTTTAAAAATAATTTACAGTACATTAAATGAACTTCAAAAGTTAAATTTGAATTAAATCGGACAATGCTGTAATGATTAATTGTTCTATTTTCTTAATCCTGGTTATGTCTAAAACTTAAAAAGGATCATTTGGGTCATCTTGTATAACCTAAATATTAATTTTAAAATAAATTTGAATAATAGATAACCGTAATTGAGTGAGATATGACCATTTTTTGTAAATACATCAAAATATTTTTAAAAATCATTTAATGTTAATCAAATTATATCTAAAAATTAAATCGGAACAATCGTTAACGCTATTAGTTACTATATTTTCTTAACTCTGGTTGTGTTCAAACCGTAAAAAACATCATTTGGCTATCTTATATATGCGAAATAGTAAATTTAAATTATATTCGAATAATAGATAACAGTAATAGAGTGAGATATGATTCTTTTTTTAAAAAACAATTCATAAGAAGAGTTTTAAAAATAATTTACAGTACATCAAATGAACTTTAAAAATTAAATTGGAATCAAATCGGACAATGCTATAAGGATTAATTGTTCTATTTTCTTAACCCTGATTATGTGCAAAACTTAAAAAGGCTCATTTGTGTCATCTTGTATAATCTAAATATTAATTTTGAATTAAATTTGAATAATAGATAACCGTAATTGAGTGAGATATGACTATTTTTTTTAAACACATTACATCAAAATATTTTTAAAAATCATTTAGGGTTAATTAAATTATATCTAAAAATTACATCGGAACAATCGTTAACGCTATTAGTTACTATATTTTCTTAACTCTGGTTCTGTTCAAACCGTAAAAAACATCATTTGGCTATCTTATATATGCGAAATAGTAAATTTAAATTATATTCGAATAATTGATAACAGTAATAGAGTGAGATATGATTATTTTTTTAACAAACAGTTCATAAGAAAAATTTTAAAAATAATTTATAGTACATCAAATGAACTTTAAAAATTAAATTGGAATCAAATCGGACAATGCTATAAGGTTTAATTGTTCTATTTTCTTAACCCTGGTTATGTCTAAAACTTAAAAAGGATCATTTGGGACATCTCGTATAACCTAAATATTAATTTTAAAATAAATTTTAATAATAGATAACCGTAATTAAGTGATATGACCATTTTTTTTAAACACAATCCATCAAAATATTTTTAAAAAATCATTTAATGTTAATCAAATTATATCTAAAAATTAAATCGGAACAATCGTTAACGCTATTAGTTACTATATTTTCTTAACTCTGGTTGTGTTCAAACCGTAAAAAACATCATTTGGCTATCTTATATATGCGAAATAGTAAATTTAAATTATATTCGAATAATAGATAACAGTAATAGAGTCAGATATGATTATTTTTTTTTTAAACAATTCATAAGAAAAATTTTAAAAATAATTTATAGTACATCAAATGAACTTTAAAAATTAAATTGGAATCAAATCGGACAATGCTATAAGGATTAATTGTTCTATTTTCTTAACCCTGGTTATGTCCAAAACTTAAAAAGGATCATTTGGGTCATCTTGTATAACCTAAATATTAATTTTAAAATAAATTTGAATAATAGATAACTGTAATTGAGTGAGATATGACTATTTTTTTTAAACACATTACATCAAAATATTTTTAAAAATCATTTAGGGTTAATCAAATTATATCTAAAAATTACATCGGAACAATCGTTAACGCTATTATTTATTATATTTTTTTAATTCTGGTTGTGTTCAAACCGTAAAAAACATCATTTGGCTATCTTGTATATGCGAAATAGTAAATTTAAATTATATTCGAATAATAGATAACAGTAATAGAGTGAGATATAATTATTTTTTTAATATTTTTTTAAAAAACAATTCATAAGAAGAATTTTAAAAATAATGAAGAAAAATAAAGACAATGCTATAAGGATTAAGTGTTCTTTTTTCCTAACCCTGGTTATGTCTAAAACTTAAAAAGGATCATTTGGGACATCTTGTATAACCTAAATATTAATTTTAAAATAAATTTGAATAATAGATAACCGTAATTGAGTGAGATATAACCATTTTTTTTAAATACAATACATCAAAATATTTTTAAAAATCATTTAATGTTAATCAAATTATATCTAAAAATTAAATCGGAACAATCGTTAACGCTATAAGTTACTATATTTTCTTAACTCTGGTTGTGTTCAAACCGTAAAAAACATCATTTGGCTATCTTATATATGCGAAATAGTAAATTTAAATTATATTCGAATAATAGATAACAGTAATAAAGTGAGATATGATTATTTTTTTAAAAAACAATTCATAAGAAAAATTTTAAAAATAATTTATAGTACATCAAATGAACTTTAAAAATTAAATTGGAATCAAATCGGACAATGCTATAAGGATTAATTGTTCTATTTTCTTAACCCTGGTTATGTCCAAAACTTAAAAAGGATCATTTGGGTCATCTTGTATAACCTAAATATTAATTTTAAAATAAATTTGAATAATAGATAACCGTAATTGAGTGAGATATGACTATTTTTTTTAAACACATTACATCAAAATATTTTTAAAAATCATTTAGGGTTAATCAAATTATATCTAAAAATTACATCGGAACAATCGTTAACGCTATTAGTTACTATATTTTCTTAACTCTGGTTGTGTTCAAACCGTAAAAAACATCATTTGGCTATCTTATATATGCGAAATAGTAAATTTAAATTATATTCGAATAATAGATAACAGTAATAGAGTGAGATATGATTAATTTTTAAAAAAAAAATTCATAAGAAAAATTTTAAAAATAATTTATAGTACATCAAATGAACTTTAAAAATTAAATTGGAATCAAATCAGACAATGCTATAAGGATTAAGTGTTCTATTTTCTTAACCCTGGTTATGTCTAAAACTTAAAAAGGATCATTTGGGACATCTTGTATAACCTAAATATTAATTTTAAAATAAATTTGAATAATAGATAACCGTCATTAAGTGAGATATGACAATTTTTTTTAAACACAATTCATCAAAATATTTTTAAAAATCATTTAGGGTTAATCAAATTATATCTAAAAATTACATCGGAACAATCGTTAACGCTATTAGTTACTATATGTTCTTAACTCTGGTTCTGTTCAAACCGTAAAAAACATCATTTGGCTATCTTATATATGCGAAATAGTAAATTTAAATTATATTCGAATAATAGATAACAGTAATAGAGTGAGATATGATTATGTTTTTGAAAAACAATTCATAAGAAAAATTTTAAAAATAATTTATAGTACATCAAATGAACTTTAAAAATTAAATTGGAATCAAATCGGACAATGCTATAAGGTTTAATTGTTCTATTTTCTTAACCCTGGTTATGTCTAAAACTTAAAAAGGATCATTTGGGACATCTCGTATAACCTAAATATTAATTTTAAAATAAATTTGAATAATAGATAACCGTAATCAAGTGAGATATGACTATTTTTTTTTAGACACAATCCATCAAAATATTTTTAAAAAATCATTTAATGTTAATCAAATTATATCTAAAAATTAAATCGGAACAATCGTTAACGCTATTAGTTACTATATTTTCTTAACTCTGGTTGTGTTCAAACCGTAAAAAACATCATTTGGCTATCTTATTTATGCGAAATAGTAAATTTAAATTATATTCGAATAATAGATAACAGTAATAGAGTGAGATATGATTATTTTTTTTAAAAACAATTCATAAGAAAAATTTTAAAAATAATTTACAGTACATTTAATGAATTTCAAAAGTTAAATTTGAATCAAATCGGACAATGCTGTAATGATTAATTGTTCTATTTTCTTAATCCTGGTTATGTCTAAAACTTAAAAAGGATCATTTGGGTCATCTTGTATAACCTAAATATTAATTTTAAAATAAATTTGAATAATAGATAACCTTAATTGAGTGAGATATGACCATTTTTTTTAAATACAATACATCAAAATATTTTTAAAAATCATTTAATGTTAATCAAATTATATCTAAAAATTAAATCGGAACAATCGTTAACGCTATTAGTTACTATATTTTCTTAACTCTGGTTGTGTTCAAACCGTAAAAAACATCATTTGGCTATCTTATATATGCGAAATAGTAAATTTAAACTATATTCAAATAATAGATAACAGTAATAGAGTGAGATATGATTATTTTTTTAAAAAACAATTCATAAGAAAAATTTTAAAAATAATTTATAGTACATCAAATGAACTTTAAAAATTAAATTGGAATCAAATCGGACAATGCTATAAAGATTAATTGTTCTATTTTCTTAACCCTGGTTATGTCCAAAACTTAAAAAGGATCATTTGGGTCATCTTGTATAACGTAAATATTAATTTTAAAATAAATTTGAATAATAGATAACCGTAATTGAGTGAGATATGACTATTTTTTTTTTACACATTACATCAAAATATTTTTAAAAATCATTTAGGGTTAATCAAATTATATCTAAAAATTACATCGGAACAATCGTTAACGCTATTAGTTACTATATGTTCTTAACTCTGGTTCTGTTCAAACCGTAAAAAACATCATTTGGCTATCTTATATATGCGAAATAGTAAATTTAAATTATATTCGAATAATAGATAACAGTAATAGAGTGAGATATGATTATGTTTTTGAAAAACAATTCATAAGAAAAATTTTAAAAATAATTTATAGTACATCAAATGAACTTTAAAAATTAAATTGGAATCAAATCGGACAATGCTATAAGGATTAATTGTTCTATTTTCTTAACCCTGGTTATGTCCAAAACTTAAAAAGGATCATTTGGGTCATCTTGTATAACCTAAATATTAATTTTAATATAAATTTGAATAATAGATAACCGAAATTGAGTGAGATATGACTATTTTTTTTAGACACAATCCATCAAAATATTTTTAAAAAATCATTTAATGTTAATCAAATTATATCTAAAAATTAAATCGGAACAATGGTTAACGCTATTAGTTACTATATTTTCTTAACTCTGGTTGTGTTCAAACCGTAAAAAACATCATTTGGCTATCTTATTTATGCGAAAGAGTAAATTTAAATTATATTCGAATAATAGATAACAGTAATAGAGTGAGATATGATTATTTTTTTTAAAAACAATTCATAAGAAAAATTTTAAAAATAATTTACAGTACATTAAATGAATTTCAAAAGTTAAATTTGAATCAAATCGGACAATGCTGTAATGATTAATTGTTCTATTTTCTTAATCCTGGTTATGTCTAAAACTTAAAAAGGATCATTTGGGTCATCTTGTATAACCTAAATATTAATTTTAAAATAAATTTGAATAATAGATAACCTTAATTGAGTGAGATATGACCATTTTTTTTAAATACAATACATCAAAATATTTTTAAAAATCATTTAATGTTAATCAAATTATATCTAAAAATTAAATCGGAACAATCGTTAACGCTATTAGTTACTATATTTTCTTAACTCTGGTTGTGTTCAAACCGTAAAAAACATCATTTGGCTATCTTATATATGCGAAATAGTAAATTTAAATTATATTCAAATAATAGATAACAGTAATAGAGTGAGATAGGATTATTTTTTTATAAAACAATTCATAAGAAAAATTTTAAAAATAATTTATAGTACATCAAATGAACTTTAAAAATTAAATTGGAATCAAATCGGACAATGGTATAAGGATTAATTGTTCTATTTTCTTAACCCTGGTTATGTCCAAAACTTAAAAAGGATCATTTGGGTCATCTTGTATAACCTAAATATTAATTTTAAAATAAATTTAAATAATAGATAACAGTAATTGAGTGAGATATGACTATTTATTTTAAACACAATACATCAAAATATTTTTAAAAATCATTTAGGGTTAATCAAATTATATCTAAAAATTAAATTAAAATTAAATCGAAACAATCGTTAACGCAATTAGTTATTATATTTTCTTAATTCTGGTTGTGTTCAAACCGTAAAAAACATCATTTGGCAATCTCGTATATGCGAAATAGTAAATTTAAATTATATACGAATAATAGATAACAGCAATAGATGAGATATGATTATTTTTTTTAAAAACAATTCATAAGAAAAATTTTAAAAATAATTTACAGTACATTAAATGAATTTCAAAAGTTAAATTTGAATCAAATGGGACAATGCTGTAATGATTAATTGTTCTATTTTCTTAATCCTGGTTATGTCTAAAACTTAAAAAGGATCATTTGGGTCATCTTGTATAACCTAAATATTAATTTTAAAATAAATTTGAATAATAGATAACCTTAATTGAGTGACATATGACCATTTTTTTTAAATACAATACATCAAAATATTTTTAAAAATCATTTAATGTTAATCAAATTATATCTAAAAATTAAATCGGAACAATCGTTAACGCTATTAGTTACTATATTTTCTTAACTCTGGTTGTGTTCAAACCGTAAAAAACATCATTTGGCTATCTTATATATGCGAAATAGTAAATTTAAATTATATTCAAATAATAGATAACAGTAATAGAGTGAGATATTATTATTTTTTTAAAAAACAATTCATAAGAAAAATTTTAAAAATAATTTATAGTACATCAAATGAACTTTAAAAATTAAATTGGAATCAAATCGGACAATGCTATAAGGATTAATTGTTCTATTTTCTTAACCCTGGTTATGTCCAAAACTTAAAAAGGATCATTTGGGTCATCTTGTATAACCTAAATATTAATTTTAAAATAAATTTGAATAATAGATAACCGTAATTGAGTGAGATATGACTATTTTTTTTAAACACATTACATCAAAATATTTTTAAAAAATCATTTAATGTTAATCAAATTATATCTAAAAATTAAATCGGAACAATCGTTAACGCTATTAGTTTCTATATTTTCTTAACTCTGGTTGTATTCAAACCGTAAAAAACATCATTTGGCTATCTTATATATGCGAAATAGTAAATTTAAATTATATTCGAATAATAGATAACAGTAATAGAGTGAGATATGATTATTTTTTTAAAAAAACAATTCATAAGAAAAATTTTAAAAATAATTTATAGTACATCAAATGAACATTAAAAATTAAATTGAAATCAAATCGGGCAATGCTATAAGGATTAAGTGTTCTATTTTCTTAACCCTGGTTATGTCTAAAATTTAAAAAGGATCATTTGGGACATCTCGTATAACCTAAATATTAATTTTAAAATAAATTTGAATAATAGATAACCGTAATTAAGTGAGATATGACTATTTTTTTTAAACACAATGCATTAAAATATTTTTAAAAAATCATTTAATGTTAATCAAATTATATCTAAAAATTAAATCGGAACAATAGTTAACGCTATTAGTTACTATATTTTCTTAACTCTGGTTTTGTTCAAACCGTAAAAAACATCATTTGGCTATCTGATATATGCGAAATAGTAAATTTAAATTATATTCGAATAATAGATAACAGTAATAGAGTGAGATACGATTATTTTTTTTAAAAACAATTCATAACAAAAATTTTAAAAATAATTTACAGTACATTAAATGAACTTCAAAAGTTAAATTTGAATCAAATCGGACAATGCTGTAATGATTAATTGTTCTATTTTCTTAATCCTGGTTATGTCTAAAACTTAAAAAGGATCATTTGGGTCATCTTGTATAACCTAAATATTAATTTTAAAATAAATTTGAATAATAGATAACCTTAATTGAGCGAGATATGACCATTTTTTTTAAATACAATACATCAAAATATTTTTAAAAATCATTTAATGTTAATCAAATTATGTCTAAGAATTAAATCGGAACAATCGTTAACGCTATTAGTTACTATATTTTCTTAACTCTGGTTGTGTTCAAACCGTAAAAAACATCATTTGGCTATCTTATATATGCGAAATAGTAAATTTAAATTATATTCGAATAATAGATAACAGTAATAGAGTGAGATATGATTATTTTTTTTAAAAACAATTCATAAGAAAAAATTTAAAAATAATTTATAGTACATCAAATGAACTTTAAAAATTAAATTGGAATCAAATCGGACAATGCTATAAGGATTAATTGTTCTATTTTCTTAACCCTGGTTATGTCCAAAACTTAAAAAGGATCATTTGGGTCATCTTGTATAACCTAAATATTAATTTTAAAATAAATTTGAATAATAGATAACCGTAATTGAGTGAGATATGACTATTTTTTTTAAACACATTGCATCAAAATATTTTTAAAAATCATTTAGGGTTAATCAAATTATATCTAAAAATTACATCGGAACAATCGTTAACGCTATTAGATATTACATTTTCTTAACTCTGGTTATGTTCAAACCGTAAAGAACATCATTTGGCTATCTTGTATATGCGAAATAGTAAATTTAAATTATATTCGAATAATAGATAACAGTAATAGAGTGAGATATAATTATTTTTTTAAAAAACAATTCATAAGAAGAATTTTAAAAATAGTGAAGAAAAATAAAGACAATGTTATAAGGATTAAGTGTTCTATTTTCTTAACCCTGGTTATGTCTAAAACTTAAAAAGGATCATTTGGGACATCTTGTATAACCTAAATATTAATTTTAAAATAAATTTGAATAATAGATAACCGTCATTAAGTGAGATATGACCATTTTTTTTAAATACAATACATCAAAATATTTTTAAAAATCATTTAATGTTAATCAAATTATATCTAAAAATTAAATCGGAACAATTGTTAACGCTATTAGTTACTATATTCTCTTAACTCTGGTTGTGTTCAAACCGTAAAAAACATCATTTGGCTATCTTATATATGCGAAATAGTAAATTTAAATTATATTCAAATAATAGATAACAGTAATAGAGTGAGATATGATTATTTTTTTAAAAAACAATTCATAAGAAAAATTTTAAAAATAATTTATAGTACATCAAATGAACTTTAAAAATTAAATTGGAATCAAATCGGACAATGCTATAAGGATTAATTGTTCTATTTTCTTAACCCTGGTTATGTCCAAAACTTAAAAAGGATCATTTGGGTCATCTTGTATAACGTAAATATTAATTTTAAAATAAATTTGAATAATAGATAACCGTAATTGAGTGAGATATGACTATTTTTTTTAAACACATTACATCAAAATATTTTTAAAAATCATTTAGTGTTAATCAAATTATATCTAAAAATTACATCGGAACAATCGTTAACGCTATTAGTTACTATATTTTCTTAACTCTGGTTCTGTTCAAACCGTAAAAAACATCATTTGGCTATCTTATATATGCGAAATAGTAAATTTAAATTATACTCGAATAATAGATAACAGTAATAGAGTGAGATATGATTATGTTTTTAAAAAACAATACATAAGAAAAATTTTAAAAATAATTTATAGTACATCAAATGAACTTTAAAAATTAAATTGGAATCAAATCGGACAATGCTATAAGGTTTAATTGTTCTATTTTCTTAACCCTGGTTATGTCTAAAACTTAAAAAGGATCATTTGGGACATCTCGTATAACCTAAATATTAATTTTAAAATAAATTTGAATAATAGATAACCGTAATCAAGAGAGATATGACTATTTTTTTTAAACACAATCCATCAAAATATTTTTAAAAAATCATTTAATGTTAATCAAATTATATCTAAAAATTAAATCGGAACAATCGTTAACGCTATTAGTTTCTATATTTTCTTAACTCTGGTTGTGTTCAAACCGTAAAAAACATCATTTGGCTATCTTATATATGCGAAATAGTAAATTTAAATTATATTCGAATAATAGATAACAGTAATAGAGTGAGATATGATTATTTTTTTAAAAAACAATTCATAAGAAAAATTTTAAAAATAATTTATAGTACATTAAATGAATTTCAAAAGTTAAATTTGAATCAAATCGGACAATGCTATAAGGATTAATTGTTCTATCTTCTTAACCCAGGTTATGTCCAAAACTTAAAAAGGATCATTTGGGTTTTCTTGTATAACATAAATATTAATTTTAAAATAAATTTGAATAATAGATAATCGTAATTGAGTGTGATATGACAATTTTTTTTTAAACACAATACATCAAAATATTTTTAAAAATCATTTAGGTTTAATCAAATTATATCTAAAAATTACATCGGAACAATCCTTAACGCTAATAGATATTACATTTTCTTAACTCTGGTTGTGTTCAAACCGTAAAAAACGTCATTTGGCTATCTTGTATATGCGAAATAGTAAATTTAAATTACATTCGAATAATAGATAACAGTAATAGAATGAGATATAATTATTTTTTTAAAAAACAATTCATAAGAAGAATTTTTAAAATAATTTACAGTACATCAAATGAACTTCAAAAATTAAATTGGAATCAAATCGGACAAAGCTATAAGGATTAATTGTTCTATTTTCTTAACCCTGGTTATGTCCAAAACTTAAAAAGGATCATTTGGGTCATCTTGTATAACCTAAATATTAATTTTAATATAAATTTGAATAATAGATAACCGAAATTGAGTGAGATATGACTATTTTTTTTTAGACACAATCCATCAAAATATTTTTAAAAAATCATTTAATGTTAATCAAATTATATCTAAAAATTAAATCGGAACAATCGTTAACGCTATTAGTTACTATATTTTCTTAACTCTGGTTGTGTTCAAACCGTAAAAAACATCATTTGGCTATCTTATTTATGCGAAATAGTAAATTTAAATTATATTCGAATAATAGATAACAGTAATAGAGTGAGATATGATTATTTTTTTTAAAAACAATTCATAAGAAAAATTTTAAAAATAATTTACAGTACATTAAATGAATTTCAAAAGTTAAATTTGAATCAAATCGGACAATGCTGTAATGATTAATTGTTCTATTTTCTTAATCCTGGTTATGTCTAAAACTTAAAAAGGATCATTTGGGTCATCTTGTATAACCTAAATATTAATTTTAAAATAAATTTGAATAATAGATAACCTTAATTGAGTGAGATATGACCATTTTTTTTAAATACAATACATCAAAATATTTTTAAAAATCATTTAATGTTAATCAAATTATATCTAAAAATTAAATCGGAACAATCGTTAACGCTATTAGTTACTATATTTTCTTAACTCTGGTTGTGTTCAAACCGTAAAAAACATCATTTGGCTATCTTATATATGCGAAATAGTAAATTTAAATTATATTCAAATAATAGATAACAGTAATAGAGTGAGATATGATTATTTTTTTAAAAAACAATTCATAAGAAAAATTTTAAAAATAATTTATAGTACATCAAATGAACTTTAAAAATTAAATTGGAATCAAATCGGACAATGCTATAAAGATTAATTGTTCTATTTTCTTAACCCTGGTTATGTCCAAAACTTAAAAAGGATCATTTGGGTCATCTTGTATAACGTAAATATTAATTTTAAAATAAATTTGAATAATAGATAACCGTAATTGAGTGAGATATGACTATTTTTTTTAAACACATTACATCAAAATACTTTTAAAAATCATTTAGGGTTAATCAAATTATATCTAAAAATAACATCGGAACAATCGTTAACGCTATTAGTTACTATATTTTCTTAACTCTGGTTCTGTTCAAACCGTAAAAAACATCATTTGGCTATCTTATATATGCGAAATAGTAAATTTAAATTATATTCGAATAATAGATAACAGTAATAGAGTGAGATATGATTATGTTTTTAAAAAACAATTCATAAGAACAATTTTAAAAATAATTTATAGTACATCAAATTAACTTTAAAAATTAAATTGGAATCAAATCGGGCAATGCTATAGGGATTAAGTGTTCTATTTTCTTAACCCTGGTTATGTCCAAACCGTAAAAAACATCATTTGGCTATCTTATATATGCGAAATAGTAAATTTAAATTATATTCGAATAATAGATAACAGTAATAGAGTGAGATATGATTATTTTTTTAAAAAACAATTCATAAGAAAAATTTTAAAAATAATTTATAGTACATCAAATGAACTTTAAAAATTAAATTGGAATCAAATCGGACAATGCTATAAGGATTAATTATTCTATTTTCTTAACCCTGGTTATGTCCAAAACTTAAAAAGGATCATTTGGGTCATCTTGTATAACCTAAATATTAATTTTAAAATAAATTTGAATAATAGATAACCGTAATTGAGTGAGATATGACTATTTTTTTTAAACACATTACATCAAAATATTTTTAAAAATCATTAGGGTTAATCAAATTATATCTAAAAATTACATCGGAACAATCGTTAACGCTATTAGATAATACATTTTCTTAACTTCGGTTGTGTTCAAACCGTAAAGAACATCATTTGGCTATCTTGTATATGCGCTATCTTGTAATGCTATAAGGATTAAGTGTTCTATTTTCTTAAACCTGGTTATGTCTAAAACTTAAAAAGGATCATTTGGGACATCTTGTATAACCTAAATATTAATTTTAAAATAAATTTGAATAATAGATAACCGTCATTATATGAGATATGACAATTTTTTTTAAACACAATTCATCAAAATATTTTTAAAAAATCATTTAGGGTTAATCAAATTATATCTAAAAATGAAATCGGAACAATCGTTAACGCTATTAGTTTCTATATTTTCTTAACTCTGGTTGACTATAAGGATTAATTGTTCTATTTTCTTAACCCTGGTTATATCCAAAACTTAAAAAGGATCATTTGGGTCATCTTGTATAACCTAAATATTAATTTTAAAATAAATTTGAATAATAGATAACCGTAATTGAGTGAGATATAACCATTTTTTTTAAATACAATACATCAAAATATTTTTAAAAATCATTTAATGTTAATCAAATTATATCTAAAAATTAAATCGGAACAATCGTTAACGCTATTAGTTACTATATTTTCTTAACTCTGGTTGTGTTCAAACCGTAAAAAACATCATTTGGCTATCTTATATATGCGAAATAGTAAATTTAAATAATATTCGAATAAAAGATAACAGTAATAGAGTGAGATATGATTATTTTTTTAGAAAACAATTCATAAGAAAAATTTTAAAAATAATTTATAGTACATCAAATGAACTTTAAAAATTAAATTAGAATCAAATCGGACAATGCTATTAAGTGTTCTATTTTCTTAACCCTGGTTATGTCTAAAACTTAAAAAGGCTCATTTGGGTTATCGTGTATAACCTAAATATTAATTTTAAAATAAATTTGAATAATAGATAATCGTAATTGAGTGTGCTATGACTATTTTTTTTTAAACACAATACTTTAAAATATTTTTAAAAATCATTTAGGTTTAATCAAATTATATCTAAAAATTACATCGGAACAATCCTTAACGCTATTAGATATTACATTTTCTTAACTCTGGTTGTGTTCAAACCGTAAAAAACGTCATTTGGCTATATTGTATATGCGAAATAGAAAATTTAAATTACATTCGAATAATAGATAACAGTAATAGAATGAGATATAATTATTTTTTTAAAAAACAATTCATAAGAAGAATTTTTAAAATAAATTACAGTACATCAAATGAACTTCAAAAAATAAATTGGAATCAAATCGGACAAAGCTATAAGGATTAATTGTTCTATTTTCTTAAACCTGGTTATGTCCAAAACTTAAAAAGGATCATTTGGGTCATCTTGTATAACCTAAATATTAATTTTAAAATAAATTTGAATAATAGATAACCGAAATTGAGTGAGATATGACTATTTTTTTTAAACACAATACATCAAAATATTTTTAAAAATCATTTAGGGTTAATCAAATTATATCTAAAAATTACATCGGAACAATCGTTAACGCTATTATTTATTATATTTTTTTAATTCTGGTTGTGTTCAAACCGTAAAAAACATCATTTGGCTATCTTGTGTCTGCGAAATAGTAAATTTAAATTATATTCGAATAATAGATAACAGTAATAGAGTGAAATATGATTATTTTTTTAAAAAACAATTCATAAGAAAAAATTTAAAAATAATTAACAGTACATTAAATGAACTTTAAAAATTAAATTGGAATCAAATCGGGCAATGCTATAGGGATTAAGTGTTCTATTTTCTTAACCCTGGTTATGTCTAAAATTTAAAAAGGATCATTTGGGACATCTCGTATAACCTAAATATTAATTTTAAAATAAATTTGAATAATAGATAACCGTAATCAAGTGAGATATGACTATTTTTTTTAAACACAATCCATCAAAATATTTTTAAAAAATCATTTAATGTTAATCAAATTATATCTAAAAATTAAATCGGAACAATCGTTAACGCTATTAGTTACTATATTTTCTTAACTCTAGTTGTGTTCAAACCGTAAAAAACATCATTTGGCTATCTTGTATATGCGAAATAGTAAATTTAAATTATATTCGAATAATAGATAACAGTAATAGAGTGAGATATGATTATTTTTTTAAAAACCAATTCATAAGAAAAATTTTAAAAATAATTTATAGTACATCAAATGAACTTTAAAAATTAAATTGGAATCAAATCGGACAATGCTATAAGGATTAATTATTCTATTTTCTTAACCCTGGTTATGTCCAAAACTTAAAAAGGATCATTTGGGTCATCTTGTATAACCTAAATATTAATTTTAAAATAAATTTGAATAATAGATAACCGTAATTGAGTGAGATATGACTATTTTTTTTAAACACAATACATCAAAATATTTTTAAAAATCATTTAGGGTTAATCAAATTATATCTAAAAATTAAATTAAAATTAAATCGAAACATGCGTTAACGCAATTAGCTATTATATTTTCTTAATTCTGGTTGTGTTCAAACCGTAAAAAACATCATTTGGCAATCTCGTATATGCGAAATAGTAAATTTAAATTATATTCGAATAATAGATAACAGTAATAGATGAGATATGATTATTTTTTTTAAAAACAATTCATAAGAAAAATTTTAAAAATAATTTACAGTACATTAAATGAACTTCAAAAGTTAAATTTGAATCAAATCGGACAATGCTGTAATGATTAATTGTTCTATTTTCTTAATCCTGGTTATGTCTAAAACTTAAAAAGGATCATTTGGGTCATCTTGTATAACCTAAATATTAATTTTAAAATAAATTTGAATAATAGATAACCGTTATTGAGTGAGATATGACCATTTTTTTTAAATACAATACATCAAAATATTTTTAAAAATCATTTAATGTTAATCAAAATATATCTAAAAATTAAATCGGAACAATCGTTAACGCTATTAATTACTATATTTTCTTAACTCTGCTTGTGTTCAAACCGTAAAAAATATCATTTGGCTATCTTATATATGCGAAATAGTAAATTTAAATTATATTCGAATAATAGATAACAGTAATAGAGTGAGATATAATTATTTTTATAAAAAACAATTCATAAGAAGAATTTTAAAAATAATGAAGAAAAATTAAGACAATGCTATAAGGATTAAGTGTTCTATTTTTTTAACCCTGGTTATGTCTAAAACTTAAAAAGGATCATTTGGGACATCTTGTATAACCTAAATATTAATTTTAAAATAAATTTGAATAATAGATAACCGTCATTAAGTGAGATATGACAATTTTTTTTAAACACAATTCATCAAAATATTTTTAAAAAATCATTTAGGGTTAATCAAATTATATCTAAAAATTAAATCGAAACATTCGTTAACGCAATTAGTTATTATATTTTCTTAATTCTGGTTGTGTTCAAACCGTAAAAAACAGCATTTGGCAATCTCGTATATGCGAAATAGTAAATTTAAATTATATTCGAATAATAGATAACAGTAATAGATGAGATATGGTTATTTTTTTTAAAAACAATTCATAAAAATTTTAAAAATAATTTACAGTACATTAAATGAACTTCAAAAGTTAAATTTGAATCAAATCGGACAATGCTGTAATGATTAATTGTTCTATTTTCTTAATCCTGGTTATGTCTAAAACTTAAAAAGGATCATTTGGGTCATCTTGTATAACCTAAATATTAATTTTAAAATAAATTTGAATAATAGATAACCGTAATTGAGTGAGATATGACCATTTTTTTTAAATACAATACATCAAAATATTTTTAAAAATCATTTAATGTTAATCAAATTATATCTAAAAATTAAATCGGAACAATCGTTAACGCTATTAGTTACTATATTTTCTTAACTCTGGTTGTGTTCAAACCGTAAAAAACATCATTTGGCTATCTTATATATGCGAAATAGTAAATTTAAATTATATTCGAATAATAGATAACAGTAATAGAGTGAGATATGATTATTTTTTTAAAAAACAATTCATAAGAAAAATTTTAAAAATAATTTATAGTACATCAAATGAACTTCAAAAATTAAATTGGAATCAAATCGGACAAAGCTATAAGGATTAATTGTTCTATTTTCTTAAACCTGGTTATGTCCAAAACTTAAAAAGGATCATTTGGGTCATCTTGTATAACCTAAATATTAATTTTAAAATAAATTTGAATAATAGATAACCGTAATTGAGTGAGATATGACTATTTTTTTTAAACACATTACGTCAAAATATTTTTAAAGATCATTTAGGGTTAATCAAATTATATCTAAAAATTAAATCGGAACAATCGTTAACGCTATTAGTTACTATATTTTCTTAACTCTGGTTGTGTTTAAACCGTAAAAAACATCATTTGGCAATCTCGTATATGCGA
This sequence comes from Anthonomus grandis grandis, assembly GCF_022605725.1. Taxonomy (NCBI): domain Eukaryota; kingdom Metazoa; phylum Arthropoda; class Insecta; order Coleoptera; family Curculionidae; genus Anthonomus; species Anthonomus grandis. Next base: position 25,899,608 of record NC_065558.1, read on the forward strand.
AATAGTAAATTTAAATTATATTCGAATAATAGATAACAGTAATAGATGAGATATGATTATTTTTTTTAAAAACAATTCATAAGAAAATTTTAAAAATAATTTACAGTACATTAAATGAACTTTAAAAGTTAAATTTGAATCAAATCGGACAATGCTGTAATGATAAATTGTTCTATTTTCTTAACCCTGGTTATGTCTAAAATTTAAAAAGGATCATTTGGGACATCTCGTATAACCTAAATATTAATTTTAAAATAAATTTGAATAATAGATAACCGTAATTGAGTGAGATATAACCATTTTTTTTAAATACAATACATCAAAATATTTTTAAAAATCATTTAATGTTAATCAAATTATATCTAAAAATTAAATCGGAACAATCGTTAACGCTATTAGTTACTATATTTTCTTAACTCTGGTTGTGTTTAAACCGTAAAAAACATCATTTGGCAATCTCGTATATGCGAAATAGTAAATTTAAATTATATTCGAATAATGGATAACAGTAATAAATGAGATATGATTATTTTTTTAAAAAACAATTCATAAGAAAAATTTTAAAAATAATTTATAGTACATCAAATGAACTTTAAAAATTAAATTGGAATCAAATCGGACAATGCTATAAGGATTAAGTGTTCTATTTTCTTAACCCTGGTTATGTCTAAAACTTAAAAAGGCTCATTTGGGTCATCGTGTATAAACTAAATATTAATTTTAAAATAAATTTGAATAATAGATAATCGTAATTGAGTGTGATATGACTATTTTTTTTTAAACACAATACATCAAAATATTTTTAAAAATCATTTAGGTTTAATCAAATTATGTCTAAAAATTACATCGGAACAATCCTTAACGCTATTAGATATTACATTTTCTTAACTCTGGTTGTGTTCAAACCGTAAAAAACGTCATTTGGCTATCTTGTATATGCAAAATAGTAAATTTAAATTACATTCGAATAATAGATAACAGTAATAGAATGAGATATAATTATTTTTTTAAAAAACAATTCATAAGAAGAATTTTTAAAATTATTTACAGTACATCAAATGAACTTCAAAAATTAAATTGGAATCAAATCGGACAAAGCTATAAGGATTAATTGTTCTATTTTCTTAAACCTGGTTATGTCCAAAACTTAAAAAGGATTATTTGGGTCATCTTGTATAACCTAAATATTAATTTTAAAATAAATTTGAATAATAGATAACCGTAATTGAGTAAGATATGACTATTTTTTTTAAACACATTACATCAAAATATTTTTAAAGATCATTTAGGGTTAATCAAATTATATCTAAAAATTAAATCGGAACAATCGTTAACGCTATTAGTTACTATATTTTCTTAACTCTGGTTGTGTTTAAACCGTAAAAAACATCATTTGGCAATCTCGAATATGCGAAATAGTAAATTTAAATTATATTCGAATAATAGATAACAGTAATAGATGAGATATGATTATTTTTTTTAAAAACAATTCATAAGAAAATTTTAAAAATAATTTACAGTACATTAAATGAACTTTAAAAGTTAAATTTGAATCAAATCGGACAATGCTGTAATGATAAATTGTTCTATTTTCTTAACCCTGGTTATGTCTAAAATTTAAAAAGGATCATTTGGGACATCTCGTATAACCTAAATATTAATTTTAAAATAAATTTGAATAATAGATAACCGTAATTGAGTGAGATATAACCATTTTTTTTAAATACAATACATCAAAATATTTTTAAAAATCATTTAATGTTAATCAAATTATATCTAAAAATTAAATCGGAACAATCGTTAACGCTATTAGTTACTATATTTTCTTAACTCTGGTTGTGTTTAAACCGTAAAAAACATCATTTGGCAATCTCGTATATGCGAAATAGTAAATTTAAATTATATTCGAATAATGGATAACAGTAATAAATGAGATATAATTATTTTTTTAAAAAACAATTCATAAGAAAAATTTTAAAAATAATTTATAGTACATCAAATGAACTTTAAAAATTAAATTGGAATCAAATCGGACAATGCTATAAGGATTAAGTGTTCTATTTTCTTAACCCTGGTTATGTCTAAAACTTAAAAAGGCTCATTTGGGTCATCGTGTATAAACTAAATATTAATTTTAAAATAAATTTGAATAATAGATAATCGTAATTGAGTGTGATATGACTATTTTTTTTTAAACACAATACATCAAAATATTTTTAAAAATCATTTAGGGTTAATCAAATTATATCTAAAAATTACATCGGAACAATCGTTAACGCTATTATTTATTATATTTTTTTAATTCTGGTTGTGTTCAAACCGTAAAAAACATCATTTGGCTATCTTGTGTATGCGAAATAGAAAATTTAAATTATATTCGAATAATAGATAACAGTAATAGAGTGAAATATGATTATTTTTTTAAAAAACAATTCATAAGAAAAAATTTAAAATTAATTAACAGTACATTAAATGAACTTTAAAAATTAAATTGGAATCAAATCGGGCAATGCAATAAGGATTAAGTGTTCTATTTTCTTAACCCTGGTTATGTTCAAAACTTAAAAAGGATCATTTGGGTCATCTTGTATAACCTAAATATTAATTTTAAAATAAATTTGAATAATAGATAACGGTAATTGAGTGAGATATGACCATTTTTTTTAAATACAATACATCAAAATATTTTTAAAAATCATTTAATGTTAATCAAATTATATCTAAAAATTAAATCGGAACAATCGTTAACGCTATTAGTTACTATATTTTCTTAACTCTGGTTGTGTTCAAACCGTAAAAAACATCATTTGGCTATCTTATATATGCGAAATAGTAAATTTAAATTATATTCGAATAATAGATAACAGTAATAGAGTGAGATATGATTATTTTTTTAAAAAACAGTTCATAAGAAAAATTTTAAAAATAATTTATAGTACATCAAATGAACTTTAAAAATTAAATTGGAATCAAATCGGACAATGCTATAAGGATTAATTGTTCTATTTTCTTAACCCTGGTTATGTCCAAAACTTAAAAAGGATCATTTGGGTCATCTTGTATAACCTAAATATTAATTTTAAAATAAATTTGAATAATAGATAACCGTAATTGAGTGAGATATGACTATTTTTTTTAAACACATTACATCAAAATATTTTTAAAAATCATTTAGGGTTAATCAAATTATATCTAAAAATTACATCGGAACAATCGTTAACGCTATTAGTTACTATATTTTCTTAACTCTGGTTCTGTTCAAACCGTAAAAAACATCATTTGGCTATCTTATATATGCGAAATAGTAAATTTAAATTATATTCGAATAATAGATAACAGTAATAGAGTGAGATATGATTATTTTTTTAAAAAACAATTCCTAAGAAAAATTTTAAAAATAATTTATAGTACATCAAATGAACTTTAAAAATTAAATTGGAATCAAATCGGACAATGCTATAAAGATTAAGTGTTCTATTTTCTTAACCCTGGTTATGTCTAAAACTTAAAAAGGCTCATTTGGGTCATCGTGTATAACATAAATATTAATTTTAAAATAAATTTGAATAATAGATAATCGTAATTGAGTGTGATATGACTATTTTTTTTTAAACACAATACATCAAAATATTTTTAAAATTCATTTAGGTTTAATCAAATTATATCTAAAAATTACATCGGAACAATCCTTAACGCTATTAGATATTACATTTTCTTAACTCTGGTTGTGTTCAAACCGTAAAAAACGTCATTTGGCTATCTTGTATATGCGAAATAGTAAATTTAAATTACATTCGAATAATAGATAACAGTAATAGAATGAGATATTATTATTTTTTTAAAAAACAATTCATAAGAAGAATTTTTAAAATAATTTACAGTACATCAAATGAACTTCAAAAATTAAATTGGAATCAAATCGGACAAAGCTATAAGGATTAATTGTTCTATTTTCATAAACCTGGTTATGTCCAAAACTTAAAAAGGATCATTTGGGTCATCTTGTATAACCTAAATATTAATTTTAAAATAAATTTGAATAATAGATAACCGTAATTGAGTGAGATATGACTATTTTTTTTAAACACATTACGTCAAAATATTTTTAAAGATCATTTAGGGTTAATCAAATTATATCTAAAAATTAAATCGGAACAATCGTTAACGCTATTAGTTACTATATTTTCTTAACTCTGGTTGTGTTTAAACCGTAAAAAACATCATTTGGCAATCTCGTATATGCGAAATAGTAAATTTAAATTATATTCGAATAATAGATAACAGTAATAGATGAGATATGATTATTTTTTTTAAAAACAATTCATAAGAAAATTTTAAAAATAATTTACAGTACATTAAATGAACTTTAAAAGTTAAATTTGAATCAAATCGGACAATGCTGTAATGATAAATTGTTCTATTTTCTTAACCCTGGTTATGTCTAAAATTTAAAAAGGATCATTTGGGACATCTCGTATAACCTAAATATTAATTTTAAAATAAATTTGAATAATAGATAACCGTAATTGAGTGAGATATAACCATTTTTTTTAAATACAATACATCAAAATATTTTTAAAAATCATTTAATGTTAATCAAATTATATCTAAAAATTAAATCGGAACAATCGTTAACGCTATTATTTACTATATTTTCTTAACTCTGGTTGTGTTTAAACCGTAAAAAACATCATTTGGCAATCTCGTATATGCGAAATAGTAAATTTAAATTATATTCGAATAATGGATAACAGTAATAAATGAGATATGATTATTTTTTTAAAAAACAATTCATAAGAAAAATTTTAAAAATAATTTATAGTACATCAAATGAACTTTAAAAATTAAATTGGAATCAAATCGGACAATGCTATAAGGATTAAGTGTTCTATTTTCTTAACCCTGGTTATGTCTAAAACTTAAAAAGGCTCATTTGGGTCATCGTGTATAAACTAAATATTAATTTTAAAATAAATTTGAATAATAGATAATCATAATTGAGTGTGATATGACTATTTTTTTTTAAACACAATACATCAAAATATTTTTAAAAATCATTTAGGGTTAATCAAATTATATCTAAAAATTACATCGGAACAATCGTTAACGCTATTATTTATTATATTTTTTTAATTCTGGTTGTGTTCAAACCGTAAAAAACATCATTTGGCTATCTTGTGTATGCGAAATAGAAAATTTAAAGTATATTCGAATAATAGATAACAGTAATAGAGTGAAATATGATTATTTTTTTAAAAAACAATTCATAAGAAAAAATTTAAAAATAATTAACAGTACATTAAATGAACTTTAAAAATTAAATTGGAATCAAATCGGGCAATGCTATAAGGATTAAGTGTTCTATTTTCTTAACCCTGGTTATGTTCAAAACTTAAAAAGGATCATTTGGGTCATCTTGTATAACCTAAATATTAATTTTAAAATAAATTTGAATAATAGATAACGGTAATTGAGTGAGATATGACCATTTTTTTTAAATACAATACATCAAAATATTTTTAAAAATCATTTAATGTTAATCAAATTATATCTAAAAATTAAATCGGAACAATCGTTAACGCTATTAGTTACTATATTTTCTTAACTCTGGTTGTGTTCAAACCGTAAAAAACATCATTTGGCTATCTTATATATGCGAAATAGTAAATTTAAATTATATTCGAATAATAGATAACAGTAATAGAGTGAGATATGATTATTTTTTTAAAAAACAATTCATAAGAAAAATTTTAAAAATAATTTATAGTACATCAAATGAACTTTAAAAATTAAATTGGAATCAAATCGGACAATGCTATAAGGATTAATTGTTCTATTTTCTTAACCCTGGTTATGTCCAAAACTTAAAAAGGATCATTTGGGTCATCTTGTATAACCTAAATATTAATTTTAAAATAAATTTGAATAATAGATAACCGTAATTGAGTGAGATATGACTATTTTTTTTAAACACATTACATCAAAATATTTTTAAAAATCATTTAGGGTTAATCAAATTATATCTAAAAATTACATCGGAACAATCGTTAACGCTATTAGTTACTATATTTTCTTAACTCTGGTTCTGTTCAAACCGTAAAAAACATCATTTGGCTATCTTATATATGCGAAATAGTAAATTTAAATTATATTCGAATAATAGATAACAGTAATAGAGTGAGATATGATTATTTTTTTAAAAAACAATTCCTAAGAAAAATTTTAAAAATAATTTATAGTACATCAAATGAACTTTAAAAATTAAATTGGAATCAAATCGGACAATGCTATAAAGATTAAGTGTTCTATTTTCTTAACCCTGGTTATGTCTAAAACTTAAAAAGGCTCATTTGGGTCATCGTGTATAACATAAATATTAATTTTAAAATAAATTTGAATAATAGATAATCGTAATTGAGTGTGATATGACTATTTTTTTTTAAACACAATACATCAAAATATTTTTAAAATTCATTTAGGTTTAATCAAATTATATCTAAAAATTACATCGGAACAATCCTTAACGCTATTAGATATTACATTTTCTTAACTCTGGTTGTGTTCAAACCGTAAAAAACGTCATTTGGCTATCTTGTATATGCGAAATAGTAAATTTAAATTACATTCGAATAATAGATAACAGTAATAGAATGAGATATTATTATTTTTTTAAAAAACAATTCATAAGAAGAATTTTTAAAATAATTTACAGTACATCAAATGAACTTCAAAAATTAAATTGGAATCAAATCGGACAAAGCTATAAGGATTAATTGTTCTATTTTCATAAACCTGGTTATGTCCAAAACTTAAAAAGGATCATTTGGGTCATCTTGTATAACCTAAATATTAATTTTAAAATAAATTTGAATAATAGATAACCGTAATTGAGTGAGATATGACTATTTTTTTTAAACACATTACGTCAAAATATTTTTAAAGATCATTTAGGGTTAATCAAATTATATCTAAAAATTAAATCGGAACAATCGTTAACGCTATTAGTTACTATATTTTCTTAACTCTGGTTGTGTTTAAACCGTAAAAAACATCATTTGGCAATCTCGTATATGCGAAATAGTAAATTTAAATTATATTCGAATAATAGATAACAGTAATAGATGAGATATGATTATTTTTTTTAAAAACAATTCATAAGAAAATTTTAAAAATAATTTACAGTACATTAAATGAACTTTAAAAGTTAAATTTGAATCAAATCGGACAATGCTCTAATGATAAATTGTTCTATTTTCTTAACCCTGGTTATGTCTAAAATTTAAAAAGGATCATTTGGGACATCTCGTATAACCTAAATATTAATTTTAAAATAAATTTGAATAATAGATAACCGTAATTGAGTGAGATATAACCATTTTTTTTAAATACAATACATCAAAATATTTTTAAAAATCATTTAATGTTAATCAAATTATATCTAAAAATTAAATCGGAACAATCGTTAACGCTATTATTTACTATATTTTCTTAACTCTGGTTGTGTTTAAACCGTAAAAAACATCATTTGGCAATCTCGTATATGCGAAATAGTAAATTTAAATTATATTCGAATAATGGATAACAGTAATAAATGAGATATGATTATTTTTTTAAAAAACAATTCATAAGAAAAATTTTAAAAATAATTTATAGTACATCAAATGAACTTTAAAAATTAAATTGGAATCAAATCGGACAATGCTATAAGGATTAAGTGTTCTATTTTCTTAACCCTGGTTATGTCTAAAACTTAAAAAGGCTCATTTGGGTCATCGTGTATAAACTAAATATTAATTTTAAAATAAATTTGAATAATAGATAATCATAATTGAGTGTGATATGACTATTTTTTTTTAAACACAATACATCAAAATATTTTTAAAAATCATTTAGGGTTAATCAAATTATATCTAAAAATTACATCGGAACAATCGTTAACGCTATTATTTATTATATTTTTTTAATTCTGGTTGTGTTCAAACCGTAAAAAACATCATTTGGCTATCTTGTGTATGCGAAATAGAAAATTTAAAGTATATTCGAATAATAGATAACAGTAATAGAGTGAAATATGATTATTTTTTTAAAAAACAATTCATAAGAAAAAATTTAAAAATAATTAACAGTACATTAAATGAACTTTAAAAATTAAATTGGAATCAAATCGGGCAATGCTATAAGGATTAAGTGTTCTATTTTCTTAACCCTGGTTATGTCTAAAATTTAAAAAGGATCATTTGGGACATCTCGTATAACCTAAATATTAATTTTAAAATAAATTTGAATAATAGATAACCGTAATTAAGTGAGATATGACCATTTTTTTTAAATACAATACATCAAAATATTTTTAAAAATCATTTAATGTTAATCAAATTATATCTAAAAATTAAATCGGAACAATCGTTAACGCTATTAGTTACTATATTTTCTTAACTCTGGTTGTGTTCAAACCGTAAAAAACATCATTTGGCTATCTTATATATGCGAAATAGTAAATTTAAATTATATTCGAATAATAGATAACAGTAATAGAGTGAGATATGATTATTTTTTTAAAAAAAAATTCATAAGAAAAATTTTAAAAATAATTTATAGTACATCAAATGAACTTTAAAAATTAAATTGGAATCAAATCGGACAATGCTATAAGGATTAATTGTTCTATTTTCTTAACCCTGGTTATGTCTAAAACTTAAAAAGGCTCATTTGGGTCATCGTGTATAAACTAAATATTAATTTTAAAATAAATTTGAATAATAGATAATCGTAATTGAGTGTGATATGACTATTTTTTTTTAAACACAATACATCAAAATATTTTTAAAAATCATTTAGGTTTAATCAAATTATATCTAAAAATAACATCGGAACAATCCTTAACGCTATTAGATATTACATTTTCTTAACTCTGGTTGTGTTCAAACCGTAAAAAACGTCATTTGGCTATCTTGTATATGCAAATTAGTAAATTTAAATTACATTCGAATAATAGATAACAGTAATAGAATGAGATATAATTATTTTTTTAAAAAACAATTCATAAGAAGAATTTTTAAAATAATTTACAGTACATCAAATGAACTTCAAAAATTAAATTGGAATCAAATCGGACAATGCTATAAGGATTAAGTGTTCTATTTTCTTAACCCTGGTTATGTCTAAAACTTAAAAAGGCTCATTTGGGTCATCGTGTATAAACTAAATATTAATTTTAAAATAAATTTGAATAATAGATAATCGTAATTGAGTGTGATATGACTATTTTTTTTTAAACACAATACATCAAAATATTTTTAAAAATCATTTAGGGTTAATCAAATTATATCTAAAAATTACATCGGAACAATCGTTAACGCTATTATTTATTATAATTTTTTAATTCTGGTTGTGTTCAAACCGTAAAAAACATCATTTGGCTATCTTGTGTATGCGAAATAGTAAATTTAAATTATATTCGAATAATAGATAACAGTAATAGAGTGAGATATGATTATTTTTTTAAAAAACAATTCATAAGAAAAATTTTAAAAATAATTTATAGTACATCAAATGAACTTTAAAAATTAAATTGGAATCAAATCGGACAATGCTATAAGGATTAATTATTCTATTTTCTTAACCCTGGTTATGTCCAAAACTTAAAAAGGATCATTTGGGTCATCTTGTATAACCTAAATATTAATTTTAAAATAAATTTGAATAATAGATAACCGTCATTGAGTGAGATATGACTATTTTTTTTAAACACATTACATCAAAATATTTTTATAAATCATTAGGGTTAATCAAATTATATCTAAAAATTACATCGGAACAATCGTTAACGCTATTAGATAATACATTTTCTTAACTCTGGTTGTGTTCAAACCGTAAAGAACATCATTTGGCTATCTTGTATATGCGAAATAGTAAATTTAAATTATATTCGAATAATAGATAACAGTAATAGAGTGAGAGATAATTATTTTTTTAAAAAACAATTCATAAGAAGAATTTTAAAAATAATGAAGAAAAATAAAGACAATGCTATAAGGATTAAGTGTTCTATTTTCTTAAACCTGGTTATGTCTAAAACTTAAAAAGGATCATTTGGGACATCTTGTATAACCTAAATATTAATTCTAAAATAAATTTGAATAATAGATAACCGTCATTAAGTGAGATATGACAATTTTTTTTAAACACAATTCATCAAAATATTTTTAAAAAATCATTTAGGGTTAATCAAATTATATCTAAAAATGAAATCGGAACAATCGTTAACGCTATTAGTTTCTATATTTTCTTGACTCTGGTTGTGTTCAAACCGTAAAAAACATCATTTGGCTATCTTATATATGCGAAATAGTAAATTTAAATTATATTCGAATAAAAGATAACAGTAATAGAGTGAGATATGATTATTTTTTTAAAAAACAATTCATAAGAAAAATTTTAAAAATAATTTATAGTACATCAAATGAACTTTAAAAATTAAATTGGATTCAAATCGGACAATGCTATAAGGATTAATTGTTCTATTTTCTTAACCCTGGTTATGTCCAAAACTTAAAAAGGATCATTTGGGTCATCTTGTATTAGCTAAATATTAATTTTAAAATAAATTTGAATAATAGATAACCGTAATTGAGTGAGATATAACCATTTTTTTTAAATACAATACATCAAAATATTTTTAAAAATCATTTAATGTTAATCAAATTATATCTAAAAATTAAATCGGAACAATCGTTAACGCTATTAGTTACTATATTTTTTTAACTCTGGTTGTGTTCAAACCGTAAAAAACATCATTTGGCTATCTTATATATGCGAAATAGTAAATTTAAATTATATTCGAATAAAAGATAACAGTAATAGAGTGAGATATGATTATTTTTTTAAAAAACAATTCATAAGAAAAATTTTAAAAATAATTTATAGTACATCAAATGAACTTTAAAAATTAAATTGGATTCAAATCGGACAATGCTATAAGGATTAATTGTTCTATTTTCTTAACCCTGGTTATGTCTAAAACTTAAAAAGGCTCATTTGGGTCATCGTGTATAACCTAAATATTAATTTTAAAATAAATTTGAATAATAGATAACCGTAATTGAGTGAGATATGACTATTTTTTTTAAACACATTACATCAAAATATTTTTAAAAATCATTTAAGGTTAATCAAATTATATCTAAAAATTACATCGGAACAATCGTTAACGCTATTATTTATTATATTTTTTTAATTCTGGTTGTGTTCAAACCGTAAAAAACATCATTTGGCTATCTTGTGTATGCGAAATAGTAAATTTAAATTATATTCGAATAATAGATAACAGTAATAGAGTGAAATATGATTATTTTTTAAAAAACAATTCATAAGAAAAAATTTAAAAAAAATTAACAGTACATTAAATGAACTTTAAAAATTAAATTGGAATCAAATCGGGCAATGCTATAAGGATTAAGTGTTCTATTTTCTTAACCCTGGTTATCTCTAAAATTTAAAAAGGATCATTTGGGACATCTCGTATAACCTAAATATTAATTTTAAAATAAATTTGAATAATAGATAACCGTAATTGAGTGTGATATGACTATTTTTTTTTAAACACAATACATCAAAATATTTTTTAAAAATCATTTAGGGTTAATCAAATTATATCTAAAAATTAAATCGGAACAATCGTTAACGCTATTAGTTTCTATATTTTCTTAACTCTGGTTGTGTTCAAACCGTAAAAAACCTCATTTGGCTATCTTGTATATGCGAAATAGTAAATTTAAATTATATTCGAATAATAGATAACAGTAATAGAGTGAGATATAATTATTTTTTTAAAAAACAATTCATAAGAAGAATTTTAAAAATAATGAAGAAAAATAAAGACAATGCATTAAGGATTAAGTGTTCTATTTTCTTAACCCTGGTTATGTCTAAAACTTAAAAAGGATCATTTGGGACATCTTGTATAACCTAAATATTAATTTTAAAATAAATTTGAATAATAGGTAACCGTAATTGAGTGAAATATGACTATTTTTTTTAAACACATTACATCAAAATATTTTTAAAAATCATTTAGGGTTAATCAAATTATATCTAAAAATTAAATCGGAACAATCGTTAACGTTATTACTTACTATATTTTCTGAACTCTGGTTGTGTTTAAACCGTAAAAAACATCATTTGGCAATCTTGTATATGCGAAATAGTAAATTTAAATTATATTCGAATATTAGATAATAGTAATAGAGTGAGATATAATTATTTTTTTAAAAAACAATTCATACGAAAAATTTTAAAAATAATTTATAGTACATCAAATGAACTTTAAAAATTAAATTGGAATCAAATCGGACAATGCTATAAGGATTAATTGTTCTATTTTCTTAACCCTGGTTATGTCCAAAACTTAAAAAGGATCATTTGGGTCATCTTGTATAACCTAAATATTAATTTTAAAATAAATTTGAATAATAGATAACCGTAATTGAGTGAGATATGACTATTTTTTTAAACACATTACATCAAAATATTTTTAAAAATCATTTAGGGTTAATCAAATTATATCTAAAAATTAAATCGGAACAATCGTTAACGCTATTAGTTACTATATTTTCTTAACTCTGGTTGTGTTCAAACCGTAAAAAACATCATTTGGCTATCTTATATATGCGAAATAGTAAATTTAAATTATATTCGAATAATAAATAACAGTAATAGAGTGAGATATAATTATTTTTTTTAAAAACAATTCATAAGAAGAATTTTAAAAATAATGAAGAAAAATAAAGACAATGCTATAAGGATCAAGTGTTCTATTTTCTTAACCCTGGTTATGTCTAAAACTTAAAAAGGATCATTTGGGACATCTTGTATAACCTAAATATTAATTTTAAAATAAATTTAAATAATAGGTAACCGTAATTGAGTGAAATATGACTATTTTTTTTAAACACATTACATCAAAATATTTTTAAAAATCATTTAGGGTTAATCAAATTATATCTAAAAATTACATTGGAACAATCGTTAATGCTATTAGATATTACATTTTCTTAACTCTGGTTGTGTTCAAACCGTAAAGAACATCATTTGGCTCTCTTGTATATGCGAAATAGTAAATTTAAATTATATTTGAATAATAGATAACAGTAATAGAGTGAGATATGATTATTTTTTTAAAAAACAATTCATAAGAAAAATTTTAAAAATAATTTATAGTACATCAAATGAACTTTAAAAATTAAATTGGAATCAAATCGGACAATGCTATAAGGATTAATTGTTCTATTTTCTTAACCCTGGTTATGTCCAAAACTTAAAAAGGATCATTTGGGTCATCTTGTATAACCTAAATATTAATTTTAAAATAAATTTGAATAATAGATAACCGTAATTGAGTGAGATATGACTATTTTTTTTAAACACATTACATCAAAATATTTTTAAAAATCATTTAGGGTTAATCAAATTATATCTAAAAATTACATCGGAACAATCGTTAACGCTATTAGATATTACATTTTCTTAGCTCTGGTTGTGTTCAAACAGTAAAAAACGTCATTTGGCTATCTTGTATATGCGAAATAGTAAATTTAAATTACATTCGAATAATAGATAACAGTAAAAGAGTGAGATATAATTATTTTTTTTTAAAACAATTCATAAGAAGAATTTTAAAAATAATTTACAGTACATCAAATGAACTTTAAAAATTAACTTGGAATCTAATCGGACAATGCTATAAGGATTAAGTGTTCTATTTTCTTAACCCTGGTTATGTCTAAAACTTAAAAAGGATCATTTTGGACATCCTGTGTAACCTAAATATTAATTTTAATATAAATTTGAATAATAGATAATCGAAATTGAGTGAGATATGACTATTTTTTTTAAACACAATACATCAAAATATTTTTAAAAATCATTTAGGGTTAATCAAATTATATCTAAAAATTACATCGGAACAATCGTTAACGCTATTATTTATTATATTTTTTTAATTCTGGTTGTGTTCAAACCGTAAAAAACATCATTTGGCTATCTTGTGTATGCGAAATAGTAAATTTAAATTATATTCGAATAATAGATAACAGTAATAGAGTGAGATATAATTATTTTTTTTTTAAACAATTCATAAGAAGAAATTTAAAAATAATTAACAGTACATTAAATGAACTTTAAAAATTAAATTGGAATCAAATCGGGCAATGCTATAAGGATTAAGTGTTCTATTTTCTTAACCCTGGTTATGTCTAAAACTTAAAAAGGATCATTTGGGACATCTTGTATAACCTAAATATTAATTTTAAAATAAATTTGAATAATAGATAACCTTAATTGAGTGAGATATGACCATTTTTTTAAATACAATACATCAAAATATTTTTAAAAATCATTTAATGTTAATCAAATTATATCTAAAAATTAAATCGGAACAATCGTTAACGCTATTAGTTACTATATTTTCTTAACTCTGGTTGTGTTCAAACCGTAAAAAAACATCATTTGGCTATCTTATATATGCGAAATAGTAAATTTAAATTATATTCGAATAATAGATAACAGTAATAGAGTGAGATATGATTATTTTTTTAAAAACCAATTCATAAGAAAAATTTTAAAAATAATTTATAGTACATTAAATGAACTTTAAAAATTAAATTGGAATCAAATCGGACAATGCTATAAGGTTTAATTGTTCTATTTTCTTAACCCTGGTTATGTCCAAAACTTAAAAAGGATCATTTGGGTCATCTTGTATAACCTAAATATTAATTTTAAAATAAATTTGAATAATAGATAACCGTAATTGAGTGAGATATGACCATTTTTTTTAAATACAATACATCAAAATATTTTTAAAAATCATTTAATGTTAATCAAATTATATCTAAAAATTAAATCGGAACAATCGTTAACGCTATTAGTTCCTATATTTTCTTAACTCTGGTTGTGTTCAAACCGTAAAAAACATCATTTGGCTATCTTTTATATGCGAAATAGTAAATTTAAATTATATTCGAATAATAGACAACAGTAATAGAGTGAGATATGATTATTTTTTTTAAAAACAATTCATAAGAAAAATTTTAAAAATAATTTATAGTACATCAAATGAACTTTAAAAATTAAATTGGAATCAAATCGGACAATGCTATAAGGATTAATTGTTCTATTTTCTTAACCCTGGTTATGTCCAAAACTTAAAAAGGATCATTTGGGTCATCTTGTATAACCTAAATATTAATTTTAAAATAAATTTGAATAATAGATAACCGTAATTGAGTGAAATATGACCAATTTTTTTTAAACACAATACATCAAAATATTTTTAAAAATCATTTAGGATTAATCAAATTATATCTAAAAATTAAATTAAAATTAAATCGAAACAATCGTTAACGCAATTAGTTATTATATTTTCTTAATTCTGGTTGTGTTCAAACCGTAAAAAACATCATTTGGCAATCTCGTATATGCGAAATAGTAAACTTAAATTATATTCGAATAATAGATAACAGTAATAGATGAGATATGATTATTTTTTTTAAAAACAATTCATAAGAAAAATTTTAAAAATAATGAAGAAAAATAAAGACAATGCTATAAGGATTAAGTGTTCTATTTTCTTAACCCTGGTTATGTCTAAAACTTAAAAAGGATCATTTGGGACATCTTGTATAACCTAAATATTAATTTTAAAATAAATTTAAATAATAGATAACCTTAATTGAGTGAGATATAACCATTTTTTTTAAATACAATACATCAAAATATTTTTAAAAATCATTTAGGGTTAATCAAATTATATCTAAAAATTAAATCGGAACAATCGTTAACGCTATTAGTTACTATATTTTCTTTTTCTTAACTCTGGTTGTGTTCAAACCGTAAAAAACATCATTTGGCTATCTTATATATGCGAAATAGTAAATTTAAATTATATTCGAATAATAAATAACAGTAATAGAGTGAGATATAATTATTTTTTTAAAAAACAATTCATAAGAAGAATTTTAAAAATAATGAAGAAAAATAAAGACAATGCTATAAGGATTAAGTGTTCTATTTTCTTAACCCTGGTTATGTCTAAAACTTAAAAAGGATCATTTGGGACATCTTGTATAACCTAAATATTAATTTTAAAATAAATTTAAATAATAGATAACCCTAATTGAGTGAAATATGACTATTTTTTTTAAACACAATACATCAAAATATTTTTAAAAAATCATTTAGGGTTAATCAAATTATATCTAAAAATTAAATCGGAACAATCGTTAACGCTATTAGTTACTATATTTTCTGAACTCTGGTTGTATTCAAACCGTAAAAAACATCATTTGGCTATCTTATATATGCGAAATAGTAAATTTAAATTGTATTCGAATAATAGATAACAGTAATATAGTGAGATATGATTATTTTTTTAAAAAACAATTCATAAGAAATATTTTAAAAATAATTTACAGTACATCAAATGAACTTCAAAAATTAAATTAGAATCAAATCGGACAATGCTATAAGGATTAATTGTTCTATTTTCTTAACCCTGGTTATGTCTAAAACTTAAAAAGGATCATTTGGGACATCTTGTATAACCTAAATATTAATTTTATAATAAATTTAAATAATAGATAACCTTAATTGAGTGAGATATGACCATTTTTTTTTAAATACAATACATCAAAATATTTTTAAAAATCATTTAGGGTTAATCAAATTATATCTAAAAATTAAATCGGAACAATCGTTAACGCTATTAGTTACTATATTTTCTTAACTCTGGTTGTGTTCAAACCGTAAAAAACATCATTTGGCTATCTTATATATGCGAAATAGTAAATTTAAATTATATTCGAATAATAGATAATAGTAATAGAGTGAGATATAATTATTTTTTAAAAAACAATTCATACGAAAAATTTTAAAAATAATTTATAGTACATCAAATGAACTTTAAAAATTAAATTGGAATCAAATCGGACAATGCTATAAGGATTAATTGTTCTATTTTCTTAACCCTGGTTATGTCTAAAACTTAAAAAGGATTATTTGGGACATCTTGTATAACCTAAATATTAATTTTAAAATAAATTTGAATAATAGATAACCGTAATTGAGTGAGATATGACCATTTTTTTTAATAAAATACATTAAAATATTTTTAAAAATCATTTAATGTTAATCAAATTATATCTAAAAATTACATCGGAACAATCGTTAACGCTATTAGTTACTATATTTTCTTAACTCTGGTTGTGTTTAAACCGTAAAAAACATCATTTGGCAATCTTGTATATGCGAAATAGTAAATTTAAATTATATTCGAATAATAGATAATAGTAATAGAGTGAGATATAATTATTTTTTTAAAAAACAATTCATAAGAAATATTTTAAAAATAATTTACAGTACATCAAATGAACTTCAAAAATTAAATTGAAATCAAATCGGACAATGCTATAACGATTAATGGTTGTATTTTCTTAACCCTGGTTATGTCCAAAACTTAAAAAGGATCATTTGGGTCATCTTGTATAACCTAAATATTAATTTTAAAATAAATTTGAATAATAGATAACCGTAATTAAGTGAGATATGACTATTTTTTTTAAACACAATTCATCAAAATATTTTTAAAAAATCATTTAGGGTTAATCAAATTATATCTAAAAATTAAATCGGAACGATCGTTAACGTTATTACTTACTATATTTTCTGAACTCTGGTTGTGTTTAAACCGTAAAAAACATCATTTGGCTATCTTATATATGCGAAATAGTAAATTTATATTATATTCGAATAATAAATAACAGTAATAGAGTGAGATATAATTATTTTTTTAAAAAACAATTCATAAGAAGAATTTTAAAAATAATGAAGAAAAATAAAGACAATGCTATAAGGATTAAGTGTTCTATTTTCTTAACCCTGGTTATGTCTAGAACTTAAAAAGGATCATTTGGGACATCTTGTATAACCTAAATATTAATTTTAAAATAAATTTAAATAATAGGTAACCGTAATTGAGTGAAATATGACTATTTTTTTTAAACACATTACATCAAAATATTTTTAAAAATCATTTAGGGTTAATCAAATTATATCTAAAAATTAAATCGGAACAATCGTTAACGTTATTACTTACTATATTTTCTGAACTCTGGTTGTGTTTAAACCGTAAAAAACATCATTTGGCAATCTTGTATATGCGAAATAGTAAATTTAAATTATATTCGAATATTAGATAATAGTAATAGAGTGAGATATAATTATTTTTTTAAAAAAGAATTCATACGAAAAATTTTAAAAATAATTTATAGTACATCAAATGAACTTTAAAAATTAAATTGGAATCAAATCGGACAATGCTATAAGGATTAATTGTTCTATTTTCTTAACCCTGGTTATGTCCAAAACTTAAAAAGGATCATTTGGGTCATCTTGTATAACCTAAATATTAATTTTAAAATAAATTTGAATAATAGATAACAGTAATTGAGTGAGATATGACTATTTTTTTTAAACACATTACATCAAAATATTTTTAAAAATCATTTAGGGTTAATCAAATTATATCTAAAAATTAAATCGGAACAATCGTTAACGCTATTAGTTACTATATTTTCTTAACTCTGGTTGTGTTCAAACCGTAAAAAACATCATTTGGCTATCTTATATATGCGAAATAGTAAATTTAAATTATATTCGAATAATAAATAACAGTAATAGAGTGAGATATAATTATTTTTTTAAAAAACAATTCATAAGAAGAATTTTAAAAATAATGAAGAAAAATAAAGACAATGCTATAAGGATTAAGTGTTCTATTTTCTTAACCCTGGTTATGTCTAAAACTTAAAAAGGATCATTTGGGACATCTTGTATAACCTAAATATTAATTTTAAAATAAATTTGAATAATAGATAACCGTAATTAAGTGAGATATGACTATTTTTTTTAAACACAATTCATCAAAATATTTTAAAAAAATCATTTAGGGTTAATCAAATTATATCTAAAAATTAAATCGGAACAATCGTTAACGCTATTAGTTACTATATTTTCTTAACTCTGGTTGTGTTCAAACCGTAAAAAACATCATTTGGCTATCTTATATATGCGAAATAGTAAATTTAAATTATATTCGAATAATAGATAACAGTAATAGATGAGATATGATTATTTTTTTAAAAAACAATTCGTAAGAAAAATTTTTAAAATAATTTACAGTACATTAAATGAACTTCAAAAATTAAATTGGAATCAAATCGGAAAATGCTGTAATGATTAATTGTTCTTTTTTCTTAACCCTGGTTATGTCCAAAACTTAAAAAGGATCATTTGGGACATCTTGTATAACCTAAATATTAATTTTAAAATAAATTTGAATAATAGATAACCGTAATTAAGTGAGATATGACTATTTTTTTAAACAGAATACATCAAAATATTTTTAAAAATCATTTAGGTTTAATCAAATTATATCTAAAAATTACATCGGAACAATCTTTAACGCTATTATTTATTATATTTTTTTAATTCTGGTTGTGTTCAAACCGTAAAAAACATCATTTGGCTATCTTGTATATGCGAAATAGTAAATTTAAATTACATTCAAATAATAGATAACAGTAATACAGTGAAATATGATTATTTTTTTAAAAAACAATTCATAAGAAAAAATTTAAAAATAATTAACAGTACATTAAATGAACTTCAAAAATTAAATTGGAATCAAATCGGACAATGCTGTAATGAATAATTGTTCTATTTTCTTAACCCTGGTTATGTCCAAAACTTAAAAAGGATCATTTGGGTCATCTTGTATAACCTAAATATTAATTTTAAAATAAATTTGAATAATAGATAACCGTAATTGAGTGAGATATGACCATTTTTTTTAAATACAATACATTAAAATATTTTTAAAAATCATTTAATGTTAATCAAATTATATCTAAAAATTCCATCGGAACAATCGTTAACGCTATTAGATATTACATTTTCTTAGCTTTGGTTGTGTTCAAACTGTAAAAAACGTCATTTGGCTATCTTGTATATGCGAAATAGTAAATTTAAATTACATTCGAATAATAGATAACAGTAATAGAATGAGATATAATTATTTTTTTAAAAAACAATTCATAAGAAGAATTAAAAAAATATTTACAGTACATCAAATGAACTTTAAAAATTAAATTGGAATCAAATCGGACAATGCTATAAGGATTAATTGTTCTATTTTCTTAACCCTGGTTATGTCCAAAACTTAAAAAGGATCATTTGGGTCATCTTGTATAACCTAAATATTAATTTTAAAATAAATTTGAATAATAGATAACCGAAATTGAGTGAGATATGACTATTTTTTTTAAACACATTACATCAAAATATTTTTAAAAATCATTTAGGGTTAATCAAATTATATCTAAAAATTAAATCGGAACAATCGTTAACGTTATTACTTACTATATTTTCTGAACTCTGGTTGTGTTTAAACCGTAAAAAACATCATTTGGCAATCTTGTATATGCGAAATAGTAAATTTAAATTATATTCGAATATTAGATAATAGTAATAGAGTGAGATATAATTATTTTTTTTAAAAACAATTCATACGAAAAATTTTAAAAATAATTTATAGTACATCAAATGAACTTTAAAAATTAAATTGGAATCAAATCGGACAATGCTATAAGGATTAATTGTTCTATTTTCTTAACCCTGGTTATGTCCAAAACTTAAAAAGGATCATTTGGGTCATCTTGTATAACCTAAATATTAATTTTAAAATAAATTTGAATAATAGATAACAGTAATTGAGTGAGATATGACTATTTTTTTTAAACACATTACATCAAAATATTTTTAAAAATCATAACCTAAATATTAATTTTAAAATAAATTTGAATAATAGATAACCGTAATTGAGTGAGATATAACCATTTTTTTTAAATACAATACATTAAAATATTTTTAAAAATCATTTAATGTTAATCAAATTATATCTAAAAATTACATCGGAACAATCGTTAACGCTATTAGATATTACATTTTCTTAGCTTTGGTTGTGTTCAAACTGTAAAAAACGTCATTTGGCTATCTTGTATATGCGAAATAGTAAATTTAAATTACATTCGAATAATAGATAACAGTAATAGAATGAGATATAATTATTTTTTTAAAAAACAATTCATAAGAAGAATTAAAAAAATATTTACAGTACATCAAATGAACTTTAAAAATAAAATTGGAATCAAATCGGACAATGCTATAAGGATTAAGTGTTCTATTTTCTTAACCCTGGTTATGTCTAAAACTTAAAAAGGATCATTTGGGACATCTTGTATAACCTAAATATTAATTTTAAAATAAATTTGAATAATAGATAACCGTAATTAAGTGAGATATGACTATTTTTTTTAAACACAATCCATCAAAATATTTTTAAAAAATCATTTAATGTTAATCAAATTATATCTAAAAATTAAATCGGAACAATCGTTAACGCTATTAGTTACTATATTTTCTTAACTCTGGTTGTGTTCAAACCGTAAAAAACTTCATTTGGCTATCTTATATATGCGAAATAGTAAATTTAAATTATATTCGAATAATAGATAACAGTAATAGAGTGAGATATGATTATTTTTTTAAAAAACAATTCATAAGAAACATTTTAAAAATAATTGAAAATTGTACATCAAATGAACTTTAAAAATTAAATTGGAATCAAATCGGACAATGCTATAAGGATTAATTGTTCTATTTTCTTAACCCTGGTTATGTCCAAAACTTAAAAAGGATCATTTGGGTCATCTTGTATAACCTAAATATTAATTTTAAAATAAATTTGAATAATAGATAACCGAAATTGAGTGAGATATGACTATTTTTTTTAAACACATTACATCAAAATATTTTTAAAAATCATTTAGGGTTAATCAAATTATATCTAAAAATTACATCGGAACAATTGTTAACGCTATTAGATATTACAATTTCTTAACTCTGGTTATGTTCAAACCGTAAAGAACATCATTTGCTATCTTATATATGCGAAATAGTAAATTTAAGTTATATTCGAATAATAGATAACAGTAATATAGTGAGATATGATTATTATTGTAAAAAACCATTCATAAGAAAAATTTTAAAAATAATTTATAGTACATCAAATGAACTTTAAAAATAAAATTGGAATCAAATCGGACAATGCTATAAGGATTAAGTGTTCTATTTTCTTAACCCTGGTTATGTCTAAAACTTAAAAAGGATCATTTGGGACATCTTGTATAACCTAAATATTAATTTTAAAATAAATTTGAATAATAGATAACCGTAATTAAGTGAGATATGACTATTTTTTTTAAACACAATCCATCAAAATATTTTTAAAAAATCATTTAATGTTAATCAAATTATATGTAAAAATTAAATCGGAACAATCGTTAACGCTATTAGTTACTATATTTTCTTAACTCTGGTTGTGTTCAAACCGTAAAAAACTTCATTTGGCTATCTTATATATGCGAAATAGTAAATTTAAATTATATTCGAATAATAGATAACAGTAATAGAGTGAGATATGATTATTTTTTTAAAAAACAATTCATAAGAAACATTTTAAAAATAATTGAAAATTGTACATCAAATGAACTTTAAAAATTAAATTGGAATCAAATCGGACAATGCTATAAGGATTAATTGTTCTATTTTCTTAACCCTGGTTATGTCCAAAACTTAAAAAGGATCATTTGGGTCATCTTGTATAACCTAAATATTAATTTTAAAATAAATTTGAATAATAGATAACCGTAATTGAGTGAGATATGACTATTTTTTTTAAACACAATACATCAAAATATTTTTAAAAATCATTTAGGGTTAATCAAATTATATCTAAAAATTAAATTAAAATTAAATCGAAACAATCGTTAACGCAATTAGTTATTATATTTTCTTAATTCTGGTTGTGTTCAAACCGTAAAAAACATCATTTGGCTATCTTGTGTATGCGAAATAGTAAACTTAAATTATATTCGAATAATAGATAACAGTAATAGAGTGAAATATGATTATTTTTTTAAAAAACAATTCATAGGAAAAATTTAAAAAATAATTTATAGTACATCAAATGAACTTTAAAAATTAAATTGGAATCAAATCGGGCAATGCTATAAGGATTAAGTGTTCTATTTTCTAAACCCTGGTTATGTCTAAAACTTAAAAAGGATCATTTGGGACATCTCGTATAACCTAAATATTAATTTTAAAATAAATTTGAATAATAGATAACCGTAATTAAGTGAGATATGACTATTTTTTTTAAACACAATCCATCAAAATATTTTAAAAAAATCATTTAATGTTAATCAAATTATATCTAAAAATTAAATTAAAATTAAATCGAAACAATCGTTAACGCAATTAGTTATTATATTTTCTTAATTCTGGTTGTGTTCAAACCGTAAAAAACATCATTTGGCTGTCTTGTGTATGCGAAATAGTAAACTTAAATTATATTCGAATAATAGATAACAGTAATAGAGTGAAATATGATTATTTTTTTAAAAAACAATTCATAAGAAAAATTTAAAAAATAATTTATAGTACATCAAATGAACTTTAAAAATTAAATTGGAATCAAATCGGACAATGCTATAAGGTTTAACTGTTCTATTTTCTTAACCCTGGTTATGTCCAAAACTTAAAAAGGATCATTTGGGTCATCTTCTATAACCTAAATATTAATTTTAAAATAAATTTGAATAATAGATAACCGTAATTAAGTGAGATATGACTATTTTTTTTAAACACAATCCATCAAAATATTTTTAAAAAATCATTTAATGTTAATCAAATTATATGTAAAAATTAAATCGGAACAATCGTTAACGCTATTAGTTACTATATTTTCTTAACTCTGGTTGTGTTCAAACCGTAAAAAACTTCATTTGGCTATCTTATATATGCGAAATAGTAAATTTAAATTATATTCGAATAATAGATAACAGTAATAGAGTGAGATATGATTATTTTTTAAAAAACAATTCATAAGAAAAAATTTAAAAATAATTAACAGTACATTAAATGAACTTTAAAAATTAAATTGGAATCAAATCGGGCAATGCTATAAGGATTAAGTGTTCTATTTTCTAAACCCTGGTTATGTCTAAAACTTAAAAAGGATCATTTGGGACATCTCGTATATCCTAAATATTAATTTTAAAATAAATTTGAATAATAGATAACCGTAATTAAGTGAGATATGACTATTTTTTTTAAACACAATCCATCAAAATATTTTAAAAAAATCATTTAATGTTAATCAAATTATATCTAAAAATTAAATCGGAACAATCGTTAACGCTATTAGTTACTATATTTTCTTAACTCTGGTTGTGTTCAAACCGTAAAAAACATCATTTGGCTATCTTATATATGCGAAATAGTAAATTTAAATTATATTCGAATAATAGATAACAGTAATAGAGTGAGATATGATTATTTTTTTAAAAAACAATTCATAAGAAACATTTTAAAAATAATTTATAGTACATCAAATGAACTTTAAAAATTAAATTGGAATCAAATCGGACAATGCTATAAGGATTAATTGTTCTATTTTCTTAACCCTGGTTATGTCCAAAACTTAAAAAGGATCATTTGGGTCATCTTGTATAACCTAAATATTAATTTTAAAATAAATTTGAATAATAGATAACCGTAATTGAGTGAGATATGACTATTTTTTTTAAACACAATACATCAAAATATTTTTAAAAATCATTTAGGGTTAATCAAATTATATCTAAAAATTAAATTAAAATTAAATCGAAACAATCGTTAACGCAATTAGTTATTATATTTTCTTAATTCTGGTTGTGTTCAAACCGTAAAAAACATCATTTGGCTGTCTTGTGTATGCGAAATAGTAAACTTAAATTATATTCAAATAATAGATAACAGTAATAGAGTGAAATATGATTATTTTTTTAAAAAACAATTCATAAGAACAATTTTAAAAATAATTCACAGTATATCAAATGAACTTTAAAAATTAAATTGGAATCTAATCGGACAATGCTATAAGGATTAAATGTTATATTTTCTTAACCCTGGTTATGTCTAAAACTTAAAAAGGATCATTTGGGACATCTTGTATAACCTAAATATTAATTTTAATATAAATTTGAATAACAGATAACCGAAATTGAGTGAGATATGACTATTTTTTTTAAACACAATACATCAAAATATTTTTAAAAATCATTTAGCGTTAATCAAATTATATCTAAAAATTAAATTAAAATTAAATCGAAACAATCGTTAACGCAATTAGTTATTATATTTTCTTAATTCTGGTTGTGTTCAAACCGTAAAAAACATCATTTGGCTGTCTTGTGTATGCGAAATAGTAAACTTAAATTATATTCGAATAATAGATAACAGTAATAGAGTGAAATATGATTATTTTTTTAAAAAACAATTCATAAGAAAAATTTAAAAAATAATTTATAGTACATCAAATGAACTTTAAAAATTAAATTGGAATCAAATCGGACAATGCTATAAGGTTTAACTGTTCTATTTTCTTAACCCTGGTTATGTCCAAAACTTAAAAAGGATCATTTGGGTCATCTTCTATAACCTAAATATTAATTTTAAAATAAATTTGAATAATAGATAACCGTAATTGAGTGAGATATGACTATTTTTTTAAACACATTACATCAAAATATTTTTAAAAATCATTTAGGGTTAATCAAATTATATCTAAAAATTACATCGGAACAATTGTTAACGCTATTAGATATTACATTTTCTTAACTCTGGTTGTGTTCAAACCGTAAAGAACATCATTTGGCTATCTTGTATATGCGAAATAGTAAATTTAAATTATATTCGAATAATAGATAACAGTAATAGAGTGAGATATAATTATTTTTTTAAAAAACAGTTCATAAGAAATATTTTAAAAATAATTTACAGTACATCGAATAAACTTTAAAAATTAAATTGGAATAAAATCGGACAATGCTTTAAGGATTAAGTGTTCTATTTTCTTAACCCTGGTTATGTCCAAAACTTAAAAAGGCTCATTTGAGTCATCGTGTATAACCTAAATATTAATTTTAAAAGAAATTTGAATAATAGATAACCGTAATTGAGTGAGATATGACTATTTTTTTTAAACACATTACATCAAAATATTTTTAAAAATCATTTAGGGTTTATCAAATTATATCTAAAAATTAAATCGGAACAATCGTTAACGCTATTATTTATTATATTTTCTTAATTCTGGTTGGGTTCAAACCATAAAGAACATCATTTGGCTATCTTGTATATGCGAAATAGTAAATTTAAATTATATTCGAATAATAGATAACAGTAATAGAGTGAGATATAATTATTTTTTTAAAAAACAATTCATAAGAAGAATTTTAAAAATAATTTACAATACATTAAATGAACTTTAAAAATTAAATTGGAATCAAATCGGACAATGCTATAAGGATTAAGTGTTCTATTTTCTTAACCCTGGTTATGTCTAAAACTTAAAAAGGATCATTTGGGACATTTTGTATAACCTAAATATTAATTTTAAAATAAATTTGAATAATAGATAACCGTAATTAAGTGAGATATGACTATTTTTTTTAAACACAATTCATCAAAATATTTTTAAAGAATCATTTAGGGTTAATCAAATTATATCTAAAAATTAAATCGGAACAATCGTTAATGCTATTAGTTACTATATTTTCTTAACTCTGGTTGTGTTCAAACCGTAAAAAACATCATTTGGCTATCTTATATATGCGAAATAGTAAATTTCTTAACGTTCTAAACGTTCTATTTTCTTAACCCTGGTAATGTCCAAAACTTAAAAAGGATCATTTGAGTCATCTAGTATAACCTATATATTAATTTTAAAATAAATTTGAATAATAGATAATCGTAATTGAGTGAGATATGACTATTTTTTTTTAAACACAATACATCGAAATATTTTTAAAAATCATTTAGGTTTAATCAAATTATATCTAAAAATTACATCGGAACAATCGTTAGCGCTATTAGATATTACATTTTCTTAACTCTGGTTGTGTTTAAACCGGAAAAAACATCATTTGGCTATCTTGTATATGCGAATTAGTAAATTTAAATTACATTCGAATAATAGATAACAGTAATAGAATAAGATATAATTATTTTTTTAAAAAACAATTCATAAGAAGAATAAAAAAAAAATTTACAGTAAATCAAATGAACTTTAAAAATTAAATTGGAATCACATCGGACAATTCTATAATGATAAATCGTTCTATTTTCTTAACCCTGGTAATGTCCAAAGCTTAAAAAGGATCATTTGAGTCATCTAGTATAACCTAAATATTAACTTTAAAATAAATTTGAATAATAGATAACCGTAATTGAATGTGGAGATATGACTATTCTTTTTAAACAGAATACATCAAAATATTTCTAAAAATCATTTAGGGTTAATCAAATTATATCTGAAAATTACATCGGAACAATCGTTAACGCTATTATTTATTATATTTTTTTAATTCTGGTTGTGTTCAAACCATAAAGAACATCATTTGGTTATCTTGTATATGCGAAATAGTAAATTTAAATTATATTCGAATAATAGATAACAGTAATAGAGTGAGATATAATTATTTTTTTAAAAAACAATTCATAAGAAATATTTTAAAAATAATTTACAGTACATCAAATAAACTTTAAAAATTAAATTGGAATAAAATCGGACAATGCTTTAAGGATTAAGTGTTCTATTTTCTTAACCCTGGTTATGTCCAAAACTTAAAAAGGCTCATTTGGGTCATTGTGTATAACCTAAATATTAATTTTAAAATAAATTTGAATAATAGATAACCGTAATTGAGTGAGATATGACTATTTTTTTTTAAACACAATCCATCAAAATATTTTAAAAAAATCATTTAGCGTTAATCAAATTATATCTGAAAATTAAATCGGAACAATCGTTAACGCTATTAGTTACTATATTTTCTTAATTCTGGTTGTGTTCCAACCGTAAAAAACATCATTTGGCTATCTTGTATATGCGAAATAGTAAATTTAAATTATATTCAAATAATAGATATTAGTAATAGAGTGAGATATAATTATTTTTTTTAAAAACAATTCATAAGAAAAATTTTAAAAATAATTCACAGTACATCAAATGAACCTCAAAAATTAAGTTGGAATCAAATCGGACAATGCTATAAGGATTAATTGTTCTATTTTCTTAACCCTGGTTATGTCCAAAACTTAAAAAGGCTCATTTGGGTCACCGTGTATAACCTAAATATTAATTTTAAAATAAATTTGAATAATTGATAACCGTAATTAAGTGAGATATGACTATTTTTTTTTAACACAATCCATCAAAATAGGTATTTTTAAAAAATCATTTAGGGTTAATCAAATTATATCTGAAAATTACATCGGAACAATCGTTAACGCTATTATTTATTATATTTTTTTAATTCTGGTTGTGTTCAAACCGTAAAAAACATCATTTGGCTATCTTGTGTATGCGAAATAGTAAATTTAAATTATATTCGAATAATAGATAGCAGTAATAGAGTGAGATATGATTATTTTTTTAAAAAAGAATTCATAAGAAAAATTTTAAAAATAATTTACAGTACATCAAATGAACTTTAAAAATTAAATTGGAATCACATCGGACAATTCTATAATGATAAATCGTTCTATTTTCTTAACCCTGGTAATGTCCAAAACTTAAAAAGGATCATTTGAGTCATCTAGTATAACCTATATATTAATTTTAAAATAAATTTGAATAATAGATAATCGTAATTGAGTGAGATATGACTATTTTTTTTTAAACACAATACATCGAAATATTTTTAAAAATCATTTAGGTTTAATCAAATTATATCTAAAAATTACATCGGAACAATCGTTAGCGCTATTAGATATTACATTTTCTTAACTCTGGTTGTGTTTAAACCGGAAAAAACATCATTTGGCTATCTTGTATATGCGAATTAGTAAATTTAAATTACATTCGAATAATAGATAACAGTAATAGAATAAGATATAATTATTTTTTTAAAAAACAATTCATAAGAAGAATAAAAAAAAAATTTACAGTAAATCAAATGAACTTTAAAAATTAAATTGGAATCACATCGGACAATTCTATAATGATAAATCGTTCTATTTTCTTAACCCTGGTAATGTCCAAAGCTTAAAAAGGATCATTTGAGTCATCTAGTATAACCTAAATATTAACTTTAAAATAAATTTGAATAATAGATAACCGTAATTGAATGTGGAGATATGACTATTCTTTTTAAACAGAATACATCAAAATATTTCTAAAAATCATTTAGGGTTAATCAAATTATATCTGAAAATTACATCGGAACAATCGTTAACGCTATTATTTATTATATTTTTTTAATTCTGGTTGTGTTCAAACCATAAAGAACATCATTTGGTTATCTTGTATATGCGAAATAGTAAATTTAAATTATATTCGAATAATAGATAACAGTAATAGAGTGAGATATAATTATTTTTTTAAAAAACAATTCATAAGAAATATTTTAAAAATAATTTACAGTACATCAAATAAACTTTAAAAATTAAATTGGAATAAAATCGGACAATGCTTTAAGGATTAAGTGTTCTATTTTCTTAACCCTGGTTATGTCCAAAACTTAAAAAGGCTCATTTGGGTCATTGTGTATAACCTAAATATTAATTTTAAAATAAATTTGAATAATAGATAACCGTAATTGAGTGAGATATGACTATTTTTTTTTAAACACAATCCATCAAAATATTTTAAAAAAATCATTTAGCGTTAATCAAATTATATCTGAAAATTAAATCGGAACAATCGTTAACGCTATTAGTTACTATATTTTCTTAATTCTGGTTGTGTTCCAACCGTAAAAAACATCATTTGGCTATCTTGTATATGCGAAATAGTAAATTTAAATTATATTCAAATAATAGATATTAGTAATAGAGTGAGATATAATTATTTTTTTTAAAAACAATTCATAAGAAAAATTTTAAAAATAATTCACAGTACATCAAATGAACCTCAAAAATTAAGTTGGAATCAAATCGGACAATGCTATAAGGATTAATTGTTCTATTTTCTTAACCCTGGTTATGTCCAAAACTTAAAAAGGCTCATTTGGGTCACCGTGTATAACCTAAATATTAATTTTAAAATAAATTTGAATAATTGATAACCGTAATTAAGTGAGATATGACTATTTTTTTTTAACACAATCCATCAAAATAGGTATTTTTAAAAAATCATTTAGGGTTAATCAAATTATATCTGAAAATTACATCGGAACAATCGTTAACGCTATTATTTATTATATTTTTCTAATTCTGGTTGTGTTCAAACCATAAAAAACATCATTTGGCTATCTTGTGTATGCGAAATAGTAAATTTAAATTATATTCGAATAATAGATAACAGTAATAGAGTGAGATATGATTATTTTTTTAAAAAAGAATTCATAAGAAAAATTTTAAAAATAATTTACAGTACATCAAATGAACTTTAAAAATTAAATTGGAATCACATCAGACAATTCTATAATGATAAATCGTTCTATTTTCTTAACCCTGGTAATGTCCAAAACTTAAAAAGGATCATTTGAGTCATCTAGTATAACCTATATATTAATTTTAAAATAAATTTGAATAATAGATAATCGTAATTGAGTGAGATATGACTATTTTTTTTTAAACACAATACATCGAAATATTTTTAAAAATCATTTAGGTTTAATCAAATTATATCTAAAAATTACATCGGAACAATCGTTAGCGCTATTAGATATTACATTTTCTTAACTCTGGTTGTGTTTAAACCGGAAAAAACATCATTTGGCTATCTTGTATATGCGAAATAGTAAATTTAAATTACATTCGAATAATAGATAACAGTAATAGAATAAGATATAATTATTTTTTTAAAAAACAATTCATAAGAAGAATAAAAAAAAAATTTACAGTAAATCAAATGAACTTTAAAAATTAAATTGGAATCACATCGGACAATTCTATAATGATAAATCGTTCTATTTTCTTAACCCTGGTAATGTCCAAAACTTAAAAAGGATCATTTGAGTCATCTAGTATAACCTAAATATTAATTTTAAAATAAATTTGAATAATAGATAACCGTAATTGAGTGAAATATGACAATTTTTTTTAAACACAATCCATCAAAATATTTAAAAAAAATTATTTAGGGTTAATCAAATTATATCTGAAAATTAAATCGGAACAATCGTTAACGCTATTATTTATTATATTTTTTTAATTCTGGTTGTGTTCAAACCGTAAAAAACATCATTTGGCTATTTTGTGTATGCGAAATAGTAAATTTAAATTATATTCGAATAATAGATAACAGTAATAGAGTGAGATATAATTATTTTTTTAAAAAACAATTCATAAGAAGAATTTTAAAAATAATTTTCAGTACATCAAATGAACTTTAAAAATTAAATTGGAATCAAATCGGACAATGCTATAAGGATTAAGTGTTCTATTTTCTTAACCCTGGTTATGTCCAAAACTTAAAAAGGATCATTTGGGTCATCATGTATAACCTAAATATTAATTTTAAAATAAATTTGAATAATAGATAACCGTAATTGAGTGAGATATGACTATTTTTTTTAAACACAATACATCAAAATATTTTTAAAAATCATTTAGGGTTAATCAAATTATATCTAAAAATTACATCGGAACAATCGTTAACGCTATTATTTATTATATTTTTTTAATTCTGGTTGTGTTCAAACCGTAAAAAACATCATTTGGCTATTTTGTGTATGCGAAATAGTAAATTTAAATTATATTCGAATAATAGATAACAGTAATAGAGTGAAATATGATTATTTTTTTAAAAAACAATTCATAAGAAAAAATTTAAAAATAATTAACAGTACATTAAATGAACTTTAAAAATTAAATTGGAATCAAATCAGACAATGCTATAAGGATTAAGTGTTCTATTTTCTTAACCCTGGTTATGTCTAAAACTTAAAAAGGATCATTTGGGACATCTTGTATAACCTAAATAATAATTTTAAAATAAATTTGAATAATAGATAACCGTAATTAAGTGAGATATGACTATTTTTTTTAAACACAATCCATCAAAATATTTTTAAAAAATCATTTAATGTTAATCAAATTATATCTAAAAATTAAATCGAAACAATCGTTAACGCAATTAGTTATTATATTTTCTTAATTCTGGTTGTGTTCAAACCGTAAAAAACATCATTTGGCTATCTTGTGTATGCGAAATAGTAAATTTAAATTATATTCGAATAATAGATAACAGTAATAGAGTGAAATATGATTATTTTTTTAAAAAACAATTCATAAGAAAAATTTTAAAAATAATTTATAGTACATCAAATGAACTTTAAAAATTAAATTGGAATCAAATCGGACAATGCTATAAGGTTTAATTGTTCTATTTTCTTAACCCTGGTTATGTCCAAAACTTAAAAGGGATCATTTGGGTCATCTTGTATAACCTAAATATTAATTTTAAAATAAATTTGAATAATAGATAACCGTAATTGAGTGAGATATGACTATTTTTTTTAAACACATTACATCAAAATATTTTTAAAAATCATTTAGGGTTAATCAAATTATATCTAAAAATTACATCGGAACAATTGTTAACGCTATTAGATATTACATTTTCTTAACTCTGGTTGTGTTCAAACCGTAAAGAACATCATTTGGCT
The DNA here is from genome assembly GCF_022605725.1 of Anthonomus grandis grandis. Lineage (NCBI taxonomy): Eukaryota > Metazoa > Arthropoda > Insecta > Coleoptera > Curculionidae > Anthonomus > Anthonomus grandis. The sequence goes on from NC_065558.1 coordinate 25,932,445, forward strand.
ATCTTGTATATGCGAAATAGTAAATTTAAATTATATTCGAATAATAGATAACAGTAATAGAGTGAGATATAATTATTTTTTTAAAAAACAATTCATAAGAAGAATTTTAAAAATAATTTACAGTACATCAAATGAACTTTAAAAATTAAATTGGAAACAAATCGGACAATGCTATAAGGATTAAGTGTTCTATTTTCTTAACCCTGGTTATGTCTAAAACTTAAAAAGGATCATTTGGGACATCTTGTATAACCTAAATATTAATTTTAAAATAAATTTGAATAATAGATAACCGTAATTAAGTGAGATATGACTATTTTTTTTAAACACAATCCATCAAAATATTTTTAAAAAATCATTTAATGTTAATCAAATTATATCTAAAAATTAAATCGAAACAATCGTTAACGCAATTAGTTATTATATTTTCTTAATTCTGGTTGTGTTCAAACCGTAAAAAACATCATTTGGCTATCTTGTGTATGCGAAATAGTAAATTTAAATTATATTCGAATAATAGATAACAGTAATAGAGTGAAATATGATTATTTTTTTAAAAAAGAATTCATAAGGAAAATTTAAAAAATAATTTACAGTACATCAAATGAACTGTAAAAATTAAATTGGAATCACATCGAACAATTCTATAATGATAAATCGTTCTATTTTCTTAACCCTGGTAATGTCCAAAACTTAAAAAGGATCATTTGAGTCATCTAGTATAACCTAAATATTAATTTTAAAATAAATTTGAATAATAGATAACCGTAATTGAATGAGATATGACTATTCTTTTTAAACACAATACATCAAAATATTTCTAAAAATCATTTAGGGTTAATCAAATTATATTTTAAAATTACATCGGAACAATCGTTAACGCTATTATTTATTATATTTTTTTAATTCTGGTTGTGTTCAAACCGTAAAAAACATCATTTGGCTATCTTGTGTATACGAAATAGTAAATTTAAATTATATTCAAATAATAGATAACAGTAATAGACTGAAATATGATTATTTTTTTAAAAAAGAATTCATAAGAAAAATTTAAAAAATAATTTACAGTACATCAAATGAACTTTAAAAATTAAATTGGAATCACATCGGACAATTCTATAATGATAAATCGTTCTATTTTCTTAACCCTGGTAATGTCCAAAACTTAAAAAGGATCATTTGAGTCATCTAGTATAACCTAAATTTTAATTTTAAAATAAATTTGAATAATAGCTAACCGTAATTGAATGAGATATGACTATTTTTTTTAAACACATTACATCAAAATATTTTTAAAAATCATTTAGGGTTAATCAAATTATATCTAAAAATTACATCGGAACAATCGTTAACGCTATTAGATATTACATTTTCTTAACTCTGGTTGTGTTCAAACCGTAAAGAACATCATTTGGCTATCTTGTATATGCGAAATAGTAAATTTAAATTATATTCGAATAATAGATAACAGTAATAGAGTGAGATATGATTATTTTTTTAAAAAAGAATTTATAAGAAAAATTTTAAAAATAATTTACAGTACATCAAATGAACTTTAAAAATTTAATTGGAATCAAATCGGACAATGCTATAAGGATTAAGTGTTCTATTTTCTTAACCCTGGTTATGTCTAAAACTTAAAAAGGATCATTTGGGACATCTTGTATAACCTAAATATTAATTTTAAAATAAATTTGAATAATAGATAACCGTAATTATGTGAGATATGACTATTTTTTTTAAACAGAATCCATCAAAATATTTAAAAAAAATCATTTAGGGTTAATTAAATTATATCTAAAAATTAAATTGGAACAATCGTTAACGCTATTATTTATTATATTTTCTTAATTCTGGTTGTGTTCAAACCATAAAGAACATCATTTGGTTATCTTGTATATGCGAAATAGTAAATTTAAATTATATTCGAATAATAGATAACAGTAATAGAGTGAGATATAATTATTTTTTTAAAAAACAATTCATAAGAAATATTTTAAAAATAATTTACAGTACATCAAATGAACTTTAAAAATTAAATTGGAATCAAATCGGACAATGCTATAAGGATTAAGTGTTCTATTTTCTTAACCCTGGTTATGTCTAAAACTTAAAAAGGATCATTTGGGTCATCTTGTATAACCTAAATATTAATTTTAAAATAAATTTGAATAATAGATAACCGTAATTGAGTGAGATATGACTATTTTTTTTAAACACATTACATCAAAATATTTTTAAAAATCATTTAGGGTTAATCAGATTATATCTAAAAATTACATCGGAACAATTGTTAACGCTATTAGATATTACATTTTCTTAACTCTGGTTGTGTTCAAACCGTAAAGAACATCATTTGGCTACCTTGTGTATGCGAAATAGTAAATTTAAATTATATTCGAATAATAGATAACAGTAATAGAGTGAGATATAATTATTTTTTTAAAAAACAATTCATAAGAAGAATTTTAAAAATAATTTACAGTACATCAAATGAACTTCAAAAATTAAATTGAAATCAAATCGGACAATGCTGTAATGATTAATTGTTCTATCTTCTTAACCCTGGTTATGTCCAAAACTTAAAAAGGATCATTTGGGTCGTCTTGTATAACCTAAATATTAATTTTAAAATAAATTTGAATAATAGATAACCGTAATTGAGTGATATATGACTATTTTTTTAAACACAATTCATCAAAATATTTTAAAAAAATCATTTAGGGTTAATCAAATTATATCTGAAAATTAAATCGGAACAATCGTTAACGCTATTAGTTACTATATTTTCTTAACTCTGGTTGTGTTCAAACCGTAAAAAACATCATTTGGCTATCTTGTATATGCGAAATAGTAAATTTAAATTATATTCGAATAATAGATAACAGTAATAGAGTGAGATATGATTATTTTTTTTTAAAACAATTCATAAGAAAAACTTTAAAAATAATTCACAGTACATCAAATGAACTTTAAAAATTAAATTGGAATCAAATCGGACAATGCTATAAGGATTAATTGTTCTATTTTCTTAACCCTGGTTATGTCCAAAACTTAAAAAGGCTCATTTGGGTCATCGTGTATAACCTAAATATTAATTTTAAAATAAATTTGAATAATAGATAACCGTAATTAAGTGAGATATGACTATATTTTTTAAACACAATCCATCAAAATAGGTATTTTTAAAAAATCATTTAGGGTTAATCAAATTATATCTAAAAATTAAATCGGAACAATCGTTAACGCTATTAGTTACTATATTTTCTTAACTCTGGTTGTGTTTAAACCGTAAAAAACATCATTTGGCTATCTTATATATGCGAAATAGTAAATTTAAATTATGTTCGAATAATAGATAACAGTAATAGAGTGAAATATGATTATTTTTTTAAAAAAGAATTCATAAGAAAAATTTAAAAAATATTTTACAGTACATCTAATGAACTTTAAAAATTAAATTGGAATCACATCGGACAATTCTATAATGATAAATCGTTCTATTTTCTTAACCCTGGTAATGTCCAAAGCTTAAAAAGGATCATTTGAGTCATCTAGTATAACCTAAATATTAATTTTAAAATAAATTTGAATAATAGATAACCGTAATTGAATGAGATATGACTATTCTTTTTAAACACAATACATCAAAATACTTCTAAAAATCATTTAGGGTTAATCAAATTATATCTTAAAATTACATTGGAACAATCGTTAACGCTATTATTTATTATATTTTTTTAATTCTGGTTGTGTTCAAACCGTAAAAAACATCATTTGGCTATCTTGTGTATGCGAAATAGTAAATTTAAATTATATTCGAATAATAGATAACAGTAATAGACTGAAATATGATTATTTTTTTAAAAAACAATTCATAAGAAAAAATTTAAAAATAATTCACAGTACATCAAATGAACTTCAAAAATTAAGTTGGAATCAAATCGGACAATGCTGTAATGATTAATTGTTCTATTTTCTTAACCCTGGTTATGTCCAAAACTTAAAAGGATCATTTGAGTCATCTAGTATAACCTAAATATTAATTTTAAAATAAATTTGAATAATAGATAACCGTAATTGAATGAGATATGACTATTCTTTTTAAACACAATACATCAAAATATTTCTAAAAATCATTTAGGGTTAATTAAATTATATCTTAAAATTACATCGGAACAATCGTTAACGCTATTATTTATTATATTTTTTTAATTCTGGTTGTGTTCAAACCGTAAAAAACATCATTTGGCTATCTTGTATATGCGAAATAGTAAATTTAAATTATATTCAAATAATAGATATTAGTAATAGAGTGAGATATAATTATTTTTTTTAAAAACAATTCATAAGAAAAATTTTAAAAATAATTCACAGTACATCAAATGAACCTCAAAAATTAAGTTGGAATCAAATCGGACATGGCTATAAGGATTAATTGTTTTATTTTCTTAACCCTGGTTATGTCCAAAACTTAAAAAGGCTCATTTGGGTCATCGTGTATAACCTAAATATTAATTTTAAAATAAATTTGAATAATAGATAACCGTAATTAAGTGAGATATGACTATATTTTTTTAACACAATCCATCAAAATAGGTATTTTTAAAAAATCATTTAGGGTTAATCAAATTATATCTAAAAATTAAATCGGAACAATCGTTAACGCTATTAGTTACTATATTTTCTTAACTCTGGTTGTGTTTAAACCGTAAAAAACATCATTTGGCTATCTTATATATGCGAAATAGTAAATTTAAATTATGTTCGAATAATAGATAACAGTAATAGAGTGAAATATGATTATTTTTTTAAAAAAGAATTCATAAGAAAAATTTAAAAAATATTTTACAGTACATCTAATGAACTTTAAAAATTAAATTGGAATCACATCGGACAATTCTATAATGATAAATCGTTCTATTTTCTTAACCCTGGTAATGTCCAAAGCTTAAAAAGGATCATTTGAGTCATCTAGTATAACCTAAATATTAATTTTAAAATAAATTTGAATAATAGATAACCGTAATTGAATGAGATATGACTATTCTTTTTAAACACAATACATCAAAATATTTCTAAAAATCGTTTAGGGTTAATCAAATTATATCTTAAAATTACATCGGAACAATCGTTAACGCTATTATTTATTATATTTTTTTAATTCTGGTTGTGTTCAAACCGTAAAAAACATCATTTGGCTATCTTGTGTATGCAAAATAGTAAATTTAAATTATATTCGAATAATAGATAACAGTAATAGACTGAAATATGATTATTTTTTTAAAAAACAATTTATAAAAAAAAATTTAAAAATAATTCACAGTACATCAAATGAACTTCAAAAATTAAGTTGGAATCAAATCGGACAATGCTGTAATGATTAATTGTTCTATTTTCTTAACCCTGGTTATGTCCAAAACTTAAAAGGATCATTTAAGTCATCTAGTATAACATAAATATTAATTTTAAAATAAATTTGAATAATAGATAACCGTAATTAAGTGAGATATGACTATTTTATTTAAACACAATCCATCAAAATATTTTTAAAAAATCATTTAGGGTTAATCAAATTATATCTAAAAATTTAATCGGAACAATCGTTAACGCAATTAGTTACTATATTTTCTTAACTCTGGTTGTGTTCAAACCGTAAAAAACATCATTTGGCTATCTTGTATATGCGAAATAGTAAATTTAAATTATATTCGAATAATAGATAACAGTAATAGAGTGAGATATGATTATTTTTTTAAAAAAGAATTTATAAGAAAAATTTTAAAAATAATTTACAGTACATCAAATGAACTTTTAAAATTAAATTGGAATCACATCGGACAACTCTATAATGATAAATCGTTCTAATTTCTTAACCCTGGTAATGTCCAAAACTTAAAAAGGATCATTTGAGTCATCTAGTATAACCTAAATATTAATTTTAAAATAAATTTGAATAATAGATAACCGTAATTGAATGAGATATGACTATTTTTTTTAAACACAATCCATCAAAATATTTAAAAAAAATCATTTAGGGTTAATCAACTTATATCTGAAAATTAAATCGGAACAATCGTTAACGCTATTATTTATTATATTTTTTTAATTCTGGTTGTGTCCAAACCGTAAAAAACATCATTTGGCTATCTTGTGTATGCGAAATGGTAAATTGAAATTATATTCGAATAATAGATAACAGTAATAGAGTGAAATACGATTATTTTTTTTAAAAAACAATTCATAAGAAAAATTTTAAAAATAATTTACAGTACATCAAATGAACTTCAAAAAATAAATTGGAATCAAATCGGACAATGCTATAATGATTAATCGTTCAATTTTCTTAACCCTTGTTATGCCCAAAACTTAAAAAGGATCATTTGGGTTATCTTGTATAACCTAAATATTAATTTTAAAATAAATTTGAATAATTGATAACCGTAATTGAGTGAGACATGACCATTTTTTTTAAATACAGTACATCAAAATATTTTTAAAAATCATTTAGGTTTAATCAAATTATATCTAAAAATTACATCGGAACAATCGTTAACGCTATTAGATATTACATTTTCTTAACTCTGGTTGTGTTCAAACCGTAAAAAACGTCATTTGGCTATCTTGTATATGCGAAATAGTAAATTTAAATTACATTCGAATAATAGATAACAGTAATAGAATGAGATATAATTATTTCTTTAAAAAACAATTCATAAGAAGAATTAAAAAAAAAAATTATTGTACATCAAATGAACTTCAAAAATTAAATTGGAATCAAATCGGACAATGCTATAAGGATTAATTGTTCTATTTTCTTAACCCTGGTTATGTCCAAAACTTAAAAGGATCATTTGAGTCATCTAGTATAACATAAATATTAATTTTAAAATAAATTTGAATAATAGATAACCGTAATTAAGTGAGATATGACTATTTTATTTAAACCCAATCCATCAAAATATTTTTAAAAAATCATTTAGGGTTAATCAAATTATATCTAAAAATTACATCGGAACAATCGTTAACGCTATTAGATATTATATTTTCTTAATTCTGGTTGTGTTCAAACCGTAAACAACATCATTTGGCTATATTGTATAAGTGAAATAGTAAATTTAAATTATATTCGAATATTAGATAACAGTAATAGAGTGAGATATGATTATTTTTTTAAAAAACAATTCATAAGAAAAATTTTAAAAATAATTTACAGTACATCAAATGAACTTCAAACATTAAATTGGAATCAAATCAGACAATGCTATAAGGATTAAGTATTCTATTTTCTTAACCCTGGTTATGTCCAAAACTTAAAAAGGCTCATTTGGGTCATCGTGTATAACCTAAATATTAATTTTAAAATAAATTTGAATAATAGATAATCGTAATTGAGTGAGATATGACTATTTCTTTTTAAACACAATATATCAAAATATTTTTAAAAATCATTTAGGTTTAATCAAATTATATCTAAAAATTACATCGGAACAATCGTTAACGCTATTAGATATTACATTTTCTTAACTCTGGTTGTGTTCAAACCGTAAAAAACGTCATTTGGCTATCTTGTATATGCGAAATAGTAAATTTAAATTACATTCGAATAATAGATAACAGTAATAGAATGAGATATAATTATTTCTTTAAAAAACAATTCATAAGAAGAATAAAAAACAAATTTACAGTACATCAAATGAACTTCAAAAATTAAATTGGAATCAAATCGGATAACGCTATAAGGATTAATTGTTCTATTTTTTTAACCCTGGTTATGTCCAAAACTTAAAAAGGATCATTTGGGTCATCTTGTATAACCTAAATATTAATTTCAATATAAATTTGAATAATAGATAACCGTAATTGAGTGAGATATGACTATTTTTTTTAAACACAATACATCAAAATATTTTTAAAAATCATTTAGGGTTAATCAAATTATATTCAAAAATTACATCGGAACAATCGTTAACGCTATTATTTATTATATTTGATTAATTCTGGTTGTGTTCAAACCGTAAAAAACATCATTTGGCTATCTTGTGTATGCGAAATAGTAAATTTAAATTATATTCGAATAATAGATAACAGTAATAGACTGAATTATGATTATTTTTTTAAAAAACAATTCATAAGAAAAAATTTAAAAATAATTAACAGTACATTAAATGAACTTCAAAAATTAAATTGGAATCAAATCGGACAATGCTGTAATGATTAATTTTTCTATTTTCTTAATCCTGGTTATGTCCAAAACTTAAAAAGGATCATTTGGGTCATCTTGTATAACCTAAATATTAATTTTAAAATAAATTTGAATAATAGATAACCGTAATTGAATGAGATATGACTATTCTTTTTAAACACAATACATCAAAATATTTCTAAAAATCATTTAATGTTAATCAAATTATATCTAAAAATTAAATTGGAACAATCGTTAACGCTATTAGTTACTATATTTTCTTAACTCTGGTTGTGTTTAAACCGTAAAAAAACATCATTTGGCTATCTTATATATGCGAAATAGAAAATTTAAATTATATTCGAATAATAGATAACAGTAATAGAGTGAGATATGATTATTTTTATAAAAAACAATTCATAAGAAAAATTTTAAAAATAATTTATAGTACATCAAATGAACTTTAAAAATTAAATTGGAATCAAATCGGACAATGCTATGAGGATTAAGTGTTCTATTTTCTTAACCCTGGTTATATCTAAAACTTAAAAAGGATCATTTGGGACATCTTGTATAACCTAAATATTAATTTTAAAATAATTTTGAATAATAGATAACCGTAATTGAATGAGATATGAGTATTTTTTTTAAACACAATACATCAAAATATTTTTAAAAATCATTTAGGGTAATCAAATTATATCTAAAAATTACATCGGAACAATCGTTAACGCTATTAGATATTACATTTTCTTAACTCTGGTTGTGTTCAAACAGTAAAGAACATCATTTGGCTATCTTGTATATGCGAAATAGTAAATTTAAATTATATTCGAATAATAGATAACAGTAATAGAATGAGATATAATTGTTTTTTTAAAAAACAATTCATAAGAAGAATTTTAAACATAATTTACAGTACATCAAATGAACTTTAAAAATTAAATTGGAATCAAATCGGACAATGCTATAAGGATTAAGTGTTCTATTTTCTTAACCCTGGTTATGTCTAAAACTTAAAAAGGATCATTTGGGACATCTTGTATAACCTAAATATTAATTTTAAAATAAATTTGAATAATAGATAACCGTAATTAAGTGAGATGTGACTATTTTTTTTAAACACAATCCATCAAAATATTTTTAAAAAATCATTTAGCGTTAATCAAATGATATCTAAAAATTAAATCGGAACAATCGTTAACGCTATTATTTATTATATTTTCTTAATTCTGGTTGTGTTCAAACCATAAAGAACATCATTTGGCTATCTTGTATATGCGAAATAGTAAATTTAAATTATATTCGAATAATAGATAACAGTAACAGACTGAGATCTAATTATTTTTTTAAAAAACAATTCATAAGAATAATTTTAAAAATAATTTACAGTACATTAAATGAACTTCAAAAATAAAATTGGAATCAAATCGGACAATGCTATAAGGATTAATTGTTCTATTTTCTTAACCCTGGTTATGTCCAAAACTTAAAAAGGATCATTTGGGTCATCTTGTATAACCTAAATATTAATTTTAAAATAATTTTGAATAATAGATAACCGTACTTGAATGAGATATGACTATTTTTTTTGAAACACAATACATCAAAATATTTTTAAAAATCATTTAGGGGTTAATCAAATTATATCTAAAAATTACATCGGAACAATCGTTAACGCTATTAGATATTACATTTTCTTAACTCTGGTTGTGTTCAAACCGTAAAGAACATCATTTGGCTATCTTGTATATGCGAAATAGTAAATTTAAATTATATTCGAATAATAGATAACAGTAATAGAATGAGATATAATTGTTTTTTTAAAAAACAATTCATAAGAAGAATTTTAAAAATAATTTATAGTACATCAAATGAACTTTAAAAATTAAATTGGAATCAAATCGGACAATGCTATAAGGATAAAGTGTTCTATTTTCTTAACCCTGGTTATGTCTAAAACTTAAAAAGGATCATTTGGGACATCTTGTATAACCTAAATATTAATTTTAAAATAAATTTGAATAATAGATAACCGTAATTAAGTGAGATGTGACTATTTTTTTAAACACAATCCATCAAAATATTTAAAAAAAATCATTTAGGGTTAATCAAATTATATCTAAAAATGAAATCGAAACAATCGTTAACGCAATTAGTTATTATATTTTCTTAATTCTGGTTGTGTTCAAACCGTAAAAAACATTATTTGGCTATCTTGTATATGCGAAATAGTAAATTTAAATTACATTCGAATAATAGATAACAGTAATAGAGTGAGATATAATTATTTTTTTAATAAACAATTCATAAGAAGAATTTTAAAAATAATTTACAGTGCATCAAATGAACTTCAAAAATTAAATTGGATTCAAAACGGACAATGCTATAAGGATTAATTGTTCTATTTTCTTAACCCTTGTTATGTCTAAAACTTATATAGGATCATTTGGGTCATCTTGTATCACCTAAATATTCATTTTAAAATAAATTTGAATAATAGATAACCGTAATTAAGTGAGACATGACTATTTTTTTTAAATACAGTACATCAAAATAATTTTAAAAATCATTTAGGGTTAATCAAATTATATCAAAAATTAAATTGAAATCATATCGGAACAAGAGCTATAGGTAATAGTAATCGATTTTCTTTATCCTGGTTATGCCCAATACTTAAAAAGGATCATTTGGGTTATCTTGTATAACCTAAATATTAATTTTAAAATAAATTTGAATAATAGATAACCGTAATTGAGTGAGACATGACTATTTTTTTTAAATACAATACATCAAAATATTTTTAAAAATCATTTAGGGTTAATCAAATTATATCTAAAAATTAATTTAAAATTAAATCGGAATAATCGTTAGCGCTATTAGTTATTATATTTTCTTAATTCTGGTTGTGTTCAAACCGTAAAAAACATCATTTGGCTATATTGTATAAGTGAAATAGTAAATTTAAATTATATTCGAATAATAAATAACAGTAATAGAGTGAGATATGATTATTTTTTTAAAAAACAATTCATAAGAAAAATTTTAAAATTAATTTACAGTACATCAAATTAACTTCAAAAATTAAATTGGAATCGAATCGGACAATGCTATAATGATTAATCGTTCAATTTTCTTAACCCTTGTTATGTCTAAAACTTATATAGGATCATTTGGGTCATCTTGTATCACCTAAATATTCATTTTAAAATAAATTTGAATAATAGATAACCGTAATTAAGTGAGACATGACTATTTTTTTTAAATACAGTACATCAAAATAATTTTAAAAATCATTTAGGGTTAATCAAATTATATCAAAAATTAAATTGAAATCATATCGGAACAAGAGCTATAGGTAATAGTAATCGATTTTCTTTATCCTGGTTATGCCCAATACTTAAAAAGGATCATTTGGGTTATCTTGTATAACCTAAATATTAATTTTAAAATAAATTTGAATAATAGATAACCGTAATTGAGTGAGACATGACTATTTTTTTTAAATACAATACATCAAAATATTTTTAAAAATCATTTAGGGTTAATCAAATTATATCTAAAAATTAATTTAAAATTAAATCGGAACAATCGTTAACGCTATTAGTTATTATATTTTCTTAACTCTGGTTGTGTTTAAACCGTAAAAAACATCATTTGGCAATCTTGTATATGCGAAATAGTAAATTTAAATTATATTCGAATAATAGATAACAGTAACAGAGTGAGATATAATTATTTTTTTAAAAAACAATTCATAAGAAAAATTTTAAAAATAATTTTTAGTACATTAAAGGAACTTTAAAAATTAAATTGGAATCAAATCAGAGAATGCTGTAATGATTAATTGTTCTATTTTCTTAACCCTGGTTATGTCCAAAACTTAAAAAGGATATTGGATCATCTTGTATAACCTAAATATTAATTTTAAAATAAATTTGAATAATAGATAACCGTAATTGAGTGAGATATGACTATTTTTTCTAAACACAATACATCAAAATATTTTTAAAAATCATTTAGGGTTAATCAAATTATATCTAAAAATTAATTTAAAATTAAATTGGAACAATCGTTAACGCTATTAGTTATTATATTTTCTTAATTCTGGTTGTGTTCAAAAAAACATCATTTGGCTATCTTGTATATGCGAAATAGAAAATTTAAATTATATTTGAATAATAAGTAACAGTAATTGAGTGAGATATGATTATTTCTTTAAAAACAATTCATAAGAAAAATTTTAAAAATAATTTTCAGTACATTAAATGAACTTCAAAAATTAAATTGGAATCAAATCGGAGAATGCTGTAATGATTAATTGTTCTATTTTCTTAACCCTGGTTATGTACAAAACTTAAAAAGGATCATTGGATCATCTTGTATAACCTAAATATTAATTTTAAAATAAATTTGAATAATAGATAACCGTAATTGACTGAGATATGACTATTTTTTTTTAACACAATCCATCAAAATATTTTTAAAATCATTTAGGGCTAATCAAATTATATCTAAAAATTACATCGGAACAATCGTTAACGCTATTAGATATTACATTTTCTTAACTCTGGTTGTGTTCAAACCGTAAAAAACGTCATTTGGCTATCTTGTATATGCGAAATAGTAAATTTAAATTACATTCGAATAATAGATAACAGTAATAGAGTGAGATATAATTATTTTTTTAATAAGCAATTCATAAGAAGAATTTTAAAAATAATTTACAGTGCATCAAATGAACTTTAAAAATTAAATTGGAATCAAATCGGACAATGCTATGAGGATTAAGTGTTCTATTTTCTTAACCCTGGTTATGTCTAAAACTTAAAAAGGATCATTTGGGACATCTTGTATAACCTAAATATTAATTTTAAAATAAATTTGAATAATAGATAACCGTAATTAAGTGAGATGTGACTATTTTTTTTAAACACAATACATCAAAATATTTTTAAAAATCATTTAGGGTTAATCAAATTATATCTAAAAATTACATCGGAACAATCGTTAACGCTATTAGATATTACATTTTCTTAACTCTGGTTGTGTTCAAACCGTAAAGAACATCATTTGGCTATCTTGTATATGCGAAATAGTAAATTTAAATTATATTCGAATAATAGATAACAGTAATAGAGTGAGATATAATTATTTTTTTTAAAAATAATTCATAAGAAGAATTTTAAAAATAATTTACAGTACATCAAATGAACTTTAAAAATTAAATTGGAATCAAATCGGACAATGCTATAAGGATTAATTGTTCTATTTTCTTAACCCTGGTTATGTCCAAAACTTAAAAAGAATCATTTGAGTCATCTTGTAAAACCCAAATATCAATTTTAAAATAAATTTGAATAATAGATTACCGTAATTGAGTGAGATATGACATTTTTTTAAAACACAATACATCAAAATATTTTTAAAAAATCATTTAGCGTTAATCAAATGATATCTAAAAATTAAATCGGAACAATCGTTAACGCTATTATTTATTATATTTTCTTATTTCTGGTTGTGTTCAAAACCATAAAGATCATCATTTGGCTATCTTGTCTATGCGAAATAGTAAATTTAAATTATATTCGAAAAATAGATAACAGAAATAGAGTGAGATATAATTATTTTTTTAAAAAACAATTCATAAGAAGAATTTTAAAAATAATTTACAGTACATCAAATGAACTTTAAAAATTAAATTGGAATCAAATCGGACAATGCTGTAATGATTAATTGTTCTATTTTCTTAACCCTGTTTATGTCCAAAACTTAAAAAGGATCATTTGGGTCATCTTGTATAACCTAAATATTAATTTTAAAATAAATTTGAATAATAGATAACCGTAATTGAGTGAGATATTACTATTTTTTTTTAACACAATGCATCAAAATATTTTTAAAAAATCATTTAGCGTTAATCAAATGATATCTAAAAATTACATCGGACCAATCGTTAACGCTATTATTTATTATATTTTTTTAATTCTGGTTGTGTTCAAACCGTAAAAAACATCATTTGGCTATCTTGTGTATGCGAAATAGTAAATTTAAATTATAATCGAATAATAGATAACAGTAATAGAGTGAAAAATGATTATTTTTTTAAAAAACAATTCATAAGAAAAAATTTAAATATAATTAACAGTACATTAAATGAACTTCAAAAATTAAATTGGAATCAAATCGGACAATGCTGTAATGATTAATTGTTCTATTTTCTTAACCCTGGTTATGTCCAAAACTTAAAAAGGATCATTTGGGTCATCTTGTATAACCTAAATATTAATTTTAAAATAAATTTGAATAATAGATAACCGTAATTGAGTGAGACATGACTGTTTTTTTTAAATACAGTACATCAAAATATTTTTAAAAATCATTTAGGGTTAATCAAATTATATCTAAAAATTAAATCGGAACAATCGTTAACGCTATTATTTATTATATTTTCTTAATTCTGGTTGTGTTCAAAACCATAAAGAACATCATTTGGCTATCTTGTATATGCGACACAGTAAATTAAAATTATATTCGAATAATAGATAACAGAAATAGAGTGAGATATAATTATTTTTTTAAAAAACAATTCATAAGAAGAATTTTAAAAATAATTTACAGTACATCAAATGAACTTTAAAACTTAAATTGGAATCAAATCGGACAATGCTATAAGGATTAAGTGTTCTATTTTCTTAACCCTGGTTATGTCCAAAACTTAAAAAGGCTCATTTGGGTCATCTTGTATAACCTAAATATTAATTTTAAAATAAATTTGAATAATAGATAACCGTAATTGAATGAGATATGACTATTTTTTTTAAACACATTACATCAAAATATTTTTAAAAATCATTTAGGGTTAATCAAATTATATCTAAAAATTACATCGGAACAATCGTTAACGCTATTAGTTACTATATTTTCTTAACTCTGGTTGTGTTCAAACCGTAAAGAACATCATTTGGCTATCTTGTATATGCGAAATAGTAAATTTAAATTATATTCGAATAATAGATAACAGTAATAGAGTGAGATATAATTATTTTTTTAAAAAATAATTCATAAGAAGAATTTTAAAAATAATTTACAGTACATCAAATGAACTTTAAAAATTAAATTGGAATCAAATCGGAAAATGCTGTAATGATTAATTGTTCTATTTTCTTAACCCTGGTTATGTCCAAAACTTAAAAAGGCTCATTTGGGTCATCGTGTACAACCTAAATATTAATTTTAAAATAAATTTGAATAATAGATAATCGTAATTGAGTGAGATATGACTATTTCTTTTTAAACACAATATATCAAAATATTTTTAAAAATCATTTAGGTTTAATCAAATTATATCTAAAAATTAAATCGGAACAATCGTTAACGCTATTATTTATTATATTTTCTTATTTCTGGTTGTGTTCAAAACCATAAAGATCATCATTTGGCTATCTTGTCTATGCGAAATAGTAAATTTAAATTATATTCGAATAATAGATAACAGTAATAGAGTGAGATATGACTATTTTTTTAAAAAACAATTCATAAGGAAAATTTTAAAAATAATTTACAGTACATCAAATGAACTTCAAAAATTAAATTGGAATCAAATCAGATAATGCTATAATGATTAATCGTTCAATTTTCTTAACCCTTAATATGTCCAAAACTTATATAGGATCATTTGGGTCATCTTGTATCACCTAAATATTAATTTTAAAATAAATTTGAATAATAGATAACCGTAATTGAGTGAGATATGACTATTTTTTTTAAACACAATCCATCAAAATATTTTTAAAAAATCATTTAGGGTTAATCAAATTATATCTGAAAATTAAATCGGAACAATCGTTAACGCCATTATTTATTATATTTTCTTATTTCTGGTTGTGTTCAAAACCATAAAGATCATCATTTGGCTATCTTGTCTATGCGAAATAGTAAATTTAAATTATATTCGAATAATAGATAACAGTAATAGATGAGATATGATTATTTTTTTAAAAAAATATTCATAAGAAAAATTTTTAAAATAATTTACAGTACATTAAATGAACTTCAAAAATTAAATTGGAATCAAATTGGAAAATGCTGTAATGATTAATTGTTCTATTTTCTTAACCCTGGTAATGTCCAAAACTTAAAAAGGATCATTTGAGTCATCTAGTATAACCTAAATATTAATTTTAAAATAAATTTGAATAATAGATAACCGTAATTGAATGAGATATGACTATTTTTTTTAAACACATTACATCAAAATATTTTTAAAAATCATTTAGGGTTAATCAAATTATATCTAAAAATTACATCGGAACAATCGTTAACGCTATTAGATATTACATTTTCTTAACTCTGGTTGTGTTCAAACTGTAAAGAACATCATTTGGCTATCTTGTATATGCGAAATAGTAAATTTAAATTATATTCGAATAATAGATAACAGTAGTAGAGTGAGATATAATTATTTTTTTAAAAAACAATTCATAAGAAGAATTTTAAAAATAATTTACAGTACATCAAATGAACTTTAAAAATTAAATTGGAATCAAATCGGACAATGCTATAAGGATTAAATGTTCTATTTTCTTAACCCTGCGTATGTCTAAAACTTAAAAAGGATCATTTGGGACATCTTGTATAACCTAAATATTAATTTTAAAATAAATTTGAATAATAGATAACCGTAATTAAGTGAGATATGACTATTTTTTTTAAACACAATCCATCAAAATATTTTTTAAAAATCATTTAGGGTTAATCAAATTATATCTAAAAATTACATCGAAAAAATCGTTAACGCAATTAGTTATTATATTTTCTTAATTCTGGTTGTGTTCAAACCGTAAAAAACATCATTTGGCTCTCTTATATATGCGAAATAGTAAATTTAAATTATATTCGAATAATAGATAACAGTAATAGATGAGATATGATTATTTTTTTAAAAAAATATTCATAAGAAAAATTTTTAAAATAATTTACAGTTCATTAAATGAACTTCAAAAATTAAATTGGAATCAAATCGGAAAATGCTGTAATGATTAATTGTTCTATTTTCTTAACCCTGGTAATGTCCAAAACTTAAAAAGGATCATTTGAGTCATCTAGTATAACCTAAATATTAATTTTAAAATAAATTTGAATAATAGATAACCGTAATTAAGTGAGATATGACTATTTTTTTTAAACACAATCCATCAAAATATTTTTAAAAATCATTTAGGGTTAATCAAATTATATCTAAAAATTACATCGGAACAATCGTTAACGCTATTAGATATTACATTTTCTTAACTCTGGTTGTGTTCAAACCGTAAAGAACATCATTTGGCTATCTTGTATATGCGAAATAGTAAATTTAAATTATATTCGAATAATAGATAACAGTAATAGAGTGAGATATAATTATTTTTTTAAAAAACAATTCATAAGAAGAAGTTTAAAAATAATTTACAGTACATCAAATGAACTTTAAAAATTAAATTGGAATCAAATCGGACAATGCTATAAGGATTAAGTGTTCTATTTTCTTAACCCTGGTTATGTCTAAAACTTAAAAAGGATCATTTGGGACATCTTGTATAACCTAAATATTAATTTTAAAATAAATTTGAATAATAGATAACCGTAATTAAGTGAGATATGACTATTTTTTTTAAACACAATCCATCAAAATATTTTTTAAAAATCATTTAGGGTTAATCAAATTATATCTAAAAATTAAATCGGAACAATCGTTAACGCTATTAGTTACTATATTTTCTTAACTCTGGTTGTGTTCAAACCGTAAAAAACATCATTTGGCTATCTTATATATGCGAAATAGAAAATTTAAATTATATTCGAATAATAGATAACAGTAATAGAGTGAGATATGATTATTTTTTTAAAAAACAATTCATAAGAAAAATTTAAGAAATAATTTATAGTACATCAAATGAACTTTAAAAATTAAATTGGAATCAAATCGGACAATGCTATAAGGATTAATTATTCTATTTTCTTAACCCTGATTATGTCCAAAACTTAAAAAGGCTCATTTGGGTCATCTTGTATAATCTAAATATTAATTTTAAAATAAATTTGAATAATAGAAAACCGTAATTGAGTGAGATATGACTATTTTTTTTTAAACACATACATCAAAATATTTTTAAAAATCATTTAGGGTTAATTATATTATATCTAAAAATTAAATTAAAATTAAATCGAAACAATCGTTAACGCAATTAGTTATTATATTTTCTTAATTCTGGTTGTGTTCAAACCGTAAAAAACATCATTTGGCTATCTTGTATATGCGTAATAGTAAATTTAAATTATATTCGAATAATAGATAACAGTAATAGATGAGATATGATTATTTTTTTAAAAAACAATTCATAAGAAAATTTTTTTTAAATAATTTACAGTACATTAAATGAACTTCAAAAATTAAATTAGAATCAAATCGGACAATGCTGTAATGATTAATTGTTCTATTTTCTTAACCCTGGTTATGTCCAAAACTTAAAAAGGATCATTTGGGTCATCTTGTATAACCTAAATATTAATTTTAAAATAAATTTGAATAATAGATAACCGTAATTGAGTAAGATATGACTACTGTTTAAAAACACAATACATCAATATATTTTTAATAATCATTTAGGTTAATCAAATTATATCTACAAATTGAATTAAAATTAAATCGGAACAGTCGCTAACGCCATTAGTTATTATATTTTCTTAACTCGGGTTGTGTTCAAACCGTAAAAAACATCATTTGGCTATCTTGTGTATGCGAAATAGTAAATTTAAATTATATTCGAATAATAGATAACAGTAATAGAGTGAAAAATGATTATTTTTTTAAAAAACAATTCATAAGAAAAAATTTAAATATAATTAACAGTACATTAAATGAACTTCAAAAATTAAATTGGAATCAAATCGGACAATGCTGTAATGATTAATTGTTCTATTTTCTTAACCCTGGTTATGTCCAAAACTTAAAAAGGATCATTTGGGTCATCTTGTATAACCTAAATATTAATTTTAAAATAAATTTGAATAATAGATAACCGTAATTGAGTGAGACATGACTATTTTTTTTAAATACAGTACTTCAAAATATTTTTAAAAATCATTTAGGGTTAATCAAATTATATCTAAAAATTAAATCGGAACAATCGTTAACGCTATTATTTATTATATTTTCTTAATTCTGGTTGTGTTCAAAACCATAAAGAACATCATTTGGCTATCTTGTATATGCGACACAGTAAATTTAAATTATATTCGAATAATAGATAACAGAAATAGAGTGAGATATAATTATTTTTTTAAAAAACAATTCATAAGAAGAATTTTAAAAATAATTTACAGTACATCAAATGAACTTTAAAACTTAAATTGGAATCAAATCGGACAATGCTATAAGGATTAAGTGTTCTATTTTCTTAACCCTGGTTATGTCCAAAACTTAAAAAGGCTCATTTGGGTCATCTTGTATAACCTAAATATTAATTTTAAAATAAATTTGAATAATAGATAACCGTAATTAAGTGAGATATGACTATTTTTTTTAAACACAATCCATCAAAATATTTTTTAAAAATCATTTAGGGTTAATCAAATTATATCTAAAAATTAAATCGGAACAATCGTTAACGCTATTAGTTACTATATTTTCTTAACTCTGGTTGTGTTCAAACCGTAAAAAACATCATTTGGCTATCTTATATATGCGAAATAGAAAATTTAAATTATATTCGAATAATAGATAACAGTAATAGAGTGAGATATGATTATTTTTTTAAAAAACAATTCATAAGAAAAATTTAAAAAATAATTTATAGTACATCAAATGAACTTCAAAAATTAAATTGGAATGAAATCGGACAATGCTATAATGATTAATTGTTCTATTTTCTTAACCTGGTTATGTCCAAAACTTAAAAAGGATCATTTGGGACATCTTGTATAACCTAAATATTAATTTTAAAATAAATTTGAATAATAGATAACCGTAATTGAGTGAGATATGACAATTTTTTTTAAACACAATACATCAAAATATTTTTAAAAATCATTTGGGTTTAAACAAATTATATCTAAAAATTGAATTAAAATTTAATCGGAACAGTCCCTAACGCTATCAGGTATTATATTTTCTTAACTCTGGTTGTGTTCAAATCGTAAAAAACATCCTTTGGCTATATTATATATCCAAAATAGTAAATTTAAATTATATTCGAATAATAGATAACAGTAATAGAATGAGATATGAGTATTTTTTTAAAAAACAATTCATAAGAAAAATTTTAAAAATAATTTACAGTACATCAAATGAACTTCAAAAATTAAATTGGAATCAAATCGGACAATGCTATAATGATTAATCGTTCAATTTTCTTAACCCTTGTTATGTCCAAAACTTAAAAAGGATCATTTGGGTCATCTTGTATAACCTAAATATTCATTTTAAAATAAATTTGAATAATAGATAACCGTAATTAAGTGAGACATGACTATTTTTTTTAAATACAATACATCAAAATATTTTTAAAAATTATTTAGGGTTAATCAAATTATATCTAAAAATTAATTTAAAATTAAATCGGAACAATCGTTAACGCTATTAGTTAATATATTTTCTTAATTCTGGTTGTGTTCAAACAGTAAAAAACATCATTTGGCTATCTTTTATATCCGACATAGTAAATTTAAATTATATTCGAATAATAGATAACAGTAATAGAGTGAGATATAATTATTTTTTTAAAAAACAATCCATAAGAAAAATTTTAAAAATAATTTACAGTACATTAAATGAACTTCAAAAATTAAATTGGAGTCAAATCGGACAATGTTATAATGATTAATTGTTCTATTTTCTTAATCCTGGTTATGTCCAAAACTTAAAGAGGATTATTTGGGTCATCTTTTATAACCTAAATATTAAATTTAAAATAAATTTGAATAATAGATAAGCGTAATTAAGTGAGATATGACTATTTTTTTCAAACAAAATACATTAAAATATTTTTAAAAATCATTTTGTGTTAATCAAATTATATCTTAAAATTAAATCGGAACACTTGTTAACGCTATTATTTATTATATTTTTTTAATTCTGGTTGTGTTCAAACCGTAAAAAACATCATTTGGCTATCTTGTATATGCGAAATAGAAAATTTAAATTATATTCGAATAATAGATAACAGTAATTGAGTGAGATATGATTATTTCTTTAAAAAACAATTCATAAGAAAAATTTTAAAAATAATTTTCAGTACATTAAACGAACTTCAAAAATTAAATTGGAATCAAATCGGAGAATGCTGTAATGATTAATTGTTCTATTTTCTTAACCCTAGTTATGTCCAAAACTTTAAAAGGATCATTTGGATCATCTTGTATAACCTAAATATTAATTTTAAAATAAATTTGAATAATAGATAACCGTAATTGTGTGAGATATGACTATTTTTTTTTTTAACAATCCATCAAAATATTTTTAAAAATCATTTAGTGTTAATTAAATTATATCTAAAAATTATTTTAAAATTAAATCGGAACAATCGTTAACGCTATTAGTTATTATATTTTCTTAATTCTGGTTGTGTTCAAACCGTAAAAAACATCATTTGGCTATCTTGTATATGCGAAATAGTAAATTTAAATTATATTCGAATAATAGATAACAGTAATAGAGTGAGATATAATTATTTTTTTAAAAAACAATTCATAAGAAAAATTTTAAAAATAATTTACAGTACATTAAATGAACTTCAAAAATTAAATTGGAGTCAAATCGGACAATGCTATAATGATTAATTGTTCTATTTTCTTAACCCTGGTTATGTCCAAAACTTAAAGAGGATTATTTGGGTCATCTTTTATAAGCTAAATATTAATTTTAAAATAAATTTGAATAATAGATAACCGTAATTAAATGAGATATGACTATTTTTTTTAAACACAATACAATAAAATATTTTTAAAAATCATTTAGTGTTAATCAAATTATATCTAAAAATTAAAACGGAACAATTGTTTACGTTATTTTCAATTTCGTGTTTGTGACCCAATATCTTCAATATTGCGGAGGGTTGTTGGGTGGCGTCAGAAATAAAACAGAAACCTGTTTACCTAAATGTCGGTTTTAATCAAGTAATCACGGAAAAATAGTTTTCATTGCATTTTCGAATATTCGAATAATAGATAACAGTAATAGAGTGAGATATAATTATTTTTTTAAAAAACAATTCATAAAAAAAATTTAAAAAATAATTTACAGTACATTAAATGACCTTCAAAAATTAAATTGGAGTCAAATTCGACAAAGTCGAAACGTCGACATTTAGGTAAACAGGTTTCTGTTTTATTTCTGACCCCACCCAACAACCCTCCGCAAAATTG
Source organism: Anthonomus grandis grandis (assembly GCF_022605725.1). Classification (NCBI taxonomy): domain Eukaryota; kingdom Metazoa; phylum Arthropoda; class Insecta; order Coleoptera; family Curculionidae; genus Anthonomus; species Anthonomus grandis. The sequence continues at coordinate 25,955,036 of NC_065558.1, forward strand.
TTTACGTTATTATTTATTATATTTTTTTAATTCTGGTTGTGTTCAAACCGTAAAAAACATTATTTGGCTATCTTGTATATGCGAAATAGAAAATTTAAATTATATTCGAATAATAGATAACAGTAATTGAGTGAGATAGAGGAGATATTATGGCCACCTTGCAGCTCTTAGTCAGTAAAACTAACGAGTTAAATCAAAAAGTCGATCTCCTGTTAAACGAAAACCAGAATTTGAAACGTGAAATTGCCAGCCTGAAGGAATGTAAGCCGTCAACAGCCCCATCAAGTGTGAACTTCAAGTTGTCATATGCTGCAGCAATAGGCACCAAAAATGATAGCAAAGTTTTGGTTGTAAAGCAAAAGTGTCCGGAGAAAGATGTAAAGCAAGTGAAGGAGGATTTGAGAAAGAAAGTCAATCCTAGTGTTATTGGAGCCGTTTTATCTCTAGGAAAAGCAACCAAAAGTGGCGGCGTTATCATTAAGTGTGGCAATGAGAAGGAGCTAACTTCGATACAGTCGCAGATCCAGAGCAACATGGGTGACAACTACAGTGTTGAGGTACCAAAACTTTTAGAGCACAGGATTAAGGTGGTGGGCATTAATGAGTCTGAGTACAACCTATCAGATAATGAAATTTTGGCCAAAATAAAGAGTCAAAATAATGTTCCAGAATCATCAAACCGAAAAATTCAAATTGTCAGAAAAACTAAAATCGTAAACAAAAAGTTCAATATGATCTTGGAAGTTGATGCTACCACGTATGCAGTGTTTATTGAAAAGGAGAAGATGAACATTGGTTGGAACCGTTGTCCTGTCTTCAACGAATATGGTATCCGAAGGTGTTTCAAGTGCTGTCGGTATGGTCATTTACTGAAAGAGTGTAAAGAAAATAAAGTGTGTGCAAAGTGTAGTGGATCCCATGATGTTAAAGAATGTAATGTAAGTAGCGTTAAGTGTATCAATAGTGTAGTATCTAATGAAAAGTATGGTCTTAGGCTAAACGTCAATCACGTTTCTTGGGATGTAACTAGTTGTGATTCCTATAAGCGAATTGAAGAGTTACAAAGGAATAAATATATTAAGTAGCAATTAGACCTAAATATTGCACTTAACACCAACATTGTTTATTTTAATTGCCAAGGTTATCTAAACAACAAAGATAACATTATTTTTCTAGTAAATGACTGGAGGCCTAAGATCTTGCTTTTGAGTGAGACTCACGTAACCCCGGTTATTGAGCCATGTGAGTTGATTATTGATGGGTACAATTTGGAGCAATGCACTAGTAACAACAGTAGAACAGGTGGGGTCTTGGCCCTTATTAGAAACGATATTAGATATAAGGTGGAGTCTGTATTGTCTATTGATTATTATGTCTGGTTGTTGTCTTTTGAGCTATCTATGGGTGGAGGTAAATATTTGTGCTCTGTTTTGTACCATTCGCCTCAGAAACAAGATGCCAAATTTATAGAGTTTTTTGGGGGATATTTAGAGCAAGTTAGTGGATTTAATGGCACCAACATTATCCTTGGGGATTTTAATTTTGATTTATTAAAAAACAATTTTTATAGTAACAAATTATTAAGTATCATTTATACCAATGCGTTTAGTCAAATAATTAAGACTCCAACTAGAATAGTCCAAAGAAGTCAGACTCTGATCGATTATTTAATTTCAAATGACAAATCTCTCTCGCATAAAGTCCATCAAACTCCTAAAATTAGTGACCATTCTATTATATCAATTTCTATGGATCAATCGAAGGAACATCCAATGGATCTAGTAAGTTATACTAGGTCTTTTAAGACCTACAAATGCCATAAACTTCAGGAAGAACTGCTTACATGCAATTGGAATAGAAATAGTTCAGATGTTGGCTTACTAGTTAATACTTTTGTCAGAGATATTAGAACAATTCTTGACAGTATGTGCCCACGGATTAAAATTGTGCAAAAACAGAAATATGCCCATAAAAAATGGATAACTCAAGATATAAGGGAGCAAATGCAGGAAAGGGATCGATTATATAAAAGGGCTGCCATAGAAAACAACGACAACGTTTGGAATGAATATAAAGCTATAAGAAATAACATAGTAAGCAAGATAAGAGTAGAAAAGGATACATTTTTTGCGAATACCATAGATCTAAATAAAAATAATCAAAAAGAACTCTGGAAAAATCTGAAGACGCTTTTGCCAGGAAAAACCAAAACATGCCTAATGAAATAAAGTTTGAAAATGAAATCATTACACAGGAGGATGATATTGCACATAGATTTAATAATTATTTCGTGAATAGTATTGATCTTATTCTTGCAGATATTTCACCAGTAGCAAATGGCCAAACATATTTCATTGAACCACCTTCAGTCCAGAAAACCTTGACACAATTTAATAAAGTTTCGATGACTAAAATGAAGGAAATACTTAAAAAACTAAAAAACGTTGGTGGTGGGGAGAGTGGCATCTCTAAGCAGGTTCTTTGCGATGTTGCTTATGTTGTGGGTGATCGTCTTTTGGATATTATCAATACATCCTTAAGTACTGGGATTTTTCCGCAAGCCTGGAAACTTTCTACTGTTGTTCCTGTTCCAAAAGTGCAAAACACTAAATTGTGTAATGAATTTCTGCCAATTAACACCGTACCTATTTATGAGAGCTTCTTGAAGTATGTGTTAAGGAACAGCTACTCGAACATTGTAATATAAATAAAATAGTTGTGCCTAATCAATCCTTGATTGATTAGGCACAATCATCAGCCCTTGACTCTGATAATCTAGTACTTGCTGTATTTTTGGATTTTAAGAGAGCGTTTGAAACCGTGAGTAGTGAAATGTTAATTAGGAAATTAGAACGGTTAGGCCTTAAACATAATGTATTGAAGTGGTTTCAATCTTATCTAAGTGGTAGAGTTCAGCGAGTCATGTACAAAAATAGTTCATCTGAAAGTGTTAATGTAAACCATGGTGTACCGCAGGGAACGGTCTTGGGCCCCTTGCTATTTTTATTGTATGTCAACGATATGGTGGAGGTAGTGCGGGGGTGTAATGTGGTGTTGTTTGCGGACGATACAATGTTATATGTGGTGGGTAAAGACATTCATCAACTGCAACAGGTCATGAACGTTGAACTCAATAACTTATTCATCTGGCTCTGTAGAAATAAACTAAGTTTAAATGCAAGTAAATCCAAGTTTTGTATATTTGGCAAGAGATCTAGATTAAGTTCTATAGACATGGGCAATGTACAGATTTCTGTGAATGGGGAAAGTATTTTGTACGACAAAGAAATTAAATATTTGGGAACAATTTTCGATGCCAATCTGAATTTCCATGCTCATGCAGATTATGTAATGAGAAAATTTTCAAAAAAAGTTGGATTTATCACAAGAATTGGAAAAAATTTGTCAATGTACATCAAATTAAAACTTTACAACGCCATTGCTCTTCCTCATTTACAGTTCTGTTCAACATTATTGTTTAACTTGCCACAGTATAGAATTGACCAACTGGAAAGAATTTAAAATAGAGCTATGAGACTGATTCTAAATTGTAACCGTTACACGCCTGTTATCTCTATGTTGGGTGTCCTAGATATGTTGTCTGTACATCAAAGAATTTTGTATAATGTTTATTTGTTTATTTTTAAATTAAAACATCAGATGCTCCCCGATTATATTTGTAATAAATTAAAAGTTTTTGGAGATATACATAACTATAATACGAGAAATCGTATAGACTTCATACTAGTCGACAGATGTAACACAACCCAAATAATTCAGTTCTATACAAAGGTTTAATACTATCTAACAACTTGCCTGCTAACATCAAAAATTGTATAACTTTAAATCAATTCAGAGGGCTCTTGAGAAAATTTATTATGAATAAGTAAAATTGTGTTTGTTATTTTATTTTAATTATGTAGTTTATTATTAAGTTTTACTATAGTATGCATTGTTTCCGCTCCAATCATCATCTTGATTGTTGGTTTCTGGATCTGTTGACTGGGTATTTTTGGGCCAACCGGGATACTGGTTACAGCTTCTTGGAACTACCGAAGCCTTTCTAAGTATTACACGGGGGGACCAATGTGTCTAGTCGGCAAGGTCAACCAAGTTCCAAATGTGTGTCATCGGCTGATTGCAACCGAACCGACTCGATCAACCTGAGTCGACATTATTTTTATTACTATAAGGCAAACAATAATTAACTGTGCTTTTAATAAGTAGGGCAAGGAAATAATGTTTAGGTTAAGTCTAGTTTTAATTTATGGTCTACCTCTGACAGGATATTTCTGGAACCGGGATGCTGTTTCTGGATTACCGAGACCATCCATGTACAAACTGGAGTGTCCTGATACAGTTATAGCCAATTTACACTTTTAGTTTATTTTTCATTTATGTTTTTATTGAATGTAGCTTCTTGCTAAATAAATATATTATTTATTTATTTATTAAGATATGGTTATTTCTTTAAAAAACAATTCATAAGAAAAATTTTAAAAATAATTTTCAGTACATTAAATGAACTTCAAAAATTAAATTGGAATCAAATCGGAGAATGCTGTAATGATTAATTGTTCTATTTTCTTAACCCTAGTTATGTCCAAAACTTAAAAAGGATCATTTGGATCATTTTGTATAACCTAGATATTAATTTTAAAATAAATTTGAATAATAGAAACTACGGTTTGAATTGAACTATTTTTTTTGAACACAATCCATCAAAATATTTTTAAAAATCATTTAGGGTTAATCAAATTATATCTAAAAATTACATCGGAACAATCGTTAACGCTATTAGATATTACATTTTCTTAACTCTGGTTGTGTTCAAACCGTAAAAAACGTCATTTGGCTATCTTGTATATGCTAAATAGTAAATTTAAATTATATTCGAATAATAGATAACAGTAATTGAGTGAGCTATTAGTGATTATAGTTTCTTAACTCTGGTTGTGTTCAAACCGTAAAAAACATCATTTGGCTATCTTGTATATGCCAAATATTAAATTTAAATTATATTCGAATAATAGATAATAGTAATAGAGTGAGATATAATTATTTTTTTTTAAACAATTCATAAGAAGAATTTTAAAAATAATTTACAGTACATCAAATGAACTTCAAAAATCAAATTGGAATCAAATCGGACAATGCTATAATGATTAATTGTTCTATTTTCTTAACCCTGGTTATGTCCAAAACTTAAAAAGGATCATTTGGGTCATCTTGTATAACCTAAATATTAATTTTAAAATAAATTTGAATAATAGATAACCGTAGTTGAGTGAGACATGATTATTTTTTTAAAAAACAATTCATAAACAAATTTTAAAAATAATTAACAGTACATTAAATGAACTTCAAAAATTAAATTGGAATCAAATCGGACAATGCTGTAATGATTAATTGTTCTATTTTCTTAACCCTGGTTATGTCCAATACTTAAAAAGGATCATTTGGGTCATCTTGTATAACCTAAATATTAATTTTAAAATAAATTTGAAAAATAGATAACCGTAATTGAGTGAGATATGACCATTTATTTTTTAAACATAATAAATCAAAATATTTTTAAAAATCATTTAGTGTTAATCAAATTATCTGAATACATTAAATCGGAACAATCGTTAACGCTATTAGTTACTATATTTTCTTAACTCTGGTTGTGTTTAAACCGTAAAAAAACATCATTTGGCTATCTTGTATATGCGAAATAGTAAATTTAAATTAGATTCGAATAATAGATAATAGTAATAGAGTGAGATATAATTATTTTTTTAAAAAACAATTCATAAGAAAAATATTAATAATAATTTACAGTACATCAAATGAACTTCAAAAATTAAATTGGAATCAAATCGGACAATGCTATAAGGATTAATTGTTCTATTTTCTTAACTCTGGTTATGTCTAAAACTTAAAAAGGATCATTTGGGTCAGATTGTATAACCTAAATATTAATTTTAAAATAAATTTGAATAATAGATAACCGTAATTGAGTGAGATATGACTATTTTTTTTAAACACAATACATCAAAATATTTTTAAAAATCTAATTAAATTAAAAAATTAAATTAAAATTAAATCGGAACAATCGTTAACGCTATTAGTGATTATAGTTTCTTAACTCTGGTTGTGTTCAAACCGTAAAAAACATCATTTGGCTATCTTGTATATGCGAAATAGTAAATTTAAATTATATTCGAATAATAGATAATAGTAATAGAGTGAGATATAATTATTTTTTTAAAAAACAATTAATAAGAAGAATTTTAAAAATAATTTACAGTACATCAAATGAACTTCAAAAATCAAATTGGAATCAAATCGGACAATGCTATAATGATTAATTGTTCTATTTTCTTAACCCTGGTTATGTCCAAAACTTAAAAAGGATCATTTGGGTCATCTTGTATAACCTAAATATAAATTTTAAAATAAATTTGAATAATAGATAACCGTAATTGAGTGAGATATGAAATTTTTTTTAAACCATCAAAATATTTTTAAAAATCATTTAGGGTTATTCAAATTATATCTAAAAATTAAATTAAAATTAAATCGGAGCAATCGTTAACGCAATTTGTAATTTTATTTTCTTAACTCTGGTTGTGTTCAAACCGTAAAAAACATCATTTGGCTATCTTATATATGCGAAATAGTAAATTTAAATTATATTCGTATAATAGATAACAGTAATAGATGAGATATGATTATTTTTTTTAAAAACAATTCATAAGAAAAATTTTAAAAATAATTTACAGTACATCAAATGAACTTAAAAAATTAAATTGGAATCAAATCGGACAATGCTATAATGATAAATCGTTCTATTTTCTTAAACCTGGTAATGTCCAAAACTAAAAAAGGATCATTTGAGCCACCTTGTATAACCTAGATATTAATTTTAAAATAAATTTGAATAATAGATAACCGTAATTGAGTGAGATATGACTTTTTTTTTAAACACAATACATTAGAATATTTTTAAAAATCATTTAGTGTTAATCAAATTATATCTAAAAATTAAATCGAAACAAATGTTAACGCTATTATTTATTATATTTTCTTAATTCTGGTTGTGTTCAAACCGTAAAAAACATCATTTGGCTATCTCGTATATGCGAAATAGTAAATTTAAATTATAGAATCAAATCGGACAATGCTATAAGGATTAATTGTTCTATTTTCTTAACCCTGGTTATGTCTAAAACTTAAAAAGGATCATTTGGGTCATCTTGTATAACCTAAATATTAATTTTAAAATAAATTTGAATAATAGATAAACGTAATTGAGTGAGATATGTATATTTTTTTTAAACACAATACATCAAAATATTTTTAAAAATCATTTAGGGTTAATCACTTTATATCTAAAAATTAAATCGGAACAATCGTTAACGCTATTAGTTATTATATTTTCTTAATTCTCGTTGTGTTCAAACCGTAACAAACATCATTTGGCTATTTTGTATATGCGAAATAGTAAATTTAAATTATATTCGAATAATAGATAACAGTAATAGAGTGAGATATGATTATTTTTTTAAAAAACAATTCATAAGAAAAATTTTAAAAATAATTTACAGTACATCAAATGAACTTTAAAAATTAAATTGGAATCAAATCGCACAATGCTGTAATGATTAGTTGTTCTATTTTCTTAACCCTGGTTATTTCCAAAACTTAAAAAGGATCATTTGGGTATCATCTTGTATAACCTAAATATTCATTTTAAAATATATTTGAATAATAGATAAACGTGATTGAGTGAGATATGTCAATTTATTTTAAACACAATACATCAAAATATTTAAAAAAATTATTTAGTGTTAATCAAATTATATCTAAAAATTGAATTAAAATTAAATCGGAACAATAGCTATAGGTAATAGTAAACGATTTTCTTTATCCTGGTTATGTCCAAAACTTAAAAAGGATCATTTGAGTCATCTTGTATAACCTAAATATTAATTTTAAGATAAATTTGAATAATAGAAAACTTAATTGAGTGAGATATGACTATTTTTTTCAAAACACAATACATGAAAATATTTAAAAAAATTATTTAGGGTTAATCAAATTATATCTAAAAATTGAATTAAAATTAAATCGGAACAATCGCTAACGCTATTAGTTATTATATTTTCTTAACTTTGATTGTGTTCAAACCGTAAAAATCATCACTTGGCTATATTGTGTATCCGAAATAGTGAATTTAAGTTATACTCGAATAATAGAGTGAGATATGATTATTTTTTTAAAAAACAATTCATCAAAAAAATTTTAAAAATAATTTACAGTACATCAAATGAACTTCAAAAATTAAATTGGAATCAAATCGGACAATGCTAAAAGGATTAATTGTTCTATTTTCTTAACCCTGGTTATATCTAAAACTTAAAAAGGATCATTTGGGTCATCTTGTATAACATAAATATTAATTTTAAAATAAATTTGAATAATAGATAACCGTAATTGAGTGAGATATGACTATTTTTTTAAACACAATACATCAAAATATTTTTAAAAATCATATAGGGTTAATCAAATTATATCTAAAAATTAAATTAAAATTAAATCGAAACAATCGTTAACGCAATTAGTTATTATATTTTCTTAATTCTGGTTGTGTTCAAACCGTAAAAAACATCATTTGGCTATCTTGTATATGCGTAATAGTAAATTTAAATTATATTCGAATAATAGTTAACAGTAATAGATGAGATATGATTATTTTTTTAAAAAACAATTCATAAGAAAATTTTTTTTAAATAATTTACAGTACATTAAATGAACTTCAAAAATTAAATTAGAATCAAATCGGACAATGCTGTAATGATTAATTGTTCTATTTTCTTAACCCTGGTTATGTCCAAAACTTAAAAAGGATCATTTGGGTCATCTTGTATAACCTAAATATTAATTTTAAAATAAATTTGAATAATAGATAACCGTAATTGAGTAAGATATGACTACTGTTTAAAAACACAATACATCAATATATTTTTAATAATCATTTAGGTTAATCAAATTATATCTACAAATTGAATTAAAATTAAATCGGAACAGTCGCTAACGCCATTAGTTATTATATTTTCTTAACTCGGGTTGTGTTCAAACCGTAAAAAACATCATTTGGCTATCTTGTGTATGCGAAATAGTAAATTTAAATTATATTCGAATAATAGATAATAGTAATAGAGTGAAATATGATTATTTTTTTAAAAAACAATTCATAAGAAAAAATTTAAATATAATTAACAGTACATTAAATGAACTTCAAAAATTAAATTGGAATCAAATCGGACAATGCTGTAATGATTAATTGTTCTATTTTCTTAACCCTGGTTATGTCCAAAACTTAAAAAGGATCATTTGGGTCATCTTGTATAACCTAAATATTAATTTTAAAATAAATTTGAATAATAGATAACCGTAATTGAGTGAGACATGACTATTTTTTTTAAATACAGTACATCAAAATATTTTTAAAAATCATTTAGGGTTAATCAAATTATATCTAAAAATTAAATCGGAACAATCGTTAACGCTATTATTTATTATATTTTCTTAATTCTGGTTGTGTTCAAAACCATAAAGAACATCATTTGGCTATCTTGTATATGCGAAATAGTTAATTCAAATTATATTCGAATAACAGAGTGAGATATGATTATTTTTTAAAAAAACAATTCATCATAAAAATTTTAAAAATAATTTACAGTACAACAAATGAGCTTCAAAAATTAAATTGGAATCAAATCGGACAATGCTATAATAATTAATTGTTCTATTTTCTTAACCCTGGTTATGTCCAAAACTTAAAAAGGATCATTTGGGACATCTTGTATAATCTAAATATTAATTTTAAAATAAATTTGAATCATAGATAACGGTAATTGAGCTCACTCAATACCGATATATATATCTCAATATGACTACTTTTTTAAAACACAATGTATAAACCTTTTCTTAAAAATCATTTAGGGTTAATCAAATTATATCTAAAAATTGAATTAAAATTAAATCGGAACAATCGTTACCGTTATTAGTTATTATATTTTCTTAATTCTTATTGTGTTCAAATCGTAAAAAACATCATTTGGCTATTTTGTATATGCGAAATAGTAAATTTAAATTATATTCGAATAATAGATAACAGTAATAGAGTGAGATATAATTATTTTTTTTTAAAAAACAATTCATAAGAAAATTTTTTTAAAATAATTTACAGTACATTAAATGAACTTCAAAAATTAAATTAGAATCAAATCGGACAATGCTGTAATGATTAATTGTTCTATTTTCTTAACCCTGGTTATGTCCAAAACTTAAAAAGGATTATTTGGGTCATCTTGTATAACCTAAATATTAATTTTAAAATAAATTTAAATAATAGATAACCGTAATTGAGTAAGATATGACTACTGTTTACAAACACAATACATCAATATATTTTTAATAATCATTTAGGTTAATCAAATTATATCTACAAATTGAATTAAAATTAAATCGGAACAGTCGCTAACGCCATTAGTTATTATATTTTCTTAACTCGGGTTGTGTTCAAACCGTAAAAAACACCATTTGGCTATATTGTATATGCGAAATAGTTAATTCAAATTATATTCGAATAACAGAGTGAGATATGATTATTTTTAAAAAAAACAATTCATCATAAAAATTTTAAAAATAATTTACGGTACAACAAATGAGCTTCAAAAATTAAATTGGAATCAAATCTGACAATGCTATAATAATTAATTATTCTATTTTCTTAACTCTGGTTATGTCCAAAACTTAAAAAGGGTCATTTGAGTCATCTTGTATAAAGTATTATATGAGTGAGATATGACTATTTTTTTTAAACACATTACATCAAAATATTTAAAAAAATAATTTAGGTTTAAACAAATTATATCTAATAATTAAATTGAAATCATATCGGAACAATAGCTCTAGGTTATAGTAATCGATTTTCTTTATCCTGGTTATGTCCAAAACTTGAAAAGGATCATTTGAGTCATCTTATATAACCTAAATATTAATTTTAAAATAAATTAAAAAAATAGATAACCGTAATTGTAGAGATATGACTATTTTTTTAAAACACAATACATTAAAATATTTAAAAAAATTATTTAGGTTTAAACAAATTATATATAAAAATTGAATTAAAATTAAATCGGAGCAATCGCTAACGCTATTAGTTATTAAGTTTTCTTAATACTGGTTATGTCCAAAACTTAAAAAGGATCATTTGAGTCATCTTGTATAACCTAAATATTACTACATATAAATATAATATTAATTTTAAATTATATTTGAATAAAAGATAACCGTAATTGAGTGAGATATTACTATTTTTTTAAAACACAATACATCAAAATATTTTAAAAAATCATTTAGGGTTAATCAAATTATATCTAAAAATTAAATTGAAATCATATCGGAACAACAGCTATAGGTAATAAATAGTAATCGATATTCTTTATCCTGGTTATGTCCAAAACTTAAAAAGCATCATTTGAGTCATCTTGTTTAACCTAAATATTACTACGTATAAATATAATATTAATTTTAAATTATATTTGAATAATAGATAACCGTAATAAAGAGAGATATGACTACTTTTTTAAAACACAATAAATCAAAATATTTTAAAAAATTATTTAGGGTTAATCAAATTATATCTAAAAATTGAATTAAAATTTAATCGGAACAATCGCTAACGCTATTATTTATTATATTTTCTTAACTTTGGTTATGTCCAAACCGTAAAAAACATCACTTGGCTATATTGTGTATGCGAAATAGTGAATTTAAGTTATATTCGAATAATAGATAAGAGTAATAGAGTGAGATATGATTATTTAAAAAAAAACAAATCAGAAAAATTTTAAAAGTAATTTACAGTACATCAAATCAACTTCAAAAATTAAACTGGAATCAAATCTGCCAATGCTATAGGGATCAATTCTTTTATTTTCTTAACTCTGGTTATGTCCAAAACTTAAAAAGGATCATTTGAGTCATCTTGTATAACCTAAATATTAATTTTAAACTATATTTGAATAATAGATAACCGTAATTGAGTGAGATATGACTATTTTTCTTAAACACAATACATCAAATTATTTTTAAAAATTATTTAGGGTTAAACAAATTATATCTAAAAATTGAATTAAAATTAAATCGGAACAGTCGCTAACGCTATTAATTATTATATTTTCTTAACTCTGGTTGTGTTCAAATCATAAAAAACATCATTTGGCTATATTGTATATCCAAAATAGTAAATTTAAACTATATTCGAATAATAGATAACTGTAATAGAGTGAGATATGATTATTTTTTTTATAAACAATATATCAAAAAAATTTCAAAAATAATTTACAGTACATCAAATGAACTTCTAAAATTAAATTGGAATCAAATTGGACAATGCTATAATGATTTATTATTCTATTTTCTTAACCCTTAAAACTTAAAAAAGATAATTTGAGTCTTCTTGTATAACCTATATATTAATTTTAAAATAACTTTGAATAATAGATAAACGTAATTGAGTAAGATGTAACTATTTTTTTTAAACACAATACATCAAAATATTTTAAAAAATTATTTAGAGTTAATCCAATTATATCTAAAAATTGAATTAAAATTTCTTTAAAACAATCGCTAACGCTATTAGTTATTATATTTTCTTAACTCTGGTTGTGTTCAAACAGTAAAAAACATCATTTGGCTATCTTGTATATCCAAAATAGTAAATTTAAATTATATTCGAATAATAGATAACTGTAATAGAGTGAGATATGATTATTTTTTTTAAAAACGATATATCAAAAAAATTTCAAAAATAATTGACAGTACATCAAATGAACTTTAAAAATTAAATTGGAATTAAATCGGAAAATGCTATAATGATAAATCGTTCTATTTTCTTAACCCTGGTAATGTCCAAAACTTAAAAAGGATTATTTGAGTCATCTTGTATAACCTAAATATTAATTTTAAAATAAATTTGAATAATAGATAACCGTAATTGAGTGAGATATGACTATTTTTTTAAAACACAATACATTAAAAAAAAATTAAAAATTACTTAGGATTAAACAAATTTTATCTAAAAATTAAATTGGAATCATATCGGAACAATAGCTATAGGTAATAGTAGTCGATTTTCTTTATTCTGGTTATGTCCGAAACTTAAAAAGGATCATTTGAGTCATCTTGATAACCTAAATATTAATTTTAAATTATATTTAAATAATTAATAACCGTAATAGAGTGAGATACGACTATTTTTTCAAAACACAATACATAAAACTATTTTTAAAAATCATTTAGTGTTAATCAAATTATATCTAAAAATTAAATTAAAATTAAATCGGAACAATCGTTAACGCTATTAGTTATTATATTTTCTTAACTCTGGTTGTGTTCAAACCGTAAAAAACATCATTTGGCTATCTTGTATATGCGAAATAGTAAATTTAAATTATATTCGAATAATAGATAACAGTAATAAAAATTTTAAAAATAATTTACAGTACATCAAATGAACTTCAAAAATTAAATTGGAATCAAATCGGACAATGCTATAATGATTAATCGTTCTATTTTCTTAACCCTGGTTATGTCCAAAACTTAAAAATGATCATTTGATTCATCTTGTATAACCTAAATATTAATTTTAAAATAAATTTGATTAATAGATAACCGTAATTGAGTGAGATAAGACTATTTTTTTAAAACACAATACATCAAATTATATTAAAATATTATTTAGGGTTAAACAATTTATATCTAAAAATTAAAATCACATCGGAACAATAGCTATAGGTAATAGTAATCGATTTTCTTTATCCTGGTTATGTCCAAAACTTAAAAAGGATCATTTGAGTCATCTTGTATAACCTAAATATTAATTTTAAAATAAATTTGAATAATAGAAAACCGTAATTGAGGGAGATATGACTATTTTTTTCAAAACACAAAACATTAAAATATTTAAAAAAATTATTTAGGGTTAATCAAATTAAATTAAAATTAAGTCGGAACAATCGCTAACGCTATTAGTTATTATATTTTCTTAATTCTGGTTCTGTTCAAACCGGAAAAATCATCATTAGGCTATTACGTATATGCGAAATAGTAAATTTAAATTATATTCGAATAATAGATAACAGTATTAGAGTGAAATATGATTATTTTTTTAAAAACAATAGATCAGAAAAATTTTAAAAGTAATTTACAGTACATCAAATGAACTTCAAAAATTAAATTGGAATCAAATCGGACAATGGTATAATGATTAATCGTTCTATTTTCTTAACCCTGGTTATGTCCAAAACTTAAGAGTGCGGTCCCCCACGTGACAAAATCGGTTTCGAAGCGCGACAGTAGTTTCGTGGCCGGTGCAGCTTTCGCTGAAAGTAGCAACACTGGCTGCCGTAATTACCCACTCCACCGTTCCATTCTCACTGATATATCGAATCTCGATTACCAGGGACGCAAGTCAACTGGTCTTACTTCTTGTTAGGTTCATTAACTACTTTTTATGTTATAAAGTTTTACATATGTACATACAGGGTGTTTCGGGAGGAAAAGGAAATATTTTGGGAACATGTTCAGAAGCTCAATATAAGATAAATTAACTCATATGTTTTAATCCGATTCTCAACCCTTTTTAGAAATAATCGGTTCTGAAGTTTATTTGTAAGATTGTTGACCGTTTTGTTCAAACGTGGTATGAGGATTTTCATCTTACCACCGATGTTCATTGTGTCGGTTATTAATTCCATTGCGGGTAAAATGAGCTTCATCGCTAAATAAAATGTATTTATGTAGGTCTTGATTTTGTGGTATCCATTCACAAAATTGAACCCTTAAGCCAAAATCACCCTCTTGAAGATGTTGAACCGGTTGAATATGGAAAGGCCTAAAACCGTTTTTCCTAAGTGTCTTCCAAACGTCCACATGTGATGCTAATTGAAGTTCTTTTGTAATCCGCCTCGTACTAACACTCGGGTTCTCTTCAGCCATATCCAGAACATTTTCTTCATTTTCTGCATTTAGTCGGCCTCTCGT
Source organism: Anthonomus grandis grandis (assembly GCF_022605725.1). Classification (NCBI taxonomy): domain Eukaryota; kingdom Metazoa; phylum Arthropoda; class Insecta; order Coleoptera; family Curculionidae; genus Anthonomus; species Anthonomus grandis. Next base: position 25,970,138 of record NC_065558.1, read on the forward strand.
TCAGAATTAAGTCTTACGCTGGGAAACATTCCTGTTTCCTGAGCATTTGCAAAAACTGTCTGAAAAACTGTTCGATTAGAAATTCTTCGATTTGGAAAACCACGTCGGTATTCATCAACAGCACGTAATGTGCGACCATTACAGAAACCATACACGAATATCATGTCAGCATACTCCCTATGGGTGAATGTGTGAGGCATTACGTAATGAAACCGTTTGCAACGAGCTTTTACGCTAATCTCGCGCAACTATATGGGGATACACCAAACTAGTTTCAAACCATTGCAAATATCGTGCTAGAACAAACCTAATGATTATATTGTACTATAATAATATGTTTGATTCTTCTGCTTTGTCTCTAAGTGGTATTCCTTTTGGATAAAGTGGATCAACTTATTCCGGTAAAAGATAATGTTCATAAAAATATTTTAGTTTGGGCAACATGTTAACTCTCCAAAATTCTTCATTACGAGAAATCTGCAAGAAAAACGACTATTAAAAATTATAAGGCATAGCTATAATGGAATAATGGCGATGTTTCGATGAATACATTTTTTTAAAAAGAAATGCATTATGTAGTATGTAGTTAAAGTAAGAGTTAAAATTATACCTTTATCGCAATATTATTGATCTTCTAATATTTTTTTTAAATGTTCTCAACGAAAGTTAAATTTTAATACTCCTAAAATTACGGATTATCGGTTGAACCAGAACTTATTATTATTTCAATGATTTACCTTCTCTACAATTAATCCAAGAGGGCTCCATACTACAAAGAAACAGAATTTTCTTTTTGTAACTTGCAACTGTCCCTGGATTTGATAGTAATAGTTCTGGTTCCTTTTTAGATGTAAGGAACCATTTTCAATGGTAGCAAATGTAATTTTTTTTTCTCTAATTCCCATTTCAGGACTAATTTTTGAAATTACAAATGGGCATTTAATTTCAATAAGGGCGTCTTCACCAATAACTCCATCAGGGCTGCCAAGTAACAAAATTCCTCATCTATATAAAGTCCACAAGGAGTAACATTCATATTGTAACGAAATTCGGGAACACACTTTTATTGTCAACGTCAAAAACACTAACCTAACTCGCTTTCACTGTCGTTTAATTGTTTCCAAAGTAAAAACTGACTAAACAATTAAAACTGAATGATTTGTCACGAAGCGCGTCCTTTTTAAAACCCCGATGGAACAGTTTCGAAATATTTAGAATTATCTTCATTGTTTTTGCCCAAAGAGACCAATAATTTTAGGAGAATACTGACAGTCAAAGCAAGCAAGTATACAAATTCTAGAAAATTAGAACTACAGGGATTTACAATAATATAACCTAAATAACCTAAATTGGGGCCAAAATGGGGCTCTCAAACAAGATGAACTACTTAAAAACTAAACACTATAGATGAAAATAATAAACCAAACGTAAGTAGAACCCTAAAGAAACCCTACGAATCAACTTTAACTACAGAATACTAATAAAATTGTACAAAAACTAGCAGAATAATTAACGTATTTACATTTTCATAATAATATTATAAGCAGCTTCAAAATCTTTTATTGCTTGCCGCTCGCTTTCTTGTCCATATTTTGTAGATAGATTCCCAGTAAAGTTTCCGTATAATAATAATTTTATTGAATTTACTGGTGAAGTTTTATGACGCATTTTGCAAATTTTTCCAAAGTTAGATGCTGTAAGTTTAACAGAACGTTCTTGAACCCATCTCGGATTCGAAGCTTGACTAACAGTATCATTTTGAATCTGCAAAATTTCGTCTTTACTTTTTTTTAAACTGTTTAAAAAACTTGTAGCCTTCTTTAAGTAGTCTTGACCTTTAACGTCAAGAGGAATATAGCTGGCTTCGGGACCATAATCTTCATGGTAGACACTTTTTGTCGATTTTTAGTTTCTTTTTATAGTTTTGAAACAGTTTTTTCCGTGATGTTAACACTCTTTTCCTCTTACTAGAGTATTTTTTTGTAAAATACTTGGGACTCTCACTAGTCGCGGTTTTACTTATAATGCGATAATAGTCAGTTTTTGCATTAAAGGATAAGGGTGCAGCCTCACATCTTGTTTGGTAAGAGCCCTTTAGGCAAAAGTTTATTTTTTTTTCACCTACGAACTTACAAACAACACTATTGTAATGTTCGGCCAAATTATTATTCATGTTTAATATAAGACTATTGGAATGATCAATTAGTCTTTGTAAAGGAACTAAAATATCATCAAATATGCCACATTCCTTCATTACAGGTACCAAGTTGTTGTCATTGGTTTTTTGGCAATTAAAATATCCAATTTCCAGGCGTTTTTCGTGCTCACCAGAACATGACTTGGAGCATTCCGGATATCTCCTTTTAACGGTTCAACTTTTTTCTCCAAAGGAACACATATTATATCTTGTTTTGATCTATGTTGAACTGCCTTGGTGACTGCTGTTCTTAACCGTAGGAATCGTGCAAATACTTGTTTTCGCATTAGTAGTGGTACTGGGACGTTTTTTGAATTACTTCGGTTTTTTTCTAAAATTAAGTACATTATTGTAAAAGAAGCATAAAAGGTTTTAATTTTACTTACGGCAAAATTCTCTTATTTTCTTAGCAAAATTTCTAACATGTGGTTCTTGCATTCCACTTTTTGCACTAACTGGTGTCCATAAGGCTTAACTTGTAATAATTTTCTATATACCGATGAATCTCCGTCTCCTACCATTTTCGTAAATTTTAGGTTACATAATTCCACGCTCTTTTTAAATCCTTCACAGATAATATCGGTCTCCATAGCGGTAGAAGTTCCATTCCAGTTTTTAAAGCATTTGTGCGTTGCTATATCTAGCTTTTTGTTTTCATACCATGAACAAAGGGAACATTATTTATTTCTGACACCAAGGAACAAAACTTTTCCCGTGTTGTAGCCTATAATGCATGCCTGGAATTTGGAAATATTTTGTAAAAAATATATAAAAAAATATACAAGAGGTTTCAACTTATATAATAAGCAGGGTGGCGACTTGGAAAAAGGATTTTTTAAAAATCTAAAATTACCTCCACAAAGTTTTTATCCAGTATGCTTTAATTTTTTTTTGAAAAAAGTATGGTTGCCACCCAGGAAGGACGTAGCCATAATTAACTTTTGTCAAATAAGAAGTTACCACTTGGTATCTCGTTTGAAAGCTTGCCAAAAAACAATATTTTATATACTTTATATTATACACTTTTTCACAGGAAAAAATAAAGCTGGTGTGACAAAAAGTGACATAATGACATCCGTGCCATTTAAAGTCGTCACCCTTTAATTGGCGTAAATAGATAGTACTTATATTCTTAAAAAAAAACTCACCACACCAGATAAAGAGTCATAATTAACATTATAGGATCGTTTACCCCATGCACCATCTGTGACTACTGTAATACAGGCAACACCGTTTTTGTCTATTTTATTATTTCTTTTTGCTATTTCTGCTTCTTCCATAGCAGCTTCTTCCATAGTTTTCCAAGCAGACTCTCTTATTGTATCTGCTACATCTTCGTGATACTCGCTAAAGGTTGTTTTCAACATCATTGGCATATTCATCGCGGCACTAAATTCGTTAATTTGCGAAAAGCCAATTCCAGTAGATATAGTTCCCAAAACAAGAGAAGCATTTATATATTTTTTTTTGGCAGCTTTTTATCGGAAGAAATAATTTTTGTGATGCGGCAGATCTGACATTCCAAAATAAATTCACTGTACATTCCTTGTCTTCGTTCGTTTATCAGTTTCATATTTATTATGCTGCAGTCAAATGGTGCGTGCCTTTCTCTATTTAGAATTTGTGCAAATAAATGTTGTACATTAAATAACCTTCTCCCTGATATTTCATGAACAAGACTAAAAAGAAGCAGAATGATAATAATAAACACAAAATAGAAGTAGAAAACCTTGCACCGTCAATTAACGCAAGGGGCTGTATCGAGAAAACTGTTAATCTGACATTACAAGTTTATAATACGCGGTATGGCTAAAAGAAGAGACCTGAAATATATTTGAAACTTCTAGATTTACAACGTAATGGGCCCTATACAGTACATATAAGTTTTTTTAAGTCTAAAATGAAGTTCTATAATAAATATAAAAAAGTATTTCGCGATAACGAACTCGATCTCAAACATTCCTTATTCTGTTTCTTATGATAAACCTCATTTATATACTGTATAGCGATTACGCCCTCTAATAATGGACCTGGCAACTTAAAATATATGTATGTATAAAGAGCTAAAGATATTTTTTGACTACATTATTTACATAAAAAAAAATTAATGCTGTCAGATTGAGTTTCCGAGCCGCTTAGCTAGCTTAATTAACCATGGGTTATATTAAATTACCTCTTCGCAGTTGGCGATACTATTTCAATTTCCATTTCAGTATCATTAGAAATATTATTAGCTATAGCAACCTCCTCCCTAAAAACCCTAAAAATGTAGTAAAAATAACAATAATAAAAAAATAACTAACCTGGGCACATCTTGTAACGTTTCAGAAGCCGAGGTATCTTCCATTTTTTTCTTCCTAAAAAAGAATGTAGTTATAGTAAACAACGAGATATTTTTAACTTTTGAGATTCTTGTCGCTAATGCTAAGAGCTACGAAGATGTTGGTTAAATTATGGCAAAAATTGGGATTTAAATGAAAAACCGAACAGATTTAGTTTTATTCTAATCGTATTTGAATTCTGAAAAGGAATTATATTCATTTTAGAATCATTAGGTGTTAACTTTATTTTATTTAGGATTGCATTGCTAAAAATCTAGTAAATTTAAGTCATTCACATATTATGAAAACCTAAAAGTGCGAAAATGGTAGCTCCTAGCGACTTTAATAAGGTATAAATTTTTTATGTAAAATTAAAAAAGGAATTTATTTTGATATTTTTTAAACCGACATATGGGGCTGAATAAAAGTAAGGGGTTCTAAAAAAGTAAAAACTAACGCAACGAGCGCCCTCTACCAAACACCGGTCACAAATGACTTTAAAATTGTATAATAAATAAAATCGGTTACATATTTCGCTCTTATTACGAGCATCTCTAGACCATAATACAAATTAACAATATGGAAAATTAAAGAAAAGAAACTGACAGTGATACAAAAAGATGCTCGTAAAACAGCGAAACGGGTTTTGTTGTAGGTAAATGTAAACCATAATTTACCTACTATGAAATTTTAATTAAATATTGAGACTGCTACCTGGAGTTTTATTCAAACTTATAAAACATTGATTTGTATTTTGTTTTATTACGACCCATAACGACAATTTTTAAACAACGATGAAAGTACACAATCACGAAAGTACAAAACACAATGCACAAATAAAATAAAGGAAAATAATAATTGCGAATATCACTTAGAATAAAATCAATACTACTTAGCACTACCCGTTTATCGAAACCGTTTCGACCAATGAAAGCTGACTGGCAAATATTGCGCGTCCTAAGAAACAAGAACGGCGTTGCCAGATCTGCCTAAATATCCTATGGAGACCCAATTTTTAGCCAAAATTATTATTATTTTTTGGGTAAGGTTTTAAAAGAAACCAAAAATGTTTACAACATATATATTTCGTGTGTTATGTTTTATTAGATTTAAGGAACAGGGAATTGTCAATTTTACATTGTTTTAATAAAAAATAAAAATTTTCAACATTTTTTTTTGATTTTTAAAATTTTTAATAGCATCCCGCCTAGATAATTGAATAAACAATCCCTACACAAAATTTGAGCTTGATAACTTTCTTTGTCTTGGAACAGGAGCTAACCCGATTTTACGCATTTACCTCATAACTATTTTTTTAAAACACAATACATCAAATTATTTTAAAAAATTATTTAGGGTTAAACAAATTATATCTAAAAATTAAATTGTAATCATATCGGAACAATAGCTATAGGTAATAGTAATCGATTTTCTTTATCCTGGTTATGTCCAAAACTTAAAAAGGATCATTTGAGTCATCTTGTATAACCTAAATATTAATTTTAAAATAAATTTGAATAATAGATAACCGTAATTGAGTGAGATATGACTATTTTTTTAAAACACAATACATCAAAATATTTAAAAAAATCATTTAGGGCTAATCAAATTATATATAAAAATTGAATTAAAATTAAATCGGAACAATCGCTAACGCTATTAGTCAGATTTTCTTAACTCTGGTTGTGTTCAAACCGTAAAAAACATCATTTGGCTATCTCGTATATGCGAAATACTAAATTTAAATTATATTGGAATAATAGATAACAGTAAATGAGTGAGATATGACTATTTTTTTAAACACAATACATCAAAATATTTTTTTAAATCATTTAGAGTTAAAAAAATTATATCTAAAAATTAAATTAAATTTAAATCCGAACAATAGCTAACGATTATCTATAGTATTTTCTTAATTCTAGTTATGTTCAAACCTTAAAAAAGATCATTTGGCTATCTTGTATATGCGAAATACTAAATTTAAATTATATTCGAATAATAGATAACAGTAATAGAGTGAGATATGACTATTTTTTTAAAAAACAATACATCAGAAAATTTTTAAAAATAATTTATAGTACATTAAATGCACTTCAAAAAAAAATTAATTTTATTCGAATAGTATATAACCGTAATAGAGTGGGATATGACTATTTTTTTAAAAAACAATACATCAAAATATTTTTAAAAATCATTTAGGGTTAAACAAATTATATCTAAAAATTAAATTTAATTTAAATCCGAACAATAGCTAACGCTATTAGTTATCGTATTTTCTTAATTCTGGTTAAGTTCAAATCGTAAAAAAGATCATTTGGCTATCTTGTATATGCGAAATACTAAATTTAAATTATATTGGAATAATAGATAACAGTAATAGAGTGAGATACGAATATGACTATTTTTTTAAACACAATACATCAAAATATTTTTAATAATCATTTAGGGTTAAACAAATTATATTTAAAAATTAAATTGAGATCAAATCGGAACAATAGCAATAGCTAATAGTTATCGATTTTCTTTAACCTGGTTATGTACAAAACAGAAAAAGGATCATTTGGGTCATCTTGTATAGCCTGAATACCAATTTTAAATTATATTCGAATAATATATAACCGTAATAGAGTGAGATATGACTATTTTTTTAAAACACAATACATCAAAATATTTTTAAAAATCATTTAGGGTTAAACAAACTATAGCTAAAAATTAAATTGAAATCAAATCGGAACATTAGCAATAGCTAATAGTTATCGATTTTCTTTAACCTGGTTATGTACAAAACAGAAAAAGGATCATTTGGGTCATCTTGTATAGCCTGAATACCAATTTTAAATTATCTTCGAATAATATATAACCGTAATAGAGTGAGATATGACTATTTTTTTAAAACACAATACATCAAAATATTTTTAAAAATCATTTAGGGTTAAACAAACTATAGCTAAAAATTAAATTGAAATCAAATCGGAACATTAGCAATAGCTAATAGTTATCGATTTTCTTTAACCTGGTTATGTACAAAACAGAAAAAGGATCATTTGGGTCATCTTGTATAGCCTGAATACCAATTTTAAATTATCTTCGAATAATATATAACCGTAATAGAGTGAGATATAACTATTTTTTTAAAACACGATACATCAAAATATTTTTAAAAACCATTTAGAGTTAAACAAATTATATCTTAAAATTAAATTTAATTTAAATCCGAACAATAGCTAAGGCTATTATTTATGGTATTTTCTTAATTCTGGTTATGTTCAAACAGTAAAAAAGATCATTTGGCTATCTTGTATATGAGAAATATTAAATTTAAATTATATTGAAATAATAGACAACAGTAATAGTGTGAGATTTGACTATTTTTTTAAAAAACGATATATCAGGAAAATTTTAAAAATAATATATCGTACATCAAATAAACTTCAAAAATTAAATTGGATTCAAATCGCACAATGCTATAGGGGACTTATTGTTCTATTTTCTTAGCCCTGGTTATGTACAAAACTGAAAAAGGATCACTTGGGTCATCTTGTATATCCTAAATACAAATTTTAAATTATATTCGGATAATATATAACCGTAATAGAGTAAGATATGACTATTATTTTAAAAGACAATACATCAAAAATATTTTTAAAACTCATTTAGAATTAAACTTATTATATGTAAAGATTAAATTGAAATCAATTCGGAACAATAGCAATAGCTAATAGTTATCGATTTTCTTTAACCTGGTTGTTTGGATTTAATTTAATTTAATATGAAATAAGTAAATCATGATCGACAACCGCGAAATCATACATAGGCCGCCGACAGAGTCTCAACTTGCAAACGTCAATATTTCTTAGAACGGCTATCTATGCGGAAAAAATATATTTTTATGCAGGGCAAGCATAGAGAAATGAATATTAAAAGAGTGTTCGAAAGGTAGCCTAACCTGATCATCAAGTTCTAAAACTTAACCTAAAAAATGTAGTTCGGTTAGACCGGCTCGAGGTTCAACTTCTGTCATAATTGTCATTAGATTATCGATTTTCTTTCGTTCCTTGCTACCACCCACCTTCGCATCATCGATCACACACATTGGGTGTGTCCTTTTGTTTTTTTCTCAACAAAAAATAGTTAAAAATGTAGCTTAAAGTGATTAAAGTGTAATTTCATCATATAGAAGCATTTTTGTTGTTTTATTGTGTGGTTTCAGATCCCTAGGATGGGATAAGTACAATTTTTTTATCAAATAGTTTTCACCATGTTGTACCTAAAATTGTTGTTTACCATTTTAAAACTGCCCTAATAATGTTATCACCAGTAAAATTCATTTTTAAATGCAAGGCACCTACTTGTTCTAATACATACTATTGGCCTATTGAGGATTCATACAAAAATAAAATTTTCTTTAAATTTCCTGACAGTGACATTATTAGGAGGTCCCAATGGTTTAAAATACTTGGCTTAAGCTCAACTTCAACAAGGTGTTACTTATGTCAAGACCATTTTGATGATATATCATTTACGAGTACTATACATACTCGTTTAAAAAAGTGTGCTTTCCCAATTGCTGGCCCAAGTATTATTGAAAATGCCCCAGTACTGGTTGAGGCACAAGTACCTTGGGAAGATACATTGACTTTATTGCCTGCTATCATAATCCTGCAATCTCAATATAATGTTCAGAATGAACATAATTATGCTAGACCACTTTTTACTAGGTCTGACGAAAGGTATCATCAGTGCTTTGCTGCTAGGAAGTATCAAAAGCACAATAAGTGAAACAACTTCCATTCTACCAGGTCACTACTCAAAGAGGTACCTCACCTCGATAAGATGGGAGTAAGATCCAGGGATTCTCCTTGAATATTTAAGAAAAAGGACCGATGACATCTAGAATTTAGGGTATATATCAGTGTCAACTAATTTTTAATATCATACTCTCTATAAAAAATATTTTAATTACAGGGTTAGTTTTTATATATTACCACTCCCCTAACATTTTTGGGTACCCTCTGTACAAAAAAGTAGGTAGAAAACGTAAAATTTTTAGGGCATATTTTTGAGAAATATATTTCTTATGTCTATAAATAATTAATTTATAAATTTGATAAATTGTAATTGTTGTATCATATCCTCAAAAAGTAGAAAAAGCAAAATACATACCATGGACAGCTAAAGCAGCACAAAAACAAATTGTATCAGGATCCCTTTTAAGACAATAAATTATAAACTTACTTTACAATTGACTTTAATTCTACCCCTACCCTTGTTAATGTTGATAACAGTGAAATTAACATTGTTAGTATCAAGCATTTAATTCTCAAAATAGGACTTCATATATTATACTTAAATCTCTAAAATATTACATAATTGGCCCATTAAATCTTTTTTTGATAGCGTTTTGAGCTGTAAAATCTCTTTCACATTCTCTAAAAATCAATGAAAAAGTGCATTATTAACAATTTATTTTTTTGAAGGGCCTTAATACATTAACTTAACAGCTTAAAAGCAAATTTGATGAATTTAATGTCAAAAAACTAACGAATTCAATTAAAAAATGTAAAAAATAAACTTAAATTACATACATTATCACTCTTAACTTCTTCAAAAATTAAATTAATACACTTGCACTATTTCATAATTTTTTAGAGTTTGTGATCGAGATTCACACCCTTTACGCTGTTAAAAATTGATTTAATGGGTCAATAATTTTAAATTTCGCGCCATTCTAAAATTTTGAATAGCACGCCTTTCATTTCTATGACGGATCGGTATTAGAGTAGATTATTTTACCGACTGTGACAAATGTCAATTATTTTAGTTCGGTTAGACCGCATCCGTGATGCTGCAATCGAGTTTAGAGTAAAGATGGTGCCTACTTGTTACTATAGGATTAAACCCTCTTATACTTTTAATTACTCTATGAGGGCAAGACAAATAAGTCAGCAGTCAGCCAGTCGCCTCTGAACCTGTAATTGGGTCACGTCACACGCTGCATCCTTTCTCTCGTGCTTTTCGTATTTTAGCACATAACACGTTCCCTAACAGTTGAGTTTCGGTCGCTAGAAATTTGTGAATTTGTAAAACGGGAAACCGTTAATTACGTGTGTAATATTTAGTAGTGTAGCTGTTTGGAAAGTAAATTCTAAATAGAAAGAAATTCGTGTGTTTTCTTGTAAAACCGCTGGTCCTTCGCTGGGTGGGGCAAATCACAATATATTATGGCTGAAGGCTTACAAGGGACGTCCGCAGGACTTACACAAGACCGTAAACAAAAACGCCGAACCAGTGTCCACATCGAAGTGTTTACAGATCAAAAGATCACGATTCTATTCATGGTTCAATCGATCCGGATAATTGAGTTTACGAGATTTATTATGGGATTTTACTGAAGGGGCTAATTTGCTGTTGCTGCTGAAGTAATGATTGGGCATTTTTACGACTTCAACGCTTCAAGCAAGGCTCCAAGGGATTTCTGCGGAGAGTCGGACAGGTAACGACGTGAATACTTAGTACAGCTGGGTTTATTGGTAGGAGGTTGTAGGCGACTCTGGGCAAACTGGGACTGGAAATTTTCCACTACAACCGGACATTGAAGGAAATTTAAGGTTATATCTTTCTTGTTTTATTAAAACTGGGGTTCATTAAAGAAGAAGTACCTACAGTGTTTTAAACGTACCTACTTGTGAATTGGTGAATTTAATTAAGTTGATTAGATATGTTCATGTTTAAGGCTAGATCTACAAAAGGGATTTTTTACAATAAATATAGGGTTTTTTATAATAAAAGTTAAGGTTAATAATGATAATAATATAATGGTTACTGAGGTGAATGTTTGCAACATCTTTAAGGTTTTTAATTAACATTTTATATTTATTTTACAACTGACGGCATTGCTTGGGTTTACATTTTTGCCAAATTTTAGGTTTTAGGTAAAAAGCTAAAATATTTATGGGTTAAGGATTTAGATTCAATCTTGGGTTGTTGAGCTTTAAGTTGAAGTTGAGCTTTAATTTGCATTAAAAGATTATATAGGTAAAGTAAAGCAATATTTACACAAAATATTTCTTGTTTTTGTACTGTGAAGTAGGTATTAGTAAAAAAGGGCTAATTTAGGTTTTTAATTTTGAGTTGAAACCAAAAGTTTATAATGGAGGTTTATAAAAAAGAGCGTACAAAGCAGAAAAAAGCTATTACTAGAATAGCAACTTATATTGAGACAAATGAAAACAATCTAGAAGTAGATTTTAATGAATTTGTTATCAGGGAAACGTATTTACAAACTGCATTTGAGTTATATAATACTGTTCAATCAAAGATTGAAGATGAAGATGACCTTGAGTCAACTGGAAAATATTGAAATGCAATTTTTTAGAATTTGTGCTAAAATAAAAACCATAATTCAGAATCGAGGCAGGGTAGTAATAGCACCTAGTTTACAGCAATCCAGCCATCCAACCTCTCTTAGCGATCCTCAGGGTAGAGTAAGGTTGCCAAACATAAATGCTCCCACTTTTTCCGGAAAATATGAGAAGTGGAAATCATTTTTTCATTTATTTACAGCATTAATTCACGACAATATTCAGTTGACTGACGTTCAAAGGTTTTTATATTTAAAGGGTGCCTTCTCACAGGAGGCATTAAATCTAATAGACAATTTGTCATTAACAAATGAAAATTATAAGGTGGCTTTAGATATCTTAAAAAAAAGATATGGCAACAATTTAGTTATCATAAATTCTCATATTAAAGGGTTAATGGAAATGCCACAAATTATAAAAGGGCACGTGGACCAAATAAGGTCATTTTTGACAAAAATTAGGCAACATTTAAATTCACTTAAGGCGTTGAAACAGCCTGTAGAATCTTGGGACATTTTGCTTGTGTACATTCTTTGTCAAAAATGGGATTTTACAACACGCAGGGCATTTGAACTTGAAAGGGATGGTACAGTGTTGCCAACTGTGGAAGGTTTTCTTGAATTTTTTGAGAAACGATGCATGGCATTAGAAAATATTACTGATAGTGAAAGGTCAAAACAAGTTAAGTGTCAATATCTAGGGAAAAGAGAAAAATCATTATCTTTTGTAGCAACACAGCAAAATTATAAGCAGCATCATTTATTTTGCAATGTAGAAGGGCATTTTATAAATAGATGTTTTAAATTTAAAGGAATTGGGCTCATACAGAAAAGGGAATTTGTTCAGGGACATAAGCTCTACTACAATTGTTTGGGTAATAATCATGGTGTAGCACAATGTAAATCTACAGGGTGTAACATCTGTAAAAGAAAGCATAATACACTTTTGCATGATGAGAATTTCAGCAATAAAAATAAAATACAAGAGCAAAAACTCGATCAAAATATAAATGTTAATAGGGATAATCAAGCGGATTCTCGAGGGGATAATGCTGCTAGCGCAAGTACCACAGATATTCAAAGAACATTACATATTCAAGGACTCAAATCACATGTATTACTAGCTACGGCTATTGTTCATTTATGGGCTAGGGATGGGAAGCTGATAAAGGCTCGTGCAGTTCTCGATTCAGGGTCACTGTCTAGCTTCATAGCTTCGAGTTTGTTACAAAGGTTAAAGGTTCAACCATATAAACAAACATTAACTATTGGTGGTATAAGGAATAGTGTTACCCAGGTGAATGACATGGTTGACATTCAACTGCAATTGGGTTCTTTTAACAATAAAACTGTCACTACTAGTTGCTACATATTAAAAACTGTAACATGTCCTTTGCCACATGTAACTATAGATATAAATAACCTTAGCATTCCTGGCAATTTCAAACTTGCCGACCCATATTTTTTCAAGACATCCAAGATAGATATGCTTATTGCAGCTGACATTTATTTTGATTTGCTTTTACCGGGTTTAGTGAAACTGGGGGATGGGTTACCTGTTTTGCAAGAGACCCAGTTGGGGTGGTTGGTATGTGGAGCTGTGTCAGCTCTGTCAAGTAGTCATCATCAGGTAGATTTGCCACTTTATAATAAAAGTAACGTTTTTAAATTGGGCGATTCTTTATCCATGGCAATTAAAAGATTTTCTTCTCTAAAGAAAAGATTTTTACATAACCCCGACATATTTCTTGAATATAAAAAAATTATTAAAGAATATGTTTCATTGGGTCATGCAAGACTTATAAATTATAATTTTGATCAAAATAAGGATGAGGTAGAGATTCAAAGGAACTTTTTACCGCACCATTGTGTAATAGGGGAGTCAAATTTAACGTTCAATCTGAAGCGGTTTCCAACTCAGCCGGAGCTGTTTGACATTTTATGTAGATTTAGGACCTTTCAATATGTCATAGCTGCGGATATTAAAAAAATGTATAGGATGGTGAGAGTGAATCCTGAACAATGTTTTTTGCAAAACATTATTTGGAGAGATTCTCCAAGGGACAAATTTAAATGCATTGAGCTTCAAACGGTCACTTATGGCACTAACTGTGCTCTATATCTTGCAACAAGATGCTTAAACAAATTAAGTGAAGATAGGGCGTTAGATTTTCCTTTAGCATCTCAAGCGCTGTTGCAACAGTGTTTTATGGACGATATTTTAGGAGGGGGTAATTCCAGGGAAGAGGCCATTGAGTTGTTGACACAGCTCACACAATTGTTAGGTTCAGCAGGATTTTACCTGCACAAATTGGCATCAAATGACATTTCTTTGTTAAAGGATAGAAATAATTGTATCAAGGAAATAGAGTTTAAAGATGAAAATTCATCTAATAAAATGTTGGGTCTATCTTGGTCTCCTTTTAAAGACCATTTTAAAATACTAGCTTCAGTTATTAAGGAAGATAGTAAGTTTACAAAAAGGATTGTGTTGTCAAATATTGCACAAATGTTTGATCCGTTGGGGCTTATAGGGCCAGTAGTATTATTAGCAAAAATTTTCATGCAACAAATTTGGGTTAGCAAAATAGATTGGGATGAGGATCTTCCTTTAAATTTGTTGGAAAAATGGAAGGGTTTCGTTGTGTGTTTTCCGGATTTAGGAAAACTAAAGATTTCTCGATTATTATTTTTGGGTTCCCGAAATTTGCTTGAAATCCAAGTTCATGGATTTTCAGATTCTTCAACAAAGGCATATGGAGCATGCATTTACGTGAAGGGTATTTATGAAAGTGGCGAGGTTAGTTGCAATCTATTATGCTCAAAATCTAGAGTGGCACCGCTGAAGACACTTCCACGACTTGAACTTTGTGGGGCTTTATTACTCGCTAGATTGATGAGTAAAATTTTACCAATATTGAGAATAGACTCTAATTCTAGGGTAATTCTGTGGACAGACTCCAGCATTGTTTTATGTTGGTTAAGACACCTTCACGATGGACGACTTTCGTCGCAAATCGTGTTTCTGAGATACAGGAAGTAACTACTAATTTTGAGTGGATACATGTCAGCTCGGAGAATAATCCAGCGAATTACGTTTCACGTGGAGCTTTCCCAGCCGACTTACTTTCATGCAACTTATGGTGGAATGGGCCAACATTTTTGAGAGAGAATAAGGGATTTCCAAAGAATGAGCCAAATATTTCTTTAGCTACGCCTGTACCGGAAGAGAAAAAGATTGTCCTAGTTCAATCCTTTCAGCAGGATTTGACGATAATTTGGGAACGCTATTGTAGTTTTTCTTTTTTACAAAGAGCTGTGGCTTGTTGTTTCAGGTTTTCAATAAATTGTAAAGGGGAAAAACAATTGGGTCTTTTGACAGTTGATGAGCTGGAGGTGTCGCTCAAGGCTATCCTTAGATTGGTACAAAAAGAAGCATTCGCTCAGGAAATTGTCTATTTGTGTAATTTAAAATTAAACGGGGAGGAAAATAAGGACAATTTGGTATTCAAAAGTAGTATTAAATGTTTGAACCCTTTTTTTAGATGCTGATGGGTTGTTAAAGGTTCATGGGCGCCTGCAAGCGAAAGGCCAAACCTTGGCCTGCTGCGCCAAGCAAATGCAGCAGTGGGTTATAGTCAGAAATTTCCCATAATACTACCTGCTAAGCATCATGTTACAAAGCTTCTCATCATGCTAGAACACAAAACACTTTTACATGCCGGGGCTCAAACAATTTTATCCAACTTGAGGTTGAGATATTGGCCAGTAAATGGTTTAAACTTGGTTAAATCGGTTATTAAAGGCTGTATAACGTGCTAGAGATTTAAGGCTAAGGTAGCTAGCCAATTAATGGGTTCTCTACCATTAGATAGAGTTTCGGTTTCGCGACCATTTCTAAAGGTTGGAATAGATTTTGGGGGTCCTTTTTTCATTAAGCAGACCCGAGCATGGAAGGCAGCTGTTTGTAAGGCATATATTGCTTTGTTTGTGTGTATGGCTACAAAGGCCATACATATAGAATTGGTTTTCAGTTTAACCACTCAAGCTTTTCTTTTGACTCTAAAAAGATTCATAGCAAGGAGAGGTTGCCAGCTATTATTCATAGTGATAATGGTACTAATTTCCATGGGGCCAAAAATCAATTAAGGGATTTGTATGATTTCTTCAAATCACATTCAAATATGAATTCAATAAGTGAATATTTATCGATAAGGTAAATAGAATGGAAATTTATACCACCCAACAGTCCTCATTGGGGCGGATTGTGGGAGGCGGGTATTAAAGCCACAAAAACATTTCTGAAAAAGATTGTAGGTGACAACCAATTATCATTTGAGGAGTTTTCTATGGTTCTCGCCCAAATAGAGGCAATTTTGAACTCGAGACCTTTATGTCCGGTTTCGAGTGATCCGAACGATTTTTGTTGTTTAACGCCTTCTCACTTCTTAATCGGAGAACCTTTGACTAGTTATCCTGAACGAGACTTGCTGTCTGTTTCAGAGAATCGATTGACTTATTGGCAGCAGTGTATTAAGATACAGCAAGCCTGTTGGAAGCGTTGGTCAACTGAATATTTGAACCGGCTACAGAACCGTCCGAAGTGGTTTGTACCTTCAAAGAATTTACAGATCAATTCTGTGGTTCTGTTGAAAGAGGATAATGTACCGCCCTTAAGGTGGAATATAGCACGAGTCCTAGAGGTTTTTTGGGGTAGTGACAATAAAGTGTTGCGTGTTGCTAAGATTAAAACCAAAGACGGGGAATTTATAAGACCAATAGCAAAGTTGTGTCCTTTGCCGTACGATACTAATTGAGGACGTTGCCTCAAGTAAGTAAATCATGATCGACAACCGCGAAATCATACATAGGCCGCCGACAGAGTCTCAACTTGGAAGCGTCAATATTTCTTAGAACGGCTATCTATGCGGAAAAAATATATTTTTATGCAGGGCAAGACAAATAAGTCAGCCAGTCGCCTCTGAACCTGTAATTGGGTCACGTCACACGCTGCACGCTACATCCTTTCTCTCGCGCTCTTCGTATTTTAGCACATAGCACGTTCCCTAACAGTTGAGTTTCGATCGCTAGAAATGTGTGAATTTGTAAAACGGGAAACCGTTAATTACATGTGTAATATTTAGTAGTAGGGGTAGGTTTTCCAGGTAAATTATTTGCAAATCTAGTTTGAGTAAATTGATTGACTAATGATTCCGAAAGACTTTACTAATTTACAAATGTCTACCACTTTTAAAAACAAAACTCTACTTGAGTATAATTTGCTTTTACAATTTAACTTTGGTTTTTTCAAATTAAATGTAGTCTTACTGAGCCTTAGATGCTTTTGCCTCTTTGTAACGAGTTTTTAGATCACTAGTAATTTGAAAATTAATAACCTTGAACTACTTTGAACCTTAATGTAATTAGACTTAAAAGTGATATTATGGCTATAACGCTATAAGTTTTTTATTGACACTTCAAGCCAGAATACAATTCGCCTCGATAAGGCATAATTTTGAGCAGCAGTCATTTTTATAAGGAAATAATTCAGAAGAGTACAGCAACAAGTGATATGGATATGCATAATGCAAGCCGCTATATTTATTAGATTTGATACTAATTAAAGCTTCTGCGTTCTTTATTATTCATCATCATCTTTCAAATTACATATGTATAGTTTGAGATGAACATTTCCTAATTTAAGTTCTTCTTAATTAAAAATACGTATTATATTATAATTATAATACTTTAATAATTAAACTATACTTAATGTCGTGTAATATACTTAAAATTTAAAATGTTAATAAAAAATATGATTATATTGTTTAATTTATTTCAATTTTAATAATATAGCTACTTAGGTACTCAACAAGAAAATGTATTAGGAAAGTCAAAGTAAAAGACTAACCAAACAAGCAAAAATATATTTTTCTTAACATAAACAATATAAAATAACTGATTAAGCAAAATATATAATACTATAAAATTTTATCATAAAATTGGGAAGGAAAAAAAGAAGTTACTTTAAGTTTAATAAAAGTAGTTTATAGGTCTTTTGTTTCCATATGTTCTATATATGTCCTTTTGTTTCCAGTATGTTCTTTTTTTGGCTTATTATGTAAACTTTTTTTTCTTATTATTTGTGAAATTAACTGCTTTTCTACTTCAGCTCAGTAACTTATAAGTTCTTAGTCAATATATTTTTTATTTTATTAATTTTCTTAATATATTTTAATTTAAATATTAACATTATTTTTAAGTTTTCTTATTTATGCAGAATTCTAGCAATTGTTACTAAGCAAGATACAGTCGTAATAATTTAAATATCTTCCTCCTGTAGCAACCGCTGGTAAACGAAACCGCTCGTTAACTATCTTGCCTACTCTACCAGCCGATACGCCTGCATATGATCTTCCGGCTGATTTGTCTGCATCTACTATTCCGTCTAAACCAGCTATGGCTCCAACTTGACCTCCTGTAGTGGCGCCTGAAAAAAGCCCACCAACAGCCTGACCTAAAAAATAACTAAATAATACTGTGTCACAATATACTAATATAATGTATTACTCCTAATTCAATTGATTTTATCACAGAGAGTCAAATTATTCCTTAAAGTGAGCTTTAGTTTTTAGGATCATTGTACCAAAATAATATATTACGATTAGAGAATTGACAGGCGTAAATGGATTTCCGCTTTTCATATTGAAACATTTCTCAGCACGTTAAGAATGTAAGTAAATGTTCTTAAGAAGAATTTGGACACGAAAAACAAACCTTTTTTATTCTACAATATATTATATCTTACAACTAATATTAGATTTAAAATTATATTTATAAATAAAAAAAGTTACAATTAGATATTGCAATTCTACTCAACAACGTACGCAAAGGTAAAACTAAGAAAATTACGAAAGACTAAAACCTGGTATCACACAAGAGGAAGTCCTCTTGTCTCAAGGAGTCCATTGGTCACTTTGATTTTGTCCGGCGATAAAAATATTTAAAATTAGTCATATTTCTTACATGAAAACTAATTGCAGTAACACACCATAAGCTGAAGCCAAAATCTTAAACTTATTTGCAAGTTTTCAATAGATATTAGCATAAACGTGGAAAAAAACATGCCTTGTATATTCAAAATCCCAAAATATGTAAGCAATATTCAGTTATATTGCAAAACGCTAAAGTCTTAATTAGGCTTTCTTGCGAACTCTATTTGGTGAGCAATTTCGTTTTGTAAAATAAATTTAATTTAATTTATAGGTGAAGCGTTAAATTAAAATGAGAGCACAGTAATGTTTACTAATTGCCCACATGCGCTTAACGCTAAGAAGAAAAATGCTATATGCTGAGACTTTAGGCTATCTCTACGTTCCATTACGGTCCATTACGGTAAGACTGTAGTTAGTAGAGAAGGAATAACTCTTTAAAAGATATTGAAAATTTTTGTCCCATTTAATTTTTTCATTTTATGATCAATTCACTTTCACTCACACACGTATTCGCATTTATGAAAACCACAAAAAAAACCTGACATCAGAATGGGATGAAAAGTATTTTTTATTCGCTTCTTGACGATTCATTAAAACTTACCTTTTGTGGTTCATTATTATTGGCTCGTCAGCTGTTTAGCTGTTCAGGCAATGTCTGGGGGTTGCTGGTTTTACTAATGGTAACTATTTATAATTTATTAAATTTAAAGATAAGTAGGTCGAATATAGGCCTAATTTCAGACAAATCTGATGTAATGTATTTTGTTGCCTGCATTTTTTCACGCTATAATATTTACTGAAAACGGTCTTACTTCCATCGATTTTGTCAAAGATTATCGGATTTTATATGTTCAAGCAATTTTTGAAGGATGGTGCCACATGCAAATCCTATGAGGGGACGTGCCTTAAACTTACGCGTAAACCTTAAGATCCCCCACTCCTCAGCGACTCGAGCAACTCTCAGATTTATGGCAGTTTATGCCAATCTACCAAAGCATGCAATACAATTGCCAACCTTACTATTCTGTACCTGCAATTTTTCTGCAAAAGTTTCTGACCGAACGCCACATTACCGGGGCTAACTAATAAAAACACCGAAACAGTACGAAAAGTACAAATATTTTCCTAATTTTTGTGGTTGCCGGGAGCTCGTAGGTTATTAAAGAGGCACGCGTACGGCGCCATCGTTTGAGACAAAGAATTAAATTACCTTTAAGCCGGCATCCAAAAGAAAATGTATTTGCAGTTGTTTATTTGATATTTTATGGCAGAATCTTAAGTTTTATCGGAGTTCCAGTTGCTCTTCAGGCGCACTTATGATTAGATGTATTTTGATGGTGGTTTTTCTTAGATATCTGATTCAAGCTTTATAATTTATTTTACCTCTTTTGCATTATTATTTTAGCTAATTTTGGTGTTGTTTTTGTGATCATTGCTGTAATTTTTAAATTGTTTGATTAAAATGGCATTTTGACGGCTATTTGAAGTCGTAGAAGCTTCTTTAAAAGCTTTGGAGTTCTCTTCTTCTACTTCTGATCAGCCGGAAGCAACAATTATAACCCGAATTCAACAATTGCCGTTAATATCTTGGTCTACAATTTATCGTGTTGTTAAAGTTGGAGAATTTATCGATCATTCCATAAGGCGGAAGCAGGTCAACCAAGACCAGAAGATGCGAAAAATTGACAACGCGACCATGGACGTTATTCAACGAATAGAGTATGGTGTTTATGAAGACAATTTAGTGCCAACTTTGGAAATGATAAAACACAAACAAAGTGAATATCCAGAATATGATTCAGTAGCTTAGAGACCCTCCGAAGTATTTTAGTGGAGTGCAGGTTTGATCATAAAAAACTTGACAATAGGATGGTTCTAATGAAGTCACGGCGTATCGTTGCACTTTGTCAAGAATATTTACGCAATATTAAAAACTATTGAGAATTGAACAGAAACATGGTGTATAGGATGAAACGTGGTTCGATACCCATGACGTTGTTAAGTTTGGTTGGGTTGGCAAATCTAATAAAGGTATTACAAATACGCCTTGTTAACGGGGAAAACCTGTAATTATAATCAATGCTGATAGAGAAAATAATTTTATTTCGACTGCACTGCTTTTAACAGCAAAAAATATTGCGAAATCATCGGCCGGTTACCAACAAGATATAAAATCACAGTTATTTGAAAAATGGTTCACAGATCAGCTTTCGCCAAATATTTCACCTAACTCTGTTATCGTAATTGACAATGCTTCTTACTATTCCCGAATATTAAATAAAATACCGAATACTAGTTTTAAAAAAGAAGATATTTTAAATTTTATGAAAACTAAAAACATTGACATTCCAAAAAAAAAATCCCACTAAAAAAAATTTACCGCAAATTACAATTTCAAGAATGAGTACGTTATTGACAGTATTTCTGCAAGTCATGGACATACTTTACTACGACTGTCCCCCTATTATTGCGTCTTTAATCTGATTGAACTGGTTTAGCGAACCATAAAAAAACAGCTAAGGAAATTTAAACGCTCGTCTACTCTAAGTGCGGAAGTGATTGAAAACATTCGCCAAGTTGTACGAGACTTTGAAACTAATGTATGGAAAAATTATGTTGAACACGTTATTAAAAAAGAGAACAAATATGTTAATAGACCCCCGTGCCACCCATAGTAATTCAATTTGATATAAATTCCAGTTCTGAAGAAACAGACTTTTCTGAATAACCAGCCAGCGATGGTAAGTTTTTAATTATTTCTTGTATTATTGTACAAAATAAAATTTTTACGCAAAATCGATTTTCGATTCAATCCGATACTTACATATGCATTATTGGAAAAATAGGAGTTTGAAAATTTGGTGTTTTTTATTTTTAATGAGACCCTATATTTTACATATATCAATTTTGGATTTTACGTCAAATTCTAAGAAATTTGATGTATGATATGACATACTTTTTTTCAACTGTTTTTAATATAATATGGTATTAAGCATAGTGGAAGAAAAATTTCAACATAATGACAAAAATTTCCTATTTTAACTTTTTAAGACCTGTAAAATGTCGTTAATTTTAAATAATCTCAACTGTCAAAAACACTTTTTGTGAAAGATGACAGAGAAAGAAGAGATCAGAAAGAGAAGTGGAATTTGTTTAGTTTTACTACCATAGCGTCCATAACTTCTTAAATTCGTCATTAATCTACTAATTTAAAATAATAATTGTAAAAACACCTTGAAAAACAAAAAAATATTGATATAAAATATCTTCAGATTATATTTAGTTGTATTTCAATTTTAATATATGGGACGCCACTGACTACTACAAAACCTCCTAAAATAAAATGTTTTTTTTTCATTTTGGTCTGGTTAAACTATAGCATTTTTATAAAAAGTATAGATAAAAACTTGTTTATTTACCATGAAACAGAGAAGACTATGTTTTATGCATGAATTTTTTATTTTCAATAAAATATAAAAATCTTTTAAATCAATGCTTTTCTTTTAATTTTTAGTCGACTTTTTAAATTTTGAACGATTTTAAGTAAACAAAATTGCTTGTTATTAGTATTGTGAAAGCGTAAGTATAGGAGAAAGTTAAGAACAATAAATATAGAACAAAAATTAAATAAAGTACACAATTAAAATTTTATGTGTTTGGTTTTCATGTGTACGTTATAAGTTTTTTTGTATTAGTCATTTGCAAGATCTATAGTATATCATGTGCATCTATTACTACTACTGTACTTATATTATCTTTTCGCACCATTTCCGTCAACTTTTCCTCCCAATCCAGCACCGGCTTTTTGTCCAAAAGGAGTTTCGGCTTCTGCGTGAAGACCTCCTTGAGACATATCCCTTGTAAGAAGGCCTCCAAGCCCTGCTGAGGCTTTAAATCCTAAAAAGTTAACTCCAATATAACCATCTTTGAAGGTTAGTACTGGCGGTACCTAAAAAATAAAATTAAATAATTAAAACGAGGGTAAGAGGTTTTCATTTACAATAAAATATTAAACAATATTAAAATATTTTTTTTTTAAATATGACCAATAGTCCTTCTGATGTTTCTAAGGGACGAAAAATTATATTAGTTAAATTATATATTCTATTATACTCATATATATCTTAGGTTAATCCTCTCAAAATTGAAAATTATTCAAAATCAATCTATAAGAAATTTAAACTAAGGCACTAATTTATTAAAATTAACTTAGTAGTAGTAGAATTCTTAATTAACTTAAACTACACTACAAAATAAAACTAGAACAAATTATTAAAAGAGTGCGCCCAATTTATGACCTCTGGGTCGCTAGCGGTGACACGGGTATCAAGTTTCAAAGAGCCAAGTGATACCGTAAAAAGTTAAAGAACTTTTATGGTAAAGACAGTCAGCCCTACCTGACCCTTCACGATCTCGGGAAATTTACTTGTGACCTGCAAACAATACAAAAATACACACATTAATAACATTTCCTAAACAAAATAAAAATAGGTCACTTTAATCGCTTCCAACTAGACTTTGCTGCAGGAAATATCAAACTTTTTGATAAAGCGTTTCAAACAGACCTTTTGAATAATAGTAAGTTTGGCTTCTTTTGAACAGACTTTCTGAACAAATTATCACACTTTCCGATAATCAACAGTGACTTTGACTGCTTTCGAATAGACTTTCTGATCTGAATACTTACTGCATAGTAGTCCCTATAACTTTTTTTTTAATTACCCTCTTTTTTTATGAGACTTTCCGATAAAATTACCATATACCCTTATAAAATTTTTGCAACCTTTTTGTACCAGGCATGTTCTCAATTACGTAATGATTCTTATCCAATACTTTTGTGATCACAAAAAGCCCTTGACATTTCGGTTCAAGCTTTTTACTCTTACTATCAGTAGATACTTTGTTCTGTGCTAAAATTTTTTGTTTAACATTAAACTTTTTCAATTTGGAATGTATAGCATCATGGTGCAACTTTTGCACTTTTTGATGATCCTCAATATATTTCATGGACAAGGAAAGAATCATTTATACCTTTTAGTCTATAACCTAGGAGCACCTCATAAGGACTTTTTCTTGTAGTAGAGTTAACAGTGGTATTAATTTGTTATGTCATAAATAATAGTCCGGTAAGACTAACCGGTTTACAGGGATTATTTCTAGGGAGTTGAGTTTGTTCGAGAGTCTTGTTATAAAAGTTCTAAACAACAAGACCAACTCCCTAGATCTGATAGGTTCTATAAACCCTGTCAAATCAGACCGACTTTTTGGGTACGGTCAGTTGTCTCAGTCATACTCACACTCATTTAGTAGTGAAATTAGTGAAACCTTAATTCGATTTAAATGAGTTATTTATTAATTAAGTTAATATCTTATCTTAAATGATCAGAGATTTAAAGTTGTAAGGCATTGTAGAGTTATTTAAAGTTGTAAGGCAAACAAAATCTACATGGAAAGTGATGGTATTAAAAATGTAAACAAAAATAAAGAAAAGATATATATATATATATATCTACTACTATACCTACAGGTACCTAAATTCGTCAGTCATTACATAATAAGGAGTAACATTGAAGTCTTTTAATTTACATAGATATATAGATAGATACATAGATATTTATATAAGATAAATATCTTATATCTATGTAAATTTAAATATAAATATAAATATATATATATATATATATATATATATATATATATATATCTACTACTATACCTACAGGTACCTAAATTCGTCAGTGATCACTTCGGAAGCATTACATAATAAGGAGTAACATTGAAGTCTTTTAATTTACATAGATATAAGATAAATATAATTTAAGTTTTAACGATTAAAATGAGATAATATAATAATAAAATTATGTCAAATCATAAGACAAAGAAATTAAAACAATATGGTTAAAATCAATTAAAGAAAAAAAAAACTAGTAAGCTTACGGGTCAAGTTCCATGGTGTTCTTCTTTCGGAGGCGAGAGCCCGCGATGGGCTATTTCTCACCACACAGGGTTAAGGCATGATGTGGGTTGACGAGGTTAAGGGCGGCAAAATTATCTGCTTTTTGGCTTCAAGACGATATCCTTATCACTGCTGCTGGGTCATGGCCGGTGGTTTACAACTTCATATTTAAGGAGCCCTAAGAGAGTTTTCTCAATGGCAACACGGAACACCAAATAAATGTCACAAACGGTGAAAACTACTTACAAAGTTTTAAGAGGCATCAAACCACTAAGAACTATCCTGCTTAAAAAAATATTTGGTTGAAAGTAAAGAAACACTAACGAATTTTAGTTTTTGGCGTTACTTTAGCTAAAAATATGCTGGCGGAGAGAGATGTTACTAGATTTATTTAACGACACGATTAATCTCTCTCCGTCACAGCAGACAGCACGGTTCACTTTTGACAAACGCAGGAGCTGGAAAGACCCCCCAGTTGCGTCGCGGAACTGCTTAAGTAGTGGCCCAAAAGACGTCTGGGCGCAAGACCGGAGATTGAGGACTTCTCTCGTTACTTTATGGGTTTAGCCGCTTTGGGCCCAACCAAAACCTGACATAGATCACTAATAAGCGAACCATGGAGTGCCTAGTAGAAAATCCAATACAAATATACAAATACGGTATGTATGTACAAATATACGTATATGTACAAATACGGGACAAATCGTAATAATTCGACACGCGACACTGGCGTCCGCTTTAGTAAACAGGTTGACCAATTCATTTGCCGTGAAATCTTCTCCATGCACAGCATATTGTAAACAATAAATAATTAAATGGAGATAACATTGATAGTGGTTCAATGAAAAACATTGGCGAATCCCATTAAAAATCGAAGGCAATTGTAATTATGGTGGGTGTCTCAGTCAGCAGTCTCGTACTTATAAAGTTTTGAAAGAAAAATTTATAACAAGGTCATTTTTAAATATTTTAACCAAATGAATAAAAGTTAGGATTCTCCAGATCCGGTCTAAAGCGTAATTAATCCTGTAACAAATTTCCCACTGGAAACGAGTTATATTTTCACCCCAGTGTGTTTCATCGGTAGTTGATGCAATAATGGCCAAAAAAAAACACTTTATTCATTTTTTCTACTTGGCCATTTGCTCGTGGTGTCGCAGGGTTCTCAGATCATTGCAAAAATGGCTAAAACTCTTACTTGTAAATGCAGGGCCTCTATCGCAAATTAGACACCTCGGCACGCCGAAAAGATTAATTATTTTATTAAGAAATATAATCACATGGGCAGTTTTCGTGTTTGGTGCTGCTTTTATATAAGTAAACTTTGTAAAAGCGTCAATTGCAAAAAACACTAAGTGGTCAATATGAATTGTATCCATGGGTACACTTTTCATTTCAAAACTAAATAAGCTACCTGGAATTTTTCCAGAACGTGTTTTATTATAAAGATATTATAAACTTTTTCTTCAATATAGTTCTTGACATATTTGCGCATTCCTGAAAACCAATAACGGTCCTTAATAGCATCTAAAGTTTTCTCGACTCCTAGATGTGCCGCACAGTCATAATAAAATATTAGAATTCGCCTTCTAAATGACTTTAGCACAACCCATTTTAAACCTCGCTGAATTTTTTTTGTATATTCTGATATTTTTGAGTGTAAATTACTTATAAATTTCTTTATATTCGGCACTTTCACTTGGGGTTTTACTAAGTGTTGAATGTAAAAGGCAACACCTTTCGTCTCCTGAGTGAGATGCTAAAACCCAATTATCTGTTTCAACATTTGGAGCATCTATACCTGGACATAAACTTCGTTACTTTTAAAAGGGCTACGGCTAAGAGCATCCACGTGACTCATTTTACAACCCGACCTATACTCGATCGTAAAATCAAATTTTTGGGTGGCCAGCCACCATCTGGCAATTCTCGGGACTAGATCTTTCTTGGTTAAAGTAGTGCGAAGTGCATTACAGTCGGTAACGACCTTAAAGGGTTTTCCCAATAAATAAACTTTAAATTTTTGTAATGAGTTTACAACGGCTAAAGTCTCTAACTCATATGAGTAATAGTTTTGCTCTTGTGAACTGGTGGCTCCAATCTAATATTGTACCAGTTTATAAACGTAATTTGATGGTCTCTGTAAAAGAATGCCACCTATGCCCCTTTTACTGGCATCTTTATGGACTTCAGTATCGGCTAAATGAACAATAATTACTAACACGGGTCGGAATATTGGCTTTTTTATTTATTAAAGACTTTATTTTCCTGCCATTTAAAGGGTACATCCTTTTTTGTTAAATTGGTCAAAAAACGTGCAATAAGCGCAAAGTTATTTATAAACTTCCTAAAGTAACTTGCCAGTCCTAAGAATCGTCTTGTCTCGTGTACATTCTTTGGTGGTAAAAATTTCGAAACAGCATCAATTTTATGAGCACCTGGACGGATTCCTTTCTCATCAATTTCGTGACCCAAATACTCAATTTTTGCTTATAGAAAACGACATTTGTTTAGTCTAAAGGTCATGTTAGCGCTTTTAAATAGCTCTAAGATTTGCTCCAATAATGCTATACCAAACTTTATGCTTGTTGAGGGTAGTAAAATGATGTCAAAGTAAGCTAAAACTGCTATAAACCTCAGTGAACTCAGAATGACATTAATTGTCTTTTGAAATACAGGTGCATTGACAAGCCCAAATGGCATACGCAGGTACTCGTAATAGTCATCTGGCGTAACAAAAGTTTTAGAAGTAGAACCTTTTGCAATGGATAGGATGATAGCCCGAGGCTAAATCTAAGCTTGTAAAAAATTTGGCGTCTTTTAGCCAGTCAAGGATGATGACCTCCTCGGTAAAAAATTCGGGGTAATGGCATCTTGTCTCAAACACATTTCGTTTTTATTAGGCTATAAATAATAATAATAATAGTTAACGCACATTCGTTCTTCGTCGTTTTTCTTTTTTCCCATGAGTATTAGACTCTGCTAATGCGACTCTTGAATAGTTTTATTTTCCAGTAGATCATCTACAGTATATCGTATTGTATCCCGTTGGCTATATGAAAGTCGATATGGTTTGTATACTATGGGCATATCATCACTTAGCTCGATTGACATCTCAGGCAAACTACAGGCATCTAGCTCGCTAATGTTAGAAGCAAAACAGGAACGAAGTTTGTTCAGTAAATCCAGCAATGCAAACTTCTGCTTTTCGAGAATACTAGGGTCGATAAATTGATTAATCTCTTCTAAATTAAACTTGCAAAAATTATCTTGCTTAATAGAAAAACATGTTTCTTCGTGAATGGTGTATTCCCTTCTAAACAGGTGTATCCCCTTGCGACTACAACATTTTTATGAAACTCAATTAATTTATTTGATAAATTCATTATGAGCAACACCCCGTCATTACATTTTGTAATACATCTAGGGATCATATGATGTTTTTCTGGCATGCATCTATACTGCAAATCGACAAAAATATCGCTCGTCGGTTAGTTGCTACGTAAAGAAACATAGCCAATATGATTAAGACGAATAACAGTATCCTCGGATGCAAACAAAGCGACTTTCTTTGATAAGAAATTATTATATAAATCAAGGTTTTTCTGGTATAAGAAGGTTTGTCCTACTATTACGGAAGCATTTTAAAATTTGTCGGGTACAACAAGTGCACTCACATTGGCAGAGGCTAAATCAACTGTCAAATTTACCTCAACTTTTGAGGTAACATTGACAAAAGCACCGCCGAAACCACAAAAGCAAACCAGCCAATAAGGCTGCACTTGGCCAAGTTCAATTCTTACAGAGGATTTAATAGTAACTGCGTTACATCCAGAATCGACATAACCCCTGAAAAGCAACAATATTTATCGTACAATTAATAAAATAGTTATGATTTGCTTTGGAAGACGAACTATTTTCCACACAACAAATATTTTCAAATAGTGCTACATGCTTTTGCTTACCTTGTGTCTCTATTAGCTCCTGGTACTGTTTTAAAAAAAACAATGTTTCTCGTCATGTTTCATATGATTTCATATCATATTTAGCGTAAAACTTTTTTGGCATATTGCAGTAATTTGCAAAAGTGTGACCTTTTTTGAAACAGTTAAAACATCGAAGACCAATATCTTTGGCAGCTGCATGGTCAATACGGTCGGGAACCGTTTTCCTAATCAGAGCAGAGCTTTCTACTCGTTCCATGTTTTATTATAGTTCGACAAGCTATGGTACCAACTTTTGGCGATATCTGCTAAACGAGACTGTATGTGATACATGGCTGTCACGTCATTCCACTCATTTACCTTTTTTAATTGCTCGATTTTTTCAAGCCATTAGCTAGCTGTAAGTGTCTGGTATTATCTGGCGAAAACTCGGGTACAATTACTTTTCACCATAACTTTTACCTCTTGTTGTTTACACAATTGTGCTTTATTTTCTCTTGCTAGTTTTTCGACCATTAATTTCAAATCTCTGATCTTATTGTCTTTATTTACAGACCTTGATGATGTAGTAATAGAGGTGTAGGATCTATTGTTGTCAGACCCTTACTTGCTACACTTCTTTCTTCTGTAACTTTCTTCGCTGGAAGAATTACTGGCACTAGAACTACTTGAAGTAGAAGAGCTTTTCTCTTGTTGAATCCTTTTACTTGTATTTCCCATCTTTACGTTAAAAAAAAATTAATCTAGCATCTGCTTTTAATATTTCACAACTTTTATGGCTGCCGAACCTCACTAAACAAAACTAGCACAATAATGCTTACTAAAATTTTTGGGTATGCACACACGCACAAACAAGGGGTGCAAAACACTACCTGCAACATACCTGAACTGTAAAGACACTTGGTCTTTAGGTTATATAAAATCCTCGAGAGTCCAAATAATATTTCAAATAATTAAAAGAGAATACAAAGCTTAAGATAGTTGGCGATCGACCCGACCGGTTCGACCCTAGTAACAATTAACAAGAACAAGTAACAATTAACAACGAAGTAATAAGAAACACTACGGGAAAAATCGGGAAACAAATTTAGCTGGTCTAATAATTTCGCCAGAAATGCGACTGCCACTGTTTCGGTATTAAAAATCAGAAATGCCCAAATGCCACTTACGTCCTAAACATTAATTTCTTGACTTTTCGGCTTAAAGAAGATGTATCTTTTTTTTTATCGTGACCGATGCCGCCATAAGCGCTCGCACCTTAAAAATATATTAGCATCCCAATACCCACCGAAATTAAAAAAATATATTATTCTATCTCACTCTATTCTCACTGCTCTGGCATGCAACCCAGTATATCGGCTTTCGGGTGCTGCTTTTGATAGCTTTATGGTTTATTTTTTGCTGCTTCAAGTAAGTTTGCGAAAACTATGAAAGAACCGAATGCACCACACTAGTCACATGGGCATTTACCGATTAATCCAATTATGGTCTTCTTAACGGGGATCCCGTTAGTTGCAATTCAGGCTTACCACCATCACACAATAGTTTTAAACCGAAAATTAATTAAATTGCTTGTAAAAATTGATTTAGTACTGACACTAAAAATTTACTTGTTTTCGCCATCATTTTCTCGTACAAGTACTTTAACCTGAAGCATTGTGCCCAGAACCTTGGAGCATTGTGGAAAAAAAATGTGGTACATATTCGGCACGAAGTAAAGTATTTTTTAAAATGAATGATGCGTTAATATAGCCGCCTCTTAAAAAACCTATGTGTTTTTATAGTAAGCATATAAGAAAAAAGAAAGGCCATTTAATCTTAGAAAATACAAATAAACAAAACAAAATAATAACCCGGTCCTACTGCCGGACATGTAACACTTATGTAATTAAACAAAATTAAAAAACTAAAAATATTATTATTAAATTTAAAAATATTAATATTGATAACGTGATCAATATTGATATTATAAACTTCAATTAAATGTAAAGAACTATTCCGGTTTTTGGTAGAGGACATAACCTAATTATTGGTCTGCGACATCAGCGGTTTTTAGCAGCCACCCGAATCTGCCTGTCGTCTCCAGGAGACACTTAAACAACAAGATCATTTATTTGAACCTTGTCATTTAAATCAGCCCATTCAGCGGACTGATGTAAAGTATTAATATACTCTAAAATGTATCGTTTCCAAAAATCTCGCTGCATTTTTTGTATCAATTCAGTAGTCTTCTAGGAAAGTCTTGAAACATTTTCGTTTGAAAAGTCAAGATCGAGAATTACAGAATTTAAGGGCTCAAAGGTCAATGATGGCCTGGTCTAAGAGGGGTAATATCATTCGGATCTGAGATGTTGGACAGTTACTCAAAGTGTTTTTTGTTCATTCCTTCCATGCGTAGAACTGGTTACTAAAATATCCCTTAAACTGGATATTACATGGCTACCCTGCCAGTCGTATTGGAAGGATGAATAAGTTTTTTAATTAGAGCAATAAAAAATTACATATTTTTAAAAAATGGGCACTAATCAATCTAAGGAAGAAGTGATAATGCCGCAAGCTGGTAATAGTGGTGGCGTAACGGCCGATGTTCCTGTAGGAAAGTCGCGAATTTCTGTGAGCGAAGGTTTGGGCATAGCGGCCTTCTGCCTCATTTTGGTCATTGTGGTATAGGTTTTGGTGCGACGAGGCAAGAAGATGTTAGAAAAAGAGACAAGGAGAGAAAGCAGAGCCAGCCAAGAACTTCTGTAGGCCACGGAGTGAAGGATTGGGACAGAATGGAATAAAAGTGTAGCAGTAAGTCGTTTAAATTGCGTTGTTTATTATGTTTGTGTAGGAAATTAGATAAATGACTATTGTTAAGGAATTTTTAGATTTAAAGGATATACTTAGTAAATTTTATGATAGTATTAAAAAAGAACCAAAAGACGAGCAAAGCCAGAGAGAATCAATAAGTTATGTACAGATTTAGCAAAATTAGCACTTAAATTTAATGAGTTAGGAGAAAAATATTCTGAAACGGCTGAAACGAATGACTCAATAGAGGATAGTATAGGTTTTATCAGAAATATTTCAAAAAATAGTAGGTTATTATTAATAAGTTGGGTAAAAGTAGTTAGGCCAGGTAGTACTACTAGTTCGGGTAGTAATACTTATGATATGTCATTAGGAACTTCTTATCCGGTAGGTAATATTGTCGAGGAAAACATGTCAGGAAAATTAGATTTAACGACAGCCGCGTCCCTCTTACCAAGTATGGATGGTTCGGAAGACGTGACAAAAAAGTTGGTTAAAGCTATTGACTTATATAACGATTTTCTAGATGCCAGTGAGAAATCACATTTAATTAAGTATGTTTTGAAAGCAAGGGTATCTACAAGTGCTAAATTACGACTTAAAACGCAGTATAATACGGTTGAAGAATTAATCACAGATATAAAAAACAATTTGTTGACTAGAAAGGCACCAGCGGCAATTTCACGTGAACTACACAATGTTCGACAAGAAAATAGGAGTATTGAAGAATTTGCTAAAGTAGTAGAACAATTGTTGGTTGATTTGACGCTCGCACAAGCGGATAATGATAGGTTTTTGACATAGGATTTTGCAACCAATAAATGAAAAATTGGCCATTAATTTATTTGCCAATGGTTTAAAAAGCGACGAGTTGCGAACTATTATAAAGGCCAGAAATTATGAAAATTTAAACGACGCAATAATGGGCGCAAAAGAAGCTGAGATATGGAGATCACCACAAAATTCACAAATGGTCACGACCAAATTTTAACAATTTTAATAATAACAATAATTTCCGTCAGTCCCATTACAGTTATAATAATTCTCCGCATTCACATTTTAATTCCCATAATAATAACAAGGATAATAATTATCATCACCAAAACACGAGGTTTCAAGGACAGTCGCGAGGATGTTCGATGACTCTGGGCTCAGCGGTAATAAATCGGGGTTGAGGTGCGACCATGCATAGAGCTTACTTTGCTGAGGGAGCACAAATTGAGGAAAGTAGTGGAGATAGGTTTTTTCGAGTCTAAGAGTGAATGTGATGTGAATTTAGGTATGAATGGGTTAAATTATATATATGCAAGATGTGAAGGACGAATGTTTACATTTTTGATTAATACAGGAGCCAGCATTAGTTGCATTTTTGCTGAATAAAAAGTAATAAGGTATTGTTCTGTTAGTATGAATGAGGAATGTGTGATACTGAATAAAGAAGTGTGTGAGGGTGTAATGGTGGCCAGTAGTATTGCTGCACCAAAAGATAAAAAAGTTCCCACAAAAATTTTAAATATAAATGAGAGAGGTTAGGTTAAAAAATATTCAACCGAAAACGGAGAGTCTTTTTAGCTACGATGTATGTGAGTTTCAGAAAAATAGTATAAGTGTGAGTCGAGTAGATAAAGTTTTGGATCCGATAAATACTAAAGAACTTAATAAGAAGGAAAAGTTATTGTGGAAAGTAGGTACCATAGGGTGTATAACATAAGACCATAACAAGGTTTGGTAATAGACTGATTTATTGTATGCTTGATTCCTCTGAATACAGTTTGGTTCTGACGCATTATAACAATAACACAACCTCGGAACAAGGTTAAAATCGAGGTTATAATAATATAACATAATATAACAAACCTTGATGCCACTACATTATGAATTAAAAAAAATTGTGCAAAATATGCTCATGTGTTTCATTTGGATGGAGAGTCACAAGTGTGACAAATACGTTTAGCCAAAAAATTCGAGTAAAAGATAAGACAAGTCCAGTGTATGTGAAACCATATAGAATATCGCATGCGCAAAAGACAGTTATGAACGAACAAATTGAGCAAATATTGCAAAATGACATTATAGAAGAAACTCGCTCAGAATGGTCTTCACCAATATTAATAGTACCCAAAAAAGCAGACAACAACGGTGTCAAAAAATTAAGAGTTGTATTCGATTTCAGGTTGTTGAATAGGCAAATTAGGGATGATGAAAAGTTTCCTTTGCCTAATATTACAAAAATTCTGGACTCTTTATCAGGCGCTTTTTATTTTAGCCATTTACATTTAGCCCAAGAATATTATCAAGTAGAACTTAATCCTGAAAGTAGGCCATACACAGCATTTACAACAGATAAAAGATAATTCCAAATGGAAAGATTGCCTATGGTAAAAATAAGTCCTAGTGCTTTTTAAGGTAATGACTGTAGCAATGGCAGGTTTAAATTACTATGCTTGTCTTGTTTATTTAGATGATTTGATAGTTTTCGGACATTCCTTACAAAATCACAATATAAGTTTATTAAAGGTTTTGCATAGGTTGCAAAATGTCAATTTAAAATTAAATCCAAGTAAATGCGAATTTTTAATTCTTTATCTGCTTCTGCAGATACTTTATTTAGGCCACATTATAGCTGCAGAAGGTATTTCACCTGACCCAGAAAAAATTGAGGCTTTAAGTAGGTATCCGATTCCGAAAAATGCTGACGAAGTAAAACGTTTTGTCGCATTCGCAAATTATTACAGAAAATTTATTAATAATTTTGCACAAATTGCTCAACCTTTAAATAATCTTGAAACTGTACAGAGTTGTAATGTGATCTGTGTAGGTCTAGGCTGATGATGCTCCGATAGGAGCGAAACACGTATAGAATTTAAAAAATTATATGGATTTGATGAGACCGTGACTTTGTGTTTTTTTTTAACGAAACGTAACTTTAACGTAACTTTGTTTTGTTTTCGTTTGATCTCTTAGAGAAAAAATGGATGATACGTTTCTATTATATTAGAAGAGTACGACTTCTCAATAGACTACGTAAAAGGCGCAGAAAATGTAACAGCAGACGCTTCATCATGGGTTATTTTAGTTTCTGATAAGTTGAAGGGAATGAGTGGTAGATTGAGTGAAGGTATGAATGTTATGACACAGGCACAAGTGAGAGATTAAGCGGTGGTTGAATCGGATAACATTAAAACATCGGTGGATGACAGGCTTGATCACCCTGTCATTGCAGAAATATTAAAACGTCCGACAGAATCTATTGAGTTGCGTTTAATTATTCAAAAAGAATTTCGAAAATATCAACTTAAATTGAATGATAATAGTAATTATAATCAAAGT
This sequence comes from Anthonomus grandis grandis, assembly GCF_022605725.1. Taxonomy (NCBI): domain Eukaryota; kingdom Metazoa; phylum Arthropoda; class Insecta; order Coleoptera; family Curculionidae; genus Anthonomus; species Anthonomus grandis. The sequence goes on from NC_065558.1 coordinate 26,005,031, forward strand.
AACTTTATATATGATATGAAAAATAATTTTCTGCAACCAGGAAACCCGAGAAACGTCTGACTTAGGTACGTCGTTGAGGGAACTGGGTCAAATATGTGCAGATAATAATATTCCGGAATTATGCATAATAAAAAATGTAGAAAGCGCTGATTTTATTAAATACTTATTAAACAATAAAAAGTTACTAAAAAACATGTCTCTTAAAATAAATATTATTAAAAGTGCAGAGCAAATTGATAATAAAGAATTACGTCAATTAATATTAATTGATTTTCACACGTTACCAACGGGAGGTCACGCAGGTATTCAGCGAATGTATAATAATATTAGGAAATATTATTTTTGGACAAGTCAACGTAAGGATGTAGAAGAGTTTGTTAGGCGGTGTGATGATTGTCAGAGGCATAAATATTCAAAAATCGCAAAAGAGCCTATCACGATTACCACAACAGCGAGTTCCGCGTTTCAAAAAGTGTTTTTGGATTTGGTTAGTTCCTACGGATATTCAGGGTAATAGGTACATTCTAACATTGCAATGTGACCTAACTAAATTCGTTGAAGGTTATCCTTTGGCTAACAAAGAAGCGGAAACGGTTGCACAATCACTTGCCAGTAATTTCATTTTGAGATATACCTCAGGAAGTTGTTACCGATCAAGGATTAGAATTAGTTAGTAGTTAGAGTTAGAAAGTGTTTTAGAAATCTTGCAAAATTTTAAATATTAAACACCTCAATTTCACGGCCTATCATCATGAAACCTTAGGCGCGCTGGAAAATTCGCATAAAACTTTAACTGCTTTTCTTCGTATGCGTGTCTCTAATGAAAGTGTTAATTGGACTGATTGGGTACCGTTTTGGTGTTTTTCATACAATAATACGGTTAATACTTCAATCCGTTATACACCGTATGAGTTGGTTTTTGGGAAAACAAGTAGACTTCCTTCAAATACTTTAAACTCAAATCGAGAACCAATTTATAATTTTGACGATTATTCACAACAACTAAAATTTCATCTTCAAACTGCATGGCTAGATGCTCGAAATAATTTAATTGCTTCAAAAAACAAACAAAAGGAATTGTATGATAAAAATTGTAAAAATGTTAGTTATAAGGTAGTTATGTTTCTTATCGTGCGAAGCACGTTTTAAAAAACAGTTTTTATTTGACAATAAGTACAAGCAGCAAGTATAGTACAACGAAGATTAAGGCATAAGGCCGTTACATGATATTATATAGACTTAAACTAGCAAATACAGTGAAATATAATACAAAGCAACGTTAACATAAAAGTAAGCAATTATATATATAGAGTGGTCAATATTGTGGCCATAACTCCTCCCTCCTAAGATTGAAACAACAGGGATGTCATGTTTGTTTCAACATTCTTGGTGGCGTCTTCTTTCTGTTCTGGATCTTCTGGAACTGTTCTTTTCTTGAAGAATAATTCGTATACTGCAAAGGCTATGCAGCACAGGATCAGTATGACTCCAAGGGTTGTGGCAAAACTCCATGTGGCTAGATGGATTTGGTCATCTTCTTCTGGAAGGGTTTTGATAACTCTTGCCTGGTCTTGAAGTGCTTTTATTAAGATCGGATCGATAGAGTCGAGCTGGATCGTTTCCATGGGTAATTGGAATTCAATGTTGGTAAATGATATTTCTGGTAACTGGAAGGGTACATAATCCAGGATTGTTTCTTCATTCCAAAATTGGGATCCGAGGATTTCGATTCCACATTTGTACGGTATCTGGACCAAACTGGGTCTAGTTGCGAAGAAAATTCTTCTTGAATCACAGAGCATTTGGATTTTTACTTTTGAGGAAGTTGGGATTATCAATACAAACTCATTGGTAATAGTTTGTATAATAGGGGTAGACACATTGACTTTGAGGAGCTTGCAAGGTGAGTTCTCAGCTTTCTGGATCAGAGCTGTTGAGCAATCAGCTTTTGGTGGTCCTAAATTGTTCTGGCAAACGTATTGATCTTGGACGACAGGACAGGCTTCTTCTTGATATTGGTGCGAGTATGGCCCAAGTATAAGGTAAGGTAATTCCGGAACAATAATTGAATTGTTTATAGGGATGGTGAACAAGTGGTAAATATTAAAATTTTCTTTTATAAATAAAAAAAAATGTATGGCAAATATAATCTTGTCTTTTGAGAAATTTACTTGTAGTCCGGCAATTTGATAGTAATAATTTAAATCTATAAATTTTATAACTTTTTCTTCACCATAAAGAGTTATTAAATTAGAAATTATCTGTTCTAATTCGCTAGCTGAAATTACTGCACTATGAAGCGTATTGAGCTTTGCAAACATTATTGCGTCTTCTAGGTTGTCTAAAAATGTTATGAAACTTTGACAATTTATTATTAATTGATTTATCGTATTTTGAAGTTTTAATAAAATTGAGAGATCATTAATAGTTTTATTCATATGTTTTTCGAATAAGGCAACATATTTGTTCAAAGAGTTTTGATTTTTGCTTAGAATAGTGATAGTGCTATTGTAATTATTAATTAAGTCTTTTGTTAATGATATCTGCAAGTTAAGCTCCTTTTTATAAGAGTTTTGAGAAAGTTTAAGCTCATTTATTGCTTGTTCAAATCTTTCTCCATCGTCTGCGTCTAAGGTACCAAAAAGCCATTTCGATGCTTTTCCTAATATGTTAATTAGGCCACGTTTAGCTCTATTGTGAGGTTTAATATTGTTAAGCTTAATTCTAACTTCGTTAATGAAATATTTAGCATGAGTAAGCAGGCCAATAGTGTTAATATGGTGCATAAGCAGAGAGTTAATTATGTTAGTTTCATTGCATGCAGCTTCTAAAATTCTAAAAGCGTTTTCTATGTTTTCTAATTCTAATTGTAGAGGTTTTAATTCTATATAATGTATAAAGGTATGTTTATGTTCTATAACTCTGGCATTTCCTAAGTGAAATGGGAGTAGTGGAGCTTCGATAGGATTTATTAAAAGGTTACGGTCATTCGCTATCGCTGCTGTCATCTGTAGGATGATGGCGAGGCTCGTCAGGAGGTTCATTTTTCCTGGGGAGAAGAAAGTCTTCTTTAGGAAAGGTTTTAGGCTTTTGAATTAAAGCTTTATGAATGACTTTCTCTTTTTGTGTTATTATTTTGTTACCTATATCTTGTTTTACATAGTCAATTCTTTTACGGGGTTTGTCCTTGGTTCTTAAGGCTGTTTTGTCCGTTATATATATTTTCTTTCCAGGGTTTAGTTCGGGTCGTATTTCACGATTTTTATTTTGCTTTTCATTTAATCTGGTTTTTGTATTGACTGACTGATTATAAATTTGTTCATAAATTATTTTTAATCTTTCTTTTCGATCGTTAACATATTTATTAATAATAATTTCGTCTGTCAAATCAAAGGGATCTAAAGCATTTAAACGTCCGTTTATTATGTCAAAGGGTTTTTGTTTTGTTACGCTGTGTACAGAACAATTGTATCCCATAATGGCATAAAGCATGAGTTGTTTTGTTGTCGCATTTGGGTGTTTTAACTTTAAGACTCGAATGGAATCAATAAGGGTCGAATGTAAACGTTCTACAGGGCTATTACTATTAGAGTTGCCTGGTGTGGTATAATGGATTTTGATATTATGGAGTTTACAAAAATCTATCATAAGGGATGTTTTAAACTCAGTACCATTGTCACAAGTGATTAGTTGGGGTATTCCATGATGACTAATAAATATCGATAGATTATCTAAAACAGTTATTGCATTATTGGTAGGCTCTAGTGGGTATGCCTGTGCATATCGTGAAAATACATCGATTACTGTTAAGAATTTAATATTAGATATCTGAAAAGTATCTATGTGGATTGATTCTAAAGGTTCTTTTGGAGTTGGGGTTAATGAAAACTTTAATTTTAAGGGATGGCGATCGTATTTTGCCTGTTGACAAATGTCACAAATATTAATATATTCAGTTAGATCATTTTTCATGTTAGGCCAATAATACATTTTCTTTAGAGACATTAAGCATTCATTAATACCTTTATGACATGATTTTTCATGGTGGTTTTCTATTAAGCTTCTTTGATGTTGAGTATCGACTATATCATTTAAAAAGGTGTTAGATATCACTAATTTATAAGAATCGTGTCTGAATGTATTCGATAAAATAGTGGCTATTTTATTTTCTAGATTATTGATTTCAGTTTGTTTAATAAATAAACAATGTACAACTTTGGGGTTTATGTATTCTTTAAAGAAGTAAATTATTTCATTTTCGTAGTTTTCAGTTAAGGTTAAATGATATCGATTTTTATTTCCAAAATGAGTAGTTTTAAAAGCATGATATTTTTTTTTAAAGCCGTGAGTTATTAAGATTTGATTTGTATAGGTGTTAAAACAATTTTCTGTAAAAGGTATATTTAGAATTGGGTCTTCTGTTGCAGAGTGTGTGGTTTCTCCACTTGTTAATGGACCAGGGGGTCTTATTTGGATATTTTGTAAAATTTTTTTTCTTTTTCTGGAGGATTAGGTTGTGTTAAAGATGAATCAAATACTTCAGTTAGTTGGTCTAACTCTTCTAATGTAACGTTTTCGTTAGAAAGGTATTGATCTATGTCGTTAGAAATATCTCCAAGGCTGCCAATTGTTGAATCATTCTCCATCATATGGATTTCTATTCTAGATAGGGCATCGGCATTGGTATTTATGGATCCTTTTTTATATTGTATTTCGTAATCATACTCTTCAAGTTTTAATCTCCATCTTACTAATCTGGAATTTGGTTCTTTTAAACTGAATAGATACTGCAGGGGTTTATGATCAGTGATTATTGTAAATTTTCTTCCAAACAAGTAAGGTCTTAAGTGATTTGTAGCCCAAACAATGGCTAATAATTCCTTTTCAATAGTTGAATAATTTGTTTCTGCTGGGTTTAAAGTTCTTGAAGTATAGGCGATGGGTAAATCTTGTCCTACTTTACCTTGGCTTAAAACTGCTCCAATAGCTATGTTAGATGCATCGGTTGTTAAGATAAATAGTTTCTCAAAATTTGGATATTGCAGAATTGGATTATTACACAAAAGATTTTTACAAGTTTCAAATGCTTCTATATAGTCAGGTGTTAGTTTAATTGTTACGCCTTTTTTTAAGCATTGTGTAAAAGGTTTCGTCAGCTTTGCAAATCCGTTAATAAATCTTCGATAATATCCTAATAGTCCGAGAAATGATTTTATTTCTTTAGGTGTTTTAGGAATCGGGAATTTTTGTATGGCTTCGATCTTTTTTGGATTTGGCTTTACTCCTTCTTTGGTAATAACATGTCCTAAGAACTCTACTTCAGTTCTATGAAATTCCGATTTATCAAGTTGTATTTTTAACATGGCATTTCTTAGCCTTTCAAAAACTGTTCTCAAATTTTTTATGTGTTCTTCCAGATTTGCAGAAAATATTATTATATCGTCCATATATACTAGGCAGAATTTAAGGCCTCGTAGTATATAATCCATTATCCTTTGGAAAGTTGCGGGTGCGTTCTTCAATCCGAATGGCATTCTCACATACTCGTAGTGTCCTTTCTCTACAGTGAATGCTGTCTTTTCTATCGAGTTAGGTGCCATTTCAATTTGATGAAATCCTGAAGAAAGATCTATCGTTGAAAAATATGAACATCTTCCTAAGTTGTCTAATATATCTGTTATATTAGGAATCGGATATCTATCGTCGATGGTTTTGGAATTTATTCCTCTATAGTCATTGACTATTCTCCATTTCTGTTTTCCACTAGCGTCTAGCTTTTTGCTAACTATCCATATTGGACTGCTCCAGGGACTTTGACTTGGTCTGATTATTCCATCATTGAGCATCTTGTTTATCTGTCTTTGGACTTCTTCTTTATGGGTGAACGGGTAGCGATAAGATTTGGAGTGTACGGGAATTTCATCGGTTGTCCTTATTTCATGTTTAATCTTATTTGTAAAAGTTAATTTTTTATTTTCTTTATGAAAAATATCAACGAATTCTCGAATTAATTTAAATAATTCTCTTCTTTCTTCGTCATTTAGATGAGCGTGTCTTATCTGAGATTTTATGTCGAAATTCTTTCTATAAAAATTATTAGAAAAATGGGATTTTTCTTTTTGATTGATAAACTCGTTTATATGTAAAAAGTCGTAATTTTCTTTTATAATTTCGGGAAAAAGATAACAATTAAAAGGTTTGTCTAAGTCAACGGATATGTTTTCATCGGTATTATTGTAAATGTCTACAAAACCATTTTCTGCGGTACATATCGTTTCGGGCACGTATAAATTATCAAGAGTACCTTCAGGAATGACAACATCAACAAATTCTTGTGTGGTAACAGGAATTTTTGCACTAAGGATTTCGTGTGCATTTACCGTTATCTTGAAACTTGACTCGGGTTCACGATATTTAAAGGGTAATATAAGGTTTCGAGTTAGATTAATGAGTTGTTTATTAGTCAGGTCAATATTGAGATGAAATCGAGTTAATTCTTTTAATCCTAAAATTCCATCATAAAATTCATGAAAATCATACAAAATAAATGAAATTGGTTCATTTGTTTTGAATTCGTTAAATGCTGGTAAATCTGCTTTGAAGAGAGTTTCTTTTTCTCCTACACCTGTTTTTAATTTTGAGGAAAATTGATAAATTCTGTCTGGGAAATATTTTTCAGCAATTGAGGGTCTTAAAATGGAAGGATAACATCCAGTATCAATTAGTAATTTCATAGGGGGATTTTTTATTTCTATATAAGGTAAACTATTATTGGTTGTTTGAGTGTTTATTTCATAGGTCATTTTTGAGGATCGAAAATCGGGGTTGTATGAAAATTTTCATTTTTACAAGATATTTGATTTTCTTCTAAATCGCAATTTTCAATTGGGTCATTATAACCTAGACAAGTAGCATTTTCATGAGGGTAATCTGACTGATAATCTGATGGATCGTATTGAGGATCATCATATTCATGATTTTGGAAGTCTTCATGATTCGAGTTATCTATTTGGAAGATTTCTTGAGACTTAAAGTTTCTATTAGAAGGGTCTCTGGGTATCGTATAACTTGTACGATTTGACATGGGCTCAGGTTTATTTTTTGGAACTTGGCCTGTTGGTTTAAACACGTTCTTGGGTTTTCCAAATACTTGTTCGTTTGTTGGAAGGGGTCTTTGAGGTATGTATCTTGGTTGAATAGGTACAGGGCCTCTAGGAAATGTTGAAGACGAATTTTGTTGGAAATTTTGATTATTTTGAGGGTTATTTCGTCTATAATATTGTTGTTGATTATAAGAATGGTTTTGTTGTTTATGCGAATTTGTTAATTGATTTGAATGATTATTTTGATTTTGATTATGTTTATGTTGTGGTTGTTTTTGTATTTGTGAGAATTGTTGTGAATAAGGTTTATATAAATTCTGTGTATATTGAAAGTTTTCTTCTTCGGTGATCATGGTCATGGCTGTTTCAATACAGTCAGGGTTTTTTAGTCTTATAATACTTTGCAAAGGGTTTGCTAAACCTCTAATGAATGTTCTTAAGCAAATGGTATCATATGTAAATACGTAAATGTATTAATTTAGCTGCATCCATTTCGCGGGATTCAAAGTTATTAATTTTTTGAGCTAAGTTACTCCTTATAACTTGTAATCTTTTAGCAAATTCGAGTGGATGTTCATTTCGTATGGGCGAAGCCACAAAAAGATCTTGTTCTAAGCATTCTAGATTTCTTTTATCGCTAAAGCAAGTAATTAGTGCATTCTTAATGGATAACCAATCTGTTAATTCTATGCGACTACCTACTAAAATTTCAGCACGTTCTATGAGCTTCATTCTTATGGTCCTTAATAAATAATGCTTTAAAATAGGATCACTATCATTACTGTAAGTTTCAAAAAGAAAATCAGCTGCACTGATAAAGCTGTTTAAAGTATTAATATCACCATTGTATGGTAGAATGGTGTCTACATACATTTTTAAAAGGTTGTAATTTACAGTGATGTTCGGCATTGTGCTAGAATTATTCGTTATTGGTGTTGACTCTTCTTGAATAGTTTCTAAATTTACAGTTTCAGCCAACCTAGCTGCTAATACATCTATAATGTGTGGTTCACTCATCAATTTTAAAGTTTCGCGCCTGTTAAAACTGATTTGTGCTGGTTATTAATTTATACTTTTAACTGAATAAAAGTATTTTATACTAAAACTAATAAAAGACTAGATATATAAAATCTGATAATATTATTATTTTAATATTAAATCTTTCAAATTAAAAATCATAAATTGTCATACACTTTGTATTCAAGACAATTAAATAAATCAAAAATAGATTTTTCAAATTCAAAAATCATAAATTGTCATACATTTTGTATTTTAGACAATTAAATAAATAAAATATAAACTTAAAACTACTTTCCACTTGCTCAACCGGAGAAAGGGAAAGGATCTGAGAGGATTGGGCACTTACCCCTCGACGGAGAGATGTCAACCTTTTTCTACTCAAGGTGAATCTCCGTGTCAGCCACCTCTTCTCTGTGCCTTGATTGCCAAATGGTGTCTCGACTGTTCTTCTTCCCGTGGTAGACCACTCAGGGTTGATTTACAGCTTCGACGTTCGTTTGGAGCTGAAGAGTTGAAACTCACGATTGCAGTGACCACGGCGTCCCGATGACGTGAAAACTGGATCACACAAACTGCTCCAATCCTACCAACTGCGCCAGTTATGTTTCTTATCGTGCGAAGCACGTTTTAAAAAAAAGTTTTTATTTGACAATAAGTACAAGCAGCAAGTATGGTACAACGAAGATTAAGGCATAAGGCCGTTATATGATATTATATAGACTTAAACTAGCAAATACAGTGAAATATAATACAAAGCAACGTTAACATAAAAGTAAGCAATTATATATATAGAGTGGTCAATATTGTGGCCATAACTAGGTAGGAGATAAAGTGCTTATAGAAAACAATAGTGCGGTGGATAAACTTAATGAACGATTTCAAGGTCCTTTTGAGATAGTGCAAGTGGAAGACACAAACCTTGTGCTAAAGGTGAAAAATAAACTTAAAAAAGTGCATAAAAATAACGTAAAGCTTTATTACAATTAAAAGTGGTATGAAACTTTTAGTGTTAAACAACTCACATGTGGTTAGAAAAATATTTTTGGTAAACAAAAATATGGTAAACAAAAATATTTTTCTTTTTTCTCCCCGGGAGGTGTAATAGGTGTAGTAGTAAATGTAACATAGATCTAGAACATTTTTTAACATTAGTATAAACAAAATTTATTTAATTATTTCCTAATATGTAGGACAGCTTTTGTTATCACAGGTTTACTTTAGGAATAGTTATTATGAAATATTATTTAATATATTTTAGATAGTTTAGGTCTAAGTGTGCATGTTTGATCTTTGAATATATACATCGTATGATTGAGATAATTAGGTTCCAGTGTATTAGTGTGAACTAGTTTTGAGTAGAACTAAGAGAGTGCTACTATTAAAGGTCGATGTTGGACAGTTACTTACGAACTCTGTATCCCTTAAACTGGATATAACATATTAATAAATTTTGGTTATTCGTTGTTAGGTAAAAAAAGAAATTCTGACCCATGTCACCACGTTCTATGTAAAATTAGTTTAGAGGGTAATAATTCTCTAGAAATTCAATCTGCTGCATTTAGAGAGGAATGAATATATCTCTATGAATCTGGAGAGGTAATTCCTTGCATGTCACTTACACGGTTTCCTATGAAGGTATGAAGGTCTTTCAACGGCTTGGACTATCTTTTAGCCAAGCAAGTACAACTTGCGAATTGGTCCAACAAGTTATTTGATCAAAAACGCATGTACTATATCTTTATAAAGAAAATCAAATCTGCTAAAAGTTTAGCAGCAGAAAGCTCTTGCTTTGGAAGCGTAAGAGATTTTAAACATGCAACTTTTCCCTTTGAGTAAATTAGAAAAACTTCAATAGAATTAGCCTTTTCAATTCTAAAATATACAACTAATCTAATCTGAAAGTTCAAAAAACGGAAGTAATATCCTTTTGTAATTTTGGCTCAGGAAGTAAGGTATCGTTTAAACTTATACCTTTACTTGGCTGAACGATCCTAAACTACTCTAAGTTTAGCTCTTGCACTCTCCTGTTTCAGCATAAAAGGGGCAGAGACAAATCGGTTTAGGAGAAAAACGTATATTAGAAGGAACCACGGACATGTGGCTCATGTCACAATATTCCTTCATAAAATCTGAGTAAGCAGCGTATAAGGCAGGAGTTTTTATGAATCTTTGTTCCAATAGTGAAAACCGACGATAAGACTGAGGATAGTATCTCCTAAATCAGGTTTGGAGTTCGAAATAGAAGAGAAGCGACAAACTGACCGGTTGGATCTCTTGTAGTTGTTTCTTTGAAAAATAACTCGCAGATTATATCGTCAGGTGAGTGGAGGGTTTTAAATTAAATTTGTTCAAATTCCCAGAACTTCAGAATGCAAAAGTCAAAATTAATACCTGATAATGTTAGGAAAAAATCAAGTGACTGGATTAGGCATACTATTATAAGTGATCTTGCCTAATAAGATCCACCCAAAGACTGTTTTAATGGCCCTAGGTTTACCGGCCTTGCCAATAATACCTTCTTTCAGAAGTATGTGAGTGAATAACTTTGCTTTTATTAAACGATGGTGGACCCGAACGAAAATAGTTTTTGTCAGCTAAAGATAATTCTTCTAAATGTATACCCAATTACACTCTTTTATAGTAAAAGGTGGAATATTTGAGCATAAATTCGGTACAACTATAGCCTCGACTGAAAAAACAGGCCTTGGTGAATTTTGTGGTTTAATTTTATAAAATGCAATGCCTTTTTCAGAAAGGCATAACTTGCCGTTTAACTCAGAAATAATTATCGTAGGCTGTCGCTTTTGTAAGCTTAATTACCGCAGTCTAATTTTATTAGCGAAAACGCTAATTAGACTGGCTGCCAGAATTAATGACAGTAAGTAGTACGAGAGAGGCCGAAATTGAATCTCTAATTTTCAAATGCGATCTAAATAAAAAAACTTATGGTATTTGCGATTTGCATTTAGTTTTTCAGTGATTGAGGAATAACTTATTTAAAATTACAGCCGGGTAATTATTTAGATTAATAAACCAAAAATAATAAAAACCTATGACTTTTGGGTACACGTAAATTTTGAAATATTTTTAAAGTAGGCTTTGATAGAAATAAGTTAATGTAGGGACCGCGTTATGGTAATTAGTCAAAAAGACAAAATAAGTCAAAATATTGGTATTTTCTTTTCTTTTCGTTCTTCAAGAAATTTAGGAGGGCGCCCAAAAACTATCACACTTGATCAAGAGGGTACAAGGTGAAACCTATCGTGCAGGGAGTCTGCATGGCACCTGAGCCCTTAAATCAGGTGTCTCAATCCTGTCCTCAATCTGATGCCTTTGAAAAACTGGGCGAAATTCCGTAGTATTCGAACTTTGTTGTGGCATGCGGAGCTGTCACAATTGACCAACATTCCTAGCTTCTCGTGAGACTTTTTATTAAAAAAAAAAAAAACGAAGCAAAAAAGATCTTAACGTTGCGATCAATGGTCACGATCCTCTTTTAGAGGATCTTCACGATGTAGCATATTTATTTATATTTAATGTGTTAATATATAATCATACTGTATATCTATAATGTATTTAAAATAAGCAAGTTGTGTAAGTAGGTTAGTGAGACTGTTCAATATAACTATATTATTAGTTATACTTTTATAAAGGGTGATAGGCATAAACAATTGTGAAATGCAGTGCAGTAGCAGCTATGATTTCTACTACCCCTAAATCCCCATATATTATATGGCGACTGTGCCAAAATCCAAATGGAAATTTTAAGTTAATTTCATTACCAAAATGGGGTCACAAGTATCCAAAGAAGAAGTTATCATAGACCAGGCTAGCAATAGCGGCCAGACATTATCATCCTCCTTTGGATCCATAAAACACATTCTTTCTATTTTAGCTCTGGTTTTAGTTATGGGGACAAGTTAAATAAATTAAAGTAAGATTTAGGAATATGAAGAGAAACTTTTAATTCAGGTCAACATGACTCAAAATTAATAATAGTAGTTAAGGAATATACAAAAAACATAGTAAGATACAGAGAATATTTTGAAAATAAGTCAAAATACCTTATATATGAGTTTGAAAAATTGAAACTGATAATCTAAAATTAAATATATATTCAAATCTACTGCTGAATCTAAAATCAAAGTGATACAGACAGAAATGGGGGAAAAATTTAATCTGAAAACACTAGCTAGCTTGTTACCTTTAACGAATGGTTACTGGTTCAGAGCTTGTCATAAATCAGCTTATTAATGCAATTTGTTGATAATATAATATGTACATATGGAATTTTCTGTCTGAACATTAACCATTTTATTCTCTCAGACCTCTGCGATAGAGACACCATAGCGATCCACGTCTTCTTCCCGGGTGGTGCGGAGGCATTTATCCTGGGATGTGATGCAAACTCTCATCACACGCCCAGGCTGTATAGCACAAACATTAATCACAGAAGTGCGTCTTTCTTCAACTGTATACTTGGGGAGGGAATAACAATTACTAATACAGGCCATGAGCCAACCTTATCACTAAAAAATAGAAAAGGGGTACTAGATCTAATTAATAATTCAAAATATACCCGCAGCAAGGTCAGGAACTGGATGGTAACATCGGAGCCATCATGCTCAGATCACAGATGCATATAGTGGGTTTCTGGGTTTCTCAAAGCATTTCAGATTAAAGTTACTCTATGAACAGGGTTCTCAAGCATAGGAAATCAAACATGTCATTAATAATACAACATACTGACTTGAGGGTCATATTATATTATAACAATCTTTTTTTTTTATTGCTTTTCCCGCGGCCAGGCTGCCCTCGCTTCTGCCTCCGTAATTGCTAATTTTTTGTTTTTTTTTATCATAACTTAATTTCTTGTAGTTGTTTTAAATTCTTTCATAGACTAACGATAGTGCTTGCATCTGCCATGCATTGATTCTTCTTTTTAGTTTAGTTTTTATATGGATTTTTTTTATATAGAATTATTTAGAAATATTTAGCTGTTTTGTTTATTACGTATAGGATAGTTCACATATGCTTTCCTTAATATAAGGAGCATGTGAAGCGGTTTTTTTATAATCGATGAACTGTCCTTTTTGTCATACTTTTTTTTTCATAAAATGTATTCATTTTGTTTTTCTTATTTTGACAAATAAATGATTTTGTATTTGTATATAGCTTGACATTGTTAACAGTTCTCTAGAGGAGTACAGGAACGTAAGAAGTACTGACTGGCTCGGATATAAATCGACTCTACAGAGGAACTTACTACCCTGTCACAAAACTATAAAAAACTAACTGAATGCCCGCGGCGTTGCTCGCGTGGAATCTGAGAATAAAAGAAAAGTTCTACTGAAGAACTTCTTCGAAAACAAAATTTTTTGTTTTGCCTTCTTATGCCAAAGTTTTTTGCTAAACTTGTTCTAGAACAGGCTACATAGAATTGTCCATGCGTAAAGCAATCTTATCTCAAATCAATCCCTGGTATCTTTGAGTCTGGCTTTGCGATTTGTAATAAACAAACCAAGAAAGAGATGAGAAGCTTCCTTTCGAAGTCATGCGGCAAAATAAAATTGTTTACATGCAATGGAGAGATCCCACTGAATACATGGTTCTCGTCCAATCACCGAAGTTAAGCAGCGTCGGACGTGGGACTTGGATGGGTGACCGCTTGGAGGAAACACTACGTCTTTGTGTTATTTTCTTTTTTTAAACTTTTCAGTAATTTTATGCAAAAAGGATATTTTAAGAAGACTTTTAAAGAATATTTAATAGTGGTGTTTTTTTTTTGTTTTTTTAAATGAGAAATCGTTTTTGAAATCATTTATTTTTTAAATAATTGTAGACTTTAACCCCATTTACCTTAATACACCCCTGGCATAAACAAAATTTAAATCTCACTACTTAGTTATACATAATAATATGTAAAAATATCAATTTTCAACGCAATAAGTTTAAAAAGAAAGAATTTTCGTAGAAGAAATGTTCACCCCATTTCACCCTTTCAGGGTGGCAGAATTTTCGAGAATCAATTTTTTTCATTAAAATGAAATTAAATTTAAGTGTTTTGCAGTTTTTTTTTCTGAAAAGCATCAATTTAAGGATAAAAAAAGTTAAAGGGTGGTTTTAACCCCTTTAAAAAAAAAACAAAAAAATGAAAATTGAGTAAAAAAATAAAATAAAAATGACGTGTTTGACCGTTTTTTAAAAAAGTACTTAGTTTTGAAGCTATGATACATAAGAGGTGGTTTCAACCCCTTCCCGACGGAACTTCAAAAAATCCCTTCTTAGTGGACGCCTACATAACCATAGGAATGTTGTTCCCAAATTTTATATTTCTAGGTTTTACCGCTTGGGCTCCACGTTGATTATCAGTCAGGACAAGTATTTTATATTGTATAGAGATTATGCAAAATTACGTGGCTGATAAAAGAAGCGGGATAATCGCGGCACATATTGGCGGAACCACAATCTTAATATAATGCGGTCTAAAGCACGCAAACTCATCTACCGTGCCAAAACCTGTAACAACTAGCAGCCATATCATCCTTACGATTAACGCCTTCGTTCATCGACTACAATAAGGCTATACGCAAATGTAAAACGGATTCATAGATAAGGTTCTGCGAGAACGTCAATGAAACGCCTCGCAGTTCAAGGATCTACAAAGTACTTTCAAGGGAACGTGAAAAGGAGCTGGGGTCGATAGTCGGCAGGCCTGCCTGCATATTACGAGGGCCATCAAAACCACCTTGGATTAATCCCTCTCACATATACCTGTAGGGGGAACCATAAGAACCGCTTATAGGCTGTACCTGTCATAGCCATAATACAATCTCGGCAAACAAAGTTTGGATTAAATCAGCTTAACTGGCTAAGAAGGTGTGCTATCAGACCTAATGCTAAGAAAAATAGTAAACCCAAGTTCATACTCGGTCAACATACCAGACCGAGCAAACTGGGATCAGAAACGGATGGAGCTAGAGAAAACGGACATCCGAGTATATTCAGATAACTCCAAAACCAACTTTCGAGTAGCAGCTGGAATATATTGCACTAATCCAAGAGCAGAAATATTTATCTGCCTTGGGTAACACTCATCTTCACACTAATCTTTCAAGCAGAGGTACATGCCATTGAAATCTGTACAAGAATACTTAACCAAATGCAACTTGGAAACAGCACCATCAAAATTTATCGCGATAGTCAGGTTGCTCTAAAAGCGCTAGAATTTTCTAGAGCAATATGGAGCTGTAAAAACGAGCTCATATTGCTTAAGGAAGGGACCAAAATTACCCTAACATGGATGCCGGGACATGCTAGGCTTACAGGAAATAAAGGGGTTGACGAGCTTGCCAAAGAAGGGAGCAGAATCCATCCTGATAGTTCCAGAACCAGCATTAGCCATTGCATACAATACGACAAACCATACAAAGCCAACCGTTACTCGAAGGATTTACTAGAATACAACCATGTGGAGGCTTTCATACCGGACGCAATAAAAAAGTACTTAAATGACAATGTATACCGGCCACTGCAGATTGTGTCATAACATGTTAAATTTATAAAAAAAAATAAAGAATTAATTAAATATAATTAATTAATAACAATTTATTACTTTAATATTGCTTTAATTATACTTGGATTAAATGAAATCTGAATGGACGGATGGGTAATAACAGAAAGGAAAAAGGAGAGTAAAGGTGAGAAAGGAAGTGAGGGTTAGAAAATGGGTACAAGGGAACCAATGGAAGGAGGGAGACTTACTATAGACTATAGAGACAGCTTAGGGGATCTTCTCAAAGGGAAGCCGACTAGCACTAATCACTTTGGTAGAGTGGCGTGGATTCCACAAGAGTTCAATAAAATATAAGCGCCACCTGTTTTATTCCAGATGGATAAGAAAATCCCGATGACCAAGAAAATAGGAAATTACTAAAAGCACTATACCTATAAACCTGAAAGAAAATCTCACAAGGAAGAACAGACAGGGAGATTTATAAATACAATTAATTATATTGACCCTTAATATTATGTACAAGTGTTATGGTGTAATTAATAAATTAACAATAAAATAAATATTAACCCTTTACTTTGGCTATTAAATTATATGCTATTAAATTACAGCTTTAATGTGAGAGCACCCAGAACTCATATGTCTCACACCAAAAGTCTCTTGTCTAACTTAGAAAGTTAGGTTATCTTTCAAAAATCAAAATAAACATAAAAGAAAAGCTTTAGTTCTAAGATACTTGAAGTGAATCTATATTAAAAGAAAAGTTAATAATTAAACTTATTATTTTAAAAACAAGTTATGTTGCCCTTACTGAATATAGTGTCTATATCAAGGGTAAAATCTCATATTATGTTGTTTGGGGCTAAAAGTTCGCGTGAGTACTTTCGAAATAGGCCTATTTATCCAGTTTACAAGGAGATATATACGGTCTATTTCAATAAAATAACTAATATGCACCTAGTTATTATGAAACTATTCAAAACAACGGTGTGGTAGTAAAATCTAATAATGAGAGTGATAACAATGGAATTTTGAGGTTAGTATTTAGTCTAATATACTACAGGAAAAGCTAATAAATGTTGATAGGACTTTGGTTTACTGGTTAGGTGGTTTTACTGACTGCATGGTTCACTATACATCACAAACATTAATCAAACCTGGCTCCAAAAGGGCTGCATGATTGAGATGGAGGACCTGGGTGGATCGGTTTAACAGTGAATGTCAATGTAGATGTTGTGGACGTTATTGGAGTAGATGAGTGGAGATTTCTACCTCTTATAATTGTGGATAAAGACCATACCAGGGGATAAAAAAAAGCCTGAAAGTGGAAGAATACCCAGATTGAGAAATCGCCAATAGAGTAAGTAGATATAAGCATTGATGGTTAAACTTAACGGTATGCTTGAGTCTACTTATATAAAATTACATGTGTAATATGTAGATTATCATAAACCAAGATGCCAAATGAAAATATTAGGACTTACCAATGGAATTGGCCTTTTCTCGGGAACACAAAACTGGACACTTAAACAAAGAACCTTGAAAAAGTTGGAATTTAACTACACCACTTATAATCCTGCACTATTGCAGTATGGCATTTAGTATCCACAAACTAAAATACCCAAAAGGTGAGTTTTCAACTTTTCATTGGAGTAAAACCGGCAAAAATACCAAGAAACAACCTTCTTCAAAGGCTTGTTCTTCAAGACTCCTAGAAGTCAAAGATTTTCGCGCCAGAAATGGTTTTAGTAGAGATATAGGAGAATGAGCTGGGATCTTACTAGGATATGACTTCTGACATTAGTGAAATCAAAACAATTAAAAAAATTAATGTTATGATTAATAATTTGAGTTTCATCATAAGGGTTGAAAATTATTGATATCAAAAATAGAATTAATACTGAAATGATAGCTGTTTATTTTATTAATTTTAGCACCAGAATAACTTAGAAATTGCCTCTTAAAGTTCTATAATCGAGCTATGCTTTCGCTAACATTTTGGATTTAATTCATTTTCTTATCCTTTATGTATCTAAAGAAAATAAACTGTAACAAACATGCGTAGGATTGGTTTGGCGGAAATCGCCGAATGCAGCCTAAGCATGGAGGAGGACGAGACTGCAGAGCACATCCTACCCAAGCAGCATAAATATGCTTGGAATTATCATATAGCACACTATATAACATTATAAGAAACCTTTATTTTCATTAAACTTGCTATAATGGTATAAGCAGTTATAAATCGTGTATAAACTCAAAAAGCTCCCACGCTGAAAAAATTTTTTTCTTTCATTACACTCATTTGATAGTTTTATATAAGAATCGGAATTTGAAAATAAAAGAAAAGTTCTACAGAAAAACTTCTTTGTAAACAACATTTTTTGTTTTTTTCTTCTTGTTCCAGAATTATTAAGTTTGTTGGTGAACTTGTTCTAGAACAAGATACATAGAATTGTCCATGCGTAAAGCAATCCTGTCTTAAATCAATCCCTGCTATCTTTAAGTCTGGTCCTGCGACTTGTAATAAACAAAACCAAAAAATTATTTAAAGAAAGAAATGAGAAGCTTCCTTTCGTGTGCCGCCTTTTATTTTTTTTATGTGTACCTTGCCATCATAAAAAATTCTATATTCCAAATATTTTTTTATTGATCATTAATAGCACAACATAAATTATGCAGCAAAATAAAATTGTTCACATGCAACGGACAAACCCCACTGAATACCCGGTTCTTGTGCGATCACCGAAGTTAAGCAGTGTCGGGAGTGGTTAGTACTTGGATGCGTGACCGCTTGGAGGAAACACTACGTCGTTGTGATATTTTCTTTTTTTTTAATTTTTAGTACTTTAATGCAAAAATGATATTTTAATACCGCTTTTTAATGTTAAAAATAAATATACAATGTTTCATTATAATTTCCCCCCCTTTTTTTCACCTTGCTTCTTTCTGGCCAAGACAAAAAATATGGTACGTTGTTAATGTATATGTATAGTCCGACCATACTAGACAGTTACTAGACAATATGACCGGACTATAAGGCATTAAAGATTAAACCCTGAACAAGTGTGTCACGACTGCTGTTGTCGTACTTACAGTTCTTAGAATCTGATTTTATTTTATTTTTCGTTATCTTAGTATAGACCTGGTGCCTCGGTAATACGTTTTGCCGCTAATAAATGTTGTTATAAATACCAAACCAACCGTTGGGCTTTTATTTAACAGGTTATAGGCCCAGACACAGTAGTGTTTCGAGGGTAGCCTGTTAATCGGTTCGGTTTTGCTGTATTTGTTTTTAAAAGGTCGCGTTCGTGGCTTGTCCGAGTTTTTGTTGTTTAAACCGTTCGAGTCGTGTAAATAAACACGAACACAGTGCAACAAAATGGCCGTAAAACTAGACTGTGGCAATATTTCCACGTTTGATGGGTCAAATTTTCAGTTGTGGAAGTTTAGCATTCAGATAGTGTTAAAAGCTGAAAATAATCCTAATATTGGGGATGGTTTAAGGGCCGAACCTTCTGATACAACCAGCCAAGAGTGGAAAACATGAGATACAGGTAATTCCGAGGCCTAAGTTATTTTACTGTCCACAATTACTCAAGATCAGATCCAGCATTTGATAAATTGTGAAAATGCTGCTGAAATGTGTGAAAAGGCTGATGTCCATTCATGAGCAGAAAACTGCAAGCTGCAAGCAAAAGCTGCTTGTACGGCAACTCAAAGGTGTCAAAGAAAATATAAGTTCCAGTGCTATAAGTTCCAAGGTAATTAATAGTTTACCACTAAGGTATAATGCTTTTCGTACTGCATAGGACTCAGTTAGTAGTAATCAACAAACATTTGAAAACATAGCTGCTAGAGTGCTAAAAGAAGAGACTCGAATGTCTAATGAAGACTCAGAAATATTCCGCCTTGCTTGTCAGGTAAAAGTTAAGCCCTACAAGTTAAGCTAGAAGCCAGAAAAAATAATATTAAGCCGCTATACAGGAGCTTAAAAGAAACACAACCTGGAAGTATTGTCATAAAAAGGGGCATTGGATAAGAGAATGCAGAAAGCGAATTTTTTATTCAAAAAATGACAAAGGTAGAGGCTTAGGATCTGGTGGTGTCTCCACATCCAGCTCTGCATATATATGTGACATTACATCTATGTACTTGTCAAGCTCCAATATTAAGAAAACTGAATGGATATGTGACTCTGGTGCGAGTTTACATATGCCCGGAGAAAAAGATTGGTTTTCCGAGTTAGAACCTTTGAGTGAACCCATGTTTTTTAGAATAGCAAACAACAAGATAATTATTGCTGAAAGCAAGGGTGTCATCCGGATAAGAATTTTACGTTTCTGGTAAAAATAAATGTGAATTTTTAGAATCTAATGGGTAAGTGTTTCATGTGTGGATCTCCGTAGAGAAAATTTATGGATTATGCAATTCCGACCAAAGCCAGTTCCAGAATGCAACCTAGCTCAGAAATCATCTTTAAAATTATGGTATGATCGCCTTGGACATATTAATCCTACAGCAATCAAAAGGACAGTTGATCACTTGACACTTGATTTGACATTTGATGAGCAATTTTTTTGCGAAGCATGCCAGTTTGGTAAACAAATAAGAAAGTCTCACAAAAATGTTACATCGAAAAGAGATCAAAGAAACCAGGTGAAATGATTCACACAGATGTTTGTGGCCCAATAAACATTTTGTCTCCAAGTGGACCATGGTGTCTTGTTCAAGGACGATAATAGTGGCTATTGCAGTGCCTACTTCTTAAAACAAAAATCAGATGTCCTAAGTAAGTTTAGGGATTTTAAAGTGTTTTTAGAAAACCAGACTGGGAACAGAATCAAAATAATGAGGAGTGATCAAGGTAAGGGTGAATATGTCAACAAAGATTTTCAAGATTTTCTTAAGAATAGTGGTATATCACATGAATGTTCAGCCCCATATACCCCTGAAAAAAATGGTTCTAGTGAGAGGCAGCTAAGGACCATTGTAGAGAGCGCAAGGTCTATGCTTATTAATAAAAAGGTTCCACAGGAATTATGGAGCGAAGCAGTAAACACTGCTGTATATGTTCTAAATAAAATAATATCAAATTCGTCGAAGAATCTAACCTTATACGAACTATGGTTTGGTCGAAAACCGGATTTAAAGCACTTGAGAGTTTTTGATAGTGCAGCTTATATGTTGATACCATCTCGCTTTCGTAAGAAGTTTGATCCAAAATTAAGAAAATTACTATTTGTAGGTTATGATGGATATTCTTCCAATTACAGACTATGGGATTCAGAGAAAAGAAGAATTGAAGTAAGTTGTAATGTAAATTTTAATGAAACGGGAGAGGCAGAAAGTCAAGTTGAAACCTTTTCATTAAACTTTAATATCATTGAAGAGCAAGTGGATCAAGAAGTGGACGATCCAGATATTCAAGAAAATTACATAGATTAAAGGTTCAATACACCACAGACCAGTTCCTATGAGTCAGTGGACATGGATAGTGAACACTCCGAATTTGATGTTTCAGAGGATGTTTCACTTGATGATCCAGAAGATAGCAATCATGATGGAAGGCCGTTACGAGATAGAACCAAACTTGCTAAGCCAGATTATTTCGGTTTAGCAAACTACTGCGAAGTTCTGGAGCCTACAAACTATGATAATGCTATCAAGTGTGAAGATGCTAGCAAGTGGCAGCGAGCAATGGAGGAGGAAATGGATTCACTTAAAACAAATAATACATGGGACTTGGTGAAGTTACCTAAAGGTGCAAAAAAGTGATAGACAATAAGTGGGTTTATCGTGTTAAAACTGATTCAGGTGGTATTCTGCTTCGTTATAAAGCTCGTCTTGTTGCTCGTGGTTTTATGCAAGTAAGAGGCATAGACTATTAAGACACTTTCGCACCAGTAGTGCGATATCACTCTGTACGAATTTTATTGGCTTTAGCAGTAGAAAAGGATTTGAAATTTGCTAATTTTGATGTACAAACTGCATTTTTGTATGGTGACTTGACAGAGTGTGTGTTTATGAAGCAGCCTACAGGTTTTAAAAACAAAAAGTCCCCAGACTTGGTTTGCAAGCTAAATAAGAGCTTGTATGGACTAAAGCAATCTCCAAGATGCTGGAACCGTAAGTTTTTTTCCTTTCTTAATAAATTCGACTTTAGACAATTGAAAAGTGATCAATTTGTTTTTGTTGGTAACTTTGCAAACGCAGAAATTTATCTAGCAATTTATGTTGATGACGGACTGTTAATGTCAAAATCTGAAAGTGCTATAAATAAACTAATAGAAATTTTGCAGCAAAAAATGTTAAAATCACTGTATATTTAGACAATAATAAATTACACTTTGTTGGTCTTCAAATTGAACAAGATCTTGTTTCTGGCACCATTGCAATTTATCAAAAATTTTATATTAAAAAATTGCTTAATAAATTTAATATGACTCCTCCTCTAAAGATTCCTGCAGAACCTACTGCGCCTTTATCCGTAGGCAATGTTTTAAATTGTGATAGTTCTTTACCCTATCATGAGTCTGTTGATTCGTTAATTTTCTTAGCCACAACAAGTCGCCCTGATATAACCTATGCGGTAAATCAAGTTAGTAGGTTCGTTAATAACTGGATTGATGAACATTGGCAGGCTGTAAAACGTATTTTTAGATATTTGAACCATACTGCACATTATAAAATTGTTTATAGAAAGACTTTACAACCTGAGTTTTTGGGTTATACTGATGCAGACTATGCTGGGTATTCAGATATACATAAATCTACTAGTGGCTATGTTTTTATACTTGCAAATTGTCCAACTACTTGGAAGAGCCACAAACAAAATGTAGTTGCACAGTCAACCACTGAAGCAGAGTATTTGGCTTTGGCTCTTGATGTTAAAGAACTGGGAAATTACAATTTTAACAGTAAAACTTTTTGTTGATATCCAATCAGCCATAAAACTTACACAAGCAATTTCATAATGAACAAAACATATAGACATCAAAGTTCATTTTATTCGAGATGAATGTGAAAAGAAAAATATTTCTGTCAATTATGTGAACTCTAATAATCAGTTGGCTGATTTATTTACAAAAGCTCTTTCCAAGACGGTTTTTAATAATTTACTGGATAAGTTATGTTTATCAATTTAGTTATTAAGATGTTTGTCAATGTAATTAGTTTGGTAAGACATATTCTGTTGTTACTTATCTGAATCTTTAATGTTTCGTTTTGTATTAGCTAGTATAAGAATTATTCTTGTTTTGTTAAATCTTAAATAAGTGGGAGTGTTAATGTATATAGTCCCGACCGTACTATAAATCAGTTACTAGACAATATGACCGGACTATAAGGTATTAAAGATTTATCCTTGAACGAGTGTGTCACGACTGCTGTTGTCGTACTTACAGTTCTTAGAATCTGATTTTATTTTATTTTTAGTTATCTTAGTCATAGTATTGACCCGGTGCCCGGTGCCTCTGTAATACGTTTTGCCACTAATAAATGTTGTTATAACTACCAACCGTTGGGCTTTTATTTAACATACGTAATATAAAAATAATATTATGAAATACCAGTGGTGTTTTTTTTGTTTTTTTAAATAAGAAAGCGTTTTTGAAATCATTTATTTTTTAAGTAATTGTAGAATTTAATCCCGTTTACCTTAATACACCCCTGGCAAAAACAAAATTTAAATCACAATTTTTATTTTAAATGCACTACTTAGTGTAACTACTATATGTAAAAATATCAATTTTCAACGCTATAAGTTTAAAATGAGAATTTTCGTAGAAAAAGTTTTCACTCCTTTCAGGGTGGCGGAATTTTCGAGAATCTATTGTTTTCATTAAAATGAAATTAAATTGAAGTATATTGCAGTTTTTTTCTGAATAGCAATGAATTTAAGAATAAAAAAAGATGTTAAAATCTTAAAGGGTGGTTTTAACCCTTTAAAAATAACAAAAAAAATGGAAACTGAGTAAAAAAATTTAATAAAAAAGACGTGTTTCACCGTTTTTTAAAAAAGTACATAGTTTTGAAGCTATGATACATAAGGGGTGGTTTCAACCCCTTCCCAATGGAATTTCAAAAAATCCCTTCTTAGTGAATGCCTACATGACTATAGGAATGTTGTTCCTAAATTTCATATTTCTAGGTTTTACCGTTTGGGCTGTAGGTTGATTATCAGTTAGGACAAGTGTTTTTATATACAAAGATTATTGTTATTTATATATTATAAAGATTATATATTATTTACAAATTATATATTATTACAAAATTATTTTAATAATGTTATCTTTTTATTATTGTTTTATTACTAACTTATAAGACTATATAAAAACAATTATGAAATTTATCTTAACTACGCCTATCAAAATACTATTTTACTGTTCTCTGGGCGAATATTTTCTTGCGCAACGAATTTTACTGATATAGGAGCATATTCGCATCTGATTTTTTATGCTCCTTCGAAATATTAAAGATTTTAGATGAATAAAAAGAATTTCTTTGAATTAAGATTAAAAACATTTATATTATATGTATACATAAATATATTAGAAATATCACAAATTAAATTGTAATTCAAGTATGTTTTTCTTAAAATTGTATATGCATTTAATTTAATTTGTAAAGACCAACATCGTCGGAAATAAAACTAAATAAATGTCATTAAAAAATGGCGTCATTAGATAAATCTATTTAATTTTATAAGAAACACTAATACGAGTATAACATCATTATTAACATCACATTAAGTGACATATATTTTTATTGTAAAAATAATCCGCTTAAAATATATATGTTTTATTCGCGAAAGCTATCAACACTTAACAGATGTCGCTTTTATAGCTGTATTTAAATGAATGTATTTTAATGAAATTCAAACTTTTTCTCCTGATAAATTTAGGAGAAAAAGTTTGAATTTTAGAATGATTTTGTTATTCTAAGAGATCTGAAGGAATAATATTTGGAATTCTTTCATTAAAAATCTTAACTTATAGTTTATTGCTCTCAACCTTAGCTCACTACTGGTCTCTATGTTTTTAGAAATGTCATACAGGTCAATATTCTGACTATGTTTCAGGTTGAAGTCTCTTCTGATAAAGACGGCGATCTAATTACTTCACTAACATTTGAATCCGAATAAACTTTTTAATAAGAAATTCTAAACATTTTGAAAAAAACTTTATAAATAAGGATTGACAAGAAAATATAAAACAGATTCTATTTTAACCGATATCATAAATTAATTTAAAGCGTAGTCTTCAAAAAGTTATATATTATCTTCTTAAACAGCAATTTTTGGGAAAAAACACATATTTATTTCATAAAATTTTTATAAATACTAGATAAATAACATTTTAGAGAGTGTAATAAAATATTTTTTTATAAATGCTTCATACCAAATTACTTAATTCATTATAAAAATATTTTATTAAACTGTCACATAAAAGTTTTAGTTTATTTTTAGTTTTATAAAAATATTTTATAAAACTTTGCTATAAAATAAGGTTGTTTATAAGACAGAATTATTTTAATTAAAGCTGTTAAGTGATATTTTATTGTTCATTACGCTCCTAATGCAACTAATATAAAATAGTTCTGTTTTGTAGTAGACTCTTGCAGGCCATCTTCGGCAATGCCTTACTTCAGCCGAAAGACATCAAGAATGCTTTTCCCAATAAAATTATCAAACCTTCTTAAGAGGGTACACTTGATTGGGGAAAAATAAACATTGTTTATTGACATAAAAATACGGTTTCTTACGAAATAAGCTTATCAACCTTTTGGATTTTTGGAGCAATTGCAATTACGGAGACGCATGATTTTCATGCAGGATAATGCCCCTGCTTACTTTTGCAGAACTGTCAGGGAATATCTTGATTAAGAATATCCTAAGATCCTAAGAAAGTCCTGATTTTAACCTTCTCAACTTTGCCATAGAAAAAACGTAAAAACAGCTTGTCAATCCTTGGGAAGAGTTATAGGAAAAAATCCAGATTGCGGCAGAATTATTTCAAGACATCAACAAATCACACAGTCTTTCAATAAACTAATTGTATTGAAATAACCGAGACCACTTTGAGAATTTGTTGTAAAAAATTAATTAAATTCCTGTTTTGTTCTTGTTCCATGTTCTTCTATGTAATCATATTACAATAAGTAGAATTATTTATGTTGTAATAAATTATTGTATTCAACATATATTTACAATTAAATTATAAGATATCTGTCTTTAGAAAACACATGACTGAGCCTGACTAGAGATACATGCTGGTCACTTTTCCATACTATTCATTAATTGAACAAAATAAAAAATTGAAGCTTTAAAAATTCAATTATCTCAAAAACGGTTCCTATCAGCGATTTGACAAAGGCATACCTTTCTTAAGTTTTATTGAGAAACATTTAAGATTTCTATAGAAAATTTATATACATTAAGGCACAAAAAAGTTGTACGTATTTTTATCCCGTCCGCTGACGAGAGTACCCCTTAGAATTTACACATAAATTTACATTGAGTTCGAATTTCTCGACACCAAAAAAATTCTATTACTACATTTTGTGCTGATATGTTTCCTTTTTTTGTATAACTTATTAAGAAATAATGAAAATATAATTAAGACTTTAATATCCTGTATCGCGGTTATCAATTTTGTCGATTACAAAACACTGTATATATTATTACTGCTTTAGATAGATAGATATTTTCTCTTAGCTCAACAAACAAAAAGAAAATTGAAAGTAGTTACCTATTTTTTATTAAAGAGACTTATTTATTTCGGCTAGGCTATTTTGTCCTACTTATAAAAATTTCTTCCGCTTAAGAGGGGATTCTTTCGCTCTCTCGGCTCTCTCTACTTTCATCAGCTTTCGGTGCATCAGCCTGTGCATATTTAAAAAATTGCTAATTTTAGCAATAACTTTGTTGAGCACGCATTATTGCGTATCTATACGTCGTTATATATCGTATATATACGTCGATTTACGTATTACGAAAGTAGCTAAAATCGCTTTGAGTTTATTAACCCTCAAGTACTATGCGTGGGTCCTAGGGACCCATGTAAATAAGTTTTCATGCAGATTTTGGCAACGCCGCGCGCCACTGGCGTTTCCGCTTGTGTAATCTCCAGTAACATTAAACACTTCTCAGTCGCACAGTACACAGAGGAAAATAGTAGGGACACGCACGTATTGATTCATTAAAACTTTTCCGAGCACCATCGAACGGCCGTTAATTAAACTAATGTATATCTTTTACCGGCGCCTCCACCATTACTTACAATTTTTTATTACTTTTATTTTTTGACGATACACCTATACACCGTATGCTAGGTACGATTCGTGATATTTCATATTTTTAAATTTGCCATTATTTCATCAATTTATCTCTAATTAATATAATATTTGGTGAACAAAATGATTGTAATTATAATAATAAAAATAATAATCTCTCCTTGTATTTCAATGACAATTTAAACATTTGTGACATCACAAATCCTACTTGGCATACCGTATGTAGGTGTATTGTGATTTTCTTAAATAGTTTGAAACGAAACAAAATTTACCCTCTGAAGACATGCACCAATTTATGGGTCAAAATTCTTGGTTTAATTTTTAAAAGACACTTTAACAGTTCTATTCTTTGTAAAAATATTATTTAAGATTACTATACTGAAAAGTGAAAAAGCTAAATATTTAGCTTTTTTAATTGTAACTATTTAATATTTTTTATACAAGAATATATAAAAATCTAAAGTTATACCCATATTTTATTTACAAACTGTTTATTATCATGAAATTATAATTAGTCATACATAAAATTATGGGATATTCAAGATAAAATGTAATTGTAATGTAATGAAATATGAAAAGTACAGGGAAAAAAGGTGGGATGTCCATGTATTTTCTACATTTAGTCTACATTCGTTAAGTCTCATAATTTAAGCACCAAAAGTGCTCTCCTGAAATTTTCATTTTACCACAAGTACTGGGTAATTTTCTGTTGGGATGATTTTCTATTATTTTGGAATATTTGTGACTCAATGATATGTCACTTAGATCCATTTTATTGCCCATACAACCTTCCAGGGGGACCTTGAGAGGGACCTCTATAAATAAATTAAAATTGGTGGATAAAAGTAAAAATTAAATATTTCCTCGAGAAATTTAAGAATCCTTAAAGAATCTACAAAAAAAATATTATGTATGTATGTATACACGGACAGAGTGACCATTGGAATCTCGGTTATTATAAAACAAAGAAAATCAGTTAAATTAGGGCAAAGTTGCGCATTACATGATCAAATATATGCCAGTAAAAAAATATCCTGCAAGATATAGAAATATGCAAAAAAATAACAATATTTTCATTGAAATAATAATTATAATTTTTCCTGGAGTTATTTATAAATAGATTTCAAAATAACATACACATTTACAAAGAAATTTTTTCATAGAAAATTTGAAAAAAATAAGAGGACAGTGAGGACACCACTTACCTGCTATAACTGGATTTGAACTCTAAACAGGCATGCAGGCAAAAGTATTTCCTAAATCAGTAAAGGAAGCAGACATGGGCCTATTCTCTTGTTCACTAATATTTGTTAAAGAGTAATTTTGGCTAAGTATGGGATCTGGTAGTGTTATAAGATCTATTCCCATAGATGAACTGTCACAATCAATTGACATTACTGTATTTTCAAACAAATCATCCCTTACTTCGATGTCCTGACCCACTAAAATGTTAAAAAAAAATATATTGCAGTTGGTAGGTGCATCCCGCATTATCCCATCATCGGTGGTGGAAAACATCAAAAATTCTATACATGCGTTTTTTTGCATGGTAGGTGCCTGTCAATTTTGTTTAAGAAAGATTTTATAGTAAATGCACTTAAAATGATAAAATTTATTTACTATAAATAATTCATACTTTGTTCGACCATTCTGTGGTACTGTGAATCCCAATAATAAAATATACAGGGATTACAGGGTATCCTATTTGAGAGCCTATTTGTCAAGGGTGATGTAACTATCATAAGGCAGAAGAAAGCAGAAAGAATAAAAACAATCTTAATACTCCGGATAATATTATTACTAAAAGTATACAAATTTACTATAATACTTTACCTGGTAGATTAATAGTAGGGACTGCATTAATTCTAAGACCTCGAACTGTGCCTGGCACACAATCTTCTCTGGAGAAATGAGCATTACAAACTAAATATCTATCATATATTTCAGTTGCAGTTAAAACATCCCAATGTTTTGGTCTTACAGCTTTTATCCAAGCCCTTAGGAGCCTGCGATTGTTTTTCGGAAACCGATGCCGCTTACTAGAGAAATCTGTACATCCCTGAACACAACATGGTCTTTGTTTTATCCTTTTGGGAGGGTTATTCTGAAAACTGTGATCCTCCTCCTCCATCCCACCTCTTGCCAATAATAATAGTCAAATTATAAATAGTACAGGGCACTATAGGGTCACTAGCACAGCTAGCACTACCTATTATAGAAGTAGCACTATAATATACAAAACAAACTAATTAACACAACCGCAATAAAACTATCAGAAAATCGGAATATCAAAATATTAAAATCGCGACTGGGAATCCCTAAAATAATATTTAGCTGCATGTTACGACATCTTGTGGCGCCATAACGTAACTAATGCAATACAGAATTTTGTAATATTTTAGCCATAACAGCGCCATCCTGCGGCTGTGAATTGGAACAATTGTTTTTTGGCAGTTAGGTTTGCGTTTCCCTACTATTTTCCTCTGTGTACTGTGCTCAGTCGTGAATCTGTTGTTAAAGTGGACGTATCGAATTTCGAGTTATTAGTGTCGACGGGTCTGTGGGACCCACGCATAGTAATTACTTTACAATTTCTGGTTTGGTAAGTTTTAATTTTTTTTGTTTAATTTTTATGTTTTTTTTTTTAATTTTAGAAAGAAATATGGCTTTAAAAAATTATGCTTTGACTGATAAAGACATAGAAGACTTATTTGAAGATGAACATTTTTGGAATGACCAAGACATTACAACCCAAGCTGCACTGCTTCCATCAGAGTTCAATGATATTGTAGTTTCAAATGATCAAAGTGATCAAGAGGAAGAAGATAATGAGGTTTTAAGCGATCATGACACAGAAAGTGAATTTTCATGGAGCTCCGGAGACGACTCAGACTTCGACCAGGATGAAGAAATTATTGAAGTCCCTCCAAGTATATCCACATCGGAAAAAGAGAAGAGATCGGGCTCATGGCATGGAAAAGATAAGACGATTTGGTCAAAACAAGAGCCTACAAGAAGCAGAACAACATCGGAAAATATAATAAAAATATTACCTGGATTGGCTGGAGAGGCAAGGCAAAATCCAGCAAAAAATGTTTTGGAAGCATGGAATTTGCTTTTCACAGACAATATGATTAAAAAAATTATTGAATTTACCAATCAAAAAATAAAAATCATGACTGCCAACTATACTGTTTCTGCAAAAAATCGTCTATCCTTTTTATCTACCACAACTAGCGAAGAAATTAGGGCTTTTATTGGTTTGTTGTATTTACAGGGGATGTTCAAATCAAATAACGAAAACTTACGATCTATGTGGGCAACAGATGGCACCGGTAGAGATATTTTTAATTGCACTATGACTCTTGCAGGCTTTAATTTTTTACTATCCACTCTACGTTTTGATGATGAAACCAAAGGGCTGAAAGGCGAGCTATGACAAAATTAGCGCCTATTAAAGATCTTTTTGAAGAGTTTGTCGAAAGATCGAAAACAAACTACATACCAGGTGAATTCTTGACTGTGGACGAAATGCTTGTGGCATTTAGAGGTAGATGTGGCTTTCGCATGTATATGCCAAATAAGCCAGCAAAATATGGCATTAAATTACAAATTCTGGCTGATAGTAAAACACATTATATGTGCAATGCTGAAGTATATCTTGGTAGAGATAATGGGCCCGTGCAAAAATCTGTTTTTTTGCAGCCAACTCAAGTAGTCCTTCGTCTAATTACTTCTTTGCCTAAAAAATCAAACCGAAATATCACTGGTAATAATTGGTACTCTTCTGTAGAATTGGTCAATGAACTCCTAAAGAATAACTTAACTTACGTCGGCACAATGAAAAAAAATAAGAGACCAATACCACCTGAATTTCAAGCAATTCGAAGCCGACCTGAATCGTCAAGCCTCTTTGGATTCCAGAGCAAAACTACCTTGGTAAGTCATGTGCCTAAAAAGGGGAAATCTGTGATTCTATCTAGCATGCATCATGACGCAAAAATTGATAAAAGCACTCTCAAACCTGATATAATTTTGTTTTATAATGATACAAAATCTGGAGTAGACGCCTTGGATCAAAAATGTGTTCATTTTTCAACCTCCCGCAGAACAAGACGCTGGCCAATGGTACTATTTTTTCAAATGCTTAACATAGCTGGTGTAAATTCTCGGGTACTTTACCAATGTTCTCCCAAGGGAACTGAAATTGAAAGGTATTCCTTTTTGAAGAAACTTGGAATGGCACTTTGCAAGGACTATATGGAAATCCGTATGAACAACCAACATATTCGCCGACAGCTACGTGAATCGATTGCGCTGAGACTTGGAACGTCGTTACCTGTTTATCCAACCCCTACCAGAGCAATCAAGGTCCAAAAGAAAAAGAGGCGCCTTTTGTCCCCCAAAGAAGGATAGAAAAACAAGTGCTTTTTGCAAAAAGTACAATAAACCCATATGCTTTTCTTGTTGCAATATTTTGTGTGAACCATGTTTAAATAAATAAATTTTGCACTAATTGTTAAAATATCTATATGAATAAACTATTTTGACATTAAAAACTTTTTTTTTTATTTAAAAAGTGGTTTCATTTTTAAGTTAAAAAAATGGGTCACTGGGACCCACGCATAGTAAATATGTGTTTTATTTGGGGCATAGTACTTAAGGGTTAAGGAATATCCAATTAGATTACATAATAATTAAATCTTTTAATATGTTTTATTACTTTGCAGTAAATTAAACAATTTCAAACCTGTTCTTTAATCTTTCTTTTTTAAAAAATGTCATTATAAAGCCCAATTAAAAAGCTCAGTGTTATAAATTACCTGCATCTTAAAATTAACTATAAAACTAATAAAAAGTCGTAAGGACTTAGGATCATAAATACTAACTAAACATGTTAATTGAATATAATCTTGAGTGTAACCCATGATACTATTACTCATCATGAGTGTAACCTAATAACTACACAAGTGGCCTGGAGTAAAATGTCCCTGACGCCTGGGATGACGCCTAAATTCGAAGAAATGTTCTCATACACACATTTATTATTCTCAAACGATGAAAGTAATTATAATGGTCGCGTGCTCCGCTCTTCTCCTTGCCGGCAGCCATTTCAGTCATTTTGAAATGAACATGCAGTATTGCCAGATCGGTTTTAACGTTAAGCAGTAGATTATCAGAAATAAAAACAGTAGAATAATAAAAAAAACGTAGGCTTTAAAAAATGTTTTATTCCATTAAAAAAAGAAAACAGTTTTCTTACACATGAAATAACTTGGGTAATAATACATTATAGTCAACTCTAAGAAAAAAAAACTAAAAATAATAATCCGTGTCGGATAATTTGGATGTTTTTTGGTACATTTTTTTGACAATGCAAAACCATTATATTAACTTATTAAGTATAATAAACAATAATTTAACGACCAACGACCTACTTTACTGTGTAAAAATATAATTAGATATCTGTCTCGATAAAAAACGTAAATTTTGGTATAACGCAATTCAAAGGTTCATCTGAATTCCGGATAAATAAGCAACAAAGAAATAGAAATAATAAATGGTAAACCCTAAAAATGGTCACGAGGGAATCTGTTAGAAGTATTGTTGCGCCATCTGATAGAAGTATTGAATACTAATTACAGAGTATGTTTATCCTGTATATCTAATGCAAAAAAGGTAGACCTGGCAACACTGTTTTATATCCAATGCTATCCGCAATTCTCGGCGGCGGAACTCCGGCGTCATTCGCCGGACAATTAGGAAAAATTATAATTAGGAATATATAAAGCATCTCATTTATTTATCCGTAATCTAGTTCCCTAACTTGTTCTTTGTATTTATTCGCAAGGTGTATGTCTTAGAGTTGCTATTTTTTAATGATGTATGTATATGTAATTTTAACGATGTATATGTCATTTTAGAAACTGTTTGTCAAGTCTGATGCCTTTACGGTTAAAACATGTATAACTAATTCTTAGTAGGTTTGAGAACTTACCCGTAAAGAAGATATAAGTTAAAGAATTGAAGTCGAGAAAAGGTTGTTACCTTTTATGAAAAATGAAAATATTTTTTCAGTCTAAAATAAATTTAAAAAAAAATGCATTTACACATAATAATACTAATGTAGTAAATAATAAGCATATTACCTAAATTAGTACAAGTAACGCTTTTTAGTAATTATTAAAAACCATTTAATCTTCCAATAGCCAGTTAGTATAATGCCATTAAATATAGCACTTCAAACAGATATCTTTTGCTTTTACTATTTTAATTATTTAAACATATACGGTAGCTAACATATTTACTATTTTAGGTCGCTTAATAAGAGTCTGGAAAACCGTATATAGAATAAAAATGTTAAAAGGGTAACAAGTAACAAAGGTTTATTTTTACGAAATAATTAAGTGATCAATCCCTAAAAGTCTTTAAAGAAATGCATAAATTTAAAATAAAAAGAAAATAAAATATTATTCCTGATTATTACTCACCCCAATGCTAACCGATTCACTACCCTCTATCTCACTTTCTGCTTTTGGTAGTGCAACTCCAATGGCTTGATTGACCACTCCATACAAAATAAAAATTAACTGCATCAAACTCATGCTAACAGTTATTCACCTAAAATCACATAATAAGGGAAAATATTAATTGGCTGTGACTAGTACAGTACTTCAACTACATATGATAATTAATAGACATATAATTATTATTTCTAAATATTAATATATTTTTATTTGCGTGTATCTGAGTAAAAACAATGCAAAAAAGTAAGGTCAATAAAATATTTTATTTTAATAAAAGTTAAAAAATATAAATAGCCTGAATTTCAATAAACGTAAGAGCACTGGTTTACCTTTTGACTGCACAGTAAACAAAGTAATATGAATAAATCGTTTTCTTGTTGTATTTCCCGTTCATTCAACAAGGATTTTCAACCGACTCGAATAAATGGTTTTAATAATATGGAAAGGTATTCTTTGAACAAGTTTGTCATTCTCTGACAAAGCTATTAGTAAATGTTATTTTCCACCAACCATTAGTAATCAAGGTAACTTCTCATAATTATATGCTTTTTTATAATAATATTATTAATACTTTTGTGGACTTTGATGTTAAGGAAAATCAGGTGATTTACAAAACTAATATCCTAAATATACATATAAATTTCAGAAGTATAAGTAATTATATTTTGTATTTTATAATATATTATTTATTTATTTAAAAGTATGCTGACTAATATAAATAATAAATATAGAATTTTGGCATTCTTTATTTTCGAAAGCTTTGTTAAGTTAAAAGAATATTAAAAATATAACATAAAAATGCTTATTCAAAATTAAATTAATCCGTAAGCCTAAAACTATGCAGTTAAAAAAAATTCCTTCCATTTTAATTAATAAGAATCTTTTTGCTTCTTGTTTTTTCAACGTCGAGAACCTTACAATTTTAATAACTTCTGATTTTAAATAGACGAAAAAACACAAACGATAGTATGAATAAAAAAGAAGTAGATGCTTATACTACTATTTTAAGAATCTATTATACTAAGTAGCCATGAAGTATATAATCAGTTTTGGTACTAGTTGCTTTACGTCGAAGTATTTACTATCGTTCCTGTAGTATCTACTTTTATTTCGAACTAAATGCTTTAAATATAAGTAGCGAAATACGAACGTTAAACGACACGGAGACTTTTTAAAAAACAATTTTATTTCTTAAAATACAAATTGACAGTATAACGTGCAGCAATAGAAACAATAAGATAAAGCGACTTAAAATCTAAGGTTTATATAAGGCAAAAAGTACTGATGTAGCCAACCCCGCAAGTGGATAGATTTACACTGGAGAGTCAGCTCTTCTTAGGTATATAACTAGCGTCTCTTCATTTCGACTACTGGGCAATAAAACATTTGGAGGTTTCGACAGGTCACACTTGTTTTTTTTTATTTGAAT
Source organism: Anthonomus grandis grandis (assembly GCF_022605725.1). Lineage (NCBI taxonomy): Eukaryota > Metazoa > Arthropoda > Insecta > Coleoptera > Curculionidae > Anthonomus > Anthonomus grandis. The sequence continues at coordinate 26,039,915 of NC_065558.1, forward strand.
TATTTACATACTTGGTATTACACGGCACGCTTGTAAAATGTCTTCCGACGAGAAAATGCAGAAGTCACGAAGAGTCACAAAATGAAGATTTACAATTAGTCTTTGTTACGATTATTCTGGATAAAAAAGTGACACCTCCCAGTAAGTCTGCCAAAGACAAAGCACCTAAAGAATTAACAGAGACCTATAAAAGAAATACAAAACAAAATTTAAAAAATTACCGATATGGCAAAAAAATTGGACATATGGAATGCAAGTGAGAATTCAGTGATTGAAAAAGTGCCAGTTAGTGCCATAATATATATTTTTCTTCAAACGCTAGTAAATAATTTATTACTTATCATTTACCGATGAGGAGAATCAAATATCTTTTTGTGATGATAAAAAATTAATGCCTAAATTACAAAAGAAATTACTACTTCAGCAAATCAACATTGCTGCAGCTCAAAAATAGCTGTAGAGCAATTCGTAGAAGGTTATTTTGCACAACAGGTAAGCTTTTAAATTAATTTGGATTTAAAAATACCTACTGATAAATATGGTTTTTTTTGTTAAAAGAGAAATAGGGTTCAAGGTTATTATTTTTATAACATATTTATTAGGTTTAATTATTTTGTTGGAACTTTCATAAAATAAATATGTCGTATAAAATCCAAACAACCCAAATATTTAGTTACTTTTTCAACGTTGTCTGTACATTAGTGTTGTAATTTCATTTCCAAACTAGATACTTTAGCGTTATTTTGTTCAGTGTATAATTCAAGCATAACTGCCTGCTTCTTCTTCTATGTTAATTTCATTAAAATATTCATCTGGTCGTTCAAAAATTTTGAATAATTATGTAAAATAAATGCACACATAATAAATCGACATGTTCTATCTGTTTTAAGTCGGATTGTATAATTTAACAAAGGAAATATTTGTTTTTTAACTGGCTAAAGCATCTTTCTATAATAACATGTTCTCTTGTCTTGCATATGTTCTGGTTTTATGTTACATTTTTACTCTTTCTTGATTATTATACATAATAGGGTAAACAGAATTATTGTACCATACTCTAGAACAGACGGAGGCTAGGAAGCATCAACACTGGGAAAAATTTCGCTGCTATTATATGTTGCTTGTATATTTTATAGAAGAAACTCATTTTCTACTAATATATTCGTCGCCATGAGTGCAGTCAAGCTAGCAGCCCATTTACTATTATTATATTTTTTGTTGTGTGGCTTTTATTTGCAGTTCATTTAGAACTTGTAGATATTTGATTTTGGCTTGACGGATAAGGTGAGGTAGAGTTTTTTTTTATTGACATCGGTATACTTTTGTAAAATGTGTTAACGTCATTGTCACTATCGGGTGAATTTTTTTCCAAAAAATTGTTAATAAGTTTTTCTCCCGATTTTCTATTTTTTTTCCAGTAGCACAGCAATTTCATTGGTCGATGTAACTTTTCTTTTAGTTCCAACTTTTGAGGTAAAAGGAGTACTTGCGATACTGGCAGACGATAGAACCAAATCTTTATTTTCAGCTTCTAAAATATTATTGATCTTCTGACTTTCATCATTCTAACTATCTCCATCCTTGTTCTCCGGTGCAGTGATTTCCTCTGAATCTTCAAAAACATTATTTATGGTTCTAAAAAACAAATCAAACTGTTAATTTTTTTTTTAATAGAACATGATTTTGTCAAGTTTTATTACCTCCTCTCTTCTGAAACATTTTCTTTCTGAACACTTCACTTTCTCTATAGCAGCTAAACCCGTTTCTAATTTTTCTTCTCTTTTTAATTTTTTATAAGTGTCTCTCATTGATCACCACCTGCTTTTACAATTTTTATCAATAAATAAATAAATTTATACTAATTTTTACACTTTTTTGTTTCAGATATCTTGCTACAGAGTAATAACATATAATATAGTAATACATAAAAACATAGATCCCTCTACTTTAACTATAAAAACTATATTTCAATGTTGGCAATTATTGATGCCAAATACAAGTTTGTAGTTATGGATATTGGATCTTATGGCAAAGAGGGAGACAGTGGTATATTTAGTAAATCTGTAAAGGGAAAGCAAATTTATGGTGTAAGATATTGTTTTCCTCCAGACACTGAACTGCCAGGTTTTTAGAAGCGTGGGCCGTACGTGATAATTGGGGACAAAGCATCTCGTTTTCACAAAAATATATTAAAACCATATAACAGAAATCAAGCTAAAGAAGATTTTGCAAAAGCAGTGTTTAATTATAGATTATGTAGAGCACGCAGGGTTTTGGAAAACGCTTTTGGAATTTTATGCCAAATTTTTAGCTATTACTCCTATTTTTTAGCAGTTATTCCAGGTACTGCCGATTTGATGGTGAAAGCGGAGGTTATAGTACATAATTTGATTCGAAATGACTTTGATGGGCCCAGGCATGGAAATAAAAATATTATTGCTAGAAATCCTGAAAGGAAGAACATGATTTTACTACCCAAAACTGGTGAATTCGCCAATGCTGAAGGACTTATCATTCGATAGATATTTAAAGATTTTTTTATGGCTGAAGGCAAGTTGGATTGGCAAGTACGAATGGTTTTAAGAATCTAAGCATAATATGTACTATTGTTTTGATGTCTTTTGAAAAATAAATAGGATTTTATAGTATTTTTTTTAACCTGTCAATATTCCTAATTCTTTATTTTTTCCTTAATTTTTTTCGCTATCGGCGGTTTTCAGGCATTATTTTTCACAATAAGATCCTTATATTTTTCACTCGAGGCATAAATGCATTTATGAAAGGATACCAATTCAATTAATAACATCTCGTCACCCCAGCTACATTTTTCACCACTCATGTTGACGGTTCGTAAATGCACAATCGCCTGCGTTCTCGCCGTCTGACTGGTCTTCGAAGCAGTCGTTGCGTTTTGATGTTGCATTTAGACGCAGACGCTAGATATCGACGCACTAGTAAAACCACAAGCACATGGTTCCATATTACTAGTCCCTACGATGAACGCATGCAGCTGCTGCATGCGTCGAACACATGCATGCATCGCGCGTGCGAAACCAGGCCTAGAAACCGCCCGATGCAGGTGTGCGTCGGGCGGCATAAAAAATCGTACATTGCTATGCATATCAAATGAACCTTATAATGAGCAACGCACGCGGCTTCAGTTACTGCCTCTATGCGGCTTTTTTACTGCGATTGAATGAATCGCTGAATCTATTTCTCTAAAAAGGCCTTATCTTCGTTCCGAGATATCTGTTTCAATGAATTAAAAACGAAAGGCCTTGAAAGTTTGTGATTCATTTTGCAACAGAGTAGGGTTCGATTTACTTTAACAGGACATCTAATAGCTATCACTTTATTTATGAAAGAATATTTTATTGAATATTAAAAAAGCTTTTCAGACAAATTGCTCTCTGAGACAATTAAAGTTTATCTATTCTTAGAGAAAACAGGTCTAAAAACAGAACTGTAAGTATACTTTATGAAAGAGAAGAGCTTCAAATAATTTCTGAAGCCATTTCTAATTTATCCTTAGTTTCACAGGAAGAAAAGAAGATTACTTTTTACGAAATTATTAAGCTGCTGAAAGTTTTGTTTTGTTTTGTAAAGTTGAAAAATGCTTCTCTATGTTAAAAGGATAAACACTTTTTTACGTAATTCGGTGAAAGAAGAACGATCAAGTTCGTTTGAGATGTATCAGTGAAACAGTATTTCTCAATAAAATTGAAAGAGTCATTGATCGTTTTTCTAGTAAAGCAGCGGTTTTTCGTTCTTATCGATCTTATCTCCTTCTTGTCGTCATTTTTAAAATTGTTGTACTTTCCGCTAAAGAATTTTCTTTTACGCTTGGTAAATTTGTACACTGCTTCTCTCACAAGCTACGAGCGATTACTGATAAGGAGGGCAGAATTATACCCGTAAGAGAGGATTATAAACTAAAAAATATCATAGCGTAGGAAAACAGGTAGCAGAATATTATTATAAAGAATATCGAAAAGCCTGACGGGTTATTAGATGCTTTTAGGCAATATGAGAATATTTGCTGTTACTATCTTAATGTGTATTATTTTTTTAATGATCCTTGGTAAAGTCTTAAAATTTTACATTTTAATATACGAGGCATAGAAACGAATTTTATTAACTAAGTGGGATACCTAGAGTACCTAGATACGGATTTTAATTTTATTGCTCAACTGATTTATTTTAGACGTACTCGCTAAACACGATCACTAAAGACCACGAGATATATTTATTTACACGAAGTTTATTTACGACTACTTATTGACGTACTACCCTTTCTAACCCATCAGTGAAACTTCAAGTATTCAACAGCATGACTTACCTGATCGGATGTTTTTAGAATGACTCAGGCAATCGGCACACTCTTTAATATATTTCGTAGGGCGAGATAACAAAAAGAGAATAGATATATTCGCTTCGCTCGAAGCGATAAGACTTGTATAAATTAAGAATTAATATTTATTCAAAAGTTATTGTTTGAAGTATTTGTAAATATAATTGTTATTGGGAGATTAAAAGTTTATAAAAAATAATATTTACATATTTACAAAATTATTCTATAAATAAAAAAAAACTCGACTCTAGCAAAACCATGTAATGGTTTTATATACAAAATATAACAAAAACGTAAAAATATTTTCCTTGTTAAAAACTTTGGTTAAGTAGCTTATAATGTAAATAGTACAAATAAGCTTTAAAATAATATATTATATACATACATACATACATATTTATGTACAAAAAATATTTTATAAATAAAAAACTCTGTTCTAGCCAAAACCATGTTATGGTTTTATATGCTGAATAGAACAAAAGAAAAACATATTTTCTTTGGAAAAAACTTTGGTTATTATTGCTTTATATCACAAACAAATACTTAGTAGGAATAGGTTTTAAAACTCTAAAATAAAAATATAATATACATGTTTATGTCCAAGCGAATAAGATAATACTTTACTATGTACAATGTACATACATATATGTATACATTATAGTCATTATACATCAGTTATTTTTTTGTTGTTTTTTTTTAAATTTTTTTCTGTGGACTCTACTCTGGTTTGAAAATTAAGGGAATTCTTCGGTTTTTCATATTAGCAAAGAAGTCTATAACTTCGTCATAAAATTTGTCATTTTTTGTCATTTGTTTTATATACTCTTTTTCGATTGAAAGAAGAGATATATTACTTAGTCGCATTTGGGTCATGGAATTACGGCTATAACTTTTAATTCTTTTGAGTGCTGAAAAATTTCTTTCTACAGATGCCGATGTTATGGATATAGTCACAGCAATGTTAATAAATTTATACAGCTGGCATGCACTAATTTAAATTATTTTCAAACATAAAACTTAATCATTCAGATGGAGACTTACAACTCTGAAACATCTGAGGGTCACTGTAGGTTACAATTAATTCATTTTTTAATTAAATGGGATCAAAAAACGGATACTGGTTTGCTCAAAAACTAGTTTAAATGTTTAAAGCAAAAAACAAATATTTATGGTCTGTTAAAATATACTTGAAGTTTAGAATAAAATCAAAAACATCTATTAATTTTTCCTTATGTGTATGCACTGAAAACACAGAGCTTGATGTAGAATTCCACCGTGTAGCAGCAAAAGTAGGCATTCGGCTACCGCAAATTTCATTTAGGATGTGACTTCTCTTGGTGGACTTGGAGAAAAAGACAGAAAATCCTGACAAGTTGGAGAAAAAAATACGACAGTCTTTAATATTATTGCATGCCTTGCTTAAAACTAAGTTTAGTGCATGGGCATGGCAATGCGTAAAAAGTGCATAGGGCGCTATCGATTTAATTTTAGCTTGCAAGCCATTTAAATGTCCCGCCATGACTGCCGCCCCATCATATGTTTGCGCAATAAGCTTACGCCTGAAATCAAATTTGTCGCATTTATTAACCAGGAGATTAAATAAATCGTCTGCAGTCCGCCCAGATGAAACATCATGAAACCCCATAAATTGTTCTACTACCTTGCCGTCTTTGACATACCTAAAAACAATCGAAAGTTGGGAATTACAAGTAATATCCGTAGTCTCGTCTATTTCCTATGCAAAAAAAGGGACTGCTTGATTTTCTTGGAAAATATGCTCATCGACGACATGTGACAAACTTTCAATGATTTCATGTTGAATCGTTTGTGATGTGCCCGAAAAAACATTACCTTTTAAAAATTCGTCAAATTTTGAATCGTATTTACCCCACAACGTCAAAAGTTCTTTATAGTTGCCACGATTAATCGACTCTTCGGTCTCATCATGTCCGCGAAAAGCTAGTTCTTGTGAAGCTAAATAAAGAGTAATATCAACAAGCCGCTTTAAATTTGACCGGTGTTCACGTACTTGATTGTTAAAAGAAATAATGGCTTCTTTTTGAGCATTATCTAAAGCAGAAGCTATATTTTGTTTTCCAAAAAGCCTTAATTTACAAGACGAAGAAATGTGCTCCTTTGATTTTAAATGTATTTCAATGGACCGAGGCAAATTTTTTAAATTAGAATATCCAGTTCTCGACCACGTAGAATATTCAGTTTGGACAGAAAATAACAGACAAGCCGAGCAAAAAAGCTTTTATCTTTTAACCGATCCGGTCAACCAATCATATTTGCTGTACCAAGTCAAATTAAACCCGCGATTTTGTCGATTGCCTGTAGATCGCAATGAAATTAAATGGAGCTGAGGCATGCCCAAAGTCTTAATAACATAATATTTGGTATCAAAGCTTAATGAACTAAAATTGTTTAATAGCAGCCAGTCTATTAAATCCTCATCTTGTTTGATTTCATTTAATTTGTCCATCTTTCAGCAAACAAACATTAGAAATGATATGATGATTAATAAAAGAAGCCATTAAATAAAAATATCTTACCTTGCATCACTCAAATACACATAATAATAAATTATTAAACACGATAAATACCTTAAATTAAGTACCAAACACTAACGTAGAGGGAAACAATCCGGCCGCACAATTAAATCGATGAATCGACAAAATCAAAACTAATCAATAAAACCGTTAGCCAAAACCACTTACCTTGTCAAAATTCGCGGGCAAAAGACACGACAATCACCGAAATCAAAACGACTGAAAACTGCTGAAAATTCAAAACAAAACAAAAATCAGGATAATCAGATTATCGGAGGCTAGCCTCCCTTGGCGCCTTATTCCGCGCGATGAAAACGGCGTTTGTCGGCGCCAAATCGAGTACACGGCCCGTTGGATTTTGACCGCTGGAGGAGGCTTGCCTCCCTTGCTACGTATGGCTTTTCTTATTTCGTAATGTATTGCGTTCTCGCACACGTTCTGTATCGATGTGGATGAAGCCGGTAAGCTTTCTCTCTTTTCTTACAACCGTTTAAAAAAGGATGCGAGTCGCGGCGAAGTAACAGTATGGCTGGTTATTGGTGTATTAGAAGTTATAGAGTCGGTACTTATTATTTGGAAAAAAAATTCCTTTTTTTATTTTTGTTAAATATTTTTATTATTTCATTACAATTTGATGGGGAGGCTAAGCCTCCCTTGCCTTCCCTGACTAGCCGCCACTGATACTAGATGATTTTAATTTTTTTATCTCAGCGCTGCCTGACGCTTAACAATTTTCTACTAAGGTAAGTTCACTCAAATTGGCTAATTTATATTGGTCAACATAAAAACTCCAGTAAAATGAACGTTTATTCTTGTCAATAAATATTGGCTGGTAAAAGACATATAGTTACACCCCCTTTTAAAACAATTCTTTGTTATTCTCTTGATTGATGTCACAAAAAATCAACAAACAAGGAAACTTAGCTTATGCAAATTTAATGGTATTTGGAAAACGGTTATTTGTGCCATCAATCATTCTCCAGGCTTAAAATTTAAGTAAAATGTCCAGGTATTTAGAAGCTTTAACAATAGCGTGTTGTGCTTGTTGTGTTGTCATTAAAATAATTAAAATGCCTTATACAAACAAAGAAGCTATTAATATATTAACAATTTCTCAAACAATATTAAAATTTTGCTGCTTAATACCAATTGACGGTCTTTCAAAGAAAGCTAATTTATATTTAATTCTTTTGAGTAACGTATATGTTTCGATGTTTGCAGCCACTGCTATAGCTATGATGGTTTATCAGGTCAGTGTTTTGTGTAGTAAAATATTCTCTTTATTAAAATGCACGCAGATTTTTTTTTTCATATTTCCAAAAAAAAAAAAGATTTTACATAAATTCTGTATATGTTATACATTTTTAGATTCATCCTGTTTGCGGTAACCACTCCGCAACCAATTGCTGAGGTTTTGCCCATAATCTTGTTGGTCTTTTTACAGAGTGGGTTATACAGCGTAGTAATTTTAACACAGCCTAATATTTAGAAAAGAGTACGCGAAAAGATTTCAAATAAAAGACAATAACTTTGTTTTACGCAAATAGTGAAGTTTGTTTTTGATATTGCCTGTATATTCAAGGTTGTTTTCAGGTCAATTGTCTTTTTTTAATTGGAAACGTAAATGATATTTCTTGCACTGAAACAGAAGAAAGTTTTAGTTTTTTTTTCATTACATTGAAATTTTGGAATACCTTCATTTCTATTATTAAAATGTAAAGTTTGGTAAGAATAAAAATTTTAAAAAACATATTAGGTTTATTAATATTTGTTTATCTTGAACACTGACTATTAAAATTCATTATATTTGTTTAATTTTTGTCTTTGGTTCTCTGGTTCAATAAACACAAGCATATTTACACCTGGCTCAATCTTTGGCGAAACCAATTGATATTGGCAATGTAGGTCCTCTGCTGTTTGAGATTTATTTTACCAGCCTATGCAGTGTTATTTTTTTTATGAATTAAGGAAAGTGACATATGACACTACCTTTCCCCACATTCTGACTCCATTAGGTGTCATCGTAGTGATACCACAGAATGGTTACGGCTGATACAAGGCGGTCTGTGTGCCATAGGAGTATTCCCTAGTAATGTTAATATTTTATATCCAGGTTTGTAGACTCTGGATCCGATTCTCTCTTTAATACTTGATCTGTAAATCTGATTAAACCCCCATTTTTAATGTTTTTAGGTTTTGTCCTGATTAAGCTCTCTTCAATCACCATTAAAAAAAAATCTGCTTCTATTTAAAATATTTTATTTTATTGGTTTCAGCTAAGTTACCTTAAGATTTCAACAGCCTCTATCTTTTTAAGTCCAAAAACCCCAAGTCTCAGTCTCAAAACAACCTTTATACCGGGTGGCGCATCGAAAACCAAACAGAGCCAATTACGGGCAGTCCATTAACTTTAAAAAAAAACGCTCGGACCCGTCGATTTTATTTTCGAGGGGGACACTTAATAATCACAAAATCACTTTCCCACCTATAACCCCCTAAGCGGGGGTGGCACTACCCTTAAAATCTTAAATGGGAAGGGGGGTCGAGTGATACCTCATTGGAAAGGTCTTTTAATTCTTTTTACAAGGGTACTTGGTTTGACGCGATTTAAGTAAGTACTTTTTAAAATTTTCGCATTTAAACCTTAAAAGGTAATTTTCAATATTTTTACTTTATCATAGACTACTAAAGGTACTTTTAAGAAAAACAATGCCAGGCAGTAGGACAAAACCATCAAGTATTATTAAATTATGAGACAAAAAATGAGATAGCTCTATCATATTACAGAATATTTTGACTTTAAGTCTAGTCATTCAAAAAATTATGGCAAAAATAGATTTAAAAAGAATTTGCTTAAGTGTTAGCTTATAATAAATGTTCAAAATGGCCACCTCCATTCTCCATACAATAAAAAAGATTTTCTTCAAATCGTTGTCGCACGTTCTGCAATACTTCAGGCGTGATTTGAAGACACTCATTTACAATTCTGCCTTGTAAATCTTCTAACGAAGTGGGTTCAGTCTCATAAACTTTGCTTTTTAAGTGACCCCAAAGAAAAAAGTCTAGAGGTGATAAATCCGGCGATCGTGGAGGCCAATCACTAGCACCTCTTCTTCCAATCCATCGTCCTGGAAACGTCCGATCCAAATATTCTCGCACGAATAACGTATAATGTGGTGGGGCACCATCCTGCTGAAACATCAATCTATCCTCATCGTCTCTGTCACTTTGAGTTTCAATTATAGCTGTCAATGCTGAATCAATGGCCTGTTGTAATAGCTCTAAGTACATTTCACCTGTCAGATTTCCAGGTAAAAAAAATGGACCAACTAAGTTATCACCAAAGATACCAGTCCAGACATTTAACTTTTGTGAGTATTGGGTGTGTACCTCACGATACACTCTAGGATTATTGTCGGAATAATATCGGCAGTTATGACGATTGACCAAGCCATTCAGGAAAAAAGAGCTTTCATCAGAGAAACACGTATTAAACAAAAAATTTCGGTCATTAATAATTCGTTTACTCATAATTTCACTAAATTGTGATCGCCGATCGAAATCATCTTCATTCAGCTCTTGCACAAGATGTATTTTGTACGGATGAAACTTATGAGCTTTTAGAGTTCTTTGGATACTACGTCGACTAATACCTGTGACAGTTTCCAATTGACGAGTACTTAATGTAGGATCTAGATTAATATGCCATAGTACAGCCACTTCCGTACCTTCATTCCTTATAGGATTTTCAATATTGCGTTTGCGATTCGCCACTGATTCAGTTTCTCGAAATTTGGAAACAAGCTCCAATACATACTTTCACTGCACCTTGCTGTTTTCATGTCGCTCTTAAATAATTCCGCCGTTCTATTAGCACATTGATTATTTCCAAAAAATAATTCAATTATTTCAACTCTTTCTGCCTTTGTATGCACCATTTTTATTTTTAAAAATAGGTATTACCTAAAAAAACAAAGTCCCGCACCATAAATCATTTTTTTAACAGCGTACTACATTTAGAATAAATTGAGAATAATTCAATTTTTAGTTTTGGTCAACAAATTTTACAAATATTTGTAAAATTTTTTGGCTGACCCGTTCTCTATTTCATCCGTATTATTCTAATGATATTTATTAGCTATCGTAAATAAATTAATATTAATATCAACGTGGTCTGTGATTGAGATAGTGAGTGAACTAAAGCAAATTCTTTTTAAATGTATTTTTGCGATAATTTTTTAAATGTCTAGACTTAAGGTCAAAATATTCTGTAATATGATAGAGCTATCTCATTTTTTGTCTGATAATTTGATAATACTTGATGGTTTTGTCCTACTGCCTGGCATTGTTACCTTTAGTAGTCTATGATAAAGTAAAAATATTGAAAATTACCTTTTAAGGTTTAAATGCGAAAATTTTAAAAAGTACTTACTCAAATTGCGTCAAACCAAGTACCCTTGTAAAGAGAATTAAAAGACCTTTCCAATGAGGTATCACTCGACCCCCCTTCCTATTTAAGATTTTAGGGGTAGTGCCACCCCCGCTTAGGGGGTTATAGGTGGGAAAGTGATTTTGTAATTATTAAGTGTCCCCCTCGAAAATAAAATCGACGGGTCCCAGCATTTTTCTTTAAAGTTAATGGACTGCCCGTAATTGGCTCTGTTTCGTTTTCGATGCGCCACCCGGTATATGTCCAGAAGGTTACATGTTTCTCTAATAAAGCATCATCAGACCTTATAAACTAGATGACCTGCTTAGTGAATACGTAGAATTAAATAACCTAGTACTAAATAATGATATTTAAAGCGTTTATTCAAACGCAAGATATATTTTCATTGACCCCAAAAATAGATAAGAAATCACATTCGATATGTGTGAAAATCGACTATCCAAATACCTTAATGTACGAAGATGGAAAAAACATTTATATTAATATCAATGACAAAAATTGTAAAGTCAAAGAATCTAATAAACTTCTCACCGACGAGAAAATATTCTTAGTACATATGAACTTATTTTAATACTTGGAAGAACTGGGGTTTTTTCTAAAGACTGTGTATTAATGTTATTCGTATTGTGATTTTGCAAACGTATTTTTTTAAATATTCAGAAAAAAATTTTGTACCAGATACTTTTATCAAGGTATCGAAAAAATAATTTTTTGAAATATATCGGGCTCGAAGGACTAATAATGCTATTTGTTAATACTCAATGCGTGTCAGGAGGGAAAAGTGATATTTAAATTTTAATAAAAAAGGACATTTAATATGAAAATTTACTTGAAATAACCTTCACAATACGGTCAAAGTAAAAACAATCTCATTCATTAATTTTTTTTCTGTAATACAAAGTAACTTTTATATCAAACTTGTTCTAAAACTATACTAGATCTTAAGTTAAATAGATCAGCTGATTTACAGAAAATATAATAGGTACTTAAGGTGTATTTTTTATGTATTTTTGTTAATAGCTACATGGAATACAATATATACCTGAAGGATCTTATTCTTAATTAGTTTTAGATCATCTGATAATTTAGATATTAGCAGCAGTATCTATATAAAGTTAGTTCTAATAGGATGTATCCAGAAATGTTTTATCAAAAACTTCAGCAGCACTTTATAAAATTTAATCCTTTCTTTTTAGTTTGCCGTAGGCATAGAAGACGTTTACGCTACAGTGGAGTGCGTAATATCTTTTTTTGATTACATTAGTTTTGTGTACATTAGCGTAATTTGGTTTACTGGCAAAAAGGCTGATGTCAAAAAGATTTTTAAAGATATTAATACATTTTTGAAATTCTGTGAAGTGGCAGTAATCAAGGAAGCTGAAGATAAGGTACACTTTTATTCTAAACGTAAGTGGACATATCAAGGAATTTAGCTAGAGTTTAAGGAAATTAGTTGAGTTAGGACGCATATATCTACGCATATATTTGCGTAGATATATTCTAGTTACATCACATCATATTGCCAAAGAAAATTAAAACGAGAAAAAAACTATTTGTCAACAACTTTGAAGTTTTCAGGGCCTTTAAAAAATCGACAACTTAAATTTAGGAAAGTGACTCATTTCATAATTGTTTTCCTTCAACCAGCTTTACTTTAAGATTTATTCATTGGAACTATTTAATTTTGCAACCCTTGCACAAAAGGCATAAAGCTTTAGGCTTTGTTTTGAAGTTTCGAGACCTAAAAAATTAGAAAAGAAAAATACTAGACTAGACTAGAAAAAAGACTATAAGTATCTTCTGTTTGATAATATATTTTTATCAACAATAGAACATTGTTGAACTCATATTTACTGCTTTATTAAAATTTAATAGATATTCTAAGTACTGAAAAATTCCTTTTTATCTTTAGATATGAGAACTGCCATTGATGTAACAAACTTTGGTAAATTGGAGTATAATTTTTTGCCAGTTCTTGTTACAATTCTTTAGCTTGACTTTGGTTTTTGTCACCAAATACCATAATATATTAACTATATTGTTAGATTATTATTGAATATATTAACTTATCGGCAATATGGCGTATCATCTACAAACTGTTACCATTACCATCTGAATTACTTTTGGCCTTTTATTTTCTTCGAACCATGTTTAGTACGTTAGGAGGGGTAGTCTTATTAGAAGGCGACACAACATTATTGGCGACCGTGACAGGATGATAAGTTTGTTGTGCTTTCGTTGAACTAAGATGCTGATAAGATGACCGGGTTGCCGTGAGTTTTTATGCAAACGAGTGCAGTCTATCGGGCTTTGGGTTACAAATTTAATGCATCGGGCTACAGTGTTCTTTTCGGCAAACGAATGTGAGTCACGTATGCTTTTACTATAATCTTAGAAAAATGGATCGCAAGAGGAAAAATAGAAAAGTTTTACGCTCTATCTTTTCAAAGAGGACTAACGATCTTGAAAAATTATTTACGGAGGACGAGAAGAATATTCGGGAAATAAAAATTATTTGGGTTCTTCAAGGACATTATAGTTGGCTTAAAATTGCTGCTGGTGACGTGTACGATGCACTGTTGGAAGAAGATGCCTCTGAGAACAATTTGCTTGGACAATTAGACATGGAAGGAAGCGAAGATGGAAAATGATATATGGGTCTTTTACAGTGCTATGAAGACCTGGTGCAGAATGCCACAAAATCTGAGAATGGAGATCGTCAGTCCCAGGGTTCATCACCAGGTAATAACTCATCAGTTAGCCTGCCAGGTAAGAACCGAAAATTCAAATTACCTACTATCTAGATTAAAGTTTTTGATGGAAACATAAGAGACTGGTTGCATTTTGGTCGCAGTTCAAAAAAGTTTATGACGACGCGGACATTGTTTCTGAAGACAAGATACAATACTTACTTCAAGCTACTGTTCCAGGAAGTCGGGCAAGGCAACTAGTAGAGAGTTGTTGTGTTGGCAACTAGTGTTCTTAGAGACTGTCGACATCAATAATGAGGGAAGGTATGTGATTCGATTGTCTTGGTTAGAGGGTCATCCACTCTTACCCAATTCTTTTGGTCTTGCTGAATCTAGGCTGCAAAATACTGTCCATAAGTTAGAAAGAGATGGTTTAATGGAAGAATATGATAAGGTTGTTCAGGACTGGTTGACTGATAATATAATTGAGAAAGTGTTAGAGGATGAACCTTTAACGGTTAATGTGAAAACTGTCATTATTTGCCACATCAGCCAGTAGTTAAGGAGGGTAGTATTATTAGAATCACACTTGTCTTCGCTGCGTCAGCCAGGATCAAGGAAAATCCTTCCCTTAATCAATGCTTGGACAAGGGACCTCACATTATAAATTTTTAGACATAGGCGTGTGGTGTTCGAGGTGAGTAGTAGCAGTTTAAGGGTAAACGAAGGGAGTAAATGAATTTGTGAATAAATACATTAGTAAAAGAATAATGCTTTCTTTAGCACAGAGAATATTCGATCCTATAGGCTTTACAGCCCCTTCCACGCTGTTGCCTAAGTTGTTGTTACAGAACACATGGGAGAAAAAATTAACTTGGGATGCTTTAGTAGATGCTGATATCGAGATTGAATTTCGTCATTGCTTAAGCAAATTGCATATTTTACCACAGATTAAAATATCAAGATGGATTCACAGAGACAGCTCTAATTTTGGCCAAGGAAGTTTTCACGTTTTTGCGATGCGAGTAAAGATGTTTATGCTGCAGTCATGTTCTTTAGGGGTGTTGTAGAGGGTACATTTCTTATTAGAGTATTAGCAGTTAAGTTTAGGATATCTCCTCTTAAAAAGATTTTAATTTCCCGTTTGGAACTTTTAGCAGCTTTTATTGGAGCTTGGTTGTTTGCCTCTTTGGGCAGATTTTGATGTTGCTGAATCAGGAATTCCAGTTTATGTTTGAAGCGCTTCGTCCACCGTATTAAGTTGGATACAGCGTAAGGACAATTGGGAAACATTTATAAGTAATCGACTCCAGGAAATAGTAGACCATACTTCTACAAATTATTGGCATTTCGTCCCAGGAGTTTTAAACCCTATTAAAATGATTAAACCCTGCCGAAGTTCCTTCCCGTGGTTGTTCACTAAAACAGTTGTGTCGGTCTAAATGGTTGGAGAGTCCAACTTGGCTTTATGGGAAGCTTTAGTTGTGGCCACAAGATAATGTTATTTATGACGAGGCTGAGATTCAAAACGAGAAGAAAAAATCTGTTGGCACTCTAGTTAACTCAGGTTTGCCTATGGATTGGTATATTTCATATTGTTTTAAGACTTTGAGAATGGTTGGGTGGATTTTTAGATTCTTGCATAATATAAGGCACCCGACATCAAGATTACAAAGAGAGCTCTTTGTGGAAGAAATAGAAACTGCTGAGACTAATAGAAAGAAAGAAAGAAAGAAAGAAAATGTGCTATATTACGTAAGAATAATCTTGTGTACAAGCATCCTACAAGCTACAAAAAAACAAAACAAAAATACAATTTCAAAAATTGACAAAACAATGAACAAAATTAAACACAAGAAGACAACACTTTTTGAACATACTTGAATTAAAGATAACTAAATAAAACAATCAATTACTAAATAAAGGTAAACTTGTTGACAAAACTAGAGAAGAAAAAAGGAAAAAAAAACTTTCCAACATGTCCAAGGTTAAAACCTATCATTAAAAAAGTCATCCAGGTTATAATATGCCTTAGCCAATAAAAGCGTCTTTAATTCTCTTTTAAATTTCTTAACATCCGATATATATCTAACACATAGTTGTAAATTTTTTTACTCATGTAAATTAATGAGTTTTTGGTAAGGGAAGACGTAGGAATAGGTAGGGGAACATCATTTACACGACGAGTCAAATGGCCAGTGTCAGAGGGTAGTTTGGGAATTTTGTGAATAAGAGCAGCTGTTTCTAAGATAAAGAGTGAAAAAAGAGTTAGAATTTTTTCAGAAATGAAGAGGGGTTTGCAAGAATCTCTTAACTTAGCAGAACACAGGTATCTAAGTGCGTTTTTTTGAATAACAAAGACAATGTTAAGTAGCCCCTTATTGGTTAAACCCCAAAAAGGCAAGCCATGCCGAATATGAGATTCAATAAGTGAAAAGTACACTGAACGTGCAACCACCCCTCCCAGCTCTTGTTTTGCCATTCTTACTGCAAAACATCCAGAAGATAATTTCCCAGCTAAATGTAAAATATGATCTTCAAACAGAAGGCGACCACCAATAGTAATTCCTAGGAACTTGCAGCACTCTTTATTCTGCAGAACGAAATTTTCGTCAAACATCAGACCCTGAACATCGCACTTAAACCCCATAATAGACTTCTTTCTTACATTAAACACGAGCCAGTTGGAAGCACACAACCCTGATAAAATCTGAAGGTCTTCAAGGATACAAGTCTTAATATAATCAGAATTTTTATGGCTCCATAGTATGGTGGTATCATCAGCAAACTGAACCACCTTGCCCTGCAGTTTCAATGAACTCAAGTCATCCCCATACAGTAAAAATAACAGTGGTCCCAACACTGAACCCTGGGGAACGCCGCATTTTAGGGATCTAGAAGCAGACAAACGCCCTGATACTGTAACCTTCTGAATACGATTTGCTAGATAGGACTCAAGCCACCGCAACGCTACGCCCCTAAAACCATATTTATCGAGCTTAGATAACAGTATTGCATGATCCACACAGTCAAATCTTTGGATAGATCACAAAACACTGCCGCCGATGACTCTCCAGAATTCAAGGACACATAGACGCTCTCCAAAAAGCTAAAAACAGCATCATGAGTCCCTTTACCGGCTTGAAATCCAAACTGATTTGCAGACAAAATGCCATTATGATGTAAAAAGGACAAAATTCTGCTTTTTGCAAGTGTTTCAACTATCTTAGAGAGGGTAGACAAAATAGACATGGGACGGAAATTACAAGGCTGATCTAAATCCAGAAACTAAAGCATTTAAGGCTGAATCAGGCAAAAAGAGTAACAACCTCGAAGATATCCCATCAGCTCCAGATGATTTATGGTTTTTTAGGTGTTTGATTTCATTTTTTACTTCGGTAAGATCGACAGGATGAAAGAAAAATGAATGCTCAACCGATACTTGTTGAAGATAGTGTAAGGGATCAATGTTACTACGAATGCCTTGAGCAAAATATTAGGTATATCACAATAACAGTCGTTTAAAATGTCAGGTCTTAACTCCGGTTCAGATGTTTTTCTATGGCATATTTTAATGCAATATTTTAAAGTTAATTCAACAGGAATATTTTACTGATTAAAACGATCCTCGCTTAAGATATTTGAATTCTTTTAAAGACGGACGGGGACTAATTCGTTTACGCTCTAGAAATAGTAATCGAAAATATAGTGAAAATTTTCGCTTTCCGGTAGTTTTGCCGGCAAAATATACTCTGGTGTCTAGGCTGATATTTTAGCAGCATGCTAAAGCTTTGCATGTGGGTACTTAACGTTTGATGTGTCTCTTGCGTGCGTTTTATTGGATTCTCGGGGAGCGTCGTGTTATTAAATCAGCCATTTCAAATTGCGTAGTTTGCAAGCGACAGAACGGTAAGGCATTAATATCAAGTTTAACTCATCTATCATTAGATCGACTTCAGGATGCTGCTGCATTCGAAATAATGGGGGTCGATTTCGCAGGGCCGCTTTTTCTAAAAGATGGGGGAAAGCATGGGTTGCTTCTTTACTTGTGCCGTTAGTCTAGCGGTATATTTTGAGTTGTGCACTGTATTATCTACATAAACGATTCTCAAGAAGTTGCTCCTTGGACGCCTATGATGTTTTTAAAAGAGCAAATTGGTGCTGGTGTTCCGGATTGCGATAAAGTACCATCAACTTTATCATCATGTAAACGAATTCAACACATGCAGAAACTTTGACATAATTTGAGACAGAGATTCAGAACAGAATCTGGCAGGCAAGTTTTTGTAGGAGAGATCGTGCTTATAGGAAACGATGTTAATAAGCATCTTCAATGATCGCTAGGACGTGTTTCTGAAGCGATTCCCGGCAAGGATGGTCAAATTCGCTTGGTGAGAGTTATTATGGCCAGAGGTCCTTTGTTAAGACCGATCCGATGGAAGGTGATAACTTTTGTGTGACTCCTTCACTAAGAAAATAGGATATCGGTGTGGAAGGACATTACCTTGTGTTAAAAGACAATGAAAACGAGGGTTCGGGAGCGAAAAGCAAAGTACCCGTATTGTGTACTGTATGTGACGCGTAGTGGGCATAAAACTAAAGTGCCTACTAGGTACTTATAAGTGAAAAATTTAGTTTTTTTGGATTGTATGTTTGAGTTTAGTTAGCTTTTAAGATATTTTCTTTGTTTTTTTTTTCAAGTATTTTGTGTTGACATTCAAGCTTATAACCAGTTTTGTAAAGGCTTTGAATATTTAATTTTGTGAGTCACTTTTTGGTATTAACGTGACTCTGATAGAAGGATGTTGCCATTCAGTATTTTTAATTTTCTTAAATTATTTATCGGCAATTTGGCAACCCTGCTTTTTCAGTGATTTAACGGACAGATCATTTTTAGTTGACATGTAGCGCGACAGAGTTTGGTTGTACGAAACGGCGGTGTTTCTTTGATGACGCGGTTTATTTTTAATATTTTGCCTGCTCACGTGTTTTCGTTAATTAGTTATCAGCTCAACTGTTGTTTTTTATCAAGCTTTCAGTGCGAAGCACCTACAAACTGTTACCATAAAGCGAATATAAGGTTGAATTACTTTTGGCCTTTTATTTTCTACGAACCGTCATTAATAAGACTTAGGTAGTCTTATCAGAAGGCGACACAGCATTATGTGTACATATATGTGCTTTGCTTCAGGCATATATAGTTTACATGAATTTGTTCAAGTAAAAATGCCTCATGAATGGCAAATATGAATCTAAGTATATAACTTTAATTGTCCTTTCCTTCTTCAGTATTGATGATATTTAGGAATATCCTATACAAAAGAAGTATTTTGTTATATTTTTTAGTCTTAACCATTTACTTCTGCTTTGGCATAACTCTTAATGGTTTATTGCCTGTAATAAACATACAAAATTGTCACTCCAATCGAGCACTAGAACTTTATCAGAAATATGATCCTTGTGGAAGTATAGTAAGAAGCCTATATCCGTTTGATACCAGAGGGGCTGTGAGAACATTTTCGCTTAACTTAGCTATGATAATAACTTCTTGCTTTATTTGTTTCGGATTTCTTGGTGTCACAATGGTGCTAATAGGTAAGTCACTAATAGTAAATAAGATAACAAAACAAGGAATGACGCGCAACATGGGAGGTAATTCCCAAGTAGCAAAGTATTGTTAAATCAACGTTAAATGTCCGAAACTTTCCGACGTTGATTTACGTTGTAACAACAGTTAAATCTTCGTTGATAAGACGACACAGTGCCATAATTGAGACAACGTATTTTCTGTTTGTTGAATCAACGTCGTATTTTACGTTGATCTCAAACTTTAATCGTTAGATAGATGTGTTATTGATGTCAGTTGATCTACGTAGGTATACAAAATGTTTCAATGTATTAACCAAGATTCCAATGGAAATATATACAGGGTGTTCATTTGAAAACTTTCCACCACGGATTTATCGAGAACCACTGTTTAAAAAAAAACGCCGAAATACGTCAAAAGGTTTGTCAAGGGGGACAACTTTCTAACCTAAAATTACTTCACCCCCTTTCACCCTCTGCCCCCCAGGGTCATCCCTTAAACATTTTAAAGCAAGGGGTATCGAGTAATAGCTTGTTTAAAAGCTTTTTCGAAGTCTTTTATTTTGACGTTTGATTTTTTTAAATCGGTCGCTTCGTTTTCGAGAAAATTAGAAAAATCTTTGTTTATCTTAATTTGTTGAAAATATACTAAGGAAAATAAAGAATTTATTTTGCCATCAGTTACATTTGTGACAGTCTTGAAATAGTGAAAATTTATTTGTTTAATTGAAGATTTTACTTCCAAAATGGTTTACACACTAGCCGAAAGAGTGGAAACTATTCTAATTTATGGTGCCCAAAATCAATGTGCTCGGCAAACTGCCGTCACGTTTAACGCCAGACATCCGGAGAAGATAACTTCGCATAGGTATGTTTTGGGCTTTGTTACTAAGTTTACTAAAACTGGATCTGTTGCAAATAAAAAACGTGATCATCGGCGAATTTTGGATGAAGCCCGCTCAAGTTATGGGTCATTTTGGAATAAATCCTAATACTTCATTACGCAAAATTGTTGCTGCCACTGGTATTTCATTAGGCTCTGTTCACACAGTTACCAAACTTCATAAATTTCATCCATTCAAAATGAAAATATTGCAAGAGTTAACCGAAGACGATTTCGATAGAGTGTTGAGTTTGTGAAAAAATGACTGAAGCGATTAATGATAATACTATTCATGAAAAGAATATCTGCTTCAGCGATAAATGCACATTTTATCTAAATGGATTTGTTAATAAGCATAACTGTAGATATTGGAGCAATGAAAATCCTCATGCATTTGTAGAAGGGCATAGCCAGTACCGTCAAAAAATTAATGTATGGGCAGGCATTTTAGGAAATAAAGTGATTGGGCCATTATTTATTAACGGAAACTTAAATGGAGACATTTATTTGGATATGTTGGAAAATACCATCAATCCGCTTATCATTGAATCCATTAAAAACTAAACCGATGATGATGGAAACCCTATACTTGATGAGGCTGAAATATATTTCCAGCAAGACGGCGCTCCTCCTCACTATGTTCTTCCCGTTCGGCAATGGCTAGACGACAAGTTTCCAGATAAATGGATAGGGCGAAGGGGGCCTATAGAATGACCTGCCATATCTCCTGATATAACGCCGTTAGACTTTTTTCTATGGGGTCATTTGAAATCTATTGTGTTTACTCCTCAACCTGAAAGTTTGGATGAACTTCGTCAACGCATCATCGAAAGCTGCCACGATATCCCACAATGCAATGGGTAAACGGGGTGAAGTAATTTTAGGTTAGAAAGTTGTCCTCCTTGACAAACCTTTTGACGTATTTCGGTTTTTTTTTAAACAGTGGTTTTCGATAAATCCGTGGTGGGAAGTTTTCAAATGAACACCCTGTATAGTTAGACGTGAAACTCTTTCTGTCTCTATATTGTATCCTAAGTTTTGATATTTTTACTGGTTTTTGGGTATTTATTATCAAATGAACATGACATAATTTCTAACTGTTAACATATTTTTTGCAATTGACGTTACTATATTTAATTACTTAAAATACTAATACCAATAGTGAAAACAAAATTAAATCACACACTGATATTCATAAAACTATATTGAATGCATCCTAACTTAATTAAATCTCCATGCCAATTTAATGGAAAAAGACAAGTGTAAAACCCTTAGAACATTGAAAGGCTAGAATTAGTAAACCACAACTTTGTTTGAGTCCAACATGTGCACAGGGGCAAAAGGCGTGTTTTATTTACAAACATATGTGCCGATTCTCTGTTGTCAAGTCGACACAAATTTCCAACGGAGGAAATTTTTAGCTATATTTTAACAAACATTATAACGTTAATTTAACTTATTTAACCTTTTTTATAGGAAAATTTAAAATAAAAAGTATAAATACTACAATTAACCTATTTTAAGAATAAATATAATTGTACGGTTCCTTCAAATATTTTGAATTAATTTTCAATCCGGCAACGCGGTTGATGTGTGACCAGCGCCCGTGTATGGCACCAGCGCGAGCGACCGCGCTCGAAATCTATTTTTAATTTTTAGTATGAATAATGTAAGCGAGGGCGAAGTTGTCGAGACGGCGTTTAAGGCAGTCTTCGCGCCAATTTTGTATTTACCCGGAATTTGTCATATTTTCAAAGTAATTAAATAGTTTAGTTGAAGGCAGTTTTTTATTTATACAGTCCATTAGGCCTCCATATCCACTGGCAGCTACATTTTTTGGTCCTCTCGCGGATTGTGGATTGGCTGTAGGCAGCATTGGTTTTGGCAGTTAAGTGAAAAATTCCGGTATTCGGCAGTTTGCAGACTTGCAAAATAATCCTCCGACGTGAGACGTGAGTGCTAATCGTAAACGTTTTCGTACGTTTAAAAAGACATTGTGGCATTTGCAGACTTGCAAAATCGCAAATTAATTTGCAGACTTGCAAATAATAAGACTCCGACGTGAGTGTTAAATATTCAATTATTTATACGTTCTGGCGAACTTTATTGAATATTTTCGTGGCAATTTGGTTGAGGCAATTGGCAATAAAAGGGCAGTAAGTCAATTTCCTTTAATCTATTCCTTATTTATTTATTTCCTGACAAGGACAGATAAGTTTAAGACAAGAACTGACAAGTTTTGACAGGTCTAGGCAATTAAAAACTGACAAGTTTAATTATTTAATTTAAGTTAAAATGGCAGAAAAAGTAGGAGACTTAAATCACTTAAAATTAAAAAGAAGTCATATTAGACGTAATTTGACTTTGTTTAAGAATTTTTTGGACAGTATAGATTGTGACGATTTAACGGCTTTAAAATTTAATGAATTGAAGGGCAGATTATCTAAATTTGAACCGGGATATGATGAATTTTCTCAGATGCAATTGGATATTTCAACTTTATTAGAATCAATGGCTGAATTTAGCGAGCAACAAAAACAACAAGAGCTTGATGAGAAAAATTATTATGAAGACTATTTTGAATTGTTGGCTAAGGCTAAAACAGCTATTGATAAGCATGAGACAGATAAGGTTGAAAATAGTAGTAATAATAGTCAGCATTCACAGGGTTTGGCAGGTCAGGGTCAGGCGGTCTACCCCTCGGGTTACCCTTTAAAAAATAATTTACCAATTTTAAATTTACCTTGTTTTTCTGGGAAAATTGGAAACTGGTTAGAATTTATTTTTGGACATATTTTTGGCTATGACTGAGGGTGCTTCACCGGTGTAAAAATTGCAGTACTTAAGGGCTAGTTTGAGTGGTGGACCATCAGATTTAATTGGGTCATTAAAAATAACTGTGGCTAATTGGGACGTAGCTTGGTCACTTTTGGAAGAGCGCTATGAAAACAACAGACTAGTTGTTGACACATACGTTCAAGGCATTTTAGACGCACCAGTTGTGCTTAAAGAATCATATGTAGAATTGAGGAGACTTTTTGATACTTTTAATAAAAATATTAGGGCATTAGAAGCGATGAAACAACCTACTGACAAGTGGGACACTTTACTAATCGCAATTTTAATTAATAAATTTGACAGCCAGACTAGGAGAGAGTGGGAAGCATTTAAATTAAAGGGCATGTTTCCTACTTGGGCGGAGGTTCATAATTTTTTGCAAAATAAATGTGCTTTACTCGAAAAATTAGAATTGACAAAACCTCAAAATTTGGCATCTAAGTTGGGTAATCAGGTCGATAAAAAACCAAGGGTAGATTATTCTGGGCGAGATGCAGGGGATAAAAGGGTATTTAGGCAAAGAGGTACATATGTGGCTACTTCAAACCCAAGAGGTAAATTCTCATGTTATTATTGCAAATTTGACCACTCCATATTTAGTTGCGATAAGTTTAAGAATTTGAATGTGGAAGATAGAATCACAGAAATTAGGAAGTTGAAGTTGTGCTTGAATTGTTTTAACCCCTACCATGAAGCATCAGGTTGCAGCAAGGCTCGCTGTAGGTTTTGCGATTCATTGCATAATTCATTGTTATGTAGACAATCCAAGGATCCTGGTATTTTAAAAAATAGGGACTCGTATGTGACTACATCACAGTCCTTTCCAGGAAATGAGGCAGTTGAGAACAATTCGGCTAGTCTTGGTCAAAATTTAGATGTACGCACTACATTGTGTAGTACAGGGTTTCAGGGTTCGAATTTAAGCAATATTAGAAAATCTGAGACTAATCCAGGCAGTTTAGGCTTAATTTCAGGGTTTAATAAGCAGACCAGCTTCCCATTACTATCCACAGCAGTGGTAAATATAGTAGGCCCAGATAATAAGATTTATCAGGCAAGGTGTTTAGTAGATCAAGGCTCTCAAAGTAATTACATATCAGAGCAGTTTGTTAACAGAATAGGCGGTTCTTTGACATTAGTTAATTTCCAGATTTCTGGTGTAGGTAGTGCTGGAAATGTTCACATTAAATACCAGACTATGGTTAGAATACAATCTCGCATTGGGGAGTATACTAAGGAGTTAAAATGTTTAGTCATTAGACAAGTGACTTCTCCTATTCCGTTGTTTTCTTTTAAGAGTACTCTCGTACAATTACCTAAGAATATTGAATTGGCAGATCCATTATTTAATGTCTCCCAAGATATTGACATGTTATTGGGCGTAGATATTTTTTATGATATATTAATTATGGAACAAATTAGGCTAGGCAGAGGTCAACCTGTGCTGCAAAGGACACAATTAGGTTGGTTAGTTGGTGGAGAGTTAGATTTTTTATCTAGTGGAAGGGGTGATAAGTCCGTTTGTAATTTAGCTATAGATGATTCACTAAATCAGACTCTTATGAAATTTTGGCAGCTCGAGGAACCTGTGGTGCCTCATATTAAGGATGATTATTGTGAGAAATATTTCCTAGAGACTTTTCAGAGAGACTCTTCAGGCAGATTTGTAGTAAAGATTCCATTTAAGGAAAATTTGTCAGATTTAGGTGACTCCAAGGTAGCGGCTTTAGCAAGTTTGAGATCGTTAGACAGAAGGTTTGCGAAAAATCTTGAGTTAAAGAAAGAATACTCCCAGTTTATAGCAGAGTTTGAGGATCTTGGGCACATGAGCGAGTTAAGGAGTGATTGGAGACACAGTAAGGATAATGAGAGTTTCTTGTTACCGCATCATGCAGTTATCAAAAAGGACAGTTTGACTTGCAAGTTGCGGGTTGTATTCAATGCCTCTAGTATGACATCCAGTGGGCTAAGTTTGAATTGTGTCCAATATACAGGGCCTTCGATTGGTAACGACTTAGTCTCCATTCTACTTAGATTTCGCAAACACAAATATGTGTTAAATGCTGACATCTCAAAGATGTTCCGACAAATCTTAGTTAATCCAGAGCATAGACCATATCAGCGAATATTATGGCGTAAAGATGATGGCAACATAGTGTGTTATGAGTTGAATACGGTAGTATATGGTATGGCAAGTAGTCCATTTTTAGCCGTACGTTGCCTTCACCAAGTGGCGAATGAATATGAATCTGAGTTTCCAGAGGCTGCTCGTATAGTTAGACAGGACATGTACATGGATGACCTGCTGACAGGTACTGACAGCGAAAATGGCTTGTTAGTATTACAGAAAGAAATTTCGATGATCCTAGAGAGTGCAGGTTTTCAGCTAAGAAAGTGGCTCTCAAATAAGAGAGATTTTTGTGACAGTTTCCAAGTGAATGACAATTTAGAGGCTAGTATGCTAGAGTTGGGTGAGAATAAGCAGAATAAGACATTAGGTGTATACTGGAATGCATATAGTGACTGTATTCAATATAAAATTAGGGAGTTTTCAGGGCAAACAAGTGTTACAAAACGTAAGATCTTATCAATAGCTAGTCAGATATTCGACCCGTTGGGACTGGTTCAACCAGTTATTTTAGTGGCTAAGTTGTTAGTACAGAGTTTGTGGAAAGAGCATTCAGACTGGGATGCTGAAGTCTCAAGTACTTTATTTGATATTTGGGATAAGTTTTGTCAAGATTTGAGAAATTTAAATCAGTTGAAGATCCCTAGGTGTATGCTTTCCAGAAATATGCAGTTTGTAGAGTTGCACACATTTGCTGACGCGTCAGAAAAGGCGTATGGTGTTGCACTATATGTTAGGTCGATTAATTTTGATGGTAGTTATTTATCGTTTCTGTTATGCTCTAAAGCAAAGGTTGCTCCAGTGAAAACCCCGACTCTGCCTCGACTAGAATTATCAGCGGCACTGATAGCTGCTAGGTTGACAAAGAAGGTCATTGACATGATTCAGATAGACTTTCATGCAGTATATTATTGGAGTGACTCTACCATTACCCTAGGCTGGATTAAGGGAAATTCAGATAGGTTTAAGACGTTTGTCAAAAATAGAGCCAACGAGATTCAATCTCTAACAAACCCTGACAGTTGGTATCATGTACGCTCCGAAGAAAATCCAGCGGATCTAGTTTCACGCGGGTGTACTGCATTAAGTCTTATTACCAATGAATTTTGGTTTCATGGACCTCACTGGTTGAGGGAGGACACTTTACCTTTGACTAGTGTGGAGGACATTCCAGAAACTCTACCTGAGCAAAGAATTGTTGCTAATGTTGCAATTTTTGAACAAGTTCTGAAATTTGATTTATTTTCTAAGTTTTCTTCACTTACAAAATTGACTGGCGTGTTAGGTTTTTGTTATAGGTTTATTAGTAATTGTAGAGCTAGGAAACTTGGAACTAATAAAATTTTAAAACCCTATTTGACAGCTACTGAATTAAATTTGTCAATGGAAAATTTAATTCGAATTTCACAGATTCAGTCTTTTAAGCAAGTTTATTATAACTTATTAAATGATAAACCTATTAAGGAGGATAAGGAAATTTCCATTTTACCTTTATGTCCATTTCTTGATAAAGAGAGTAAATTAATTAGGGTTGGTGGCCGGCTTTATAATGCCAATTTAAATTACAGTAAGAAATTTCCAATAATATTGGGTAAAAGACATATTTTGACGAAAATGATTTTTGAGTTTTTCCATAAATCATTGTTGCATTGTGGTCCGCAACAACTATTGTACACTGTTAGGCAAAAATATTGGGTACCATCTGGGCGTAGTCTGGCTAGGTCAATTTTGCACCACTGTATAGTTTGTTTCAAGGCTAAGCCAAAAACCCTTGACTATTTGATGGGTAATTTACCATATTACAGAATCAATAAGTTTTTACCATTCATACATACTGGTTGTGACTACGCAGGACCATTTTTACTTAAGGACCGTCAAACGCGCAATCCAAAAATGATTAAGGCCTATGTGGTTGTTTTTGTTTGCATGACCATCAAGGCGGTTCACCTCGAATTGGTGACCGAGCTGACGAGCGCTGCTTTTCTCGCTACCTTTAAGCGATTTATTGCTAGGAGGGGTAAGCCGACTGACTTTTACTGTGACAATGGTACCGCATTTGTGGGAGCTGACTCTGAGCTTCGCAAATTTTTAAAGTCCAATGCTTCAGAGATCGGTTATCATGTAAATAATGAAGGAGTTAATTTTCACTTTATTCCACCGAGAGCTCCTAATTTCGGGGGCTTATGGGAAAGTTGTGTTAAAAGTTGTAAGTTCCACTTAAAGAGGACTATTGGAGATACTCACCTACACTATGAACACTTCATGACTGTTTTAACTCAAATTGAAGGAGTATTAAACTCTCGTCCAATTTCTCCCATGTCCTCAAATGTTGATGACTTTTCTCCCTTGAGTCCTGGGCATTTCCTCATAGGCAGGCCTATCCTAGCCTTCCCTGAACCTATATTGACTGAAATGCCAGAAAATCGGCTTACACACTTCAAAAGGCTCCAGCAAATTGTACAACACTTCTGGTGCAGATGGAGCAAGGAGTATATCTCAGAACTTCAATCCAGACAGAGATGGTTCCAGGGCGGATCAGACAATCTGGCAGCAGGTGACCTAGTTTTGGTTAAGGAGGATAACCTTCCCCCACTGAAGTGGAGAACAGCCAGGGTGATCGAGTGCTTTCCAGGAAAGGACAATGTAACACGTGTGGTAAACGTGAGGTTCAGTGATGGTTCTATTGCCAAACGTGCTATATCCAAACTCTGTTTGTTACCCCTCGAAAGGAACACTGTCGAGGACACTGTGAAGTGAAGTGACTTTCTGTGTTGAAATTTATGATTTCAAGGTGGCCGGTATGTACGGTTCCTTCAAATATTTTGAATTAATTTTCAATCCGGCAACGCGGTTGATGTGTGACCAGCGCCCGTGTATGGCACCAGCGCGAGCGACCGCGCTCGAAATCTATTTTTAATTTTTAGTATGAATAATGTAAGCGAGGGCGAAGTTGTCGAGACGGCGTTTAAGGCAGTCTTCGCGCCAATTTTGTATTTACCCGGAATTTGTCATATTTTCAAAGTAATTAAATAGTTTAGTTGAAGGCAGTTTTTTATTTATACAGTCCATTAGGCCTCCATATCCACTGGCAGCTACAATAATATCCTTAAGCAAAAAAAAAAACAAAATTATAAAAATTCTTATCCCCAAAACTGCTTCTAAAAAATTTGAAGCGACAACACCGGTGTCTAAGCGCTTGAGCCATACGCGTAGTGTCATCTGTCAAACGGCTTTTTGTTTATAATAGGGATTTGTGTATTTTCTTTCATTTTTGATTTAAAAAGGAAAAAGGCCATATTTTAATGTTTTCTAAATTGCTATCAAGGCAAAAACGTGTGTCGTTTGTGCTGCATCATAATAAAAATGCGATTCATGCCGATCTTTTCACAAGTAAGTACCGATACTTTCATAACATCACATCATAAGGTTACCATCATCATAAACGTAGAATAGGGGATCTTATATATCTAGATATAAACCTAATAAAAACTTGAATGTGAAAGTGTGCGTAAAATACCAAAATATTTATATTTTTAAATCTAAATATTTTTTTGAACACATTCATCTATGGCTATAAAAGATATAAAACTAGAATTTTGTTCCTGGTTTTATTACAGGATTTTATGTTTTTTTTGTTGTTTTGGCAGAAAGAAGCCATAATACCTACATATCTATATATAGTTATGTTTTTTTAATATAGACATTCGGTACATAGATGAAATTACTAATTTTTTATTGCCTTTAAAGAATTTTGAAATTTATTTAGATATTGATATCTATGTACAAAGTTAATTTTGTCTTTCTTTAAAATTTGTTCCATATTTTTTTTTGTTTTACCTTATTGCAACTTACAATAATATATATAGTAATTGGCACCACATATTAATTTATTACTGTAATTTTTTTCTGCTTTTTGATTAAATATCAAATACTTATT
This sequence comes from Anthonomus grandis grandis, assembly GCF_022605725.1. NCBI lineage: Eukaryota > Metazoa > Arthropoda > Insecta > Coleoptera > Curculionidae > Anthonomus > Anthonomus grandis. Next base: position 26,069,330 of record NC_065558.1, read on the forward strand.
ATAGATTGCCTAATGATTATGCCCAAAGGGAACAATGGGTTTCATTAATGGAAATCAACTCAATTAAAAAGAACATGTTAGTTTGTTCAGATCACATCCTTAGAAGTGATTTCTTATATAAGGGAGATAATATTATTAGTAGCCAGACTTTATTAAAAAAATCAGCTCTACCTCAAAGGTAATTTTTTTTAAATATATTTTTCTAGTATATTTATAGAGTATGACTATATTTTACCTTAGAATTATTGATTTACTACATTATGTAAGCTAAAAAAACAACCTTTTAAAACTTGTGCTTGGGCTATGTTGTAAAACATACAACTTCGTCACAAAAAGTATTAGTGTTACTCATATAAGCTTTATTTATACCTAATACTTATTAAATTAGGTATATGTGTAGAAGTATTTTTTTACTAGGATTTCTGATGCACTGGTCAAAAACACAGCAGCTGATAATTCAGTTAATTTACCAAGTGATTTACCCTTCAAAGCTGCAGGGGTAGCTTTCCTGAAGAGTGCAAAAACTTCTTTAGCTTCCAAAACGGTATAGTACAAACAGTGAAGCTAATATAGGCAAGTATGGATAATTAAAATAGATTAATATTCTTGATACACCAAATTTTGTATAATTACAGATCTGATCATTCATCATTTCATCATCAACAATAACTGCATCTGAGATTAATAGTTCTACAGTAATCGTGGGGTCTAGGTCAATAATTACTATTTCTCATCCAAGCCGTTTTCGTTTAACTGCTACACATTCCCTGACTCTGCCAAGGAAAAGGTAAAAATACACTCAAAATAGACATCAATATAGCACATTTAAAAATTATGGTTCAATTCTTTCTCTAAGTACAAATAAGAGTCTTATGCCAGGTATCATTCTATATATCTTATTTAAAAGAGATATAGTATTTTATTGTCTTATATTTGTTTAATTAAGTGCAATTAATCAAATGTATGATATTACAAAGATTCTTTATTATAAGAACATACATTTTATTGATCAATTGAAATATCATAATACACTTTTTTTACACTTTTTTCTTTTTAATTTTGGTAATACTCTATTTTTATGTACATTATTCTAAGTAAAATCAAAATTATATCCTGGGGACCTAAGCACTGATGATTCCACCGTTTCAAAAGCTAAAGTTAGTCGCCAAATTATGGAAAAAAAGAACAAAAAATTAAAATGCGAAGATTGCAACAAACAAATTTGCGCCAAAGAAATCGAATAAGATGAAATAATAACATGATTTTCGAAAAAGCCCAACATACTGCATATTTAATTTGACTTGTAAAAGTACTTGTTTGTATATTACTACTAATAACTATCTAATCCAATCTATTGTACATAGTCTTTATTCTTAGGTAAGCTTTTTTTTAGAATAAATTAATATGATATAATTGGTATTAGGTATTATATAGGTCAGTGTTAAATCTCTCAAAACCATTGTATAGGCTAAATACTCATAATATCTTATAACCTATAAAAAACCTGCAACTCCTTCACAATTTGAACATCCTTGTAGTTGTAACTCTTTTTGCTGAAGCAATACTGTCCCTTTGAAAAATTCAGCACCATAGAAGTATATATTATGTGATATAAAGTAAGCGATGTAAAACTGAATTTTGTCCAATATAACAATAACAACAAAATTTTGCAAAATGTTAAAAATTTGTGTCTAAAAACACGATATTAATAAAATATTTAATTTCCATAAAAATGCTGCCTTTTATTAGGACCTTCCTCTAATGAAGTCTGTTAAACAAACACATACATAAATAACTCATAAATGGTAATATTACTTATACTCAAACTCTTTAATAATTAATAAATATTTATCATGTAAATATTTGTTGACGACGTCACTAGTAGAGAGTGCTTGTATCGGTGGCATTAAGAATGCTATCGATCGGGGTTGCGATGCCATTACCGTTTTCTCTAATATACTTTATTTACATTTATTTAACGTTGTATATTGACTTCGATATAGAGTATCTTATTATATTTTATGTAAAAAAATGCTTGATATTTTATTAAAGGAGAGCAGTAGTATTGTTTTGTGCCTTCGGAAACAGCTGAAAACTTTTATGATATTATAAAGTGATTTTTGCCATTTTTGTATAAGCATTTGGCATCATTGCATCAGAGATGTTGCAAGCAAACAAACCTGCCCATAGTTCCACGGCATGCTACTTATAGCCTTTGAATGTTCTAAGGTAAAACCTTAAAAATTAAAAAAAAATAAATAAAACTTATATTCCAACAGTAACTCAAACCTGGAGGAACCCATCTAAGCAATAGTATTAACCGACTATAAATATATATGCATTATTAATATTATCGATTAAATTAACTAATGAGCGAGTACCTATATTAGTTCAAAGTTTATAATATGTTTGGTTTTTTGTAATGTATAATATGCATTAGAAATATTGAAAAAAAATATAAATTAAAACTGTAGAAGCAAAACTTCCATATGTCTATCTAGAGGAAACATTTGGTTAGGTTCCAATTTACTTACTATAAAAATATCAATAATTTTGGAATTAAATGGGTACTCAAACTGTTATTAAGGCGTATGCTTTGACCAACTTTTTATGGCATTCTCTATGTCTTGACAAATGATTTGAAGCCCTGCTCGGCCTGCAAAAATAATTCAAATTTTTTAAGTTCCTCTACTGATTCAGCTGGAAGCCTAATGTCCAAATTAACTGGCAAATTAGTGCATTTGGAATATCTTTTTTTTAAGTATATCTAATATTTGTCGGTTTTGTTCTTTTATAACAAGTATATTTTTAAGTACTAGTTTCACTAAAATAAGACATGATTATTAGTAAATAAAAAAGAATCTAAAGAATTACCAACTACTTACAGATGGGATCTTCTAATCCACTATTATGGATTTTATCTAGGGAAATTGCAGATTTAAAATAATTTTCAGAGGGTCTTGGGGATACACAAAAAGATGTTCCTGGACTCGATGTCTGAGTAAAATATCTTTATTGTGGGTTAATCACTTCTTGTGATATTATGTTTTCTAAAAATATAAAAAATGTTTTCATTAGTTTTTATAATTTATATTATAAATTTATAAAATATCATTTTAATCTTTTGACTCCAAGTGATGAGAAGTATCAACAAGTTTATTACGACATAGAAATAATTGAATACTTCAATGCAAAAATGAAAAAAAAACACTACAACCTTACTACTTTAAAAATTAAATTAAATTTTTAAAATGATTCTCAGAGTTACCCTCTGATGAGTTAGTTATACCATTTGTCCTATTTTCAAGACTATTTTGTAACAGGTCTAGAAGATAAAACAGTTATTATAATTGAAATTACTTGCAACTTATTATTTTACCTAGAGATTTTTTTCTAAACATTTGTATTATTGTAAGTTTATAATTACTGGATATATACCAAGTGTTAACTAATTCAAATTCAAAATATACTTTAATATTCTGACCATACATATGTAAAACATACACAGTGCTGACCATACACAGTAACTATAGATATATGTATGTATAAGTTAAATTAATATTGGCTTTTTTTCTTTTTTCTTTTAATAAGCAGCTATCACTATAAAATTTGGACAATACATTTTCAACCAGAAACTTATGCAAAGGACAATTAAATTCTTTTTATGTAGTTGCCATTTTAATTGTTTGTGAAAGGCAATTAAAGATTGATTGATTCCTTGTGTACCTTTATTTTTTTACACCCACCTAAATCATGAAAAGTTGAAGGTCTTGGAAATTTTCTTTTCTTCTTGATTGATGAACTACCCAGTGGAATGATTTCACTATCGCTATCACTGGATTCACTAAAATTAGTACGAGGTTTATGTGGTCTTTTGGACCTTTTATTCTTATCACTTGGTTCGTCTATTTCACTGTCTGTTTTTAAATCAGATGATACTTTAGCTTTATTTCTCTTTTCCTCAGCTTTCTCATAATCATCTAAAAATGTCAAAATTCATCATAAATAAAACACAATAAATAGAAGCGAATAAATAAGTAAAAAAATTTTCTCTATTTGCATAAATATTTTAAATATTTTTTTGTTATTCAACTAAATGTAATTTAATTATTTATTCATTCAATCATGGATTTATACGATAAACAAAATAATCAAACATACTGAAATACCTAACAATTAAGTAAATATTAAGTAAATAATTATAAAATTATATTTAGTCATTAAAAATAAAATGTACCTACCTATAAAAATCTTAAAAAATGTCTGGATAACTTCATGTACTCGTATATTGTAATAATCCTTACCAGTTATGTAGAAAAATCTTTGGACTGGATAGAGTTTCTAAGTACCATCTATTGGCTGTTCGATTTTACGAATAACCTTTTCGAACGACGAATTATTCTTTACTGCAGGTCAATAAAGCTCTTGCTTTCGTGGTGTAAACCACTTTGAATTCACAATGGCTAACCCACCACCATCACAGGCCTCTGAGAACTCAACAATATTCCAATAGCAAAAATAATAATAACGACCTTATCACAGACTAACTAACTTTAAAAGTCTATATGCAACATTACTTTAATGTTGTGTAAACCTCTGAGAAATTACGTTGATCATATGTTGCTTTTATAATGTTTATTTAACGTTGATTCTTGGTACGGCAACGTGAACGTTGCCAATCGACCTTTCTTCAATATTGATTCAATTATACCTTGCTACTTGGGTTGTAGTTCACAATGCGAAATTCATCTTTGACTTCAAAAAAAAAGTTGTTGTCACAAGTTACTCTTGCGCGTTGTTCTGACATACGGTTCACCACCTTAGACGGCATCTTTAGACTTAAATAAAAAATTTCCTATCTAAAATAGCTAAAGCAGTCACCAATAGCTAACACAACCCGGACAGAAATTCAAGACGTGCACATTATTACATAAAAAAACAGAACTATCATAAACTTTTAAGAATTAATTTAGAAGAAATGTAAATAAAGTTAATCGATGCAACATTAAAAAACTTAGAACATTGTATACCTAGAATAAACCTAGCTGCAAACCATAGGCGAAGATGTTTGACTTCACCATCTCTCAGACAATGATGTCAAATTGACTTTCCAATTTTTATTCATCAATATATAATTTTCTTAATCCAATATCTATTTTTCTAATGTGTTGTATTTTAAAACAGGTAAAAAGTGTACTCTTTAAAAGTTTAGTTTATTTGCTAACTAATAATATATATACTAATAATATATATAATATATTATACCAGAAGTTTTGTGGCATTTCGGGTTCGAATAAGCAATAAATAAGAATGTTTCTGGGCAAAATATACAGCGTTGCCGCTGTGTGGACATTTGGTGATTTAAAGAATCCAAATTAAAAATATTAATTATTATTAGTTTTTAGTGTAAATATAGAACAAAATAGTTTTGGTTATTAAACGAGTTTCACTCATTCTTTTGCTTTATAATAAAGAATGCAGTTTCTGCTAATTATAATAATTTATTATATCACTTTATTTTCTTCTGCTAAAATTGAGTAATCACTGGCAACATGGAATACTAAGCATGCTTATCAACAAAATATCCCCTCTGCCCCTCTGTAGATGTTGCGCTCAATCCAAAGCAGCCAATGTTTATTCTAGTGTATTCAATGTTCTAAGTTAAAAAAAAATATATAGAATAATATGTTGATTTACTAAAGGCCAGAACCCAATAATTACATGCTCAAACAAAGCGTTAATACCACTCGGGTAATCAATGAAAAATAAACGATCTTTATTTTTCCATATTCCTTATGTTTACCTTCTTAGGTGAACATAAGGAATAAAAATTACTATTATAGTTAATATTGTTGAAAATCAAACCTGGTTCGAAATTCAATATATTGTTCAAACAAACGAAAATTAGCCTTTTCTTGGCTCTAATGTGTTTCATTTTTTCTAAGAGGTCATCAAGCTTAAAGCCCTTCTAATAGTAATCTCAATGCAAAAAGAGTGGCCGGTAGTGAGAAGAGAGTTGAAAGATGAAAAAAAATTGAACTTGAGGGAATGCTAATTTGGTTTGAAACTATAAGCTATACGAAAGCCATCCTTCCAAATTGGCTTACGTAAATCGCTGGGCATTTGCTACAATTGAATTTATACTTTTTTTAGAGGTTTCTTATCATTCTTAAAGCAATTAAGCCATTTAAATCCTTCAAAAACGTACACTACTTGTGAGATAACGCCCCACAAAATGAAAGGCTACTAAAGCTCTTGATTGTGTAAGGTGCATGGATTAAATATAATACAATATAAAAATATAATTAAGATATAAGATTTAATATAATAAAGATAATGTTGTATGCAATTGAGTTTTGTCTATAAACTTCAAATTTGATTTTATCCTTATTACGAGTTAAAAGTTAACGAGAGATTCTAAAAACATAATCAACATATCTCGTATAAGTTATGAGGAAATTATTCTAAAATTCTAATTTTAATATTCTAATTCGTAATTATTGTATATTCTAATTTATAAATACTTAAAAATGGGGCAAACACTACCCTACCTAAGCCTTTAATTTTCTAATAAATTATAGATAAATAGTCAAAAAAAATAGTGAAAAAGATTGTACTTTCAGCAATCAATATCATAAAATTTTTTATTTCTAATTTTATACTTGATGTATAATGTCATCAATATCTAATTTTTAGGATTATTTATACATATAATAGCACAAAGCCATAATCTTAATAAAAAATTAGTTATTGCTTTTGATGAGAAAAATGAGGATAAAATGGAAGAAAATTTAATGACATGCATAGGCTACCACCGAGCTATAATCAGGTAATAACAAAGTTATTAATACATGCAAATTTTTTAGGGATATTAGAGTCAGAGTTCAAATTATTAAATAGTTTTATGGATGCTATTTGGCAGTATATAGATTTGTTTTTAATTACATTTGAAAATAAACCGATTCCTTGCATATTTTTTTTTAAATATTATAATATTATTATAAATATCTTTGTCTTTAATATTGGTATAAATGACACACTAAAGTGTATGCAAAGGACCCTTTTATCGAAAAGGTCCAGAAGCAAGAACAAGAGTAAAAAATAGTTTGTAGTGCCCTAGAAGTAGATTAACACAATCAAGTAAGAGTGTTGAAGAGGAACTAAGTATGGATCATGAAACTGCTACCAATATTTGGAAAAACATCGATACCAACGTTGGTATTGAATCATACAAATCGACAAATACTACAAGTTTTGGTTTGTTTAATTTTATGTAATTTACCTATTTATTATTGTATAAGTGTTAAACTTTATTTTTAACTAGTGGCAACAGGGCATCTGCACCATATTACCTTAAAATACTCATTGTCAAACTATGTGTAGTGGGTTGCAGAAATTCAATAAATTTTAATAATTTAAATATAATAAATTAATTGATTTAATCTGTCTACTATCTCTATTGAACTATCTTTTGTTTACAATTATCATATTACTATTGTATTTAGTTTTCTTAATCTAATTTATAAAAATAAACTCGATTAAAACCGGTATAGTTTTGGTAATAGCCACTTAATAGACGGTAAACTCTCGCAAATTTTGCGCTAGACAGGTCGACCTTGATCTAGGTTTACGTACCGGGGTACTGCTGAAAATAATTAATTAGTACCTTGATATTGTTTTGAAATGTTAATCAAATATTAATATTACCCACTGATTATTAAAACATAATTCGGTTAGAGTTCCACTAAGAGCCCCTATTATGGAACTGGTATTTGATTCTGTGTTTTTCATCAAAGTACTTCCTTTGTGTTTTCCGGACTACTATTTGATTGGACTCTTCTTGCGAATTTCTGTTATATTCAATATTTGCATTGACAAAATTAGTTACCAAGTTCTCTCGCCGTAATTTTTCCAAAGATCTTTCTTTTTGCACCTCGACTTGACGATCTGGTATTCGTTCCTTGCGACCTATCCCTTAAAAAAGGGAAAGTAAAAGTAAAAGACGGGTAAACGAAGTAACAAAGTTTTCCTTTCGGGATCTGTGAATGATTAAACTGAATGAATAAATTGCTTGCAGTTAAGTCTATTCTATTTGCTGAAATTGTTTTACAGGGACGTGAATTCATGATGTGTTCCTCTGGAATTTTGACGATATGTAAGTAGCACATGGTTCATTTTTATAGAATCTAATTTAAAGCTCAATTTCTCTTTTTTTAAAGATTATCCATTCATTTATTGCTACCCTGTTATGTTCTGCATTGCCCATGCTGATATTTTGCCAGAAAATTACACTTTAGTCAAAAAACTACTTTTTAAGGGGTGTAAATTCATATACCGTTGTTTCCTGTTGTCTTCCAATCCTTACCACTTTGTTTCCCATTGAGGGTCCTCTTTAATATCTCTTTATGATCTCTTCAAAATCTCTAGATGCCCTCTAAACATCTACTCCAGTCCAGTGAATTTCACTTATTGTCTACTAGTATAGTATATTAATTTACAAGTTTTCTAAAGAGTTTGAGAGAAAACCTTTTAATTTGATAAAAGTATTATTGTTTAATTCAAATGTAGATATATTCAAGTTAAACCGATTAATATATATTCTCAGTTATGTAAATAGTCCTGTTGTCTACGGTTTAGCTTATTATAATAATCCTTCGTACGTGAATATTTCGTACTTATCCCCTGCGCAGAAAGTTCATGAATTTTCCCAGGCTCTAAAATAGAAATTATTATTAATCGTTAATACATTGGGCCCATAGGACTATTATTACAATAGGAAAAGTTTAGAATATTTTATGGTTTACTTTTATTAAAACTCTGTAGTAATGTAACAGAACTTACTATTTCTTATAGTTTCATTGTAGTAAATATATAACAATGTTTGGGAAAACCCAACTTGTTTTACTTGGTGACAACACCAACACTGTAAGAAAATTTGTTTATGAAATAATTAAGTTAATAAGAAGACAAAAAAAAAACAAAAAAATGTGTAAAATAAACTTGTAATAAATTAAGTGGCGTCCAAGGCGGAAATTAGTAGGTGTAAGGACGCGAGGGATCATCCACACACTACCCTGCTCACCTGACAAATAGCTGCCGTGCCTATGTATGGTTAAAAATATCCTTAGGGCAACAAATTGGCTACGTTAATTTTCAGATGAATCTTGTTACATTAAATGAGAATCTTGTTAAATTACCATGGAAAACACAGTCCTTTCGTTTTTCGATATTGGTCTCGGGCAAAGAAGTACAGAAATTTTCAATTAGATACTAATATGAGCGACTATATTATAGAGCCATTTTTTATTGATTAAACGCCCAAAAATACCTTGAATTGCTGCAAAACCTTCATGTCAAGTTCTTCATGTCATTAAAATTTTTTCTGATTCAGACTTGGTTGAACCTGATTTAGACTCTATTTTCAACAAGATGGCTGCCTTACTTATAACGCGGTTATGGTAAAAAGATTTTAAACAAATAGTTTTCCTAACCGCCTTATTAGGGAGACTGGCGATATATAAATATTGTTATGAAAATGTAAATACGTTAATTATTCTCCTAGTTTTTGTAAAATTTTTTTAGTATTCTATAGTTAAAGTTGATTCGTAGGGTTTCTTTAGGGTTCTACTTACGTTTGGTTTATTATTTTTATCTATAGTGTTTAGTTTTTAAGTAGTTCATCTTGTTCGATAGCCCCATTTTGGCCCCAATTTAGGTTATATTATTGTAAATCCCTGTAGTTCTAATTTTCTAGAATTTGTATACTTGCTTGCTTTGACTGTCAGTATTCTCCTAAAATTATTGGTCTCTTTGGGCAAAAACAATGAAGATAATTCTAAATATTTCGGAACTGTTCTATCGGGTTTTAAAAAGGACGAGCTTCGTGACAATTCATTCAGTTTTAATTGTTTAGTCAGTTTTTACCTTGGAAACAATTAAACGACAGTCAAGGCGAGTTAGGTTAGTGTTTTTGACGTTGACAATAAAAATGTGTTCCCGAATTTCGTTACAATTGGTGTCAGAAGTAAAGGATATTTAGAAGCTCATTTTAGTGAATGCCTTTAACAAGAAGTCAGGCCAAGATGGAGACCGAGAAATTGATGGAGCTGCTATTAAGGAAGTTTGACGAGCAAAAAGTAGAACAAGAAGAACGAGACCGTAAACAGAGGGAAGAACAAGAAGAGCGAGACAAGAAACAGGAATATTTACTAAAGACAATTAAACCTGACCTGAAGAAGGAAAATGAAGACCTGATAAGAACCATGAAAGATGGCCTAAAGAAATAAAATAAAGACTCGATTCGAACCATGAAAAATGGCTTACTTAATTTAAAAGATAATCTTAAAAAGGAGCAGGAGGAACGAGACAGAAAACAAGAGGAACGAGTTTTACAACTTAAAGAAGATCTGGAGAAGAATCAGAAACAATTAATGACTAACTTTGAAGCAACGGTAGAAGAAGAATTGGGGCAACTACAAAAAAAGATCCAAGAACTAGAGATGAAAGTAAAACGGACTCCTCTTCATCCCGATCCTGGAATGCAAACAATGATGAAAGTAAAGCCACCAAAATTCGACGGCAAAGAAGCATGGAGTACCTATTTGAATCAATTTGAGGCCGCTGCTAGGGGAAATCGCTGGGATAACGAAGAAAAGGCAATTAATCTTAAGCTAAGCCTTAGAGGAGAAGCCGCAGAAATATTAAGAATGGTGCCATCTGAGGACCAGCTCAATTTTGACGTACTCGTGCGTACCCTAGAGATGAGATAAGGTGAAGCCCATCTACAACAAGTGTACCAGGCTTAATTGAAATATAGAAGACAACAACCCGAGGAAGGACTCCAACAGTTTGAGGCCGATGTTGCTCGATTAGTAAATCTGGCTTACCCCAACAGAGTTCCGAGAAAAAATTTCTATAAATTGTTTTATTGACGGAGTTCGAGATCCAGATACTAAACACGCTCTAAGGATGGCTCATCATAAAAGTATTTCAGAAGCTTTGGCCCATGGACTAGAGTATGAGGCAGCTTTTCAAGCAACTAGAAGACAGACAAATCAGAACTTCGGAAAGTGATCTCGAAGACGGCCTAAAGAAGATTGAATCATTATTAGCGAGGAAACCTAAAAGACCTTTGCAATACTGGAATTGCAATGAGGAGGGGCATCTTTAACGTCAATGCCCCAAGCCTTTAAGAGATTCAAGGAACCAGGAAACTTCAACTAGTCAGCTTTATGGGGCGCAAGCTGGCTGGGTGCTACCAAGCCCCACGTATAAGACTAAACCGGCTGCCACATCCTGGAGAGTGCTTGGTAGTACCGGGAAAAATATGCGGCCGTGAATGTGAGATGGTAGTGGATACAGGATCAAGTCATACTATCGTGAAGCCGAACATCGTAGCACACTGTAGGCTTTCAGCACCACCCAATTTAATTTTGGAGTCTGCAAATGGAAAAAGGATCCCGATTCTTGGATTGCATGATATAACAGTCACCATTGGCTTAACAACATTCCAACAGCCAGTACTAGTGGCAGAAATCATGGATGATGTCATATTAGGATTAGATGTTATGAATGCTCAGCAGTTTAAAATGGATGTATATAACCGGATTTTGACGACGAGAAATGAAGAGATTTTTTTGCACCACCTATATGAAGATAAAGTAAATACCAGAGTCGTTAAGTTATTTAAGGATATTACCATACCAGCAAATTCAGAGGTGGTGGTTAATACTACAACTGGAGGAAAAGAGGGAGAAACTGTTTTGATTGAGCCCATGGAAAACTGCAAACTATATGGTCAAGGAATATTTCCAGCCAAGATGTTATCTACGCAGAAGAAATCTACTGTTTTGGTTCGAATGGTAAATTTAAAAGGATATGAGCAACACCTAAAACAAGCAGAGAACATTGGCGTATGCTCTGAAGTACTGGTCAGTCATGAAAAATGCTGATAGAAGTCGTTATTCAAACAGACCTTTTCCTGTATGTTTACAAAACCTATTTGAAGAACCTTCTGCCAATTTAACCATGGACCAGTATAGTAAATTGCGACGACTTGAAGAAAATCAAGATGTGTTTTCCTTGCACGATAATGACCTGGGAAGAACTGATTTGGTGCAGCATAGAATTAACACTGGAGACAATGCTCCGAATAAACAAGCACCTCGAAGAATTCCGATAGCTAAACAAAGAAAAGTTTCCTCAATGCTTCAGGAAATGAGGACACAATGAGTGATAGAACCTTCTCAGAGTCCTTGGACATCTCCAGTTGTGCTAGTGAAGAAAAAGGATGGATCCACTAGATTTTGTGTAGACTATCGGTGACTAAATGACATTACCAAGAAAGACAGTTATCCCCTACCAAGAATTGACGACACCCTGGACACGCATCAGGTTCACAATGGTGCTCAACACTCGATCTAAAGGGTGGATACTGGCAGGTAAAGATGCACCCAGAAGATAAGGAAAAGACCGCATTCTCGACTGGAACAGGACTTTGGCAGTTTACAGTAATGCCCTTTGGACTCTGCAATGCTCCAGCTACCTTTGAGAGACTTATGGAAACAGTTTTACGTGGAATGACTTGGGAATCATGTTTAGTTTATCTGGATGATGTCATCATACTGGGGATAATATTTAAAGATTATTTGAAGAATATTCAAAAGGTATTTGTTAAAACTGCGAGAGGCCAACCTGAAGCTAAGTCCTAAAAAATGTTGCTTATTTCAAAAAGAAGTTCGATGACCTTGGCCATCTAATATCAGAAAAAGGTGTCAAGACTGATCCAGATAAAGTGGAGGCAATCGAAAAATGGCCACGACCCACTGACAAACACCAGTTAAGAAGCTTTCTGGGGCTTTGTACCTATTACAGAAGATTTGTAAGAAATTTCGCTAATCTTGCAAAGCCTCTACATAAACTCACGGAGAACAAAATGGTATTTAGTTGGTCAACAGACTGTGAAGAAGCATTTCAACGGTTAAAAAGAGCACTATGCACATCTCCAATTTTAACATATCCGATTCCTGGACAAACTTTTATTTTGGATACCGATGCAAGTAATGTTGGAATAGGGGCCGTTCTATCACAAAAATATGAAGATGGCGAGCAAGTGATAGCTTATTTCAGTAAAACGTTATCAAAACCAGAAAGAAACTATTGTGTCACCAGACGAGAGCTACTGGCAGCAGTAAAAGCTATTTAACATTTCCATAAATATTTGTATGGTCAACGATTTATCCTTAGAACTGACCATGCTTCATTGAAATGGCTGTTTCAGTTTAAAAACCCCGAAGGACAAATAGCAAGGTGGCTTCAACGATTACAAGAGTATGACTTTACAATAGAACTGTAACGAAGTTACAAGATTTTGTCTTTATTTTATAGTAATAAGGGTAAGCCCAGGCAGTCTTTTATAAGACAACTTAGATAATTTTGCTCCGTTAACATTTTAACCTCTAAATTTATAATTTACATAACAAAAAGATACATTTTAAGCTTTACCTGTGAGTCATATGGGGTTTATAATTGTAAACATATATAAAGAAACCAACTTAAAGAGGTTTCTAGCCTGATAGTATCCTGGAAAGGTTTGATTTCTTATAGGTTATGCCTAGTTCTCCGTTGACTATGTTGTAGTCTCTGGCCTTATTGTTTTCAGCCCTGGTTATTCTTAGGATAATAAAGAACCACAAATGCCTAAAACTGAGAGGGTTTTCATCACTATGCTTCCAGTTTTCCGGTTATTTACATGAAATTTTCCTTTCATGCTGTTGCATTGTTTACATGTTCTATTTTGCAAGTTTCAAGGTTTACCTACCTTGGAAAGCCCTGTTAAATGAAGGGGCATGCCCGGTGTGGCAAAATATAATATAAATCATGATTCAGTTTCCCGCGGTTTTCCTGAAAAGCCGGTTTTCTGGCACACATGTGGCCAGCTTTTGTCCCGCTGTTTTCACCTAGAAATACCCGGTTTTGAGAGCTGAAACTAAGTTTGTTTACCATATAGGGTCATAGCCTATAAATCCGTACCGTTTTCACGAGGAAAAACTCTATTTTCATTAAGTTTTCCCAATTGTATTTTTATTCAACGATTGGTTCCGAGGATGTTCGTGAGTCGTCGGCATCCAAATTCCTGCGATGGGTATAAAAAGGTTCCAGGTCCACCAAGGATTCACATTCGTCGCAGTAAGGTCGTACCATACCTTTCGAGCGAAGTACCAGTAATTTTTCCATATTTCAATACCGTTAAATTTTCAATATTTACGTTTAAATTTGTCTAGACGTTGACAGTGTGAATTGGGTTAGGTAAGAGCCACCTGTTGACAGTTGACCGGCCGCTTCCAAGCTCGCGTATTAAGATCTTTATCGAATCCGTTGCTATTGATATCGTTCCGTCCCGTTCCGTTTTATTTAATTTTAAGACTGTGGTTTGGACACTATCTTTCTTCGTGTTTTGTAGGGCAGGTAGTAAACGGGTGATTGAACCAACGTTTCATTAATTCGGTTCGCGAAAAGTTACATTCTTGTTTGCAACCAGAGTATTTAATTGATAATTTTTATTGTTGACTTTTTATTTTCTGCTCTGTCCGCGGCCGTACCGTTCCGTTTAATTGTTTGATTGATGAAAACTACTGCTTGTACACTATCTTTCTTCGTGTTTTGTAGGGCAGGCAGTAGCCGCGTTTATTAATTATTACTTGGCTTCTCAAGATGGTGAGAGACGAGTAATAACCGAGGCCGTGATGTCATAATTACTATTCGTATAGCAACAGAGCAGAGATAAATGTTGACCGATTGATTGAGATTGCTTCGCTTGATTGGTGTTGAGTTTTCGGCTTTGCTTAATGAATGTCATCCGTAACCGCTTGTACAAAACATCATAACCCCCCTTAAATCATACTATTTTGCGTCATTAATAGAGTGCTGAATTTTCCGGTACATTTTCCCAAATAACTGCCTGTGCTTAATCATAGAAATTGGTAATGGGGATTGTTAGATTTTAAGGACACTTGTTCATTTAGTTTTAAGCAACCAAATCTGTTACTTATTAGTATTTGTAATAATAAAGATTAAGAGCAATAAGATCTCATTATAACCGGACAGTCTACTTTCAATCTTTACCTGGTTTCTCCACTGTCTAAAGGCTTACCCGAGAGGCTAGAGGGGACTCTAAGCTCCTTTAATTACTTAGAGTGGCGCCCGAGGCATTTTGTCAACTTTTTCTCCTATAACTGTAAAGAAATAGTGAGGGGGGATGACGAATACCCTGCGACGTCAAAGGTTAGAGGGTGGACATACGGCAAGTACGTAAGTACCCCCCGCTACAGAACATAGGAAAGGCGAATATCACCAAAATGCCGATGCTTTATCGAGAAGACCCTATATTGAAACATGTCAACATTGTTTTAAAAAGGAATCAAAACAGCATCCAGAGATATTTACTTGTAATCGTATTGGCCTTCACGGTTCTAAAGAGTGGGATGTAGCTAGTTTAATCCAAGATCAGTGTGATGACCCAGTATTTGGTTTCATTTACGAACTAAAATCTCTCTTCAAAACCAGAATGGAAAGACATTTCTGACAAATCTCCGGGACTAAAAGCTTATTGGTCTCAATGGAATTCATTGGTTATAAAAGATGGATTGTTAAAAAGAATCTGGGAAAGCGTAGATGGAAAAGAAAATACATATCTGACAGTCCTTCCTCGAAAACGGATTCCGGAAGTTCTTGAAGCTGTTCATGACGGTGTCGGCGGAGGACATTTTGGAGTTAGTAAGACCTTGGCAAAAGTGAGAGAACGGTTTTACTGGCTGAACAGTCATCAAGATGTTGAACGCTGGTGCCGATAGTGTGAGCAGTGTTCGTTAAGCAAGGGCCCAAGAACCCGGACGAGAGGAGACTGGGATACCTGTATACAACCATTCCTATTGGCATATCATTCTTCTATCCACAAGTTAACTGGAAAAAGCCCGACAAAAGTTGTCTACGGTGATGAACTTCGTTTACCTTTAACGGGCAATTAAAATGCTACTAGTAACTATTATTATAACTAAAAGAAACTTGTTTCTTCAGTGCATCTCTACTTCTCTTAAATTTTGTCATCTTTTTAGATTTAGGTTGGTCGTGGTCATTGTTATGCAAAATTGAAAAAAAAAATAGGGATATACGATAAATGACACTTTAAATGTCATTTCACACTTTACATGTCAATTACTGGTTTTCGGTGATACGTTTTATTGGTTTCAAAAACTGTCTAATATTTACTTATTAGATATACGAATACTACATAGCATTTCATATCAGCTTTTAATTACGATTGCGAGTGATACAAAAAAAATTAACGTTAATAAAAATGTTTTAATTAATATTTAAATTGAACTGGGGCTTTGTCTTTAGATAACAGGTTTGAAAGAAGTAAAATTACGGTAAATGTGAAAATGTGTTAGAGGGAAAGAAATAGGACTCTATTTCAGATATTCTAGATATCCATCTCATATCGCAGTTTTATAGTAACAAAATTATATTAGACATTATTACTAGAAGACCCCATAAGTCTGAAATCCTTGAGGAGTACGTCGACTATTTACAAGAGCGTTTACAAATTGTTCACGAACAAGCACGGCATAAACTTCATCTAGAAAGTAACAGAATGAAATCACGTTATGATATAAAGGCAAATTCTACCGGTTTTAATCCTGGGAATAAAGTCTGGTTATACAATCCACGGAGGACGAAGGGCAAGTCACCAAAGCTCCAGAAGGATTGGGAAGGTCCATTCAATGTGGTCACCAGAATCAACGACGTGGTGTACCGTATCCAGCGACATCCGACAACGAAGATGAAAATTGTAAACATCGTCCGGCTAGCGCCCTATCATGACTCAGGTGGTTCCATGTATGATCGGGACGATCAAACTTGAGAGGGCAGCAGTATTATGAAAATGTAAATACGTTAATTATTCTCCTAGTTTTTGTACAATTTTTTTAGTATTCTGTAGTTAAAGTTGATTCGTAGGGTTTCTTTAGGGTTCTACTTACGTTTGGTTTATTATTTTTATCTATAGTGTTTAGTTTTTAAGTAGTTCATCTTGTTCGAGAGCCCCATTTTGGCCCCAATTTAGGGTTTTTAGGTTATATTATTGTAAATCCCTGTAGTTCTAATTTTCGAGAATTTGTATACTTGCTTGCTTTGACTGTCAGTATTCTCCTAAAATTAGTATTAATTAATTAACTCTTTGAGCAAAAACAATGAAAATAATTCTAAATATTTCGGAACTGTTCCATCAGGTTTTAAAAAGGACGCGCTTCGTGACAATTCATTCAGTTTTAATTGTTTAGTCAGTTTTTACCAATAACAATTAAACGACAGTCAAGGCGAGTTAGGTTAGTGTTTTTGACGTTGACAATAAAAGTGTGTTCCCGAATTTCGTTACAATATAAATGGCCTTCTAGATCTTCAGATTTATCCCCAAATGCCTTTTATTTTTTGGGTTATCTTAAGGTGGCCATTTATAAACACGAACTTAGTATGCCAACAAATTTAGAGAAGTTGCGAGAGAAAAGTTTTGGAACTACGACATAAGTTTTATGATAGGTTAACTTATTGCTTAACAAAAAAAGGTCTGTTTAAGCCTTTTATTTAAAGAACGAATTTTTGTTAAGTTTATTTTAAGAGTTTTATTTATATTTTTGTATATATTATATATTTGTGTTTAAATTTTTTTACTTTTTTCAGAGTTTATATTTTATTTTTATTAGAATAACGCTTTAATTTTTATGACACAGCAATTATTTTTTATGTTTAAATTCTGAAAAACTAAAATAAAATTATGAAATGAATCAAAAAATCCGATATGTCTTTCATTGATGGAACACACATATATGTACATGAGCACTTTCATTATTTACATATATTTAAATCATTATTAAAACACCCAAAACTCTCTAATTTGTTATAAGTATTAATTTTAATTTTTATACATCTACACATGCCAATTCTTTTGAAAAAAAAATGTATAATTTTTCTATTGGCTATTCCATTCATAATTTTCAAAAACAATGTTTTCTTCAGCCATAAATAACCTTTTTGTTCTTAACTCGTCTACATGTCCTAGATGTGTTTCAAAAAATTTTACATCAACTGATACTACAAAGGATTAAAACTATGAGTTAGTCTAGGAATTAAAAAATTGATTCAACATTATTTCCATTCTTTAAAACCTTAACTAAATTCCTTGAGGGGCATGTTCCTTGATGCGTATGCTTCCCCAGACTTAATGTTTCTCATTTTACATGAGTTATTAAATATATGTAATTTTAAGTTTCATTCTTAAGTTTATTTTGGGCCTGCAAGCATAATCGACTTCCCAATACTTTGTTCTCTCCAAGAGGTATATTCTTCGAAATTCCTAAAATTTAAAAATTATTGTTTAATCTTTATACTGTGAATATTAAAGAAAAATGTTTGTTTAAACTATTAAAATAAGAAAATGTCTAGGTATCGTTGGTCCACATTGGACATTAATGAGTTTCTTGTATTCCTGGCCCACAAATTCTGGGTGAAACTTCTCAAGATGTTTTGACACTGTTTTCTTAAGATGTCATGGATGTGCTTGAAAATTCCTTTTCACAGACTTCGCAGATTGCATTTTATTGACTGAAAAATACATAATAATGCAGACTAGACCTCAAAAATTATATATATTATTATATCTTACCTTAGTGTTGCCATAATTATCGTACACAGCAGCTAAAAAAGAAATTATACAATAAAAAAATCACTGGACAGCTTACTAGAAATTGAAAGTCAAACACTAAAATGTTTGTTTTTGAACTCAAAATTACGTGGAACCGAATATTATAAACTATATTAGAGTCAATATTAAACACTATGATTGCTGTGAGCACTTAAATAGTGGCAAAATCGATATAAATAATAATTATCGGCGATAATTAAATCATTCAGGAAGCAAGGCAAATAAAATAAGATCTGCAATCTAAATTATAACAAAATTGATATGCCAATGCCAATCGCGCGCGAATTTTAAGGATGTAAACGAAGGGATCAATCGGTTTTTTGATCCCATCTTCAATTCTCATTGGCTGGGGATATTCGTCTTTTAAGGTATGCTTAAATCCACTTCGTTTTTTGTCGCGGACAAAATAAAGTTCAACGGTAATCGCTACGAAGTAAATATCCGTAGATTAATGAAAATAATAAATTAGACACAAATTATGAAATTGTGCGAATACGAGTATGTTAATACATATACCATATTCGCGCGAATAGACGCGATCGATACCTCAGAAACTAATTTTTCAAAAATTTTGAAAATTTGGCAACATGGCACAGTCGACGGGGGCCACACAAGTAAAATATTTTGACAGTTGTGACGTTTCCGGTTATACCGGAAGTAGGTGTCAACTTTGTTATTTTTAACGGAACACCCTGTATATTTTTACATTTTTGGCCACGTGAAATTCTAAGTATATTTTGTGTATAATGTCTAACTAAGTGTAACCGTTTTTGACACATTTTTAATTTTATGCGAAACACTATGTTTATAAGCCCTAACATAATTACCGATTACTCCCTTTTAGTAGCCTTTATTTATTGGTTAGTTTCGGTTTTATTTTAAAAGAAGGACCACTTTAAAAGACTATTTTAATATTTGGCTAAAAAAAAGATTTAGGGGGGTCAAAAACTAGCATTAAAAATTAAAATGAAAAAATCATTAAAAGCCAATCTTTTTAAATGGAAACCCCTTATTTTTATAATTTTTTCATAAAGATAATTAAAAATAAGGCTAACTTTGTATAAGGTTATCTAATCGAAAAACTGATACTTTCCGAAATATTGACAGTTTAAATTTGGCTTAATATTAAAAAAAGCCGCATAGTTGTACACGGCTCAAGGATTGTTGATTAGTTGACCATGACGGTTGTCATAGTAACTGCTACAAGCAACAGGAAGATAATGGATTATAACAGAAATGTACACTTTAATTAAATTATATATTAAATTACACTTTTACGAAGAAAACTTAAATAGCAAGTCACTTATAAATTTAATGCATATAATCCATTGCGCCATCATATAGATGGCGCTTTACAAGTAAACGAACGCGTTTTAAGTAGCTGCAACGAAAAATGTAAGTGTTTTAACTGCAAATAACATTTTTTATATACCGAAACATTACTAAAAAGTACAGTTTTAATATCAAGACGTGCCTGTTGTGAGGAACCTTGAAATACTGTAATAATTTCACAGTAATTCGACTAATACCGATTGAAGAAAATTTGAGGTTAGAATGGTACTGTCTAGAGCTGATCTTGAAAACATCAAAGGAATATTTACAGAGAACTTCCTACAAGAAATTGCAGACAAAGTCTCCCAGAAAATCATGGCGAAATTCGAGGAAAGACTTAAAAGACAAGAGGAAGCCATCCGTGATTTAAAAAGGGAAGTAGCCGACTTAAAGAGTAAAAATTCTAAATTCTTTGAAGCCTTGGACAATCAGGAGCAGGTATCAAGGTCTCTTAATGTTAGAGTTTTTGGTATTCCACAAACCGAAAATGAAAATCTTCGTGGCAAAATTGTGGATGTCCTCAAATAAATGTACATCAATGATTGTAAATGTACATCATGACAATCAAATTATAGCATGTCGTCGTGTTGCCTCCAAAAATCCTAGTAACCCACCGGCTGTACTTCTCAAATTCTCAGACGATGCCGTGCGGAGTGCAGTTTTAAAAAACCGAAAACACTTAAAATCAACAAACATACAAATCAAAGAGGACCTAACGCAGTATCGCGTTGGCCTTCTAACCGCGGCTATCAAAAAATTCTCGAGTAAAATGGTGTGGTGTTTTAAAGGTGCTGTGTATGTGAAAATAAATAATATTGTGCATCGAATTCAGAATTTAGAGGATATTAATACTCTTAAGGCTTAGAAGTATGTATAATTCTTTGTTATATTTATATGGTATTTAAAAGCACACATTTCAGATGCCAAACATTCCCCTATGGGAATGGGATGAGCTCTGTTTTGTTTATGAAAATGTACATATTTTATTTTGGACATTTACACATATAATAATAAAGACGAACATCTTATATTACCTGCTAATAATTTCACTATTAACTTTAAATTAACAGTTTATAGATTATATTTATATCTCTTTAATATAGGTACTTTTCTAGGGTAATATGTATAATGTAGGTATAATTCCAAATTTTTAACTAACAATATGAATATGTTTATTTTTGGACCTTTAATTATTGAAGTATGGTTTTTTTTTCCTTTTTTTTACAATGAGTAGGATATTCTTTTGTTCAAATTTGTTTTTCTTTTTATTGAGTTTTTATTGTCTGTACATAGCTATTTATTCACGAGTTTCTTTGTACTTTTGCTTCAAGAATCCAGTAATTAACTCGTAATGATTGGTTTCTCCTAGAGACTTTATCACCTTATATAGATATTTATTCATAATTTTCATATAGTGATTCTTTAGTTTAAACTAGCCTTTATATAAAAACAATTAACGATTAATTAATGTTTATTTCAATTCTTTGGGGCAGTTAAATAAATAATAGAGGTTTATAATATTTGGCTGCTTAAAAAAATACGTGTTTTGTTGCTTTCTTTTTTCTGTAACTTATACATGGTGGTCCGGTTTCGATGGCGGAAAATTAAATGGCCGACGGAGAACGAAAAAATAATAAGTTTGCTATTATAAATAATATTCGAAAAATGATTCGTTAAAAAATTATAGGGTGTCAAAATTCTAATTAAAAAAATCAATTTTTTTTTATTTTTCTTAAACCACTTTAGATATTTTAATGAAATTTGGCACGTTTAGACAGTTAATCAAGACGCATCTTCTTGTGTAAAAATTATTAATTTTATTTACCAGTGCCGTGTGTGCGGGCCGATCTTCATACAATTTTAATTAAAAAAATGATGTGCCACTGTTTTTTTTTTTTAATTTCCTTTTTTTTTATGAAATCAAGTTTAATTTAAAATAAAAAACATCTCTCTATTTTTTGTCGGACGACACACTGTTTGCGAGTAAAAAAATAAATTTTAATAAATGCTGATTTTTTTTTTGAGATTTTTAATTTTTGAGACTAAATTATTCTGTTGGGTTCTAAAAAAAACACAAGAATCTGGATTCCGAAATTCAAATAAATAATGAATATAATAATGCCGGCAAGAATGCAATGAATGCATAAAACAAAAGACGGTTTGTTTGTATTTTATTATGACAGTTAATTATTTAAGTAAGTCAAATTATTGCGTTGGTTAACTTATTAATTTTGCTATTGTTAACAGTATTGTTAAAAGTATTGTGAAAAATGCGTTTTTCAAGTAATGAATACGCTGATATTCATTTTTGTTATGGATTTTGTGATGGAAATGCGGAAGCGGCAGTTCGTGAATATCGAAGACGGTATCCAAATAGCAGAATTCCAGATGCTCGCGTGTTCATTAGAACACATCAAAATTTTAGAAACTTTGGTCTACGTGGTAATAATGAACGATACCGAAACCAGAGAAATAATAATCAAAAATAGTGTACTGCGCACTTTTGATAATAATCCAAGGGTGAGCTCTCGCAAGGCAGCTCAACAACTACAAATTCCTAAATCTCAAATATTGCGAACCCCACACGCTGACCACAGGCATG
The DNA here is from genome assembly GCF_022605725.1 of Anthonomus grandis grandis. Taxonomy (NCBI): domain Eukaryota; kingdom Metazoa; phylum Arthropoda; class Insecta; order Coleoptera; family Curculionidae; genus Anthonomus; species Anthonomus grandis. The sequence goes on from NC_065558.1 coordinate 26,092,021, forward strand.
CATATCACCTACAGCCTGTTCAGGGTTTACACCCTGGTGATGCTGAAAAGAGAGTAAGATTTTGTCACTGGCTTCTAAAACTTAACAGAGGAAAATCCCGACTTTTTACACAAGATACTTTGGACGAATGAGTCTTGTTTTACAAGACGCGGAGTGATAAATTTTCATAACATTCATGTTTGGGCACAACGAATCCTCATGCAATTCGGCCAAGATCGTTTCAAAAAGAATTTTCCGTTAATGTTTGGTTGGGCGTTATTCGCGATAATGTTTGTGGTCCGCATTTCCTACCTCCAAGGCTAAACTCACAACTATTTCTGGAGTTTTTAAATAATAGTCTGCCGGACTACATTGAGGATTTACCCATTAATTTGAGACATGAAAGTTGGATACAACTGGATGGAGCCCCCCCACATTTTGGAATAGGTGTAAGAAACTGGCTTAATAATAATTACCCTCGAAGGTGGATTGGCCGGCTAGGGAGGAATGATATTAATGATCAAAATGGTATTGGACCAATACCCTGGCCACCCAGGTCACCGGATCTTAATCCACTAGATTTTTACGTTTGGGGAAACATTAAGGATAAAGTTTACGCTAATCCCGTATTTAACAGAGAGGAATTAATCTTAAGAATTTAGGAAACATGTAATGACATGCAAAATCAAAATTTTGTGGTACTAGCTGCAATAAACTTCTTCATAGCTCGGTGTAGAAAATGTATTGAGGTCGGTGGGCTGCATTTTGAACAACTTCTTTAATTAATAATTGTTTTTTTTTTATTGTTTTTAAACGAATTAAATGTGTTATCTTCTTATGTGTTTTTATAAATCAGCATTTTTACTCGCAAACGGTGTGTCGTACGACAAAAAGTAAAGAGATGTTTTTTATTTTAAATTAAACAAGGATTTCATAAAAAAAAAGAAATTAAAAAAATACCAGTGGCGCATTATTTTTTTAATTAAAATTGTAAGAAGATCGGCCCGCACACACGCCACTGGTAAATAAAATTAATAATTTCTGCACAAAAAGATGCGTCTTGATTAACTGTCTAAACGTGGCAAATTTCATTAAAATATCTAAAGTGGTTTGAGAAAAATAAAAAAAAATGATTTTTTTAATTAGAATTTTGACACCCTGTAATTTTTTAACGAATCATTTTTCGAATATTATTTTATAATAGCAAACTTATTATTTTTTCGTTCTTCATCGGCCATTTAATTTTCCGCCATCGAAACAGGACCACCCTGTATATTAGGTATATTTTTGTTTTGATATTTAAGATTTAATTTTTTTTCTTAAAGATAACAAATTTTTTGGAATTTAGTGATGAGGTTGAGGAGGGTAGCAGGTTGGATGTAGTGTTGGCGGATGACATGGGGCGGGCTGGCAAAGTTTTTGGTGATAGTGGTGGGCTTAATATTATACATTTTAATATCAGAAGCTTACAAAAGAATTTTGATGAATTGATAATTTATTTGAATGAATTGGATATCACAAAAATCGAAATTGTAGTGTTGTCAGAAACATTTACAATTAGCAATGTTGACACATTTAGGCTTGCTGGTTTTGATGTTTTTTATAATAACTCTTTCTTTAATAAAAATGACGGTGTTGTAATGTATATAAAAAAATAATTTGCATGCAATATCTCAAATAATAGAACTAACTGAAACTAATCTCTTGCATTGTAGTATGAAAATAAACGATATTTCTTTGGGTATTACCGGTGTATACAGACCACCTTCTACAAATTTAAACTTATTTTTAACGATCTGGAAACACAAGGATTTATAGGAAAGCAAAATATGTGCAATATATTTATTGGGGATATTAACATTAATATTTTGGAGGAGACTGATATGAATGTAACTAAGTATTTAAGTGTTATGTCGCAAAATGGATATATGTCGTGCATAAATCAAGCAACAAGAGAAACCCACAACTCTAAAACAGCACTCGATCATATATTTTTAAAAATAGATCAGTTTGATTTAAGAAAAAACTCTATCTTACCATTAATTTTTAAAACTAATCTAACTGACCATTATCCTATTGGGCTATCTATTAAAAATGTAACAAAAAACATTGCCAAGTTTAATAGCATGCAACGGAAAGCAAATATAAATTACAAAAATTTAGAAAATGATTTGGCTAAAGAAATATGGGAAGAAGTGTTTACAAACAACAATATAGAGTCATATACCTGTTTTAAAAATAAAATTTTATATTCTCTAAGGAAACACACGTATATTATAACACTAAATAGCAAAACAAGAAAACGTAAGCCTTGGGTAACCCAGGGTATTATTAATTCTATAAAACAGAGAGGTAGCATGAAAAAATCTTTAAACATAAACCATAATTTTGCCGATGAAATAAAATATAAAAAATTAGGAATAATTTAACTAAGGTAATGAAATTGGCAAAAAATAATTATTATAAGCTAAAAACAGATGAATCCAAAAATGACTACAAAAAAAACATGGAAATTTATTAATGAGATTACCAACCATTAAAAAAAGCGACTCAAAATAATTTTAAAATAAAAGTAAATAATGACATATTAACAGATGAGGTGACAATTAGTAATACCTTTAATTAGTTTTTTACAAATGTAGGTTCAAAAATTCAAAAAAATATCAATAAGAATTCATCGAGTTTTAAAGAAAAAATTAAAATTAATCTTAACTCCATGTTTCTTTTTCCAGTTAATACAAATGAACTTATAATGCACATTAAAACATTAAAAAATAACTCAGCACCAGGGGAAGATAAAATTTCAACAAATTTAATTACAAAAATACATGTTCATATTTTAAAACCTTTAGTTTACTTAATAAATTTGTCATTTTCAACGTTTAACTTACCCTTTGATTGGAAAGCCTCTCTGGTATCTCCTATATATAAATCAGATAATCGTGATGAAACTACTAATTATAGACCCATTTCTCTCATAAATAACTTTGCTAAGATATTTAAAAAATATTTAAAGTCTAGAATAATGAATTTCCTGGAAAAGAATAATCTTTTATATCAAAAGCAATATGGTTTTCGAGATAAAAAAAAATATGGAGAAAGCCGTATTTGATTTAGTTAATAATATTAACATTAATCTACAAAACAGAAAAAAAAGTTTAGCAGTTTTTATGGATCTTTCGAAAGCCTTCGATACCGTTTCACATGAAATTCTCTTTAACCGTTTAGAAAAAATTGGTATTCGAAACGGGCCTCTTAACTTATTAAAAAATTATTTATCAGATAGAAAACAATTTGTTAAGATTAATAACACAATTAGCTCTCCTAAATACATTAAAACCGGAGTTCCACAAGGGACAGTGCTGGGACCAGTACTCTTCCTTGTGTATATTAATAGTATAGGAAGCTTATTGGACGACTGCGAAGTTATTTCGTACGCAGATGATACTGCATTATTGTTTTCTGATAATTCTTGGAAGAGAGTCTTTAAAAAAGCCGAAATTGGCCTTAGTAAAATGTATGAGTGGCTCAACAATAGTCTTTTAAGTTTAAACTTTAATAAAACTTATTATATGAGTTTTTCCGCAACGTCAGTAGATCAACCACCGCCCACAGAGATTGTTATTCATAATAATGACTGCTTATCGCATAATGATGCATGTAATTGTATCAAAATAAAAAAAGTTGAAAAAATCAAATATCTGGGGGTTATACTGGATCAGTATCTTAAATGGGAGGAACATATTGCATTCGTTAATAAAAAAATTAGGAATATTTTCTATAAATTGTATCAGGTACGTGAAATCCTAAATGTAAAAATGTTAAAAACTTTATATAACGCACTAATAGAATCTAATTTAAGGTACTGTATTATTATATGGGGTTGCGCGTATAACAATACTATAAAGAAGTTCTTAATCACTCAGAATTCTGCACTAAAAATAATATTTAAAAGACCATATAGATTTTGGACTGGTGAACTATATAATAATCTAAATTTACTAAGTGTCAGAAATATTTATATCCATTCCACTTTAAACTATGTTCATACTACATTATCACCAATTAATAGGGATTCTATCAACTATCTCACAAGAGCAACAAAAGAGATAAATATGTTTATTCCATTTAAACGTACAAATATGACCCAAAGATTTGTAACCTATTTGTTCTTTTTAACACACTGCCTGCTGAATTGAAAAAATATTATAATTATGCAAGAATTTTCAAAGCCAAACATTTTTTGAAACGTTGTTCTGAGTGTGTGGATATTGGGTTTTTTTAGTGCATATTAGTCGTAATTTTTATTACCTTTTTGTTCTCTCGCCTGTTTTTCGCCTGCATAGCGGCCGGGCTGTTGCCGTTCTGAACCTCTTAATATCTGTGCCATTTTGGAAGAGGAAATCTGCACACAAGGTACGTCATTAGATGGCCTTAGGCCGATTCCTCTTCTTGGATTTTTACATTAGGTATATAGGTATTTAGCGTTATTATTTTTCTTCTCGCATGAAATAGGGTTGTTATCTATTTCTATTTGTACCTATTTTTCCCATGTAACAATAACACTTTTGTATATAACTTTATGTAATATATTTGAATTTAAATTTGTCTTACTGCCGCTTCTAGCGGTTACTATGACAACCGTCATGATCAACTAATCAACTTGAGCCGTGTTACTATACGGCTTTTAATATTAGGCCAAATTTAAACTGCCAATACTTCGGAAACTATTAATTTTTGGACTAGATAATCTTATATAAAGTTAACCTTATTTTTAATTATCTTTATGAAAAAATGATAAAAATAGGGGGTTTCTATTTTTAAAAATTAACTTTTAATGATTTTTTCATATTAATTTTTATTGCTAGTTTTCGACCCCCCTGTATCGTTTTTTTAGTTAAATATTAAAATAGTCTTTTAAAGCGGTCCTTCCTCTCAAATAAAACCAAAACTAACCAATAAATAAAGGCTACTAAAATGGAGTAATCGGTAATTATGTTAGGGCTTATAAACATAGTTTTTCACATGAAATTAAAAATATGTCAAAAACGGTTACACTTAAGTATAGGACATTATACATAAAATATACCTAGAATTTCGCGTGGAAGCCAAAAATGTAAAAATATACAGGGTGTTCCATTTAAAATAACGAAGTTGACACCTACTGCCGGTATAACCGGAAACGTCACAACTGTCAAAATATTTTAGTTGTGTGGCCCCCATCGACTGTGCCATGTTGCCAAATTTTCAAAATATTTGACTAATCAGTTTCCGAAATATTGATCGCGTCTATTCGTCGTGAGACACCCTGTATATGAGGCCATTATTTGCAAAACTTGCTAATCGACAAAATTATGGAATTTCTTTTTTTTGCTAAGTTTATTTAAACTTTGAAGGGGAATCAAATGATAAAATCAGAATTTTTCAAAAGTCTCTTGTTAGTATGTAAATACTGAGAAGAAAATTACAGTTATATGCAGAACTAGCTATTTGCTTTGACGTTTTGCTTGCAAAACTCGCTCCTTGTTCTGACACCAATGAAATTAATCTGTTTTTGAAGGTGGTAGACAATGGTACAGTGAAAACATCTTGTCGAACTTGCATTGTCTTATTTATTTAATGTAACACGACGTTTCGGTTGGTAAGTATCTCCAACCGTTATCAAGTGTAAACTGACAGCAAACTACTATTCTATAGGCTTATATACTAGATGTGTGCTGCGATGTGGAAGGGTAGGGAGGGGGAAAGTCATCCGTGAAAAGAGTTGGGGGGGGGGGGGACACGCCTCTCTCTAGATCCTACACTGTCCTGAGAGTAGAGGCTTCCGGATGTTGGGTATATCGACGCTTGGCAGGCTGAAAATCCTCTGATTCTGTGAAATGAAAGCTGCCTCTACGAACTTTCTCTTCCGCCAGTGCTGTTCCTTGTGCAGAATCTTGGCTTCTGACCAATGGATATTGTGTCCATTATGCCACGCGTGCTCTGCTATTCCGGATTTGGAAACCTCTCCTCTTTGGGTCCAGCTGCGATGTTTCTTCGCTCTGATTTCTAGGGGGCGCTTCGTTCACCGCACTCACATGGGATCCGGTAGACGCAATTTTTGGTATCCAACATGCCATCTGGTTTGGTCTTTGATACCACGCTTCTGATACTGGTGCTAGATCTAAAGGCAGTTCTAATATTGTACTTGCTGGCAATGCGTCAGATTTGTTCCGATGTACCCCTAATATAAGGTATGGGTAAAAGTCTGGTTGTCGTGGTGGCCTCGTCTCTGATTTGATTTGGACGCGTCCTTTGGATGGTCCTACTTATTCGCTTCTTTGGATATCCATTCTGTTGTAGGTCTTTGTAGATGACATCCACTTCAGTCTTGAGATTCTCGCGTTTCTACAGATGGTTCGAGCTCTATTGTAGAGGGATCTTATGATGCCTACTTTGGTGGTTGCAGGATGGTTGGACTCATAGTGCAGATACTGGCCCGTGTGTGTTGGTTTTCTATAAACTGAAGTTCGTAGATTTCCGCCGACCTTTTTAACGAGGACATCTAGGAAAGGTAGAGCTGAGTCCTTTCCTGTCTCCATCGTGAACTTGATTGTTGGTCTTACCAACCGAAACGTCGTGTTACATTAAATAAATAAGACAATGCAAGTTCGACAAGATGTTTTCACCAATGAAATTAACTTGTTAAATCACGTGATTAACACGCAGTAGCAGCTGTTGTGGGGTTGTTTACAAAAACTTTTTTCGGAACGGCATTTAAGTATTTTTTATTCAAGCAACTACACAGGTGTTTCCTTGGCGAATAAGAAAAAGTTGTTTTTATTAATATGGAGTTATTTGGTGAAAATGTTATATCTGTTAAACCTAGTCCACAGGGAAAAAAAGGACGCAAAAAACTTCTTCAGCCAGAAACGCATAAAAGGAAACTTGCTAGGTAAGTACTTCCTCTTAAACTTATGATTTTGAACTTGAGCGGTAATCGTTTGAGTTTTATTGCAGTGTCAGTTGTCGAGTAAGGCTAACAAAAAGTTTACTAGCCGTGAGTCATGAGTTGTATCGATATTATGTTTTATGTATGCAGCTATTGTGTAATTTTTGTCAATTTATATTGTTACAGAAATACACCAAAAGCTCTTCCGACTTTTCCAATTTGTGGACATAATGGACGACCCGGATTACCATATTATTGTTCCACAGTCACAATGAAGCAAATTAAAGATTTTCATGCCTATCTTTACCAGTCAAAAAACGAAATTAGCCAAGATCTTTTGATATTAGCCTGTTGTCAGGGAGAAAAACCAAAAAGGAGGAATAAAAATAACTGCAGTGTCAATAAAATACCACGTTCGTCTGAGTAAAGGAGAGATGATTAGAGTTTGTGCCAAGTCATTTCTAGGAATTACAAATTTAAGCAAGGACCGCATACAAAGAATTGTAAGAAATTTTGTTGTAACAGGAGAGATACCAAGGGAACGTAGGGGTGGTGATAGAGTGGGTCCAAAAAATGACGAAAAACGAAACTGCATTAAACAATTTATAGAATCCATTACATGTACCGAGTCTCATTACTGTAGAAACAAGACGAGTGTGAGGATTTACTTGTCATGTGACTTAAATTTTAAGAAACTTTTCAACCATTATCGTCAGAAAGTTCCACAGCCTATGCATGTAAAGATTTCTTATTTTTGAAAGTATGTGAATGCTAAGTACAATATCGCTTTTGGAACTCCGCTAACTGACTGTTGTTCTACTTGCTTAAGAACAAAGAAGCAGCTAAAAGTAGCAACTTCTTTAGATGTTCGATAAAACTTAGTCACTCAGCATCATGTTCATATCGCAAAGGCAAAGGCTTTTGTCAAACTGCTTAAAAATCCTGAACCCAACACAACTTACTTTTCATTTGACTGCCAGAAAAACTTCCAGCACTGCCAAGACTACCTGATCAAGCAGCATATTTTAGCCAGCAAATCAACTATAATAATTTTACCATTGTCGCTGGAACTTCTAAAGATAAATTAAGGCCAAGCAATGTGTTTTCTTACTTGTGGACAGAAATTGATTCCCGCAAAGATTCTAATACAATTGCATCAGCCTTGCAACATGCTCTAAATAATTTTGATTTTGATCCCAGTATAGGATCAGTTCGTTTGTTCGCTGATGGTTGCGGCGGACAAAACAAAAACACGAATATGATGGCAATGTTGGCTTATTGGTTTCTAGAAGAAGCGCCGAAACATATTAGACAAATTGAACTGATTTTTCCGATCGTCAGTCATTCCTTTATTCCGCCCGATTGCATCTTCGGCCTTAGAGAAAAAGATATTAAAAAAATACCTGTTATCGTCAAAATTAGTGACTACGATGATTTAATTAAAAAGCATTCCACTATACGGAAAATCGGTATCGATTGGGATGTCTTTGATTGGAGAACACAAGCAAAACGTGTTATTAAGCTGCGTAGTTCATGGCATGTTCTGATCCGAGGTGAGCCCTATTACAAAAATGCTATTGGAAAAGCTAAAAATGTTTGTAAAAATGTAAAAAAAATTCTAGCCTTTCTTCAATGGCTCCTCTGAAATTACCACTGGGAAAAGAACTTAAGGGGGATAAAGGAACTATTAATGGTCTCCTTTCCAAACACTACGGAAAAAATTGGAGAAGCCTTCCGGAACTAACGTTTTATAAAAAACACTTAATAAAAGATTCTGCCTCACCAGAAGAAACCGTTGATGGTTAGGATTTTTTTTTCTGTTTTTTTCTTTATATGTTTTTTTTTAAATAAGTATCATTAGAAATGCGAATGTCAATGTTTTATTTGTATGACAAAATAACTTACTTTATTACTATTTTTTTTTTAATTTAAGGTACCTATGTATTTTCAAAACTGGTTATTTGCAATAAAAAACCCTGTTTTTTAAAAACTTTGCAATTATGTTAGGCTGAAATCTCCTAAATTACATTTCTAAAAGTCATAAACAACAATTATAAAAACCTTTCAATTGCGAGACAAATACTATAGGGCCTTTAATCGTTATTTTCGATTTCCCAAAAAAAGGCTTACGAGCAAACAGCAAGTTTTGCAAATAATGGCCTCATATCTACTCGCTGGTTAATAAACTAACTAAGAATTCGAAACTGCTACAATATGACGTCGTGATGCCGGACTATATGTTATGAACGATTGTGCAGAAAGGGCTAATGAACATTTTATGAAACGAGCTCACTAAATGTCACATCGAGCGGTATATCGCAAATTATAAACTCAAACCAGCAGAATGCTTTTTAAAAAAGTTTTATTTTAAAAATAAACTTAAAAACTAATACATTAAGCTAGGACAGTATGATTATAATTAATTTACAATTATGTGAAAACCTCCTAAGAAAAAATAAAAAAAATACGCTGATACTGCTTAGACCCTGGGTTGTGTTTAATGCTAGTACGCATACGCATGGATTTCTCTCATTAAACGATATGTTAGAGTTTGGGGAGAACCGAAGTTGCGTCGAGTGTTGTTTAATTTTAGGTGTGGGAAAATCTTGTTTACAAATAATCTTTACAGAAAAGGAACGAGATTCTCATAGATTTTTGTGATTTTCCAAACCTCTAAAAATGGATACTAATATATTACTGAATATTGTTAAACGTCGGATGAAAAGAGTTACTTTGACGTGATTTGCAATCCGTTTTTAATAGCTTTTAATAGCGTTTTTAATAGCTAGAAATAAAATATCTATTAAATCACCCTGAAGAATCACAAAGTATTTGCGACATTTTAAGGCATCATTTTACGTGGATGATTTGGTTTTATCGTGCGATTCAATAAAATAACCTAAGCAAATATACAGGGTGTCCCGAAAGTAATGAAACAATGAACAACAGTAGATTCCTAACGTCAAAATAATGTGATTGAAGCCAACTTGCCCTATCCTAACATTAATAGTAACAGAGTGTCAAAGTATTATTTGATTTATCGTTTTTTCTCATAGGTCCTGACTTTTTTTCAGCCCCGTATAGCGTTTTAAAAGTATCAAAATAAATTTCTTTTTTAATTTTACAGAAAAAATGTATACCTTATTAATGTCGCTAGAAGCAATAATTTTGGACATAATCAAAAAAATGATAAAAACAACGAGAAGACCTACTTTTTAAAAAATACCTAATTTGAACCAACGTTTCGGTAGTTATATCTACTACCCTTATTCAAAGTAATTCAAGTAAAATTAAATTAAATTAAAAATACAAAGAAAATATAGTTATCTTATAAAATTTCCTGCTATTTAATACTTCCTTCAAAACTCCTTCCTAAATCGTCAATACTTTAAATAATTTTTTATATAATTTCACGGTTTATTAATAGTTTGACAAACTGTTTTCAAAAAATAACAAAAAATTCAAAGGTACTTCCTTAAATTTAAAGAAATGTGATCTTAATAAAGCTTAATGATAGAAAATATATGAATATGAAATATTTTAAATTGTTAATTAATTTTAAGAAATTCCAGTTCTACGTCACTTTTTAGCAAAGGAATCCATGTATTATTAAAATCAACCGAACAAGTAGCTAAGTATTTTTATAAATGCACTTTCCTTTAGTTTACGTAATTTTGAAATTGGTTCCTTTGCTAAAATTGAGGGAGCATTCCAGTTTATTCGATGGTTGTTGTCGAATGCATGTTGTGTAATTTTGGGTTTTTGAAAATCATTGTTTTTTATGTAAGATTTATGTTCATTAACTCTTTTTGGTAATCGTCTACAGGTTTCATCTATGTAAAATTTTCTACAAGTAAATAATGTTGAATATTAATGATAATAATAATACTCAGACAATGCAAAAACATTTAAATGTGCTGCCAAGAAACCTCGAAAGATTTGCACTTTTCTAAGCAGTCATATTTTCTATAAGAATATGTGTTCCAGTTTTCAAATTGCGTAAAAATGTATAGTTGAAAGGGCTGCTTGGTCGGACGGATTCTGGGAAAGGATGGTCAAGACGGTTAAACACGCGTTTAAGGTAATATTGGAAAAATCCGTTGTAAACTACGATGAACTTCAATGAACAACAAAAGATACTCATAGAGGCTGTTCTCATTTCTCGTCCACTTACGTATATTGACAACGGTCCTAAAAATTATAAAAATTATATTTAATACTTTCTTCTAGTGACTTTCTAAATGGAAATAGCTAAACTTTACCATCAGGGCTAAATTTTGACAAAAATGTAACATTAGAAGAAAATGACTTGTTAAAATTAGGAAAAAAACTAACAAATATAATGAAGATATTTTGGAAAGTGTGGTTTTCAGACCACCTGTTCCAACAGTTAAGATCCGCACATTACAACACCAGAGGTTCATCCGTAGCCGATCGAGAGTTCTAGCCGTGACACTGGTTTCGTGGCGTCAAAATTGAAGCCGAGATTTGGTGGCGCACGCCGTACAGTGGAACGACTAAGTGGAGATACCGCGGGACCTAATATTTTACATTTTACAAGATAATTTTTTTTTTATTATTACGTATTTTTAGGTATATGATAAATGTTTTAAATATTTTTTATTATTTATTTTATTGGATAAACAGTGTTTCAAATTCGTCTACCCTCAAAATACGAAAATGAATAATTTACCCCAAAGTTGCACATTATTTACTTGTAAAAGAATATGCCATATAAAAAAATATATATATTATATTTTATGTGGTTTTGAAGATTATCGAAAAAAAAACAAATTTTCAAAAACTTATTCTTGACACTTTTGTGGGTTATCTTGGTTGCTATGGGAAAGTTTTTGCATTGCTGTATTACTTTTTCGTAAAAATGTTAATGCCGAAAACAAAATTAGGTAGGTACCTACGCCAAATTTTTGTTGCTTATTTAAAAAATCGAAAATTTTAATGATTCCGAAGATGAAAAAAACCAAAAAAAAAATTAAAATCCATTTTAATTTTTTCTGAGCTTAAACAGGAATGCAGTAAGAGGTAGGCATTATTCTAAATAAAATTAAGATTCTAAAATGTAAGTTAAAAATAAAATTGTCAATTTACCCACCTAATTTAAATACCGAATTTTTATTCTTTTTAAAACTCAAAGCGAGTATCAAAATAGTTTGGTACTTTAAAATTTTAAATGCGTAATCTTACTATAAACTACAATAATAACTGCAGTAAAATATTATTTCGAATCATCGCAAAATATGTGCCCCAGCGCGGAATTTTTGCCATCGCGATGCGGTCGTCGCCTCGCATGATTTCGGCTTCTGTTGTGAGGTATCGATGGAAGCGGGGATAAGTGTCCAGGCTAGAACTATCGATCGGCTACGGTTCATCCCAAGCCTTTAATGTTGGACATGTTGTCGACATGTTTGTTGTTCAAAGATAATGGATATTCCTACCAGGCTCGTGACGATAGTTTATATATGATGCAAATTATGAAAAATAAATATATATGACAAATGATAATTTTTATCATAGAGATCATAATTGGCATTACTATTTCCTATTTTGTTTTTTTTTGTTTTGTAGCTACGCCGAAAGAGTATTTGATGTTTTTAAATTACTAATCCTAGTTCACATTTCAATAACATCGATGATATTTGGACTAATACTTTTTTTTATATTAAAATTAGAAAGTTATGCAGATAAATTAAGATATATGGCTCATCTAACTGGATGGCTGGTACTGCTATTTATTACTTGCTTTTATGGACAATGTATTACTGATAAAGTAAGTATAATTTACATTTTTACTAAAGTCCGTTTTAATTCTTAATTTCACATCAAAAAAGAAAAAATATATTTGAATGACACAACTATTTTCTATGAGAGTAACTGAAATTAATTAATACCAAGTGGCAGTATTGTGGGGCCAATTCAAATTCTTAATTCGAATATCCTATCCTCTACTTTTTTATTTTATCTGGCATTTGTAAATCCTTAGTCACATCATATGCCAAAGCATACTCAGATCAAGCAGAACACCGGCCTTGCTGCAGTTCACAGATCAGGCCCTACCGACTCTTTCGTGCATTACAATAATGGGCGATGAGTTCATAAAATATTAAATCCGACTCTGGGTTTGCCACAACTCGTTGTATTCTAAACACAACATCGTTGATGACTTCCAGCACTTTGTATAGCCTCTATTCCAGAATGATTAAAGTTTTGGTGACAGATCCTTTGGTCTTTAAATGTCATAAAGTCAAACCAAGTCAGCATTTTTATACCTCTGGTCTTTGCATTGAAATCATATGTGTCCTTTATCCGATCTTGCATCGCAGCTCACTAAGAACACAACACCAGTCCTTTTCGGCAATTTGCAAGTATTCACTTTTAAGATCTACCGTGGAAAAGATCTTTAATCGGCCAGAGTGTTCAAAGTGTCATCAATCTTAAAAATAGAATCTGCCCTTTTTAATCAACAGTACTACAGGTACTGGTAAAGAAGAATACTGTTGATGGTTCTATGATGCCTTCCTTGGCTTACTCTCTTATTATTATCCTTATCTTTCTTGGCCACTGGTAGTCTTCAACCTGTCTGCCTGATGGAACGAGCATTTCCCGTATTGATTTTGTGCTGGACTATGTTGATCCTTTCTTTCTTCCCAGTATCAAAACCATCTCGATATCTATGGACCAAATGCCTCAGCCTCCTCCTGTGGTCTGTCCTTAGACCGGTGCCTGATGCCGATACAAGTTCTTCCAATTCTTTTGAAATGGCTTTCCGGTTGGTTTCCACAGGCGCAACTTGTCGAAGTATTGCTGAAACTGCAGGTCATTATTCTAATTCGGTGTCCTTCTTTAATAACACAGGATAATGATTGACATTCATTACTCTCACAAGAATATTTCTCCCAACACGGGTCTTTCCAACTGCTATTTCTTTACCAACAGCCTCGTCATGTGTTCCAGGTTTGAACATGACTATTTAACCATTTGTCGTCTTGCTAATAACGCAGCCATTTAAAACTTTCTTATTTCGTTCGGGTATCAAAGTTTATATCCTTTTCTATAGTCCAGGAATGCTTGAACTGCCAAATGTTCCATGTTTTATGATTCTTTCGTGGACATCTGTATATTTTAGTCAAACAAAACTTATATATCAGCTTCAAATTCTTTCAAGGACTGTCCTAACTTTTGCCAAGGATTTTTCAACTGCGTGTGGTAGACATGTTCCAGTCATAACTCATAACATATTGCTTTTTGGGAAGATATTTTTTGCACATGGCAGCATCACAAACTTTACTCAATTTCCCAGTTCATTATTATTTATTTTTCACCAATGTCCTTTACTAATGTTCAAATCCGATCTTACTTATGATACTATTGTACAGTTTTTAACAATTTTTTACGGTGTGAATTAAAACATTCCATGCACAAAAATAGTCAACTGATTTATTCCACACATCCGCACTAAACAAAATGACTAAAGACTACTACAAATATTTCTTTCTAATAGTCTTTACTGTATACTGTATTCATTTACTACTATTTATTTCGATTTAAAAGTTGCGCCAGTATTGAACTGGCCTCCTAGTGGCGAGGGCTTCTTATATACTAGCTAGAGACCATGGTTTCAGAAGGTTCACTTACTTTCCACGTACCTCCAGAAATGTCGTGTGCCCGCTTGCGTTACCGGGATTATTCTGGAATGACGTAGAACAGTTTATATATTCGCGGTGTATCGTTGCTGCATAAAACTATGAAAAAAAGAATTACGCCGCATAGTTTAATTTTGTAAATACATTTACTTTATTATTTTAGAGTGCTTTCACCGCCAACGCAGCTTATTCAAGTGCTTGGTATAAAGCGCCAATCAGATTGCAAAAAAGCCTACAGCTAATTATTTTAAGATCTCAACGACCACTTGCTCTAAAGTCTGAAACGTTTGGAGTTATTTCTTTGGTTACATTTTTAATGGTAAGAAAATATAATTTAAAGTTTCGCATAAGATTACTGTTTAAGCTTCAGCTTAGAATATTTTTAGCAAGTTTTTTTTATATCTAAGGCCAAAATCCGGCTTTCCTTCTGAATTTTAGAAAGAAGACATTTTCTTCCTCGTGAAGTACTGTATCTTTCCAGAATGATATCAATAATTACTGTACATATATAAATAAAATAATGTAATTTAACAAAGTTCATCTGAATATTCCCTTGTACATGTGAAAAATAGCGTGCAACGTGTTTGTAGAGCTAATTAACTCTTCTTAGATGTCTGTTCGTAAATTTTAGTCAATAATTATTCCTATGGTCCGGGAACCGATCACAAATTATTGAATCAAGAACATATTTCGTCGAATTTGATATAAAAATCTATATTGTACATTGTACAACAATAAGCCATTGGCAGCTCGTATACGTGGCGTTATAGAAGATATAAATCGTTTAACGAACGCAAACGGATTTCACATCGTTCGATCTTGGCAAATTTGACTCGACGCATTAGTCGGATTGGGAGAATGAGATTGCAGAAAGATAAACTTGGGCTTATTTCTTGTACCACAACAGTCATAATTCGATTCATTTTTTTTGCATGTGGAATAATTATAATTCTCATCATCATACCAAGAGAGTTTAGAGAGTCATCATTAGCCTTTGCCTAAAGATATGGTTCTTCCAAACTTGAATTTCAAGGAAAGTCACCCCTAGGTTTGTTAACATTAAATCCACCACCCAAACAGAATCATCGGAGAAAGCACTGAATGTAGCAAGAATAATCTGGCTTAAAGAAGAGATTAAACAACAATATAGGAACCTTAACATAATGAACCTTAAATTCCTATATTTTACTTTAAGCCTAAAACTCACCTTTGTAATAATGGTAAGCTCTTCATTAGATTATGAGTTTAAAGATGAAGTAGAATTGTTCGGTAAAAACACCGTACTGTAGACTAAGAAAAGACTAAAAATAAAAAAAATGCTGACATATTCTTAAAAATCCATAAATATACAGAGAAAAAGAGCCAACCAAAGAAGTAAAAGGGAAGCTAGGTAAGCAATAGTTTTCGATCCAGCATCGTTTTCTTAACCTTTCTAATGTGTCATTCATCTCAGAAGAGGAAAATATTTTAAATCTAAACTTAAAATTTATTTTCTCCCAAAAGTTGAGCTTGAGTAACACAGGCTCGCGGTTGCTTTGTAAAGTTTTGATTATAACTAAGGTTTAAAAAGTTACCTACTAAGTGATTATATAGCAGTTTAAGTGATTCTTTGGTGCTCTGGTCTGCTGTTTTTTGTATTTTCACCAGGATTAACGTTGCATAAACCCCATAAATTGAGATTGCATCTTTTATGTGTTTGCCGCCAAAATGGGTCTATCATCAATAGACATCCGAGAAATAAAAACAATAATAAGTAGTGTTTTAAATGAAAAATTCTTGTCAGATTTGGCCGAAAAAGTTGCTTCTATTGTATCTAAAAAGTTTAGGTTTACCGTAAAAGTTAAAATTTACCGTAGCTTTTGTGGGTGTGTGATGGGGCTAATTTAAGTATAATTTTTAGGGTAATTAAACTGAAACTGCAAAAACTTTTTTTATTGTTGATACTTAATAAGTAAGTTTACAAAATCCCAGTAAAGAGAGTAATAAGCTGGTTATCTCCAATATTATTTTGTTAATGAATATTTAAACATATGTATATTTTGTTCTACTAAATGTTTTTTTAGGATAATTCTATTGTAGGTAGATTAACTACAGAGCGGCTATAGTATAAGCGGCAAGACAGACCTTCGCGAGGGGGAGGAGTGGCTGTTTATATGAAAAGTTTCCTAAAATATAAATTATGTATAAATCAAACATTAAATTTTCTGGGGCATATCTGGATTAAGGTTCTTGTTGATGGCTCGAGTCTTTTGATAGGGGTAATATACAGGCCACTCAATACCAATTGTAATGAGTTCTTTGCTTGCTTTGAGGATACTCTTTTACAGTTTTTTACGACTACCAATAAAATATTGTGCTTGGGTGATTTTAATATTGATTTCTTGGATGACAGTTCTGCAAACACCAGTACATTAAATAATATTTTACACACTTTTAATCTAAGTCAATATGTTTCTGAGCCAACTAGATTGACTAAAAAAACCCAAAGTATTATAGATTTAATCTGTTTTGATAGTGATTTCAAAATTAATACTGAGGTAGAAGATCTTAATATTTCGGATCATCTTCTCACAAGATGTAAAATTCCTTTTCAAAATGAGGCTCCACCGAGCTCGACAGTGGTTTATAGAAATTTAAAAAAAAATAATTTGGCTGAATTTCAAATGGATTTAGAAATGATCGCTTGGAATGAAATTTATAACTTAGATACAGTTGATAAAAAAGTTAACTTTATTACGTCAAAATTAACAACCCTACTTAATGCACATGCTCCTCTTAAAACTAGAAAAACAAACAATAAAAAACCATACTGCCCGTGGTTCACGGATAATTTGAAATTATTAAAAAAGTTAAGGACTGATGCACTTAATCGCTTTTGTCATTCACGTTTGCCAGAACATTGGGAATACTATAAACAGCTTCGGAATACATTTACATCAGCATTTCGAGCTGAAAAAAAAACATATCTAAATATTAAGCTTTCAAACTGTAATGCAAAAGAAAAATGGGCGGAATTAAAAAAAGTTGGCATCATAAATAAAAAAATAAATACAATACCAGATCAGCTAAGAAATCTTAATGAAATCAACACGCAATTTGTCAATGCAGCTAACTCTACTATTTCTCCAAAACCTGAACTCTTGGATTTTTATAAAAAAAACAAAAAAACAAATAAGGAATTTAATTTTACTCAGGTTACTGAGGAAACTATTTCTAATATTATACTTAACATGAAGTCAACTGCATCTGGAAGTGACAATATTAATAGCACTTTTTTAATATTATGCTGCCCCTTTGTTATACCTTACCTGACCCACTTAATAAATTGTTGTTTACGAGATTCAGTTTTTCCAAGTGATTGGAAATCTGCTATAGTGGTTCCGCTTCCTAAAGTGAGTAATCCTGAGACCTATAGTCAACTTAGATCCATTTCTATTTTACCATCTATGTCTAAAATTCTGGAAAAGGTTATGGCGTCCCAAATTTCAGGCTTCGTGTGGTCCAACAACCTTTTGCCAGAAAAACAATCAGGATTTCGCCGTGGTCACAGCTGTACGACAGCACTTGCGGATGTTACGGATCAACTTACTGGTGCACAAGACGAGAGTAAGGCAAGCGTATTGGTGCTCCTGGATTATTCTCGTGCCTTTGATATGCTAAATTATGATATTTTACTAGCCATATTATCTTATTGTGGTTTTGGTGTTAATGCCCAAGCTTTGGTTAAGTCGTTTTTAAGTAAAAGGACGCAAAGAGTAACGCTTGATAGTACATTTTCCAAACTTATGTCTATTTTTGCTAGTGTTCCTCAGGGAAGTGTCTTGGGCTCTCTTCTTTTTACCATTTATACGTCTAATTTTATAGCATCCTTAAAGTTTTGCAAATATCATTTTTACGCCGATGACATACAATCAATATACTCGTTTAAGCCGGAGGATGCTGTAGAGGCAAATTTTAGACCAAACATAGATCTTAAAACTCTTAACGCACTATCGGAAGATCATTTATTAAAATTAAATCCACAAAAGTCAGTGGCTTTACTTTTCTGCAGTGAAAGACTTCGAGAAATAATTTATAATAAATTAAGACTCACTATTGGGCAGTGTAATATCTCTTTTAAAAACTCTTCAAGGAACCTAGGTTTAATAATTGATAATAAGCTTAAATTTGATGAACATATAACTTCATGTATTAAAAAATCTTACTTAGCCCTGAAATCCCTTTTTCCCCACCGACATTCTTTAGAAAGGAAAACAAAAATAGAATTGTGTGAAGCACTTGTGTTGTCACATTTTAATTTTGCTGATAGCGTTTATGGGCCCTATTTGGACACAACTCAGGCTAAAAGAGTGCAGAAAGTACAAAACTCTTGTATACGATTTATATGCGGCATTAGACGAAGGCAGCGTGTATCACATAAGCTCAGGGAACTTAATTGGCTTTCTATGTACAATAGAAGAATATTGCACTCGGCTTGCTTTTTTTATAATATTGTTAAATATAAATGTCCTATTTATCTTAATAAGAAAGTAGTATACCGTACGGATATCCATAATCTTAATATACGAAGAAAACATATTTTTACAATCCCAAGACACAATAAAGAGTCTTTCAAAAAGGGATTTTCATATAACATAGCCTCAACCCTTAATAAATTCAAAATTAATACATTTAATTTTTCTGTTGTGTATTTAAAAAATAAAATCAGGCAGCAACTCCTTTAGCAAATTTAGATTTTTATCATTGAGTTTAGCAGATCTAGGGTAGATGTAGATAATAATATTATTATTCGTCCACATTGTTAGTTTGGTTTAATGTAAGTCTTTTTGCCTACTTTATATATAATTGGGTTACTGGCAGAAATTGAGGAATTATTGTGAAGGTTATTTGAGTGCTATAATGAAAAGTGTATAGCAATGGCTTTAACAGCCCCTTCATTGGGAGGGATGCTGAATAAAAAGCCTTTTGTTCCAGTGTTATATGTATGTAAATATTATAAACTATGTAAATGTTATAGAACAATAAAATGATTTATTATTATTATTATTATTATTATTATTATTATTATTATATAGACAAAAAGTTATCCTGACTGGGCATAACTGTCTAAATAGACTCCTTCTTGGTATAAAAGAAAGACTGCTCTGTCCGAATTGCGGTATAGGGGAGGAGACTTCATACCACATACTAGGTATCTGTGATAGGTGGAGTCGCCTGAGAAAGAAAACTTTCGGAGCAACGATACTCCAATGCGAAGATCTTAAAGAAATGGACTGGGACAATGTGCAAGCGTTTATTAAAAGGACGGGCCGACTCAGTGAATGACCGACTGGAGGCGTACGGGTGGGTGATTCTGAGGTTGGCGAAAAGGGACTTTTTATGCCTACTTGCCGAGCTCTAGCTCCCTCACCCTTACTCCTTCTCTTCGTCTGGTACTACTACTACTAGACAAAAAGTTAAAGAAGTCCTATCGGTGGAAGCGTAAAATATTATTCAGTGTAAAGATATCTCTAATAGGAATATTGCCATGGCTAAAATTATTAATTTTCTTAATTCAGAGGGTCCAGATAAAACACCCCTTTAATCCTTATTTAAATTAATACTCACAATATTTTAATCACTAAGACCGATAAGGGCTCTTGCTTGATAGTCATGCATAAGGCTAATAACGTTGATAAAGTCTCGGAATTTCTGGCTAGTGATGAGTTTGTTTCAGTGAGCAAATATCTGGCATTTAACTTCTTTATAAAGGTCAAGATTTGTTTTGATTGGTGCCTCTTAATTTTGGAATACTTTGATTCTAGTAAATCCAAGTTGTGAACTTCCTACCTATGAACCTTAGAATCCCTACACTATATGGCTTACCAAAAGTACAGAAATATGAAATACGAATGACACACCTGTGGTGTCATTCATCATTTCGCTGTGCTATAAATTATCTTCTTAGCTGAACGGCACCCTAAGAGATGTAACCGGATTTAATAATGAGTTTTCAATTAAGAATTCAATAGACTTTGCAGACTATTTAAAGAATGTCAGTATTCCTAGTAACGCCATTTTACTCTCTCTTGACGTTAAAAATTGTTTTCAAGTATATCGTTAGAATGCAAAGACCTAGTAGAAGACTTACTTAACTATTTTCCCTAAACTGATTATTAACAAGTTTATTTATCTTCTATCGTTAGATCAGAACTTTTTTTAATTTAACTAAAAATTTTATAGGTAATAGATATTAGTTCAACATGGCACCTGGTGAAGATGAAACGTCGGATGCTGCTGATAAAAAGTGCAAATATTGCCAATCTGACGTAGATAAAACTTAAAAATATGGTGAATCTGTAAATGTTATAATATTGTGAATCTATGTTTCACCAGTTTTGGTCACTGAGATTCAGTACAATGATAGTGATTAGTGATAGTAAATCGTAAAATCAGCGTCTGACCTGTGCTAGAAATGGCCGCAATCATGAATTGAATACAGCTGTAACTGAAGCTATAGAATCCAAAGACCTATAGGTCTAAATACTAAAAATACTAATACTAAAATACTAGTTAGCTGATTTGGAAAATCTAAACAATGCTCTAAAAACACAACCACCTGCGATAACCACGATATCGCGGCAGAAATTAATCTCCTCTCTCCGCTCCCTCGTCGATATTCCGTAACCTAAATGTAAACATACTGCCACCGCCTACGTCAACCGGGCAAGGCCGGAAAGCTGACAGCAAAAACTAGGGTGCTAACTTCAGGTAATAGTCTGATAGTTCGTTTGCAGTCAGTGATGCCAACCAAAATTAGATGAAAACAGTATCATAACCTCAAACAGTAAACAAAACCGAGTCCTTGAACATATTATAGGACGGACAGGACATGATGTCCGGGATGGAATCCTGGACGCCCAGAATTTGTTACAAAATGAAAAAAGAAATGGTGAAAACATGAAGTGCCTAAGAGGCATAATCGCAAAGAGGGTAAACAAAACGAAAAAAATTAAACCTACACAAAAAGAAATATGGGCACTGCTGAAGATGAAAATGGAGGTTTGCAGGAGTACCTAAAAAACTGTGACTTTAGCTTTATTGGGTGCAAAGAACAGTCAAGAGTAAAACCATCCAAAATAAAAATAAATGTTTCAGAGTGTGTACTCCCTATAAAAAAGGAGGAATTGTATGACTCATCTTTTTGGCCAAAAAGCGTTAGCCTCAAACGTTATGATTTTCAAAAGCAAAAAACTTACAGAGAAAATGTTCACCACTTTAAAAAATTAATTATAAACTTTAAATTAAAACCACAAATTCATAAAACTTTTAATCACTATTTATACTGCATTATAACATACAAGCCATAAATTTGAGCAACGTTCAGACATAACTCAACTCTTTGTAGAACTTCACTTTGAGGATGCTGCAGTGGAGTTAAGTCACTTAACTGCTGGTTAACACTACACTACATCGATCTTCAGTAAATGGTAATTTTTACATCTTCCTCAATAGTCTCAGTGACCTTCTCAAAAAACATAATATGTAAGAAGCAAACAAATATGAACCTGATAAGAGATTATAACGTCTATTTTAATCAAATAACCCACAGACAATAAAACTGACAGATTTATAATTGTCTTTAATCTAATTCCACACATACTCAAATTAACTAATGGGATACACAAAATTACTCATGTTAGAGGTCTATCAGATCAGAGCTATATCTCAATGTCTTTTCAAATACCCATGAAAGTAGATAAACCAGAAGTCAATAAAAACAGGTCTACAAAATAAATTAATAAACTACATAAAACCGATTAAATGGACTTCCGTGAGTGACAGAATCTCATTAACCAAAAATTCAAGTAGTTTTTTGAAATTATGCAAATAGGCACTGGATAGACTCTTATCTTGGCGAGAGGAAACAGTATGTAAATGTAGAAAAAAAATAAGTCAGATCTAATTGACATGAATTTAGGGGTGCGTCAGAGCTCTGTGTTGGTGGGGCCTGGATTATTAATGATTTAATCAGCACAGAGACTCAGAATTACCTAAATTTTGCTGACGACACAAATGGGGTTGATGTTGCCAAAATATTACTTGATCTAGTGAGGAACCCTGATGAGATGCAGTCGAGAACAAAAAATGGCTTCGAAAGAACCATCTTAGTCTTAACGAACAAAAAACACAAACAAGGTATTTTTGTCTGAAGCCTATAGATGTACCCATTCTTGAGACTGTCAGATATTTAGGAGTCAATCTTGATCTCAAGCTATCATGGGATAAACACACTAAGCAACTAGCTAAAGAATTGTGTTTTGGAGCTTACTCGCTTATAATTTATCAAAAACGATTAAAAAAAGTTCTTTTAAACGTATTTCATGCTTATGTCAAAGGTAAAATTTCACATGCAATTTTGGCTTGGGGTCGCAACAATGATAGAATATTTGCATTGTAAAGGCGATGTGTGAGGATAGTCGATGGAAAGGGCTACGGGAAAGACTGTAAAGAGAGTTACCTAAAACTGGCCATAATCATCATCAATCTTTATTTTTCGTTTTTTTTTAATCTAACGTTTTTTATTCAATTAAGGAAATCCTAAACTATAACTTTAACGATTTATTAGTAACTTGAAAAATAAATATTTTTCACAGTAGGGCAGCAAACATAGTAGAACCAGGCGGCTGTCTTTAAACTAGTGTTTTTTTAAATGTGTAACCTATTTGTCCACTAACCTAATATTTGTTAATTGAGTTCTTCTGTGCCATGTATGTATTTCTTGTTTTATTTAAGGCCCTAACATTTTAAAGTTTTGTATTATTGGCATGTGCAAAAAATATGTATTATCATAACATGAATAAACTACTATAGGTTTCGCCATGGGCTCTTTTCTTTCCCCCTTTCTGAGCGAAGTTTTTATGAGCAAATTAGAAAAGGGAATAATGGGTGGTAAATTTTCTCAATTTATCATTTTCCATAAGAGTACATTGGTCAACTTTATCTCATTTGAGGAGGTAACGATAATGAATTGTTCGATTTTTTCATGTTTATCAGCTCCCTGTACAAACACATAACTTTTACGCTAAAAAGGAAGGTCAACCATTCTCTGCCATTTTTGGACCTATTTTGCGAAGGAAAAACTCGTCTTCAGGTTTTCCTTTGAAGTCTAGAGAAAACCATCCGTGGCGAAAAACATCATTCAGTTTGACTCTTTATCTCCGGGACAACATACATTTACATTTGCTGTAAGTTATACATCATATTCCTTATAAATAGTAATCATATTATATTACTACTCATTATTTTATATTAAACGTTTCAGCATTTCACCCGATTTAACTTTTTTATATTAATTGTTTTAAAAAGTTAGTTCTGAATTAACTCTGTAATAGATTAGTCGTTTTCTATTTGAATAAAGTTTTTTTAAAAAACAAGTTTTGTGGCATCACTATATAATTAGCGCAGTCGGTTTTTAGGACTCCTTAACGTATTTAGGAATAAAATACGGTTCGTTTTAACGGTTTATTGAGAGGTGAACCTTAATTTCGGGAGTGCGGATTTAAAGACTTTACGTCGTTTCTTGCTTCTAACCAGTTGAGTGAATTGAGTAACTCAACGAGAAGATCCAGGAACAGTACAACGCCGCTAAAGCACATCAGCGTCGTGACAGCAACCAGTTCAGGGTTTCCAGAGACGAAGACTTTAAAGGGATATTGGAGAACACAGCACATGGACAAAATACTGGTTCTGCTGTAAGTACATATGTCATTTAGAGAATCTAATCTTGATAGCTCATATGAAAGTTCATCATCTTCGGATGCAGAGGATTTTAATTCAGGCTCACAAATTTCTTTAAGATTTAAAAACTTGTTTCGCTCAAGATCTCCTTTAAAGAAACTGATTTAAACATGCATAACGAACGTATTAACCAAGGAGCTTCAGCTCACAATGTTCCTATTTTAAAACAGGAATATCTAAATATGGTTCCCGAGTTTCACGGCGAAACCGAACTTCTTCCTAGATTTTTAAGTATTTCAGAGAAACTCGTGAATAAGTTTTACAATGCAATAAATATAAATGATTTTCAAAATGAATATCTGATGTCTAGTATAATAGTATAATATATCTATATATCTAGTATAATATATCTAGGCGCAATTAATATCTCCTTTTGTTCAATAACGAATTGGCAGGAACTTAAAAACGCTTTACTTAATGCTTATGCTGATAAGCGTGATGCCTATACTTTAAATATAGAAATGACTGAAATGAGACAGGATAATAATGAAACACCATTTGAGTTTTATAATAGAATCCAACATTTATTAAATTTACAAATCTCTTATATTTCGACATACTATACAGGGTGTCTCACGACGAATAGACGCGATCGATATCTCAGAAACTAATTTTTCAAATATTTTGAAAATTTGGCAACATGGCACAGTTGATGGGGGCCAGACAACTAAAATATTTTGACAGTTGTGACGTTTCCGGTTATACCGGAAGTAGGTGTCAACTTCGTTATTTTTAATGGAACACCCTGTATATTTTTACATTTTTGGCTTCCACGTGAAATTCTAGGTATATTTTGTGTATAATGTCCTATACCTAAGTGTAACCGTTTTTGAGATATTTTTAATTTCATGTGAAAAACTATGTTTATAATGCTATGCCGCTTCCAGCGCTTACTATAACAACCGTCATGATTAACTAATCAACAATCCTTGAGCCGTGTTACAATACGGCTTTTAATATTAGGCCAAATTTAAACTGCCAATACTTCAAAAACTATCAATTTTTGGACTAGATAACCTTATATAAAGTTAACCTTATTTTTAATTATTTTAATGAAAAAATGATAAAAATAGGGGGTTTCTATTTAAAAAAATTGACTTTTAATGATTTTTTAATTTTAATTTTTAATGGTAGTTTTTTGATCCCTCTGTATTGTTTTTTTTAGTTAAATATTAAAATAGTTTTTTAAAGTGGTCCTTCCTCTCAAATAAAACCAAAACTAACCAATAAATAAAGGCTACTAAAAGGGAGTAATCGGTAATTATGTTAGGACTTATAAACATAGTTTTTCACATGAAATTAAAAATATGTCAAAAGCGGTTACATTTAGGTATAGGACATTATACATAAAACATACCTAGAATTTCATGTGGAAGCCAAAAATGTAAAAATATACAGGGTATTCCGTTTAAAATAACGAAGTTGACACCTACTTCCGGTATAACCGGAAACATCACAACTGTCAAAATGTTTTAGCTGTGTGGCCGCCATCGACTGTGCATTGTTGCCAAATTTTCAAATTTTTTAAATAATTAGTTTCCGAAATATTGATCGCCTCTATTCGTCGTGAGACACCCTCTATAGCAAACGAATCTCTGGTGTTGTCTCAGTATTGCCGTAATTTAGCTTTAAGAGTTTTATTACAAGGTTTAAAAGAACCCATAGGTGCACTTATGCGAACTAAAAATCCTCCAGATCTAAATACTGCCTTGAGCATGTTTCAGTCAATGATTTTCAAATACAGTCAGCAGAACAGAAATCTCAAAAAATAATAAATAGGCCCATCAATAATAAAGATAAAACTTTCAAATATGCCAATGCCGCTAACAAATTATAATCATAACCGTCCAAATTTTTATGATCAAAACTTAGCCAATCAAACAAATTTTGGTCAAAATACCAACTTTCCAAATCGCAATTTTCACAGACACACCAGAAAACTATTATTTTAGAAATCAGGGCAATAACCCTAATATAATTGTTGAAGAATTACATAACATTGACGAACCACCCGCTGACGGTGACTTCGACGAACTCGGAGACGACGACCTCTACAATTATCCCGAATACTGTGTTGAACAGCCTAATGAAAATGATGATTCTTTTCGTCACTAGGCCTCGGAACCAACTTACAAAATTTTCAACTAATGAATTTTTCGTATAATGAAAGTAAATTGCCATTTATAATTTTTCCAGAATTTAATTTAAAAGTTCTTATCGATACCGGTAGTAGAAGATTTTTTGTAAAATCTGGAATCGCTAAAAATTATTTTGAAAAATTTATTAAACAAGATCCATTTCAAATTTCAACGGCTATGATACATTTCATGGTATCAGTTGAATCCATGTCCAGGAATATTTAAAAAGGGAAAAAGCCCTCCATTAAAATTTTACATTTTTAATTTTCATAGTTATTTCGATTGTTTACTAAGAATAGATAATCTAAAAATATTACAGGCAACTATATGCTTTGTACACCCGAATCGAAAATTGCTTTATCATATTACAATGTCACGGCGCAAGACACAAATGTCATTATGCTGCAACCAAGGTCGGAACAGGTTATTAAACTCAATATTAAAAATATAGAAAACGGGACCGCAATAGTACCTTACATGAAATTTGATAATATAGAAATTCTCGAGCGCCTTGTCAATGTTAAAAACTATCAAGGTGTCTACTCCGTTTTAAATTCCTCAGAACTGCAAAAAAGAATTGACTTCTCCGAACCAGTGGAAGTCATTGGCTTTATTAACTATAAAATACCATGTAATACGAATACCACACTGAATAATCTAAATGTCGAAAAATATCAATTGGATTTTTCGAAAATACGACGAGACCATATGAACACTAAGGAACGAGATGCAATTTTAAAGCTTATAGAGGATTATACGGATATATTTCATGTAGATGGCAGCAAACTAACTTTTACAAGTAAAATTAAATACCATATTATGACTACAGATGACATACCTGTGCATACACGAACATATCGATACCCAGAAGTACACAAAAAAGAGGTACAACGGCAAGTTAAAGAAATGCTGGACCAAAATATAATTAGGCCATCTCACTCAGCTCGGTCCTCACCAATTAAGATTGTTCCAAAGAAAGCTGACGCATCTGGTCGCCGAACATGGAGAGTTTTCGATTTTCGGAATGTTAATGCAAAAAGTATTGGTGATTCATACCCATTGCCCAATATTACAGATCTCTTGGATAAATTAGGCCTCTGTCACTATTTTACCACCCTAGATTTGGCATCAGGATTTCACCAAATCGAAATTGCAAAAGAAGATGTCCATAAAACCGCATTTACTACAGAAAATGGGCACTATGAACTCCTTAGGATGCCACTTGGATTGAAGAATGCCCAGCGACATTCCAATGGATTATGGACAACATACTAAGAGGTTATCAAAATGAATTATCCGTCGTTTATTTGGATGATATTATTTTCAGTACTAGCCTCCAAGAATACATTTCAAGATTAAAAAAGGTCTTTGATAGACTCAGAGAGGCCAATTTCAAAATTCAGGTGGATAAATCGGCATTTTTAAAGGAAGTCTCCTACCTAGGTCACATTGCTACACGTGATGGCGTTAAGCTCAATCCTAGGAAAATAATGGCCATTAAAATTATCCAATACCAAAAAATCAAAAAGAAATCAAAGCATTTCTTGCCCAAATTTTGCCGAACCTTTTATTCTAACTTGCGACGCATCAAATTTCGCTTTAGGAGCAGTTCTTTCGCAAGGAAAAGTCGGATCAGACTTACCGATCGCGTACGCTAGCCGTACCCTTAGTGAATCAGAAATTCATTATTCCACTATTGAAAAGGAACTGTTAGCGATAATCTGGTCCACAAAATACCTTAGACCATACTTATTTGGGCGCAAATTTAAAATTGTAACTGATCATAAACCTCTAATGGCTTTTTTCACTAAAAGAACCAAATTCAAAATTAATAAGATGGTGTCTAAAGCTAAAAGAATTTGATTATGAAATAGTGTAAAAAAAGGGGATTTTAAACAAAAATGCTGACGCTCTTTTCCGCGTAGAATTTAATGCTAATGAAACATCGGAACAACAGCCAAGTTTTTCCCTTAATGGGTATATGGATCAGTTCAACCAGGAACTTGAATAAGAAACTATTATAGAAAACTAATCTGTAGTAGTCCAACCAGGAGACCTCGATATTGTGGTGAATGCCGCTGAAGACGAAGAAGATGCCGCTGCCACAATACATTCAAATAATGAAAATCCCGTTATAAGAATACCAATTGTTGACTATGAAAAAATCAAATCATTATTTCAAAAGTTAATTTTTCACCAGCAAAAACAAACAGGACAGCCTCTTATTTAAAAACAAAAAGAGAATTCATGTGTAATTTTTAAAAAATAACTATGAACACGAAATGGTAACATTTATTAAAGAAAATATTGCACCAAAAATTAAATACTACTTGTATTTTGAAGATCCACTATATGAGAAATTTAGCAATGTTCTTCAAAAATATTTTAATGAAAATATTCAAATATCCATGATAAAATGCACCAAAAAATTAATAGATATAACAAGCCAATGAAATCCAAAACATTATTCAAAACCATCATGAAGGCAAAACCAACCACCGGGGCATAGAAGAAACAGAAAAACGGATTAAAACTGTATACTATTGGCCTAATCAGCAAAAATCAATACAATCGTATATTAACGAATACGAAATATGTCAAATTACAAAATACGATAGACAACCTCTTAAATTACATTTTAATGTCACCCCAACAGCTACAAAACCATTCGAAATACTATGTGCACATAGACAGCATTACATTAGAAAAATGTAAATTCCTAACAATTATAGATTCTTTTTCTAAATATGCCCAAGCCTACAAAGTAAAATTCTTCTCAAGGAATAGAAATAGCAAATAATTTAATAAAATATTTCACTCACCACTGCATACCAGACAAAATCATTTCAGATAATGGGTCAGAATTTAAAAACTCGATTATTGCCGAACTTCTTACAACCCATATAGTAAAAATCCATTTTGTCAGTTCTCAACACCCCGAGTCAAATGGACTCATTGAACGGTTCCATTCCACCTTAATCGAACATATAAGGCTATTAAATAATCAAAAAGAATACAAAAATGAACCTAGGATATTAAAATTAACTATGCCATTCTTGCATTCAACAATACTATCCATTCTGTAACCAACTTAAAACCTTACGAAATCATAACTGGCCACTTAGGCTCAAATTCTCCTTTAGATATAAACATTGATAGTCAACTGATTAATAATTATAATTTAACGCATCGCGAAAAAATTAAAATTCTGTATGAAAAAATTAGTAACGACATTTAAAAGAAAAAACAGGCCCATATAAATAAGGCTAATGAAAACTGTGAGGACCTTTCAATAATACCTCAGGCTGTCTATGTAAAAAATAAAGAAAAACAAAGCAAAACCTTAAATAAATATAAAAACGAATATAAGTCTCTTGACCCAAATTTAGAAACTGCAAGACTCAATACAACACATGGCAACACAGCGGAAAAAAATACATCTTTTAAACGTAAAAAGGCCCAGAAAAAAACCATACAAATTCCAAAATCTTTCAGGATCCTCACACTTGGACAAGGAATAGAAATAATAAACATTACCAGCAACCTAGGCCTCCTGCCTTTAAACCTGGGTCCTGCAAAACTACAGCGTACAGATCATACCTTTGTACATTACTTTAATCTAGAACGCCTTTACACCGAATTTAGTCACCTAAATGAACAGTTCGATAGACTAAAATTTTACTTAAATGATTTAACATACAATTTTGACGTAACAAATTATTATAAAATTGTGAATTTTACCCAACGCTGCATTTCTGAAAAAATTAAAAATATACAGTTTCACCAACACAATCGCACAAAGCGCGGTTTGATTAATAGTTTAGGCTATATTTTTAAAGGCATAACGGGAAATTTGGATGCTGAAGATGGTAACAAAATTTTTAAAATTCTAGATCATCTTCAGAAAAATGAGCAACATTTTGAAAATCAGATTAAAATGCAATACTCAATCAATAAGCATATAATAGAAACCTTTAATAATACAGTTTAAAGCATACTGCACAATGAAAATCTTTTAAAATCAAGAATATTGCTAACTTTAATCAAATAATTAAAGAAAATAGTTATTTTAGAGATATTTTATTTGCCAAAGATATATTCAATCAACTTATAATCTTATATAACTCCATATTAAATACCTTACAAGATATCGAAAACTCAGTAACCTTTTGCAAACTTGGCATAATGCATCCCAGCATAATTAAACCGAAAGAGCTATTTTTAGAATTACAAAAAATTGAGAAACATTATCAAAATCAACTCCTTTTCGACGTGAAACCCGAAAATATACTTTAAACTTTAAAAATACCATAAAAGTTTCTTGTCAAATTAATCTTAACAATACAATATATTTTTTATCACTTCCAATTAAACACACAAATGATTTTAAACTCTATTATTTACTTCCTATTCCAACTCAACATAATGCAGATTTTCTTATAATAAGTCCAAAAATTAAATATCTTCTAAAATCCGAAAATGATGAACAGATTAGACCTCTGAATGATAAATGCGTCGGAGGTAGACCGTACCACTGTCCAAAAACGTTGCAATCCATGTCTAATGTACCTTGCGAAATCAATATTTTAGTTAAACAAACAACACAATCATGTCGTTTTCATAAACTTCAGATCCCAGAGAATCATATAGAAATGATTCCAGAATTAAACCAATTTTTGGCAGTTTTCATCGAAACTGAAAACCTCGAAGTGCAATACAAGACTCAAACGACTGTGAATCTTAAAGAAGTCTTCCTAATCAAGGAGGGATTTTGCAAAATTTTCTACAGAAAATAAATGCTAATTTTTTAAGAAAAAAGCTACGGTAGGCCTCTAGTCCTCAACGGCCCAAACTTAGAGTTCAAACCAGAAAATCTCTCGAAGTTTCACATTCAACTAGAAAACTTGCATCTGGATACGCCAATGCTTAATCCAATAATCCCAGTGGAAGAAACCTCATATTCAAGCAAATATTACATCCCAAGCCTATGAAAAATCACCCTGTATATATGCCTACTAGTGGCAGTATTGCTTCTCCTCATAAAAAAGGTGTACAGAAACTAGTCCAAAACCAAGGACGAAGATCCCTCCTTTCAGGATGTTCCTGTCCAACCAAGATGTCCGAGAGTAAACCTTCCAGAGGATGCTTCATTCTAAGAGGGGAGGAGTTATATATCATATTCCTTATAAATCTAAATAGTAATCATATTATATTACCACATCATTATTTTATATTTAACGTTTCAGCATTTTACCCGATTTAACCTTTTTATATTAATTGTTTTAAAAAGTTAGTTCTGAATTAAACTAGATTAGTCGTTTTCTATTTGAATAAATTTAAAAAAAAAAACAAGTTTCGTGGCATCACTATATGAATAATTTGTATTTCATTCTTTTTAAGTTATACAGATTATTTAAATTACCTCTTCTAACTCAGCATTTAAGGAGGAATTTGAGGTAATTAAAGCTATTGCTATAAATAATAAATTCCCAGTTTCAAGCCTGAATAAAATGTATTTTAAGATTTATAATAAGTACAAACTTTCTTACTTATGGTTTTAAAGAAAAAAGGAACGTAACAAAAACTACTGAGAGCCAGATTCAGGTTATTCGTGATAGTATGGGTGGTAGCGGCGATAATGGTAATTTGTCACCGTTACATTTTCATGAAATTATTTCTGAGTTAAATGAACGTAGTATTCGTGAAATTAATTTCGTGAAGAAAACATTGTTCTGTTTAATATAAATAAACAATCCGCAGATTTTGGATAGGGATCAAAGAATTAGTAGAGAGTTAGGCTGCAGTTAGTAATATATTAAACTTTATTTCTAGTGATATATCTACAGATATTATTTTGTCCCATAGATTAGGTGTTTATTCCTCAAAAAGTGAACTCCCAGACCACTTGGGGTTACTTTTTGAAAAGAATTTGATGCTTATAACATAATTAGGAATACAAGAAACTTAAAAAGTAATAACGCTCTAAAGAACATATCCATTTCTTTTGATAAGATCCCTAAACAGATAAGTTTTTTTTATGAAATTTACTTGAATATTGATCCTTCGAACGTGCTCAAGGGCAAGGAAGACCAATTGCAAATGATGGTTAAGTACTGAATTAAATTGAAGAAAACCCTCAAATATCATTGAGAATCTTAGAAGAGATTACCAATATCCCAAAGTCAAATGTAAGTAAAATTAAATATGATAAATAAATAATTAGGTACCTAATTTGTTATTTAAAAAATTAAATTTAAAGTACTTATAACTGAAAATTGAGATTGGTATAAATAGTGTTGTTATTAATTATTATCGTCGGATCGCATTAAATTCATTTCAAAATACTCTAATTACTATTATTATTATTATTATTTACTTTATTTACTTGGATAAGTCTTACCACAAACATCAAACACCCCAAAACAAATCCTTTTGACGACTAACTGGAATGTTTAGTGGCTTACTAAGGTTTAGGCTTATTTCCTATGCAATTTAAAATATTTAAAAATAATTTCAGATTGGAAGAATGACTAAGATGTTAGGATACCATCCTTTCCATTATAAAAGGGTTCAGGAGTTAGAAGAAGAAGATTTTCCAGCTCGAGTAGACTTTTGTCATTGGATTTTAAATCACCCAAATCTTCGTCAAAAAATTTTGTGGTCAGATGAGGTAACTTTTTCTAGGAGTAACGGCTTTAACAGCCGTAATACTCATTTTTGGAGCATCGAGAATCAGAGAGTAATTCGACGAACTAACTTTCAGCATAGATTTTCCTTTAACGTATGGACGGGTTTGATAGGAGATAAATTGATAGGCCCAATTATTTTGCCACATAGGTTAACTGGTCGTCATTATTTAAATTTTCTTCAAAACAATCTCAGAGATTTACTGGATGATGTTCCCATAGAAACTGGCTGGAAATGATTTTTCAGCACGATGGGGCAACAGCTTACTACAGCCGACAGGTGAGAAACTGGCTGGACAATAATTTTACAGGCAGATGGATAGGCCGAGGTGGTCCAATAAACTGGCCTGCACGATCGCCCGACCTTAATCCTCTGGATTATTATCTTTGGGGTGATATGTGCAATATTATTTATGCCACCGAAATTGATACTCCAGAAGAGCTTCAGAGGCGAATTCTCGCAGCTGCAGGCCAAATAAGAGAAAACCGATTTGAAATTCTTAGATCGACCCAAAACATTCAAAAAAGATCCAGGTTATGCATTCAGGAAAACAGAAACTTGTTTGAACATTTGCCTCAAATAAATTAGTATTTTTATCTGTTTGCAATTTTATTTGTCAATTTATTTTTGAAGCGTGCTATTGAGTTTTAATAAAAATTGTTAATAATACTATGCAGCGTTATTTTTAAATGCGTTTTTCTCGAAAATGGTAATTCCTAGCGTTATTAGGGGCGCCTTTAGAGGGGGGCGAGGGGGGGCGGCGCCCCCCCCAATAATTGGCCGAGTTGGTTTACCTCTGGTAAAAAACGTATATTTTTTAAATAACATATTCGAATATTTTTTAATTTCCAACGGATTAAGTAAACACAACATAATGTATAATTGCATATATATATATATTATTATGAAAATGTAAATACGTTAATTATTCTGCTAGTTTTTGTACAATTTTATTAGTATTGTATAGTTAAAGTTGATTCGTAGGGTTTCTTTAGGGTTCTACTTACGTTTGGTTTATTATTTTCATCTATAGTGTTTAGTTTTTAGGTAGTTCATCTTGTTTGAGAGCCCCATTTTGGCCCCAATTTAGGTTATTTAGGTTATATTATTGTAAATCCCTGTAGTTCTAATTTTCTAGAATTTGTATACTTGCTTGCTTTGACTGTCAGTATTCTCCTAAAATTATTGGTCTCTTTGGGCAAAAACAATGAAGATAATTCTAAATATTTCGAAACTGTTCCATCGGGTTTTAAAAAGGACGCGCTTCGTGACAAATCATTCAGTTTTAATTGTTTAGTCAGTTTTTACCTTGGAAACAATTAAACGACAGTCAAAGCGAGTTAGGTTAGTGTTTTTGACGTTGACAATAAAAGTGTGTTCCCGAATTTCGTTACAATTGGTGTCAGAAGTAAAGGATATTTGGAAGCTCATTTTAGTGGATGCCTTTAACAAGAAGTCAGGCCAAGATGGAGACCGAGAAATTGATGGAACTGCTATTAAGGAAGTTTGACGAGCAAAAAGTAGAACAAGAAGAACGAGACCGTAAACAGAAGGAAGAACAAGAACAACGAGACCGTAAACAGAAAGAAGAACAAGAACAACGAGACCGTAAACAGAAGGAAGAACAAGAAGAACGAGACCGCAAACAAGAAGAACGAGACCGTAAACAGAAGGTAGAACAAGAAGAACGAGACCGTAAACTGAAGGAAGAACAAGAAGAACGAGACCGCAAACAAGAAGAGCGAGACAAGAAACAAGAAGATTTACTAAAGACAATTAAATCTGACCTGAAGAAGGAAAATGAAGACCTGATAAGGACCATGAAAGATGACCTAAAGAAAGAAAATGAAGACCTGATTCGAACCATGAAAGATGACTTACTTAATTTAAAAAATAATCTTAAAAAGGAGCAGGAGGAACGAGACAGAAAACAAGAGGAACGAGTTTTACAACTTAAAGAAGATCTGGAGAAGAATCAGAAACAATTAATGACTAACTTTGAAGCAACAGTAGAAGAAGAATTGGGGCAAGTACAAAAAAAGATCCAAGAACTAGAGATGAAAGTAAAACGGACTCCTCTTCATCCCGATCCTGGAATGCAAACAATGATGAAAGTAAAGCCACCAAAATTCGACGGCAAAGAAGCTTGGAGTACCTATTTGAATCAATTTGAGGCCGCTGCTAGGGGAAATCGCTGGGATAACGAAGAAAAGGCAATCAATCTTAAGCTAAGCCTTAGAGGAGAAGCTACAGAAATATTAAGAATGGTGCCATCTGAGGATCAGCTCAATTTCGACGTACTGGTGCGTACCTTAGAGATGAGATACGGTGAAGCCCATCTACAACAAGTGTACCAGGCTCAATTGAAATCTAGAAGACAACAACCCGAGGAAGGACTCCAACAGTTTGAGGCCGATGTTGCTCGATTAGTAAATCTGGCTTACCCTTCAGCCCCAACAGAGTTCCGAGAACAAATTTCTATAAATTGTTTTATTGACGGAGTTCGAGATCCAGATACTAACCACGCTCTAAGGATGGCTCATCATAAAAGTATATCAGAAGCTTTGGCCCATGGACTAGAGTATGAGGCAGCTTTTCAAGCAACTAGAAGGCAGACACGAATAAGACAAATCAGAACTTCGGAAAGTGATCTCGAAGACCGCCTAAAGAAGCTTGAATCATTATTAGCGAGGAAACCTAAAAGACCATTGCAATGCTGGAATTGCAATGAGGAGGGGCACCTTAAACGTCAATGCCCCAAGCCTTTAAGAGATCCAAGGAACCAGGAAAACTTCAACTAGTCAGCTTTATGGGGCGCAAGCTGGCTGGGTGCTACCAAGCCCCACGTATAAGACTAAACCGGCTGCCACATCCTGGAGAGAGCTTGGTAGTACCGGGAAAAATATGCGGCCGTGAATGTGAGATGGTAGTGGATACAGGATCAAGTCATACTATCGTGAAGCCGAACATCGTAGCACACTGTAGGCTCTCAGCACCACCCAATTTAATTCTGGAGTCTGCAAATGGAAAAAGGATCCCGATTCTTGGATTGCACGAAGCTACAGTCACCATTGGCTTAACAACATTCCAACAGCCAGTACTAGTGGCAGAAATCATGGATGATGTCATATTAGGATTAGATGTTATGAATGCTCAGCAGTTTAAAATGGATGTATATAACCGGATATTGACGACGAGAAATGAAGAGATTTTTATGCACCACCTATATGAAGATAAAGTAAATACCAGAGTCGTTAAGTTATTCAAGGATGTTACTATACCAGGAAATTCAGAGGTGGTGGTTTATGCTACAACTGGAGGAAAAGAGGGAGAAACTGTTTTGATTGAGCCCATGGAAAAATGCAAACTATATGGTCAAGGAATTTTTCCAGCCAAGACGTTAACTACGCAGAAGAAATCTACTATTTTGGTTCGAATGGTAAATTTAAAAGGATATGATCAACACCTGAAACAAGGAGAGAACATTGGCGTATGCTCTGAAGTAGTGGCAGTCATTAAAAATGCTGATAGAAGTCGTTATTTAAACAGACCTTTTCCTGTATGTTTACAAAACTTATTTGAAGAATCTTCTGCCAATTTAACCATGGACCAGTGTAGTAAATTGCGACGTCTTCTTGAAGAAAATCAAGATGTGTTTTCCTTGCACGATAAAGACCTGGGAAGAACTGATTTGGTGCAGCATCGAATTAACACTGGAGACAATACTCCGATTAAACAAGCACCTCGAAGAATTCCGATAGCTAAACAAGGAGAAGTTTCCTCAATGCTTCAAGAAATGAGGACACAAGGAGTGATAGAGCCTTCTCAGAGTCCTTGGACATCTCCAGTTG
Organism: Anthonomus grandis grandis; assembly: GCF_022605725.1. Taxonomy (NCBI): domain Eukaryota; kingdom Metazoa; phylum Arthropoda; class Insecta; order Coleoptera; family Curculionidae; genus Anthonomus; species Anthonomus grandis. Next base: position 26,129,048 of record NC_065558.1, read on the forward strand.
TGCTAGTGAAGAAAAAGGATGGATCCACTAGATTTTGTGTAGACTATCGGCGACTGAATGATATTACCAAGAAAGACAGTTATCCCCTACCAAGAATTGACGACACCCTGGACACGCTATCAGGTTCACAATGGTTCTCAACACTCGATCTAAAGAGTGGATACTGGCAGGTAAAGATGCACCCAGAAGATAAGGAAAAGACCGCATTCTCGACTGGAACAGGACTTTGGCAGTTTACAGTAATGCCCTTTGGACTCTGCAATGCTCCAGCTACCTTTGAGAGACTTATGGACACAGTTTTACGTGGAATGACTTGGGAATCATGTTTAGTTTATCTGGATGACGTTATCATACTGGGGAAAACATTTGAAGATCATTTGAAGAATATTCAAAAGGTATTTGTTAAACTGCGAGAGGCCAACCTGAAGCTAAGTCCTAAAAAATGTTGCTTATTTCAAAAAGAAGTTCGATACCTTGGCCATGTAATATCAGAAAAAGGTGTCAAGACTGATCCAGATAAAGTAGAGGCGATCGAAAAATGGCCACGACCCACTGACAAACACCAGTTAAGAAGCTTTCTGGGCCTTTGTACCTATTACAGAAGATTTGTAAGAAATTTCGCTAATCTTGCAAAGCCTCTACATAAGCTCACGGAGGACAAAGTGGTATTTAGTTGGTCAACAGACTGTGAAGAAGCATTTCAACAGTTAAAGAGAGCACTATGCACATCTCCAATTTTAACATATCCGATTCCTGGACAAACTTTTATTTTGGATACCGATGCGAGTAATGTTGGAATTGGGGCCGTTCTATCACAAAAATATGAAGATGGCGAGCAAGTAATAGCTTATTTCAGTAAAACATTATCAAAACCAGAAAGAAACTATTGTGTCACTAGACGAGAGCTATTGTCAGCAGTAAAAGCTATTGAACATTTCCATAAATATTTGTATGGTCAACGATTTATCCTTAGAACCGACCATGCTTCGTTGAAATGGCTGTTTCAGTTTAAAAACCCCGAAGGACAAATAGCAAGGTGGCTTCAACGATTACAAGAGTATGACTTTACAATAGAACATAGGAAAGGCGCATATCACCAAAATGCCGATGCTTTATCGAGAAGACCCTGTATTGAAACATGTCAACATTGTTTTAAAAAGGAATCAAAACAGCATCCAGAGATATTTACTTGTAATCGTATTGGCCTTCACAGTTCTAAAGAGTGGGATGTAGCTAGTTTAATCCAAGATCAGTGTGATGACCCAGTATTTGGTCTTATTTACGAACTGAAATCTCGAGAAATTTCAAAACCAGAATGGAAAGACATTTCTGACAAATCTCCAGAACTTAAAGCTTATTGGTCTCAATGGAATTCATTGGTTATAAAAGATGGATTATTAAAAAGAGTCTGGGAGAGCGTAGATGGAAAAGAAAAGACATATCTGACAGTCCTTCCTCGAAAACGTATTCCGGAAGTCCTTGAAGCTGTTCATGGCGGTGTCGGCGGAGGACATTTTGGAGTTAGTAAGACCTTGGCAAAAGTGAGAGAACGGTTTTACTGGCTGAACAGTCATCAAGATGTTGAACGCTGGTGCCGACAGTGTGAGCAGTGTTCGTCAAGCAAGGGCCCAAAAACCCGGACAAGAGGAAAGATGATGCAGTATCTTGTTGGTGCACCTTTTGAACGAATTGCCATAGACGTAGCAGGACCCTTTCCTACTAGTAGCTCCGGAAACCGATATGCTCTTGTTGCTATGGATTACTTTAGTAAGTGGCCCGAGGTTTATCCGATTCCAAACCAAGAAGCAACGACAGTAGCTGAAGTGCTGTTCCAGAACTGGATTTGTCGATTTGGTGTACCCAGAGAGATACATTCAGACCAAGGAAGGAACTTTGAGTCACAAATATTCCAACAAGTATGCCAGTTGCTGGGAATCAATAAGACCCGTACAACCCCACTACACCCTCAGTCTGATGGAATGGTTGAAAGATTTAACCGCACATTTGAAACCTATTTAAGGATGGTAGTAAACTCTAAGCAAACCGACTGGGATACCTGTATACAACCATTCCTATTGGCATATCGTTCTTCTATCCACAAGTCAACTGGAAAAAGCCCGGCAAAAGTTGTCTACGGTGATGAACTTCGTTTACCTTTGGACATTATTACTGGAAGACCCCATAAGTCTGAAACCCTGGAGGAGTACGTCGACCATTTACAAGAGCGTTTACAAATTGTTCACGAACAAGTACGGGATAAACTTCATCTAGAAAGTAACAGAATGAAATCACGTTATGACATAAAGGCAAATTCTACCGGTTTTAATCCTGGGGATAAAGTCTGGTTATACAATCCACGGAGGACGAAGGGCAAGTCACCAAAGCTCCAGAAGGATTGGGAAGGTCCATTCAATGTGGTCACCAGAATCAACGACGTGGTGTACCGTATCCAGCGACATCCGACAGCGAAGATGAAAATTGTAAACATCGTCCGGCTAGCGCCCTATCATGACTCAGGTGGTCCCATGTTTGATCGGGACGATCAAACTTGAGAGGGGAGCAGTATTATGAAAATGTAAATACGTTAATTATTCTGCTAGTTTTTGTACAATTTTATTAGTATTGTATAGTTAAAGTTGATTCGTAGGGTTTCTTTAGGGTTCTACTTACGTTTGGTTTATTATTTTCATCTATAGTGTTTAGTTTTTAGGTAGTTCATCTTGTTTGAGAGCCCCATTTTGGCCCCAATTTAGGTTATTTAGGTTATATTATTGTAAATCCCTGTAGTTCTAATTTTCTAGAATTTGTATACTTGCTTGCTTTGACTGTCAGTATTCTCCTAAAATTATTGGTCTCTTTGGGCAAAAACAATGAAGATAATTCTAAATATTTCGAAACTGTTCCATCGGGTTTTAAAAAGGACGCGCTTCGTGACAAATCATTCAGTTTTAATTGTTTAGTCAGTTTTTACCTTGGAAACAATTAAACGACAGTCAAAGCGAGTTAGGTTAGTGTTTTTGACGTTGACAATAAAAGTGTGTTCCCGAATTTCGTTACAATATATATATATATATATATATATATATATATATATATATTTTTGCTGCAATCAGAAAAGGATTGTTCAGCGCTCCGACATTTTTAATTTGCACTGTATCCCCATTATGAATTTTTTGTTCATGGGTCCTTTTATAGTCCCTGTTAAAAGTTGCTCCACATCTCAAACATTTCACCTGTACCCGACCGGGGCGTATTTTTTTGTCCATTGTTCAATTAATATTTAAAGCTAATTTCAATAAAAACCAACTATAGGTATAACAAAAAGGCGAAATACAAATACAGAAATTAAACAAATACAAATAGCCAAAAATTGTCTTTAAAACACTGTAAGAAAATAAGCTGTTTTCCTGCTTTGTTTCATTAATTTGTAATTCAAGGTTTGGAACGGGGGATTCCCCGAGTAATCATCATAACAATGTCAGTTGCTTTTACAGGTCGTTAATGAAACTGCTACCCTGTATTGCTGGTTGCCTAGCATATTTATTTAAATGTATCTAATGGTAAGGTAATATGAAAATTCGTAATAGTACCTACTATGAAATTAATCCTTAAATAAGTATCTATATATATATATATATATATATATATATATATATATATATATATATATATAAATAAGTATATAGTATAAGTAATAAGTATAAGTATAAGTATATATATATATATATATATAGATACTTATTTAAGGATTAATTTCATAGTAGGTACTATTACGAATTTTCATATTACCTTACCATTAGATACATTTAAATAAATATGCTAGGCAACCAGCAATACAGGGTAGCAGTTTCATTAACGACCTGTAAAAGCAACTGACATTGTTATGATGATTACTCGGGGAATCCCCCGTTCCAAACCTTGAATTACAAATTAATGAAACAAAGCAGGAAAACAGCTTATTTTCTTACAGTGTTTTAAAGACAATTTTTGGCTATTTGTATTTGTTTAATTTCTGTATTTGTATTTCGCCTTTTTGTTATACCTATAGTTGGTTTTTATTGAAATTAGCTTTAAATATTAATTGAACAATGGACAAAAAAATACGCCCCGGTCGGGTACAGGTGAAATGTTTGAGATGTGGAGCAACTTTTAACAGGGACTATAAAAGGACCCATGAACAAAAAATTCATAATGGGGATACAGTGCAAATTAAAAATGTCGGAGCGCTGAACAATCCTTTTCTGATTGCAGCAAAAAAAACAAAAACTTGCTTAAGAGAGAAAGACTCGGAGAAAGATGTTGGTTTGGAATCGCTCAAAGAAGGTAAAAAAGTATTGTATTGATGTATTGTTTTTATATTTAATTATCTTCTTGACTAAAGGAATTTTAAAATTAAAAATGTTGGCTTATTTAATAATTTTTAGGTTGTTCAGTTAAAGATCCTAATTCGACAACTATTGACGAATGCAGCAAATCAAATGCCAAGTTCATAGAGAACTTTAACTCCAATTTAGGAAAATTTATTTATGTTTCGCCCTTACCTACAGTGTGATCCGTTTGTTTACGAAACGCGAACCACCCTTATAAAAAGTTATTTTTTATCTGATTTGGATGGATATTACAAACGTCAGCGTCTTCATCAATAACCATATTTTCTAAAAAAACTCTAATTAATATACAGTCGTGTGACCCATTTGTTTACGAAATACCCTTATAAAAAGTTATTTTTTGTCCAATTTGGATCCGATTTTTTTTTTAATTTTAAAGCTAGAAAAAATGCACCTTCTCACTGAAATTGACTTGTCTTTTAAAAGCCAATGTACAAATTCTTTTTAGGAAAATCCCTAAGTATTATGATTTCATCAAAATATTGTTCATAAAAGACTATCATGGCATCCTTGGCATTTAATGAACTAAATTTAATTTTAGTGAGAAGGTGCATTTTTTCTACCTTTAAAATTAAAAAAAAATCCGATCCAAATTGGACAAAAAATAACTTTTTATAAGGGTATTTCGTAAACAAATGGGTCACACGACTGTATATTAATTAGAGTTTTTTAAGAAAATATGGTTATTGATGAAGACGCTGACGTTTGTAATATTGATCTACAAGAGGCAAGTACTTCTTATGAAATGCAACACGCAGGTAAATATTTTTCTTACACAAAATTTATTTCCTAAGAAATAAACATTAGCATCTTAATACAACGATACGGTATGTCAATTTTTTACGTGTTTACCAAAAAAAAAAATTTCGATCTAGAACGACATCTTAAAACCACTGATTTTTAATCAAAAAACCCTAGATAAATAGTATTGATTTTCTAATTTAAAAAAAAGTTAATTTTTTTAAAAGATTATTGGCAATAATTCTTAAACGGGTTAATTAAAACTATATAGTAATAGGTATTTGATTAGTTGCAGATTTTAGTGTTCTTTAATAAACCTTAATACATTTTTTACCTAAAATAATTAGGGGAGCCAATATTTGACCCCCTTAAATATTAGTAATATTACATGGGTTTTCCTATGTCCCGCATGGCGATAGAACATCCTATAAATTTACATATATAATTTTTTGTAGAGGTTCAAGCCGATATGCCAGAAACCAAAGTCACACTTGAAGAAGATGATATTTCAACTGTCAAACTTTCATCATTGTGGCTAGAATGCGTGGGGAAGCTAGCCTTCTTGGTAGAAAATCTTAACGAAGCAGCAAAAATTTTAGATAAAACCAAAAATAAGGAAATTGTTGAAGAATACTTTTCCGTCATAGAAATGAGTGAAGCGGCTGATCAAATACTGGAGGGCACCAAAAACTTAAGAAATCACTGCCAAACATATTTCCAAAATTTTAAAGAATCCAATTCTAGCCTAAAAATTGACGATAAAATAAAAGAAAATGTATGTTTAGAGCATGATCCTGGACTACGGCAATCAGTAAAATCTGCGGTGATGGCCACAACAGATTTAATCCACATTGGTATAGTGATTTTGAATATCTTGAGTATAGTATTGCAAACGATTCGGCTTATTGCTTTATTTGTTCCCTTTTCCCCAATGGTCCTGGACGGGATAAGTCAGAATCTTCATGGGTAAAAGGTGGCGTTCGAAACTGGAGAAAAATGAAAAGCGCTGGAGCAAATAAAGCCGGCAAACTTCAGCAGCACTTTAATTCGATAGCTCACAAGTCGGCTTTATTGAATTATTGTACTTTTTTAAAAACATATCAGCATGTTAATATTTTGCTTGATCGTAAAAAAAGGAATCTCATTATCGAGGAACAACGCATACTCAACCAGAATTCAAATGTCATCGAAATTATGCTGGATACTTGCAGGACTATGGCAAAGCAAGGGATAGCTTTCCGCGGACATGATAATGAAAGTGGAAACTTTGTACAAATCATTAAATTTATATCTCGCCATAATCCAGTACTTAAAAAGTGGTTAGATGAGTCAAAATTGCGGCCATATCATACAAGCTACTTAAGTGCAACATCGCAAAATGAATTTATAGGGCTGTTAGGAAAGCAAATTCAAAAACAAATTGTACAGGAAGTTAATAATGCCCCATTTTTTTACTGTTATGGCAGATCACACTCCAGACTCATCTAATAAAGATATATTATCAGTAGTCATAAGGTACGTTGATAATAATGGTAGCCCTCAAGAGCGTTTGCTGTCGATTCTAGAAGCAAAAGATAAAAGTGGTGAAGGTACGGCAAACGATATTTTCAAGTGCTTGACAAATTGTAGTATAGATGTATCAAAATAATCTTTTCAATCCTATGATTTTGCGTCTTCGATGTCAGGTAAATTTAAAGGCACTCAGCAGAAACTATCTGATTTAATTGGCTACAATATACCGTATATTCCTTGTCAATTCATTTCCCATCGTACCAATACCGCCCTTGAACACTGTGTTGAAGCTAGTTCCATTATCGCTGAAACTTTTAACGTTTTACAAGAATTGTATGTTTTTTTCTCTTCTAGTACCAAGCGATTCCAGCGTCTTAAAGAAGGGCTAGATCAAATTGAAAACTCACTTCTACTAAAAAATTTGTCAAAAACCCGTTGGACAGCTAGAGCGGAAAGCATCAAAGCTGTAATTATCTCATTTGAATCGATTATTAACGTGCTGCAAATTATTAGTATTGATATAACTTTGAATGCTAAAAGTAGGGCAACTGCAATAGGCTTATATAAGCGATTACTCTCTTTTGATTTTATTCTCATTTTACATTTCTTAAAAATAATATTTTACAAAATGAAAATTGTAACGGTAACTTTAGAAAAAGATGACTTAAATATTTTGGATGTAGTGGAAACAGTTTCCTCAATTACAGCTGTGCTTAGAAAAATGCGAAATGATGATATGGAAATCGACAACCTTATTGAAAGTTCAAAAGTGTTTTCTGAAAAATTAGGTGTATCGCCGTTAGAAGATTTCAATCGTCACCATCGACGACGATTGAAACCAAAAAAAATTGATGATAATAGGGACACCGAATGTGTTTTCACTTTAAACAGTTTTTTTAGAAAAGAATTTAATTTAGTCTTGGATACCTTAATCAACTTCCTTCAAAATAATTTGGCAACCGTTCTGAAAAATATTGAAGGGTTTTCTAAATTGTTTTCTTTTCCACTTTCAACAAAAAATATTAAAATGTGTAATGTATTGCTAGTTCTTAATCTATTTCCTCCACAACACAGGCCCGATGAATTTGCCTTGTTATCCGAGTTGGAAGTGTTGTTTGACCTATGCATTAAAAACGAGGTAGATACTATGCAAAAAGTAATGGAAATAGCTGAAAAATATAAACCTGCTTTGAAAGTTGCATACCGTTTATGTCAACTAATTTTAACAGCTGGATATTCAGTGGCTACTAATGAACGAAAATTTAGTCTCTTAAAACACATTAAAAGTGTTGGTCGTTCAACTATGGGTAACGAGCGTCTTGACTACTTAATGAGTTTGTCTAGTGAGAAAGACATTTGTGACCTAATTAATATTAAAGATCTTGCTGTGCAATGGAGCAAATTAAAAAACAGAAAAATTAAAATAAATTAAATCAGAAATAGATAATTTTAGTTTTATTTACATGTAGGGTACCTACTTTTTAATTAACTTTTAGTTATAATACCTCGATTATCATTAAATAATTATTTATTATACATCACATATGTATACTTTTTATTTGAGTATTAAAAATTTCCCAATAGAAATAAAGTATCCGCATTAAAAAAAATGTTTTTTTAATTTAGTTGGGTTTTTTAACTTAACTGCCCCCCCCCAATCACAAGTGCTTAGAAACGCCCCTGAGCGTTATTGACCAAGAGGTACTTTTTTACGTAAAAAGCTTTACATTTTTAAAATTTAAAGAAAAAAAAAACTTTGCAAACAAGTTTTTTTTAAGTATTTTTTTAGGCTCACCCCCTAAATGATACGCACCTGACTAAATAATAAAAATTATGAAATGACAACTAAATTCAGCATATCAAAATTGGGAGAATACCAAAATTTAAAATTTTTATATTTACCCGTTTCGAAAATAAGTAGAAAAAACCATCTTCAGGTGCCCCCTTTAAAAGGGGCGTAGCTCCCTTGGGCGGCGTTTGCCGATATATGTTTATAGGAAAAAGTGAGGTTATTTTTGACCAAAGAATACAGGGTTCGCGTTTCGTCCACTAATTTTGGGACACCCTGTATATATATATATATATATATATATATATATATATATATATATATATATATATATATATACCGTATATATATATATATACGGTGTCTCACGACGAATAGACGCGATCGATATCTCGGAAACTAATTTTTCAAAAATTTTGAAAACTTGGCAACATGGCACAGTCGATGGGGCTACACAACTAAAATATTTTGACAGTTGTGACGTTTCCGGTTATACCGGAAGTAGGTGTCAACTTCGTTATTTTAAATGGAAACCAATATTTTTACATTTTTGGTTTTTACGTGAAATTCTAAGTATATTTTGTGTATAATGTCCTATACCTAAGTGTAACCGTTTTTGACATATTTTAAATTTCATGTGAAAAACTATGTTTATAAGCCCTATTATAATTACCGATTACTCCCTTTTAGTAGCCTTTATTTATTGGTTAGTTTTGGTTTTATTTTAGAGGAAGGACCACTTTAAAAGACTATTTTAATATTTGGCTAAAAAAAAGATACAGGGGGGTCAAAAACTAGCATTAAAAATTAAAATGAAAAAATCATTAAGTCAATTTTTTTAAATGGAAACCCCCTATTTTTATAATTTTTTCATAAAGATAATTAAAAATAAGGTTAACTTTGTAAAAGGTTATCTAGTCCAAAAATTGATAGTTTCCGAAATATTGGCAGTTTAAATTTTGCCTAATATTAAAAGCCGTATAGTAACACGGCTCAAGGATTGTTGATTAGTTGGGCATGACGGTTGTCATAGTAACCGCTAGAAGCGGCAGTAAGATAATGGATTATAACAGAAATGTACACTTTTTAATTAAATTACACTTTTACGAAGAAAACTTAAATAGCAAGTAACTTATAAATTTAATGCATATAATCCATTGTCTTACTGCCGCTTCTAGCGGTTACTATGACAACCGTCATGCCCAACTAATCAACAATCCTTGAGCCGTGTTACTATTATACGGCTTTTAATATTAGGCCAAATTTAAACTGCCAATATTTCGGAAACTATAAATTTTTGGACTAGATAACCTTTTACAAAGTTAACCTTATTTTTAATTATCTTTATGAAAAAATTATAAAAATAGGAGGTTTCCATTTAAAAAGATTGACTTTTAATGATTTTTTCATTTTAATTTTTAATGCTAGTTTTTGACCAGCCTGTATCTTTTTTTTAGCCAAATATTAAAATAGTCTTTTAAAGTGGTCCTTCCTCTAAAATAAAACCAATAAATAAAGGCTACTAAAAGGGTGTAATCGGTAATTATGTTAGGGCTTATAAACATAGTTTTTCACATGAAATTTAAAATATGTCAAAAACGGTTACACTTAGGTATAGGACATTATACACAAAATATACTTAGAATTTCACGTAAAAACCAAAAATATAAAAATATACAGGGTGTTCCATTTAAAATAACGAAGTTGACACCTACTTCCGGTATAACCGGAAACCTCACAACTGTCAAAATATTTTAGTTGTGTAGCCCCCATCGGCTGTGCCATGTTGCCAAGTTTTCAAAATTTTTGAAAAATTAGTTTCCGCGATATCGATCGCGTCTATTCGTCGTGAGACACCCTGTATATAACTTGTATGCAGTACTGTCCTCAAAAAAGTTGGGAAAAAAAACTAGTTTGTTATACAACTATTCTTAAAAGTCTACAATATATACAGATATACAAGGTGTCCCGCACCACCGCACCCAAACTCCGCCAGAGCACACCAGACCCAACCCCAAGCCAAATGATCCTTTACGATATTTTAAATAGTATTTTTCTGAGCACAGTTCTATTTATCATTGACAGCTTTTTAAAGATATAAAAAGTATGGTGCAAATTTTAATTATAATAATTTTAAAGTCTATAGAATAATACTTAAGAATAAAATAAACTCTGCGTATCAAGGATTTATCAAAAAAAATAGAAATGACAGCTCACCGTTTTGGTCATTTATACAGATGAAAAAGGAAAAATCCCGAATATCTGGTACTTTAAAAGATGAGATAGAGAGTTTTCATCGTCTAAAGCTATTGTTGAGGCATTAATTATGCAGAACCTAGTAACTCCGTCGATATTGATCCTGTTTCTCTTGAAAAATGCTTTACTAAATTGAATGTGTTAGTGGAGTGATATTTTTTTAGCTGCAAAAAAATTGAAAAACGAATTAACTGCAGGTATTGACTCCATTCCAAGCTTTGTTGTAAAGGATTGCATACATGTTTTTTCTAAGCCACTTCTTTTTATATTGAACAAATCTATTGAAACTGGTATTTTTCCAAGTTGTTGGAAAACCGCCAGAGTCATACCTGTTTTTAAAAAAGGCGATCCAATGGAGCTGTGTAATTACAGGCCTATTTCGATTTTGTGCAACTTTTCTAAGCTTTTTGAATCATGCATTTTCCATCAAATCTACTCACAAACTAAACGCTTTATATTCTCAGATCAGCATGGATATATGCAAAGAAAGTCTTGTGATACAAACTTGACTTGTTTTTCGCAAAGTATCTCTACTACGCCGGATCAGTTTGACCAGGACTTTCAAAGGGCATTTCATCAATTAGGCCACAAAACTTTTCTTTATAAGATTAATACCTTGAGATTTTTGGATAAGTTTGTGATTTTTTTGATACAACTATATTTAACTAGCCGTCATCAATTCCTCAAAATTGAGGATTTTCGTTCCCATAGTTACGAGGTTTCCTCAGGTGTCCCACAGGGATCTAATTTAGGTCCCCTGTTTTCTGGTATTTATTGATGCCCTTGCTAAACTTATTAAATGCCCGAGATTTAAATTTGCGGACAACCTTAAACTCTTTCTAAATATTATTACTATCTACCATTATATTGATTTGCAAGATCAAATAAATCAAACTAATATATGATGTAAAACAAACAACTTGTACTTAAATAAATATAAATGCAGCATTTTAAGCTATTTTTAAAAACAGAATCCGATGATATTTGGTTACGCAATTGATAATAATATTTTATCAAGATATAGTAAGGGACTGATTACTTTTGATTGTACCTTTGACTTCAAGACGCATCTAATTAATGTTTTTCAGGTGCCTCTAAATCTTTGGGATTTATTATTCGCAATAGCAAAAATTTTCCTAACAAAGAAAGTCCTAACACATTAAAATTTCTGTACTTTAGTTTTATTAAATCCAAATAGGAGTATGGTTGTCTCATTTGGCATCCAATTTACCGGGTCGATATTATAAAGCTTGAATCTATGCAATGCAAATTTTTGAAATATTTAGCTTCCAAAGAAGATGGTGTTCATCCTGCTAGAGGACAAAACAATGATTTTTTATTAGATAGGTTTGGAATGGTATCCTTGCAAACCAGAAGGCATAGATTAGGAATTACCTTTTTATACAAACTCTTAAATAACAAAATTGATTATACCGAGTTACTAAATCAAATTAGGTACATAATTCAACGGACAAACACAAGATGTTCTTCGCGCCAATAAATTATATCTGTTATTTATTTAATACTAATTGTACCCATTGTTATTTGTTAATGAACTTTATTAAGATTTTTTGTATTGCCTGTAATTAGGTGACTTAGCTATTGAAAATATATAACTATTTATTTATTTATTTATAAAACTACGGATATTCAACGTACTTTGGGGGTATTTTGCATCAACTGGCTTTTTAGGCCCTTTTACATATCTGTTGGCTTTAAAAATTTTAAATTCATTTAAAAGAAATTTGTTAAGACCGATAGATAAACAAGACCCTCCTTCTAAATCTAGGGTGTATAGCTTGCATTGTGCCGACTGTCCCGCTATTTATGTAGGTCAGGCAGGCAGGAACATTTCTAGTAGAATACAAGAATATCTAAGATTAGTAAATAAAATTTTAGGAACACAGATATCCAAGTCGACCTTAAGCTACAAATTTGCTGAGCTCGGGCTTTGCTCGGATTTTGAATCCGGGTTGATTTTTAACATTTTCTAACCCTACTAATAAGTTCTCAGTGACCGGATAGCACAGCAGTCTACACCGCTGATCTGAAGTATGTTTCGGGATTAGCAGCGAACTCTGCTTATATTTTTTACATATTGACAATATTTAAAAAAAAAAATATTCTATTAATTTTAGTTTGTTTGTTATGGTTTTCTACAAATTTAGGATGCACCACATTTCTAAGAATTTATTTTATTCAGTGTTTGTGTTTAATGAAACCATGTTGTATCGTTTAGGATTTTTAAAGTGCCATCTTTTAATAACATGAAGGTTTATGATTGTAATACATTTTTTTGTTTTTAATTCTTAGGTCTGATTGATGCTCTTAGGAGCGAAACTCGTGTAACTAACTTTTTAAATAATTCTTTTTTCAGACCGAGACTTTGTGTAGTCCTCCTTTAGATACTTATTATTATTCTATACCTATTATTATATTAAAATTAAATAATTGCAAATACATGTAAGCAAACTTTTTAGAAAATACGAGCACTTTTTATCATTTCGGAAATCGGCTGTCACTTGATTCGCAACTTGCACATAATTCAGTTTGACATTTGTATACATTTTGAACTATTTACTGTATAGCATATCGCCTTTAAATCTATAATATAAGAAAATGTTAAATGTGTGTATATTTTGTATTTATTTTTGTAGAATGTACAACCGACATTTTTATATCAAACTAAGCCGTATATGACCTGATTCAAAATTTTGCCATGGGCTATCGGACCGCTAGATATTATCTGGTTAGCAGTGGAGGCATGCTCAATTCGTATTTTATAAATAATAATATTAATTAATTTTTGTATCGAGAGTTGCATAGTTACAGCAAAGTAAAGTTTAAAAAAGATATATACATTAATGCAATATGTGTTAATTAATGCGTTTATGATCAGTATATCTATTTAATTAAGGGATATCCTGTTCTTCTAATGTAAGATTTACGTATTGTGCTTTTTAAAAATACAGCGAATCGATGAAAAAAAGCATACAGCGTATTTTACAAATTACATTTTGATACAATACATTGGATTATTGCATTCGTCAGCTAATATTGTTTTTATCTTTTGTATTTTAATATTCTTATTTTCTTCCTGTGTTTTCCGTATTCTATTTTAATTTAATGTAGAAAGGTCTGAAATGATTGAGTGTAGTAAAATAGTAGGATATTTATTTTATTTTTGTTTATTATTCACAGTTTATGATGTTATATGTGTGTTTTTCCAAAAATAATAAAAATGCGAATATTATCTTATTTTATTATCATACACTTGGTTGTAGTATGTAAGTTTGCTGTAGTTTTTTGTTTAACGTATTTTTTATGTGGTTTATCTCTTAGTTTCAGAAAAAAAATGATATCGTTTATCATCTAAGGAGTAAAAGACTTTTAGATCTTTGTAGACGTTAGATTTAAAAGGAGCATATTTATTTATTAGATAACAAACATTTTTATTAAGCAGTAAAACTTTTCGATTAATGTCTGAAGTCTAATAAATAATATGACATGGTAACTGATTAGCATTTTCTTAAAATAAAGTCATGTAAATACTGTTTGTCCTTATACGAAACAACTTTATTGACTAACTTGAAGTTTGGCAGGTTAAAGGTATCATGCAAATTGTGATGGTCTCAGATATGCATGTTGATTCAAAGCTTTCACGTAGCAAACTACTACTAATTATAATAACATCTATAAGAGATTAACTGTTTGACTTTGAATCAACATTAGTTGATTCTAGTTGAATCATTTATTAATTCACGAGATCAAAAATGTTTAAAATATTCTTAAAAGCCTGTGTAGGTACTGTCTTTCTTAGTAAATCTATATTAAAATCACTCATAAAAATAATAATGCCAAAGGGGACAACTCGCAACTTTATCGTATGCAATTTAAACAATATTTTTGATATACTTTACCATACATACGACAACTTGCGCTCTTAAGGTTTTATAGAATATGGTCGCAAATAAGAAAGAGTATTGTTATTAAATTTTGGCCTCTAACTTTAATGTTACTCTTTTAAGTAAGCAAAATATTAAAAAAAGATAACTTAAGCGTGAAAAAAATTAATCAAAACAGTACCCAAGCACACTAATCACACCCAATGCCAACTCGACAATGAAAATCATAAACCAAGCCTGCTGATAACATGGCGTAACTAGGTATAGAAATTTATTATACAATAAATGTACTTTTATTAACTAATTATTTAAATCATGTTTACAATAAATATATTATTTAGGCAATTAATTAGCTACATACATACTTAAATACAAACATAGTTTGCACAATTACCCCTATCGCTTTTGGAAAAGCTTTGTACAAAATAAATAGTAATATTATCTGAATTAGAATCTATCTGAAACCCCAATTACCTATAATCCAATATATAATTCAATCACGATAAAAGAGGGTTACAGTTATATTCATATTGTTTCATCACATAAAGTTTATCCATTGAAGTCCAACATGCATTTCTATGCCTGCCTAGAAATTATGCCCTTTTAGACATTTTTTTATTCTAGAACTTATCCTCGCAGAGCTACCGTTGGCAACACGAGCCTAGAACTGGTCTAGATTTTGCGGTAATTGGGCTTTTTTTCTCAAAGCCGATTTGAATACTGTATATCTTTCTTTGTCATGAGGTCTTTGTTACATTGATATAATTATATCATTATTATAAGCATTCCCCAGCTGTATACCCTTAGAACATTGAAAGGCTAGAAGTAGCATGTCGTGGAACTATGGGCAGGTTTGTTTGCTTGCAACATCTCTGATGCAATGATGCCAAGTGCTTATAGAAAAATGGCAAAAATCACTTTATAATATCATAAAAATTTTCAGTTGTTTCCGAAGGCACAAAACAATACTACTGCTCCCCTTTAATAAAATATCAAGCATTTTTTAAAAATAAATTTGATAAGATACTCTATATCGAAGTCAATATAAGTTAAGTAAATGAAAATAAAGTACGAAGAAACGAGAAAACGGTAATGGCATCGCAACGCCGCTCGATCGCATTGTTTATGTCACAGATACAAGCACTCTTTACCAGTGACGTCGTCAACAAATATTTACCTGATAAATTTTTATTAATTAATAATTAAAGAGTTTGAGTATAAGTAATATTACCATTTATGAGCTATTTATGTGTTTTTTTTAATGGACTTCATTAGAGGAAGGTCCTAATGAAAGGCAGCATTTTTGTCAAAGCATTTTTATGGAAATTAAATATTTTATTAATATAATATTATAGATTTCTTAATAAATCATGTTTTAAGACACAAATTTTTAACATTTTGCAAAATTTTATTGTTATTGTTATATTGGACAAAACTCAGTTTTACATCACTTACTTACATCACATAATATATACTTCTATGCTGCTGACTTTTTCAAAGGGACAGTATTGCTTCAGCGGAAAAAGTTTAAACTACAAGGATGTTCAAATTGTGAAGGAGTTGCAGGTTTTTTGTAGGTTATAAGATTTTTATTATGAGTATTTAGCCTGTATAATGGTTTTGAGACATTTAATAGTGACCTATATAATACCTAATACCAAATATTATATCATATTAATTTATACTAAAAAACAAAGCTAAGAATAAAGACTATGTACAATAGATTAGATTAGAGAGTTTATTAGTAGTAATATACAAACAAGTGCTTTTACAAGTCAAATAAAATATGTAGTATGTTGGGCTTTTCCATAAAATCATGTTATTATTTCATGTAAGTATTTTAATAATGACTTGAGACATCTAATTCAATTTCTTTGGCGCAAATTTGCTTGATGCAATCTTCGAATTTTAATTTTTTGTTCTTTATTTTTTTTCCATAATCTGGTGACAAGTGATTAAGCTCTTGAAACGGTGGAATCATCAGTGCTTAGGTCCTCAGGATATCATTTTGATTTTACCCTAGAATAATATACATAAAAATATAGTATTACCAAAATTAAAAAGAAAAAATTAAAAAAATGTATTATGATAATCCAATTGATCAATAAAATGTATGTTATTATAGAGAATCTTTGTAATGTCATACATTTGATTAATTGCATTTAATTAAACAAATATAATACAATAAAATACCATATCACTTTTAAATAAGATATATAGAATAGGATGATACATGGCATAAAACTAGTAGTCTATTTTGAGTGTATTTAAACCTTTACCTTGGCAGAGTCAGGGAATGTGTAGCAGTTAAACAAAAACGGCTTGGATGAGAAATAGTAATTGTTGACCTAGACTCCACGGTTACTGTAGAACTATAATTCTCAGAAGCAGGTATTGTTGATGATGAATGATCAGATCTGTAATTATACAAAATTTGGTGTATCAAGAATATTAATCTATTTTAATTATCCATATGTGTCTAAGTAAGTATATTAGCTTCACTGTTTGTACTATATACCATTTTGAAAGCTAAAGAAGTTTTTGCACTCTTCAGGAAAGCTACCCCTGTAGCTTTGAAGGGTAAATCACTTGGTAAATTAACTGAATTATTGGCTGCTGTGTTTTTAACCAGTGCATCAGAAATCCCAGTAAAAAAATAGTTTTACACACATACCTAATTTAATAAGTATTAGGTATAAATAAATCTTATATGAGTAACACTAATACTTTTTGTGAAGAAGCTGTATGTTTTACAACATAGCCCAAGCACAAGTTTTAAAAGGTTGTTTTTTTAGCTTACATAATGTAGTAAATAAAAGCATGCAAACCTTTATCAATAATTCTAAGGTAAAATATACTCATACCTATAAATATACTAGAAAAATATATTTAAAAAAATTACCTTTGAGGTAGAGCTGATTTTTTTAATAAAGTCTGGCTACTGATAATATTATCTCCCTTATATCACTTCTAAGGATGTGATCTGAACAAACAAATATGTTCTTTTTAAATGTGTTGATTTCCATTAATGAAACCCATTGTTCCCTTTGGGCATAATCATTCGGCAATCTATAATAAGTATTTGATATTTAATCAAGAAGCAGAAAAAAATTACAGTAATAAATTAATATGTGGTGCCAATTACTATATATATTATTGTAAGTTGCAATAAGGTAAAAAAAAAAAAATTATGGAACAAATTTTAAAGAAAGACAAAATTAACTTTATACATAGATATCAAACTATATATAGATAAATACATAGGTATTATGCATTTTTTCTGCCAAAACAACAAAAAAAAACATAAAATCCTGTAATAAAACCAGGGACAAAATTCTAGTTTTATATCTTTTATAGCCTATTAATAGATGAATATGTTTAAAAAAATATTTGTTGAAAAAAATAAAGTTGGTATTTTACGCACACTTTCACATATATTAGGTTTATATCTATAAGATCCCCTATTCTACGTTTATGATGATGGTTACCCCATGATGTGATGTTATGAAAGTATCGGTACTTACTTGTGAAAAGATCGGCTTGAATCACGTTTTTATCATGATGCGGCACAAACGACACAAGTTTTTGCCATCCTAGCAATTTAAAAAAACACTAAAACGTGGCCTTTTTCCTTTTTAAACCAAAAATTAAAGAAAATACACGAATCCCGAATATAAACAAAAAGCCGTTTGACAGATGACACAACGCGTATGGTTTAGGCGCTTAAGCTCCGGTGTTGTCGCTTCAAATTTTTTAGAAGCAGTTTTAGGGATAAGAATGTTAATAATTTTGTTTTTTTTTTGCTTAAGGATATTATATTTATTCTTAAAATAGGTTAATTGTAGTATTTATACTTTTTATTTTAAATTTTCCTATAAAATATAACAGAAATAAGTTAAATTAACGTTATAATGTTTGTTAAAATATAGCTAAAAATTTCCTCCGTTGGAAATTTGTGTCGACTTGACAACAGAGAATCGGCTCATATGTTTGTAAATAAAACACCCCTCTTGCCCCTGTGCACATGTTGGACTCAAACAAAGTTGTTGTTTACTAATTCTAGCCTTTCAATGTTCTAAGTGTATACCAGAAGACGCAGAACATCTAAGGGTAAAGGGTAATAGACTTTTCGACTAGGAAAAAATAATTGATGCATAGTCACGTTTTATAACTATGAAGAAGGGTATGGTCTCGTATTGAAAAGGGAACCAGGGAGTCGAATTCCGACAATGTTATCGGTTATTAGTGGTCGGTTTATCATTTTTTGCTATACTTTGGTATTCCTGCGCTAAATAAATATACTCTATATTCCAGAACGATTATTTTCTATATTTAGTGATACAACACGGTATAAGGCTACATGCACAATTTTGCAAAATGTAGTTTTGTTAGGAAATGCCCAGTTACTAGGTCTTGATCCAGAAGAACTGAAGAAAAAGTGCTTATGCGAAAAACATTTTACAAATGACGACGATAAGACGATAAAAAAATTTTATTTAAATACTTTAAATGAGGTTTCAGAAAAATATTTTGAAATTGATGAAACTGACAATTGACTTAAATTGGGAGCTCCTACCAAAACCGTCTTTCTTTGCATAGCACACTTTACTGACACACTAAATGATGTTGTTAGTAAAAAGTTGTGGTTTGAAGAACTGGAAAACAATCACAATTTATTAACGACAATATTGAACTTCCTCCGAGCCTATGACGCCAAGAAAAAGTAAAATGAAGGTGCATATATAAACTGAAATGTTTAAAATAAACAAGAAAATAATCTTTGTTTATTTTTGTATTACAAATCAGAAGCAGCATATTTATTTTTACGAAAAAAAGGCTTTATATTGCCTTAAGTATATTCTATACAACATATATATCATCTTTTATATAAAACTAGTTTTAATTACAAAATAAAAAAAAATTAACTCAAATGTTCAGCAATGAAAGAAAATGATAGGAAATACTTCTTATAGTCATTTTATTCTCACTTGAATGTTTGGTTATTATTAAAAATAGTTAAGAGTTATAAAATAAAAAATGAATATGTTATTGACAATATTGCCAAAATTAATGGACATACTGTTTTAAGATTGCCTCGATATTATTGTGTCTTTAATCCGATTGAATTAGTAAAAAAAAAACAGCTTCTAAAGTGAAACACTTTAGCAACATTGAGTGCTGTAGCTATTGACAATATACGCCAAGCTATTGCATAGTTCGAAAGTGATGTATGGAAAAATTGGGTAGAATACGTAATTAAAACAGAAATAGACATACGGTTTTATCACGCACAACTTAAAATAATAATTCAATGACCATTCTAATTTTGAAGAGATTCTTTTAGAATATTAAGTATTAGTAAGTAAATATATATGTAAGTCTTTTATAATAATATAATATGTAAATTTTTAAACCACGTTGTATTTTGAATTAAACTTCATATCTGGAAAATGATCTTTATCTTAAAAATATTTGGATTCCTAAGCTAAAATATTGTATAGCGGTAAAACCATAACCCGTGTAAGCTTTAAACGAACACATTTTAATAGTATCAATTCTAAATCTGTTAAACCAAAAACAAATCTAGACTGATAAAAATTTTATCAGATCAAAGCATTTAAAGTTAATTTTGTTTAATAATAAAGTTAAATGTAAAACTATTATAAAAAAAACTAAATTGAAAATATCAATTTTTTTTATTATAGTATCTAACCGCTTTATAAAAATGGCACGGCTCGCCTCTCACGGCGGCAGAGTTCAATATATTTTTTTTGGTCGCTTTATATTTGGCTCCTTCAAGAATAAAGGAACTTACCTAAGAATAAAAGGACTATACCTTTTGACGAAATTAGCATCAAAGAACTAGTGGAATATAACAAAAAAACTGGATCTCATTGAAGGGTTTGAAGACCTAGGACCATGAGGTAGAACATCAAATGTTGTGAAAAACACATGCTCTGGAAATTACCAATATTTAAGTTTTTTCACGTGGGTCAATTATAAATCCCAGGCTTATAAATGTAATAAACGATACTTTAGAGTATTTAATTGAAATTGGCTTTAATCCTAGAGTTGCCGTATGTGACCAAGGCAGTAATAATCGAGGTGCGTTATATATTCTAGGAGTTAGTAAAGAGAAACCATATTTTTATATCAAAAATCATAAATTGTATGCTATTTTGACGTTTCACGCGTCTTCAAGAGCGTACGCAATAATTTCTTAAATGCTCTTTTTCTATTCAAAGATAAAATTTTTGATTTTGACATTATTAAAAAAAACGTTAACAACAAGTTAGTCAGGCTCTTACAAAAATATCAGAGAAACACCTTGAGCCCAAACCTTCAAAAAGATGTCGTGTAAGTGAGCTTTTCATATATGTTCTAACACCATAGCAGCTGCAATTAAAGTATACGTAGGGAATAAATTAATTGTCCTTAGAAAATGATCTGACATCGCTGGCTTCATATTAGATATAAACTACTTCTTTGATGCGTTAAATAGGGAAATTGATAAAAATCCTTATCGTTGTGGTCTGAGTAATAAGAATATAAAGGTATCTCACTTGCTAAATACATAAATTTATTAAGGTTTTTTGTCACAATTTAAAAAAAAACAACAATAACACATTTATTTGGAGCGCTTAAGTCAAGATTTTTTAGAAAATTTTCTTTAAGTTATAATCCTGGGGGTTTGAATTTAAATCCATGTGCCAAGACTCTTCAGTTAACAATTCGAGTTTAAACAATAACTGGACTTTTAAACCCGTCAACATCTTCAAATTCCCAGGAGGATGCAGATAATACTAAATTATTCTCATATGTCGCTATCAAAGATAAAGATATGCCTAACATATATAGTATAACTCCTAAGATTTTTTTTCTCCATATTTAAGTAAAACTCAATTTATCTTTTCAATTGATTTAATAATTATTTTTTTATAAGGTTCTGAGTAACATTTGTAACTCTTGTGAATATGTGTACTTTTTGTTTGACTCATTCACTTCTCTTAGACTCATTACCCTCAACCAAACCTAAGAGTGCATAATTTAATATTAATTTGTGCATAATTTTTACAGGGATTTCTAACAAAAATTATACAAGGTTAATTGAAAGGAATTTTTTTAAAACGAGGATTTTCTTGTTTTTATCTGCTATTTCTTAATTTCTTTAGCTTGGAAAACCAGCGGCGACCTTAAGTTTTTTTAAATTAATTTATTTATCTACTGCCACTCACTGAGTGATGAACCGCGCGCATTTATGTTTAGCTGATCGCGTTCCTTTAATTTAATCTCTGTTCCATTTGAAATCGCCTTTAAAAATGCTCGACCAAATTTTCGCATTAAAATACTGTCACAAACTTCTTACTGCTGAACTTGGTCTGAAGCTGGTCTACAGGGCAACACATCGTAAGAGTTGCGGTTCTGATTTGAACTTCTTGAATCCTGTCCTCTCAATCTTTCTCCTATATATTTCCGAGCTTACTTTTTAAATTGGTAAGTGTGGCGGAGTTTTCTGCCAGTTTTGCAACTGCATTTTCCAGAAAATAGCTTCCAGGTTGGCGGAATTTTTCTACTATTATTTATTTTTCACCGATGTTCAATTGACTGACGTCCAATTTACATCTTACTCCTAACAGCCACAATATAGACTTATTAACTGTTTGTTTAGGTGTGAATTAAAATAGTCGATGCACAAAAACAGTCAATTTATAACACAAGCACACAATAAACAAAATGATACAGACAAATAGAAACTAATATAAAATATAATACCTATAACAATAACAACTATAAAAAATTGTAAATTTATTTATATTTTTTGTAGTGTAGTTCACCTTCAAACGTTAAAACTTAGTCAGAAACCTGATAGTTTAGGTGCCAGTAGACTACCGGTATTTGGTTATTAACTAGTTTCTCGTCTTATCAATAACAATGTCTTAAGTATCTTGACTTTTATCTCTTGTGTGAAGGGTTCGCAACTTAAAATATCAAACAAAGTGTTTAAGCTTAAATATTACAATCACTTATTATCGAATTTATTCTATTTGGCAGATGTACACTCATAAATTACTTATTTTTTAGGTAGTAAAAGGCGCGTACTCATTTTTTACTGTTATGATTACTGTATCGGAATAATTTGAACCACCTGTCAAACCATTTGAAGTTTTTAGCGTAACAGCAAAAATATGTAGAAACTACGTAGGGTATTGAATAAAGCATTATAATAATAACAGAAGTTTTATTCTCCACAAACATTAAATATTTATTAATGCTCACAGAAAAGAAAGGGATATACTTCAACAATTGTAGATATATTAAAGGTATACGTATACAACGTATTGAACTTAGATACACTTTCCACTATGGAAAGTTGTCTCGTTTGCTATTCGCATTTTAAATAAATTGGTCCGATTAGTTTAAATCATTTACAAATCTGCACATAATTATCTTTTCATTGCATCACACTGATCTATTCTTAATTTATGAATAACATGGAATATTATCATACGTAAACCGAGTGGTACGGCTTGTTAGTTTTCGTATTACTACGCAATTATACATTTATCGTCGAACTAGACCTCATTTTTAATAATTTTATTTAATTAAATTTTTTATCATTCTTCACTGTATGATTTAGAATGTATAATAACGTTTAAATAACTTGGTATCAGTGTCAGAGAGTCCATACGTTTTTTACTTGTACTTGATAACCCACCATACCAATTTCATTACTTTCTAATAAGTGACTTTATTTATTTAAAAACAACTAAAATATGAAAGCGCACCAGCCAAATTATCTAAATATTATGTCAAAGTATTGTCATTATGAAAAGGGGGAATAACCACTTACCATTGCAGGCACAAAACAATACTACTGTTCCCCTTTAATAAAATACGAAGCATTTTCGTTAATAACATATGATAAGATACTCTATAAAGATGTCAATATTCAAAGTAAAATAAATGCAGATTACGTATATTTGAGAAAAAAGCCACAACATCGCAACGCGGCTCGATCGCATTGTTAATTTCACTGACATAGGAAATCTTTACCAGCGACGTCGTCAAAAATTATTTACATGATAAGTATTTATTAATAATTGATTATGCTTTAAATTATAAACAATATTACCCCGCTTATGAATTTTATGCATTTTTTAAGGACTTTATTAGAGTAAAGATACCTATCTAATAAAAAACCATTTGTATGGAAATTAAGTATCTTATAATTATTATAGATTTCTTAATAAGTTTTTATTATTCTACGTTAATGATCAGGTTTCTCCCTTGATATGATGTTTTGCAGTATCAGTATTTACTTTTAAAAAGATCAGCTTAAATCGCCGTTTTTCCATGGTAAGGGGCAAACGGCAAAAGTTTTTCACCATCGTAACAGTTCACAAAAACATTCAAATGCGTCCTTTTACAACCAAAAACTAAAAAAAAACGCAGAACTTCATCAATGCCGAATGTATACACAAACCCGTTTGACGAGATGCCATTTTGCAAGATGACATCAGCTTTTGCTTGCGGTGTTGCCATTCCAGATTGTTCAGTAGCGGTTTTAGGAATAAGGTAAGGTAAATTTAGTAATAAATTTAGTAAATTAAATAAAAATAAAGTAAATTTAGTAATAAATTTTAGGAATAGGAATAAGGATTCATTCGGTGTGATTGTATACTGCAACTGTTGAGTTTTTTCATTTTTTTTTTAAATATTTATCATTATGGCTGTTTATACGCCTTCCGAAAAAGTTCATTTGATTAAATAGTTTTATGAAGGAAATTCGGCAGTACAATGCAGGGATTTATTCTCAGTTATGCAGGCATTTATTTTGACAATAGACCGACTCCTTGTACTAAAACTATTTTAAATGTCGTGTCAAATTTTGAGACATCTTTTTGTCTCCAAGAATATAGAAATTGTCACATCAAAGCTCAAGAACCTCAGTAGTTTTGGTTTCAACACGATCGAGCAAATGTGTTGGAGAAAAAATGCACCATAAAACTGTGACGAGTATTTGGAAAAAACATTAATACAAATGTTTTAAATATTATAAAACTCAGGAGGTGTTTCCTGAAGACCAGTGGCGAAGATTGGCATTTTGTGAAACCATGATAGAGAAGGCAAATGAAAATAATTTTTTTTTAGAAAATATTTCTTCAGAAGTCCTCTTTTCCATTGTATGGTAAATACAATCCTTCCATTGTTCGTTACTGTTCTCAGGACAATGAGCACAGAAGTTTTCAGTTATGTACTCCGACCTACAAAAGTTAAATGTTTGGGATGGTATTGTGAGCCACCATATTATTGGGCCATTTTTCATTTATGGTACTTTGAACGCCGAAAACTACCCTGCTACAAAACCAAGGTCTCTCGATTTGTCGCCAAATGACTTATTTGTGGAGTTATTTTAAGGAGAGTATAAATATCATAATAGTAGGCCAACGGACTTAAAAGCGTTGGCGAGGATTTAAAAGACAAACAAATTTGTTGAATCTGCCAATTCCATTTCACCTCAAAGTAAGTAAACAACAGCTTTTACGATAGGCTAACCTTTTGTTTAGCTAAAGAAGGAGGTCTTTTTGAGCCTTTTATTTAAAGAATTATTTGTTAGGTTTATTATTTAGAGTTTTATTTTCAGTTTTTTTTTATAATGTTTACATTCTATTTTTATTAGAATTTCTATTTTATTTTAATAAGAACAACGCTTTAATTTTGAATATGCAATGCACAACATTGCAACAACTTATGTATAGTGATCCATTCCGCCAATCTGTAAAGATAGATAAGTAGATAATTTTTACCCACGTTCAATTACAAGTGCGGCAATTGATGACAGTGGAGCGATCCAAAGGTGGTCCAATTTTTCGGGTGTTTCGATAGGATGTAACCGAATTGTTGACAAGATTCTTTGGGTTGTCTTCAATACGTCTAAATTTACTCCTTCCAGGGTCAGTTTTGAGATATTGTTGCTGCTTGGTATATACGAATATATCAAGGGGTAGTTCTAGCAGATATTGGAACTCTGATAGGCTTTTACCTTCGTAAGTTTGGTTACCTATCTCTACATGGCATATAGATAGGATAACGATGCTGGGTTGAAGAACTTGATATTTGTTGACATTTGTCCTGAGCGACTCGTTCACAGGAATTATCAAAGTTGATTTCCATTTAGGCGTTGAATGGTACTTTTTTGGAAGTTAATGCTGGTTAACGTGCATCTGTGTTGTAAGGTTGTTAGCAGCTCGAAAAGACAACGTTCATCTTCCGTTAGGGCGCTTTATTTGTAGATAAAAAGGTTTTCTAGAAAGAAAGAAAGAAAGGAAGAAAATGTGCTATATTAAAAATAATCTTGTGTACAAGCATTCTACAAGCTAAAAAAACAAAACAAAAATACAATTTCAAAAATTGACAAAACAATGAACAAAATTAAACACAAGAAGACAAAACTTTTTGAACATACTTGAACTAAAGATAACTAAATAAAACAATAAATCAGTAAATAAAGGTAAACTTGTTGACTTGTCCAAGGTTAAAACCTATCATTAAAAAAGTCATCCAGGTTATAATATGCCTTAGCCAATAAAAGCGTCTTTAATTCTCTTTTAAATTTCTTAACATCCGATATATGTCTAACACATAGAGGAACATGATTGTAAATTTTTTTACTTTTGTAAATTAATGAGTTTTTGGTAAGGGAAGACGTAGGAATAGGTAGGGCAACATCATTCACACGACGAGTCAAATGGCCAGTGTCAGAGGGTAGTTTGGGAATTTTGTGAATAAAAGCAGCTGTTTCTAAGATAAGGAGTGAAAAAAGAGAACACAGGTATCTAACTGCTTTTTTTTAATAACAAAGACAATGTTAAGTAGCCCCTTTTTGGGTAAGCCCCAAAAAGGCAAGCCATACCGAATATGAGATTCAATAAGTGAAAAGTACACTGAACGTGCAACCACCCCTCCCAGCTCTTGTTTTGCCATTCTTACTGCAAAACATCCAGAATATAATTTCCCAGCTAAATGTAAAATATGATCTTCAAACCGAAGGCGACCATCAATGGTAATTCCTAGGAACTTGCAGCACTCTTTATTCTGCAAGAGGGAATTTTCGTCAAACATCAGACCCTGAACATCGCACTTAAACCTTCAAGGTCTTCAGTCGAAGGTCTTCAAGGATACAAGTCTTAATATAATCAGAATTTTTATGGCTCCATAGTATGGTGGTATCATCAGCAAACTGAACCACCTTGCCCTGCATTTCAATGAACTCAAGTCATCCACATACAGTAAAAATAACAGTGTTCCCAACACTGAACCCTGGGAAACGCCGTATTTCAGGGATCCAGAAGCAGACAAACGTCCTGACACTGTAACCTTCTGAGTACGATTTGATAGATAGGACTCAAGCCATCGCAACGCTACGCCCCTAAAACCATATTTATCGAGCTTCTGCCATAAGAATTGTTTATGGCAGAAACTAAAGTATTTAAGGCTGAATCAGGCAAAAAGAATAACAACCTCGAAGATATCCCATCAGCTCCAGATGATTTATGGTTTTTTAGGTGTTTGATTTCATTTTTTACTTCGGTAAGATCGACAGGATGAAAGAAAAATGAATGCTCAACCGACACTTGTTGAAGATAGTGTAAGGGATCAATGTTACTACGAATACCCTTAAGCAAGATATTAGGTATATCAAAATAATAGTCGTTGTCATGTCAGGTCTTAACTCCGGTTCAGATACTTTTCTATGGCAATGTCTAAAATCATTAATAATCGACCAACACTCTCTTTGCCTATTTGATGACATATTTAAGCGATCCCTATAATAATTAGATTTTGCTGCTTTATTTGTCTTTCTGTACAGACTACGGTATTTCTGATGATATACAAGGATATTTTCATTTGTGGTATATTTGCACAATTTAGTCAAAAAACGGAGGTTTTTAGCTGAAATTCTAAGGCCTCTTGTAACCCATAGTTTTCGTTTCTTAGTTTTAAGCCTCATTTTAGGAAAGCCCTGATTGATCTTATCACACAGAACTTGAAAAAATAAAGTAAGTGGGTCAGAAGCCGTTTCAAGTGCATTCCAATTTACCGAAACTGTAGCAGCAGAAAAAGCATTAAAATTGATAATGAGATGAAGATAATACAGTATTATATGGCATTTTAGCAAGAATAGCTTCTTGGTCGGAAATACCAGATGGGAGTACTGTGCATAAAACGTCATCAAAATTTGTACAGAAATAGTCAATTGTAGTTGCAGATGAAGAAGTTATTCGTGTCAGAGAAAGAACGTGCATTTTCAAGTCGTAAGAATTTAAAATACTTAAAAGAGAAGTACGTGGCAAGGTTTCATCAGTGTAGTTGGTATTAAAGTCACCAGCCAATATAACCTTAGAGTGTACGGACAACTGGGATAAAAGAGAATCAAGTTTGTTCAGAAACATAGCAATATCTCCTGTAGGTGGCTAGAAGATTATCATACTTATCAATATTACAAAAAATCGTTTAAATTGTTTGCCTAGCCAAGATCATGGTTCCTCCATGTATAGATTGTTGACGACAAAAATTTGATATAGGAACATAATCAGATATTAAAAAACATTCCCAAGGCCTCAACCAGTGCTCAGTCAGAAGTACAATATCAGGAAAATTACATGTATCCAGCAAAAGATGAAGCTCATCCATCTTGTTTCTTAGGGATTGTATATTAAGAATAAAGATACTTAAGCTTTTCGAAGAGCTAATTTCAATCTTACTAGTCGAATATGAACATGAATGAGATTCAACCTTCGCGGACATGTCTATAAAAAAGAAGAATTCAAATCACGATCAGTAATCAGTTCAGACTCATTAATTTAATGATTCAAAGACAATTTATTCGATGAAATATTAATTTTAAAATATTTGAAAACATGTGCATGTAATAATGATGCCAAGTCTGGACCAAAGTTACTGGCGTGATTAGACTCTAAAATCCCATACAGACTAATATTATTAGCATGAAAAGTATTATTACTATTATAGATAACATTATGGTTTAAATAAGTATAAGGGCTTGTCATCACTAAAGTGTTTGTATCAACATGATTTTGAATTAAATTTTTTAAAACATCAGATGAAGAACAAATTCCATTTAACATTACTATTAAAAAATCTTCTTTCGTAAAGTCCTTAACTAAATTTGATGCTGTCCTAATCACTTCACTGCTTGAACTGCCCGGCTTCAGGAAACACTGGACCTTGTAGTAAGCTTCAAACATTAAATGTAAATGTTTTAGGAACACTCTGCTACAATTTCCACCAACAAAGAGAAGCCGAGGTCGACTATCGTCAGGTGTATTTGGCCTAGTTGGTAGCTGTGTTGGAGAATTAATAACAACAGATTTAGATATCTGTAACTGTTCCTTCAATGCACAAACGTCGGAATAACAGGTATCTTTTTCAACTTCCAACACCTTTACGGAGTCTAACATCTTCTTATTTAAATTAGTTAAGTCGTTTACGTCTTTTTGTAGCAAGTTTATTTCAGTCTTATAGGTTGAAGACTCATTTTCTAATGTTTTTATCGTTACAATTAAATTTTTATTTAGGATATTTAGCTCGCTAATTTGTGAATTAAACTTGCCCTTTCACTCACTTTCAGTAATGCCAACAATTCACCTTCTTTAATTTTTAAGTTTTCCAATTCAACTTTAAGTTCTTCATTCCGTTTATGCAGATTTTCCAGGGATGAGGAGAACTTCTTTTCGGCCTCCGACACTTCATCT
The DNA here is from genome assembly GCF_022605725.1 of Anthonomus grandis grandis. Taxonomy (NCBI): domain Eukaryota; kingdom Metazoa; phylum Arthropoda; class Insecta; order Coleoptera; family Curculionidae; genus Anthonomus; species Anthonomus grandis. The sequence goes on from NC_065558.1 coordinate 26,158,416, forward strand.
TCAAAAACCATGCTGTTTCTTTTCATTCTCTCTATATGTCTATCCTTCTCTTTCAATTCTGTCAACAAATCATAAATCTTTTGCTCATTAATTTTTCCTTCCTGATCTCTTTCATTAAAATCATCTTGACATCTTTGTGAGCATAAAATCCTGTAGCCTGTTTTATAGCATCAGAATTTCTTTCCAGACAACTTGGGTGGAATATTGAAATATAAGAGATGCAGCAATAATTTGGAAAATTTTGAAACTACGGTTCATTTTAGATGATAAGGAAATATTATTAAATTGAAATAAATATTAATGGTAAAAACAGGAACTGCAAGTAAACAGTAATTTGAACTTAAACCCAACGCAGGAAACAAACGTACAACAAAACACACAATTGCACGTCCTACGGTTAATGTTCAATTATTTCAAGTTAAGGTCAATGGTAGCCAGATAATTTTAAATTTAGTCAAAACAGGAACTGTTTATAAAACAAAAACATTTACTGATGCAGGAACTTAATTAGTTTTTTAGGAAACACTTGTACCGCGAAAATATAGCACGTTAATGTAAACACGCAACACTAGATCAAAACAATTTAAATTAAATCAAAACGAATCAAAACAAAACTGAGCACCGGCGCCTCCTACGAGTATAGACGTCTACTCTGTACGACTGCTAAACCGATACTGAATTTCTAGTTGCGGACATTCTTTTTCCGTGGTCCAGTAGTCTTCTTGCGTGAGCAAGATATAGGGATTGGATATAATAATGGTTTTATTTGCAATAGGTATGGGCAAAGTTTACAGAATAGAATACTGTATTATATTCTGTAAACTTTGGTAAAGGGGTAGAGTTTGTAAAGGATATAACAATTCGGAAAAACAATTGGGGTGTGTATAGAAAATAAAATTAAGTTATTTTTAATAATTACTTAGACAGAACTTCAGGTATTCGATTTGAACCATATATTGTTTTTACGTTTTCTATTAAGGATTAAGAAAAGTTGATTAGGGTTAAGAATCGAGTTATGAATTTTATTTCCATGAGCAAAGGATATTGCATTTTAAATATTGGTAATTATGGAATTTACGGTATTTAATTGTAACATTATATTGTCTAGAATTAATGACATATACAGGGCACTCCACAAATCTAGTTGGTCTTTTTCAAATAAATTTATTTTTTCCAATATGATTTGTTGGAATTTATTTCCTCTAAATTTTTAGCTTTTAGAAGTTCTTGTATAACAATAGATGGGATTGACTGTTCTTTATTAAAATTTGTATTTAAGATTTCTTTTAGTATTTTGAAGTAATTATTATATCGAATTTCATCGTCTGAATCTAAAGTGCCAAAGAGCCATTTATCAACATCTTAGAACATTGAAAGGCTAGAATTAGTAAACAACAACTTTGTTTGAGTCCAACATGTGCACAGGGGCAAGAGGGGTGTTTTGTTTACAAACATATTTGCCGATTCTCTGTTGTCAAGTCGACGTAAATTTCCAACGGAGGAAATTTTTAGCTATATTTTAACAACCATTATAACGTTAATTTAATTTATTTGTGTTGTATTTTATAAGAACATTTATAATAAAAAGTATAAATACTACAATTAACCTATTTTAAGAATAAATATAATATCCTTAAGCAAAAAAAAAACAAAATTATTAACATTCTTATCCCTAAAACTGCTTCTAAAAAATTTGAAGCGACAACACCGGAGCTTAAGCGCCTGAGCCATACGCGTAGTGTCATCTGTCAAACGGCTTTTTGTTTATTTTCGGGATTCGTGTATTTTCTTTAATTTTTGTTTATTTTCGGGATTCGTGTATTTTCTTTAATTTTCGGTTTCAAAAGGAAAAAGGCAACATTTTACTGTTTTTTTTAATTGCTAGGATGGGAAAAACTTGTGTCGTTTGTGCCGCATCATGATAAAAAGGTGATTCAAGCCGATCTTTTCACAAGTAAGTACCGATACTTTCATAACATCACATCATGGGGTAACCATCATCATAAACGTAGAATAGGGGATCTTATAGATATAAACCTAATAAAAACTTGAATGTGAAAGTGTGCGTAAAATACCAAAATATTTATATTTTTAAATCTAAATATTTTTTTTAACATATTCATCTATCAATAGGCTATAAAAAATATAAAACTAGAATTTTGTCCCTGGTTTTATTGCAGGATTTTATGTTTTTTTTTGTTGTTTTGGCAGAAAGAAGGCATACCTAATACCCATGTACCAATCTATGTATAGTTATGTTTTTTTAATATAGACATTAGGTAGATAGATGAAATTACTAATTTTTTATTGCCTTTAAAGAATTTTGAAATTTATTTAGATATTGATATCTATGTATAAAGTTAATTTTGTCTTTCCCTAAAATTTGGTCGATATTTTTTTTTGTTTTACCATATTGCAACTTACAATAATATATATAGTAATTGGCACCACATATTAATTCATTACTGTAATTTTTTTTGCTTTTTGATTAAATATCAAATACTTATTATAGACTGCCTAGCATATGCCCAAAGGGAACAATGGATTTCATTAATGGAAATCAACACAATTAAACAGAACATATTTGTTTGTTCAGATCACATCCTTAGAAGTGATTTCTTATATAAGGAAGATAATATTATCAGTAGCCAGACTATAAAACAAATCAGCTCTACCTCAAAGATATTTTTTTTTAAATATATTTTTCTAGTATAAATAAATCATCACAAAAAGGATTAGTGTTACTCATATAACTTTATTTATAACTAATACTAATTAAATTAGGTAAGTGTGTAAAACTATTTTTTTACTAGGATTTCTGATGCACTGGTTAAAAACACAGCAGCGGATAATTCGGTTAATTTACCAAGTGACTTATCCTTCAAAGCTGCAGGGGCAGCTTTCCTGAAGAGTGCAAAAACTTCTTTAGCTTCCAAAATGGTATATAGTACAAACAGTGAAGCTAATATAGATAAGTATGGATAATTAAAATAGATTAATATTTTTGATACACCAAATTTTGTATAATTACAGATCTGATCATCAACATTAACTGCATCTGAGATTAATAGTTCTACAGTAATCGTGGGGTCTAGGTCAACAATTACTATTTCTCATCCAAGCCGTTTTTGTTTAACTGGTACATTCCCTGACTCTGCCAAGGAAAAGGTAAAAATACACTCAAAATAGACTACTAGTTTTTTTTTTGCCATGTATTATCCTATTCTATATATCTTATTTAAAAGTGATATAGTATTTTATTGTGTTATATTTGTTTAATATTAAAATATTTAACATTAATTAAATGTATGATATCACAAAGATTCTTTATAATAACATACATTTTATTGATCAATTGGATTATCATAATACATTTTTTTAATTTTGGTAATACTATATTTTTATGTATATTATTCTAGGGTAAAATCAAAATGATATCCTGAGGACCTAAGCACTGATGATTCCACCGTTTTAAAAGCTAAATCACTTGTCACCAAATTATAGAAAAAAAAAATAAAGAAAATTAAAATTCGAAGATTGCAACAAACAAATTTGCGACAAAGAAATTGAATTAGATCTCAAGTCATTATTAAAATACTTAAGAAATAATAACATGATTTTCGAAAAAGCCCAACATACTACATATTTTATTTGACTTGTAAAAGTACTTGTTTGTATATTACTACTAATAAACTATCTAATCTATTGTACATAGTCTTTATTCTTAGGTAAGCTTTGTTTTTTAGTATAAATTAATATGATATAATAATTGGTATTAGGTATTATATAGGTCACTATTAAATCTCTCAAAACCATTATACAGGCTAAATAATCATAATAAAAATCTTATAACCTACAAAAAACCTGCAACTCCTTCACAATTTGAATATCCTTGAAGTTTTAACTTTTTCCTTCTGAAGCAATACTGTCTCTTTGAAAGTCTGCACCATAAAAATATATATTATGTGATATAAGTAAATAATGTAAAACTGAGTTTTGTCCCATATAACAATAACAATAAAATTTTGCAAAATGTTAAAAATTTGTGTCTTAAAACATGATTTATTAAGAAATCTATAATATTATATTAATAAAATATTTAATTTCAATAAAAATGCTTTGAGAAAAATGCTGCCTTTTATTAGGACCTTCCTCTAATGAAGTCCGTTAAAAAAAACACATAAATAGCTCATAAATGGCAATATTACTTATAGTCAAACTCTTTAATAATTAATAAAAATTTATCAGGTAAATATTTGTTGACGACGTCACTGGTAAAGAGTGCTTGTATCGGTGACATCAACAATGCGATCGAGCGGCGTTGCGATGCCATTACCGTTTTCTCGTTTCTTCGTACTTTATTTTCATTTATTTAACGTATATTGACTTCAATATATTCGATATCTTATCAAATTAATGTTTAAAAAATGCTTGATATTTTATTAAAGGGGAGCAGTAGTATTGTTTTGTGCCTTCGGAAACAACTGAAAATTTTTATGCTATTATAAAGTGATTTTTGCCATTTCTCTATAAGCATTTGGCATCATTGCATCAGAGATGTTGCAAGCAAACAAACCTGCCCATAGTTCCACGGCATGCTACTTCTAGCCTTTCAATGTTCTAAGATCAACATTGCCTACTATCTTAAGTAGTCCTCTTTTTGCTCGACTAGATGTGTAAAAAATTTTAGTATTGAAAAGCTTTCTGTTTGTTGGGTACTAAACATCGTTTTGTTTACCTGAATTAAGATGTTTAGTATATTATATGGAGGGTTTTCTATTTCGGTCTAAGTTTATGTAAAAATGGGCTGTATGTTTGGTAGCTATGCAAGTTTTTCCTAGAGCTATTGGTAGTATTGGATTTTTAATATTTTAATTCTAATTTTATTCTTGACTAATTATTTTTATGTTTTCCGCATGTTCTTGCATACACTGGGAGAGATTTTCTTTGTTTGAGAGTTTTAGAGGAATTTTATAGTCTAATTTCCCTCTGATAATTTGAGAAGGGGCGTATTTAGATGCACTATGGGTAGTGTTGTTATAGGAAAGGATAGCATAATTCATTAAAACTGCTATATTTTTTTTGCTTTTGGTGTTTAAGGGTAATAATGATTTCATTTAAAGTGAAATGGAGGCGTTCTATTGGACTATTAAGGTTGAGGTTTTGAGGAGTGCAATAATAAATTTCAATTTTATACAAGAAACAAAGGTTTTAGATAATTTCGTGCTTAAAAGATGTGCCCTAATGTAACCCTAAAAATTACTTAATATCGCGAGATGTTTTTGGCAGTGGAAATTTAGATAACTACTATTTTTTTTGGATTGGGTTTACCTTCGGGCGTGATGACATGCCCTAAAAATTCGACAGATTTGCAGAAAGCATTTATCAAGCTGTATTTTAAGGTTGTTTTCCTTGAGTTTTTGGAAAACAGCTTCTAAATTTGAAATGTGCTCTTGCAAAGAGGTAGAAAATATTATTATGTTGTCCATAAAAACTAGGCAGATTTTACCTTGGATATATTTGTGTATATTGTCCATAAGCCTTTGAAAAGTAGCAGGAGCATTCTTAAGACCAAAGGGCATTCGGAGGAACTCGTAGTGTCCGTTTTTGACACTAAAAGCAGTTTTTTTTCAGTTGAATTCGGATGCATGGCTATTTGATGAAAGCCAGAGGCTAAGTCCAAGGTTGTAAGGTATTGGCTACGGCCAAGTTTATCCAAAATGTTGGGATTTACGTAGCGATCGGCTATAGTTTTTTCGTTTATTTTATGATAATCTATAACGATCCTCCATTTTTGTTAAACAAACAAATGCTATTTCTGAGATTTGTACTTCTTTTTTGTTTACAAATGGATATCTATATGATTTTGTATAGACTGGGACGTTGTCTATGTTCTTAATTTCATGTTTGACAGTATCTGTAAATGATAATTGTTCGTTGAGTCTATGTAAAGTTTCTGGAAATTGAAGAATTACTTTTTTTAAGGCAGCTGTTACTTATTAAGATGTTCAGTGAGGATTAAAGAGAGGTCTTGGATCACACATATTATCATATGTGTGAAATTTGGATGCTACTTGTTCGATATTAAATATCTCGAAATTTTGGGAGTCGAAAAGTTGTGCTTCTTCTCACAAGGTAAAATTTCAATTCAATATTTTTATTGGTATTATTTCTTTGCACTTTTAAAAGAAAGCTTAGAATTTCAATTTCTTTTGTACAGTGCGTAATTATGGAATGTACAATTCGGTTTCGTCAGGTATATTGGTATTTATGTTTTTTTATTATTATGGATAAGGGTAGTATTTCTATTTTTTGCAATTCAAAATTATCTTTTTTATGTTAAATTCATTTAAAATGAGAATTTTTGCTTTATTTTGGGTGTTGGGATTACCAGTGCTAATTACAGGGGTCTGTTTACAAAGAAAGATTAAATGCAGAAAATATTCATCTGCTATGGATGGCCTGATTAGGGATGTGTGGCTACCTATATCGATAAAAAGTTTAGCTGGGGGGTTTTGTAGTAGAATTTAGGGGAAAGAATTTACTTGGAAACTGTTTAGATTTAGGACGGTTTTTTGTCTGGAGGGCTGTAGGGAAAATTTTCTAGTAACTTGTTGGTTTGAACTTTTGTAATATTGGATATTCAAGATTATAAAAGTTCAAACTAGATAGAAGAAATAGAATATATATTCTATTTCCTCACCGTATTCAGGAGATTTGAAGCAATTTTCAGATTCTAATTCTTAGGTAAAATTTTCATGTTCTTGTTGATATTGGGCTATACACTTTTTGGTTTCTTAAAGAGTTATTCATTAGTGGGAAAATATTGGCATATTGGCCGAGGTTGAATATTTACAGGTTGACTCAAAAATTGTGTTATTGTTTAGTTTATACTTTCTTATTTACAGGTCCCACAAGTGGCCCTTTGATAAGGGTGTTAACTTACACCGTTGATTAAAAAGGGAAAAGATGCGCAAATACTGTATAAAATATCATGACCGCGGCAGCCAGCCGTTCTTTGCTTTATCTAGCAATTTAGAAGCTAAAAGGTGGCGCCCCTATACGTAGGAATGATGAAACTCGCTTGGCAGGCTCAGTATTAAAAATGACGAGACATAATATCGCAGAGAAATGGGAGTTTTCGCATTGCGCTATTTCTGTTTGAGGACATATTTGCATATTCCATAGTATAAATTTGGGAGAAAATATTTAAAGGTTTAGTTTCATATTTTGTTTTTAAGTATAAAATCTAATAAGTAATATAAGTAATATAATTTTGCTTATTTTTAAAAGTACAGTATATTATAGAGTTTGCCTACATTTCGGCAGAACCAGAGGCTATTATTTTTTATACAAGGTACAAAAATATTCATATGGTAAAGTGTTTTAAGCTTTTGGGCCTACAGCTTATAAATTAAAAAAAATACCTTGACAACATATTTACAAACATATACACCTTTAGATTGACTTTTATGTTTCATAGGGTAAGTCTTTAGCTGAAAACTTTTAAATGTATTTTTTTTAAATCTAAAAATGTCTATTGTAGATTTGATAAAGGTCAAGAATATGAAAAAGACCGAAACGTTATTAAAATTAAATGTTTATTCAAGATAAATTTTATGTTTTAACAATTACCAATACCCAAGAAAATAATTGAATTCAAAAATACATAACCCAAAAACAATCCAACCCTATATATCCAACCAAAGAAAATGCTAGGGTTGGATTATTTTTGGGTCAATATTCTGGTTTGATAAATAGCATCATATTTCTTAAATTGCCCGGGCATTGGGCATTATAAATAATCGCCATATAATTACATTGTTCATAACTTACGAGCCCCGTCCCACTTCAATTGGCCCAATTGAAAATTCTTAATAATTTATGTTTAAACCACAAAAAATAGACAAATTTTATAGTGTTATATAGTTTTAAACAAATAATACGCTTTACTTATTCTATAAACACAACAAAATGGGAAAGTAAACACATTTATATTGAACATATATTTATTTTTTTTAATTATTTGAAGCATGGTCTTTATTAAGTTCTGGTACTACCCCTGATTAAAACTATCCCAAATTTCTTGCTAGTGGATTTCAGAACTAATGAATAGAACCCTTGTATATGTCTAAAGAGTTAAAATAAAATAAAAAATAAGATGAAAAATTAAATAAAAAATAGAAACAAGAAATTTATTTCTACTATTTTAAATATGATTCAAAAATGTATCAATCAATAAAAATCTAATTTTAGAGATAACACATAATGTTTATATGAGATACTTTTTGGTATTGTAATATTGTGGAATAAAGATTCGATAAAAGAATAATAAATTCGTTTTTTACTAAGTGGGCCAACTGAAATGAGACGGGGCTCGTATATATTTTTAGCAGAAAATTTTACGGAACGAAATAATTATAAATAAATGGTAGTAAAAGTATTTACATAAAAAGATTATTTAAACAATCTTTATCAATATTTTTTATTTTATTTCTTAAAACATTGACTGGCAAGATTTAATTTTCAGTCATTGATTAGATAGAATACGTATTTTTCTATGCGGCTTCTTAGAAGTTTGTTTTTCTCTCGTTTGCTGGTATTTTTTAGTTTCCCATTTTAATTGTTTTATGAAAACTTCAATATGTTGCGGGCATAAATTAATGGACTGTATATCTATTTCATTTAACAAAATGTTAAGAGTCCAAATAGTTACTTGAATTGTCTTGAAATATTCAAGACCAAATTGAAGGATTTTCAATGACACTAAATTAGTTATAGATAAAGGTTTTTTATTTGAATCAAAAATTACGTTTCTTAAGAAATCGGATGTATTATGAGCAGTTGTGCTTTTAAACGCCTGTAATTAACCAGCTGACTTAACAGCAGCGGCAACTGAGTTTGAAAAGGCTTTGGCAGCATATTTCACCCTCATTTTTTGAAAAGTATTTGGTTTTAAGTGAGTGTCGGTTAACTTTGGTAATGTTCTTGTAGTTTTGCTTTTTTTGTCCATTTCATATGTTTTAAAGATATCAAACCGAATGCCCATCAACTATAAATTTTAATTTCGTATACATAAAATTATTTCTTAAAAATTTTAGTAAATGGGGAACATCAAAAATGGTAAATATTTGTAGGTTTTCAATCTCTATTAAGGATCTTTCTTCTGAAGCACCTAAATTTTTAAAAGCTTTTCGATTATTTGTTCCCTGGTCACATGTTAATGTCACTGGAATAAGCCCTAGTTTTTTTAAATTTTTTATTTTTAGAACATATTTTATTATTTCTGTTAATATATCGCCCTTAACCGGACCTTGAGAGGTTAAATAACACAAGGGAATCTTCCAGTTTCCAAAAATACCTCTTGCGTAAAAAACTAGAGCTGTATTTGCAATAGAATCATGACGACCAAGAAATTCCATATCTTCAAAACCCTTAATATAATCATGTGCCTTATTGTAGTCTAATTTAGGTTTGAATGCAATCTCATCAAAAAGAACTGCACACACTCGTTCTGAGTTTTCCATAGTTTTTACTTTCGTAAACAGTTTTTTTGTTAACGTGTTTTCAAGTCCAGTCTTTAGGTTAATTACTTTCAACCACGACTGAATAGTGCGTACTGAAGGTAGAGAGAATAATAACTATAATAATATTCCTTAAAAATTTATAACAGCTTGGAGATTTATAGTAAATTGAAAGAGTAAAATTTTTTTCATCTATTTTCCAATAATTCTTCTTTCTTGTTGGTAATTGCCTATTAATAAACGTTTTAACGCTAGGGCTTTTAATTTTAAAAAATATTAGAAAGAATACTTTTATTTTTGGCTTTTTTCTTCAATCGCGAATTTTGCATATTTTTTGCTCTTACTCTTTTTCTTAAAATATCAATTTTAAATTTTAAATTACATAACCTTTTCCTTATGTTAGATTTTGTTGACGATGGAGTCGTTATGTCACACATTTCGTTTACTAATTTAAGTTTCATAGTTTTTTCGGGACCGAAGTTCATGCACTAACTGTTGGTACTGTAATTAATAAAACTTACATCGTCGTTTTCAATTCCAAAATCATCTGCTTCTATATGGCTTCTTTTTCTTGAGTAGCTTCATTCATTTAGTAAGTGGTGCTAATATAATATAAAATAATATTTGAAACTAGTTAGGGAAATAAAAATGGCTAAATATAATGGCATAGCAATATGTTTTTGATTTCCAGCCTTATTTTAGTTAGACTGTATATGGAACTCGTCAGATTATTCTTGTTTTTATGTTTAGTTAGCAAATTTGATTAGGTATATAACTTAAGATTTGTTACGGGGCAGGGACATTTTTTAGTGGCAAACCAGAAATTACTGTAAATAATTTAAGTTGGCTTTTGTCCGTGGTACCTTCGATTAACTCAGTGTGTAATGTTAGCAAAAATTAACGTAAATAAAAATAAACGTTGCTTACCTTCTGCCAAATTTGAAGGAGGCACTTTTGACTCTTCAATTTCAAATTGGCTGGTGTTTGTGGAACTACCTACAAAAAATTAAAAACAATGTTATGAAACTTGGAGCTAAAATTAGCAGACATGAATTGAAATAGCTACAGATGAGAAATAAATTCTTATGTAGTGAAGATATTAATATTTAAATATTTTCAAAATTTTATTAAAATAATTGAAATTTTATTTTAGGGCTCATAAGGATTAAAAACAGTAAAAACAAACTTGACCAAAAATAACATTAAAAAAAAACAAGAAAATTGAAAAATTAAGATAGTCAGTATGTTATAGTGCAACTTTATAGTAAAGTTAGCATCACCAAACAAAAATTATTATTAGTAAAGTACTGCAATCTAATAATGTACCTGATGAAAACATCTTGTCGGACTTGCATTGTCTTATTTATTTATTGTAACACGACGTTTCGTTTCAGTCAGTTTACACTTGATAACGGTTGAAGATACTTACCAACCGAAACGTCGTGTTACAATAAATAAATACTTACATCTTGTCGGACTTGCATTGTCTTATTTATTTATTGTAACACGACGTTTCGTTTCAGTCAGTTTACACTTGATAACGGTTGGAGATACTTACCAACCGAAACGTCGTGTTACAATAAATAAATAAGACAATGCAAGTCCGACAAGATGTTTTCACTGTACCATTGTCTACCACCTTCAAAAACACAATGTACCTGATGGCCATCATAAATTGACCCTACACATTTTCTCGGATTCTACAGGGTCTTGTAAAGAGAAAATACCAGGATTTATGTTTTTGGTCATAAGATATTGTTATTTTATTATACATACTTGTTTATATACAGGGTGCTCAGATAGGGAAGCTTCAAATTCACTTTTTTAAATGAAATGCTCTGAATATTATAAAATTTTTCGATTTTGCATAAGATACGATAAGTTAAAGGGATGGGAGATACTGCGAGAATATAAATGTAAATCTTAAAATATCTCATGAAGAAGGCAACATTTCAATACATGTTATATATTATTAAAAAATACTCTAATGTTGATGCAAAATAGAAAATGGTTGTAATGTACAAAGCATTCCATTTAAAAAAGCGAATTTGACGATTGATATATCAAACTGAGCACCCGGTACCCGTTATATGTATATGTATATTATTATGTTGGGCGCAAAGCTCAAAGTAAAATATATGGGAAAAATACAAAACTAAACACAAAAAAGGGCCAACTCAACCCCAACCCTAAGTTAATTTTAGGTTTAATTTTGTGTTTTTCCCATATATTTCGGGCTTTGCGCCAAATATATACATACTTCGTTTCTATCGTGAAAATCTCGATCGAATGCAGTTGATCCGATCGAAAGTTCAACCAATGAGACTGTTGGATCGAATCATAGTAAAAAATATTATCCAGATTTTTTCCAAACACCCTGTAGATTCCAGGAAACGTATAGGGTTATGTTATGTGGACCACCCTTTACTCTATTTTTTCAATATTCAAGATGCTCATTTTTAAAAATGGTTCAAATTGGGTAATTAAGCAAATTTGTTATTTCCTTTGTAGGTACAAGAGTGTTCTTTATATTAGCATCCCTACCTACAATGGTTAAGAAATGTTTCAAAAAATATTTTCATTTAAAAACGACTTTATTATCTTTCGTTTCATGTGTGGGTTTCACATTGAAAAGTTGCGAAACAAATCTATGCTTTTAAATTATAGAATGCCCTCTAGATTTTGAGCCTAAATAAAATGTTTTTTCTTTAATCTGATTTCAAAAATGTGTAATATTTCAAAATTTTATTTAGCTGTTTTTTAACTATACCAGTTTAAAATGCAATTACCTAAATAAGGTGACTTTTAGATGCAAAAATGACAACGTATCCTGAGAAATATTGTCACTACTTTAAAAAACGAAAATTGTATTTCACAAAATAATTATAACTAATTATTAGTTGCATTTGCGGTTCTAGTCGACTTTAGGTATCTCCGAATTTTAACATTTTTGAATATGAAATAGTAAGCTAATCTTCTTTGGACTATTTTTAGCAAAAAAAAATTGGAGGATGAATAACATTTTTTTTAATAAAATAATAAAAACAGAAAAAATCATGACAATGTGTACCTACGTACGATATAAGCTCGTTTTCGAATATTTGCCGCAAGCGCTTCATGGCTTAATGGTAATGAGAATGAACTATGAGCCGATCGGCCTGGGTTCAGATTTCAACTATGCCAGTTTTACTTTTTTTTATTTCTTTGCGACTAAGAATTTTGTAGTTTTGGAAAAATTATTTAATTCAAATGAAATTATACATAAAACATGACCAAAAAGATAAAATTGTTTATATAACATAAAAAAAATGATTTTACTTTTTCTTGTAATAAGTCCCTTTATTTTCGTGTAAAAAAACATACCGAAGACACCAATAATGTATTATTTTTTGTTTTGGTACTTTTTAGATTTCGATCCTAATTAAAAATAATATAAAATATATGCATATTTTATTTAAAATTAAGTCTAAAGAATATTTATTTTTCATATAAATAACAAAAACAAAATTCCCTTCCACCTTCCTTCATTATTCTTTTTTATTGACGTTTGACATAACGCGGCGAGGTGACAGCGTCGCCATGCATGTTCTTTGATTAAAGAATTTTTTATTTCTTCTATATGAATGTTTTTAGTGTTTTGGACTCGGTTGAATTGCATTGATTGATTTTGGGTTGAGTTAGCACACGGGGGGCGTAAGCCTGTGTGTTGGGTTGGGATGGGATGGGATGGGATGGGTTGGGTTGGGTTGGGTTGGGTTGGGTTGGGTTGGGTTGGGTTGGGTTGGGTTGGGTTGGGTTGGGTTGGAAGAGCCCAACTAAAATGCAATTCCCACAGAATCCAACTAAAAAAAGAGGAAAAAGAAGACATATTCTGCGAGTTGTTTGAAACAACCGAAAGGCGGACACGTGAACGCACCCATCTAGAACAATTAGCTGCACCCTACGCTACTCCAGTGAATTATCCAGAGAATTATCCACAGATGAAATGAAATATGCAATAGACAGAATAAAAATCGGAAAATCGCCGGGCCCAGACGAAATTCTACCAGCACACGTAAAGAGGATGGTCTCAGACAACATTGAATTCTTTCGAAAACTTTTCAACCAGTGCTTGATAACAAGCCATTTCCCTACAAAATGGAAAATTGCCAAGCTCGTATTGCTAGAAAAGCCGGCCAAAGAAGGCGAGGAAAACAAAAAATATCGTCCAATCTGCCTACTCGATGTGATGAGCAAGCTGCTGGAAACAATCATCAACGAAAGACTAAAGCTAGAAATCGAACGCACCGGCGGACTAAGCCAACACCCACTCAAAGACAAGGCCTTAGTGCTTGGCGCGTGACGTCATCGATGTGGGCCACCGATTTTTAAAAACTAAGGGATTTCATATGCTAATATCTCAATATTTGGCTTATTTTAAAAAATGCTAGGAATAGAATAGAGTTCAGGAAAGATTCAAAGGTATGTTTTAGTTCTGGTTGAATGTCAGGTTAAATATTATGGTGTAATATTAAATGCAGACTCCCAACTCCCCTACATCTGCGCCAAAATTCAACATATGTATTTAGGTATTTTTTATTTTTTTATACCATCAAGTAGTAAAAAATGTTATTATATACACATAAATACATATATTGACTAGGTATACTCCAGTTCATGTAATTTTTTAATTGCAGAAAAAGAAGCACATTTTTTCTTTGAGGTGTCAAAATCAGGAAAATAAAATTTTTGGTCTGGTTTAGAGTTAAGCCAATTATTAAATACACATTTAAGTAAGTGAACTGTGTCAAATAGGTAAAATAATGGTCTCTGATTATCTATGGGATGAGGATAAACAATGCTAAGTTGGTCTGCAGTTGAAAAATGACTAATGGCTTTCCCGTTAATGGCATTATTATCACACTATTAAAAAACTATGTACCCAATCTCCTCTAAATTTTCAATAGTTGTCTTAATAAAATTATGAAGTATGTCTGATGTAATTTTGGAGATGGGAGCTATATGAACTACTTCCTTAAAGCTGGAACACACACTTTTAATTATAAAAGTAAATGCCGAGGAAGCTAGAGACTTATTATTGACTGATGTTCCAGTGATTTTACCACCTTTATAGTCCATGTAAGGGTCAATATGAATTTCATCAAAAAGTAGTGTCACAAATCTCTCATGATCCTTTAGTAAACTAAACACATTTTGGGCATAAGTTAAAAACATTTTTTTTTTCATCTATGTGGGGATCGGCCATGTGTTTGTTACAAATACCCATTATAGTTTGAGCATGTGGTAAAATTAGGGAGAATAGTATTGCCAAGGGTATTGGTAGCAGTCTCGGTAGCAGTATTTGGATTTAAGTCACAGTCGGGGTTGTCATTATTGGTAACATTTTTCTTCAAAGGCAGGGTAATAATAGTAAGGTCTATTGCTTCAAGTATTGCATATAAATCATCTAAACTATGGGAAGTATATGGAGTTTTAAATTTTGATGTTAAGACACAAACTGGCTCGCTATATAAAAAAGTTTCAAAAGTTTCAACCGTGGTTTTAGTAAATCTATTGTAAAAATTTTACCTGTGTTGGAATCTTGAACTTAATATGTATAATAAAACGTATAATAAAGTACTCTTTATTATACTACCTTCAGGAAAATGAGCTTCACATACTTTGGTGTTGTTTGTGGGCTCAAAGTCATCTCTGTGTATGGCTTTTACCTATTTTCCCCTTAGACTTAGGAAAACCGAAGACATGCACTTTAGGTCCGTTTTTATAGTTTCCGATACAACCCGGAACACAACACTTTTGAGGCATATTTACACTCTGGTATTAACTACAAGGCGAACTAGGAGAAAAACATTAAATTAAACACGAACTAAAGTATTAAAGGTTTAAATTATAAAAAGTATGCACAAAATTGAAATAAGGATGCACTCTTTTTTTAACTAAATTATAAAGTAAGAGCAGTTAAAGATATAGATTTAATTATTTTAAGATAGTAATACATCATCCTAACGTTCACGGCAATCTGCAAAGTCTGGCAGCGTTGCAGGCAGCCGTGAACAACGGCAGCGTCAACAGCTGAATTCACGCGAAAATCAACCTGAAGTGCATGGCCCAAACGTGTGACGTCACGAGCAAAATTTTTTGGAGCGCTTTGTCCTTTTGTAGAGATGTTATTGACTAAGCCCAAATCAGTACGGTTTCCGAAAGGGCCGATCGACAACAGATGCAATCAAAAGGATAATCGATGGCGTAAAAGGAAAACCTCTGGATTGGAAGGCTGTAGTTATATGCGTGGACATGAGAAACGCATTCAACACCGCTCGCTGGGACGTCATCCTATCAAAACTCCGGGAAAGAAAAATAGAAAGCGGGCTTCTAAATATCATTTCATCCTACCTGAGGGCTAGGTACGTGCTGTTGGACAAAAACGAAAAACGTGAAGTTTTTGGAACCGCAGGGGGCGGTGCTTGGACCGACTTTGTGGGACGACATGTACGATGACATAATTACGACAATCTCTTTGGCGAGCGACGTGGAAGCAATCTGTTTCGCTTCCGACCTGGCGCTCCTACACACAGAAAAATCCCGATGGATTTTTTCACATTTTGTTGTGTAAAAAAAAATGTTTAATTTTAATACACAATTGTTAGATAATATCTCACAGTCCTGTATAAAAATTCTCAGGCATTTTGTATATGTTTTAATGTGTATATTTTATACAATTATTGCATATTAAATTAATACACCATAAGTGGATATTAATTATTAAGATAATGTGTATAAATATTCCACATTTTTTTTTTTAATCCAATGCAGTTTGGTAAAAAATCTAATAACCAAGTATATTTTTACTACAATTTTTAATTATTTTTTTGTTCTGGCTTGTGTTGATTTTATTTACAATTGTGTAGAATAAAAACGATTCTTGCTAATAGCCCTTCACAATTATAGAATTTTAAACTATGTATTGTGTAGTTATAATACACAATTGTGTATAAAGGAGGACGCGCCCGACGCCCTTGCCTTTGCCGCTAGAACTTCGTTGTTAGCGTCAATGTTGCCAGATTCAATATTAAACAGTTGTAAAGGTATGCATCAAAATTTGCAGTCGATTTAAAGTTGTTAATTGAAAATTATTTAATAGGATATTTAAAAATAAGCCCAATCAGCATAAGTTCTTATTTTATTTATTTAAATAATATCGTGATAATAACACGCGTAAGGAAAAAGGAAACGTAACTTTTTTAATTGGCGGTGTAATCTTTAAGATACATTTGATGGCAGCATTGCTATAATTCCCAGTGCGACAGGTGTTCAACTGTTCATTCTTCAGTCCTTCAATCAATCGGCCGGCATTAATTTGTTTTAAGGTTTTTTCGTTTCGTTAAGTGTTAAAATTGCATAAGAAAAAAATGGATATATTCGTTGAAGATAAACTTAAGGAGTGGGGTTTACTGGACCAACTCCAGGAGCAGTTTGTAGGTAGGTAATTAGGTAAGCACCATATTTTTTTTGCATTTATTGTATACTTTGGAATTTACTGGATATTTTGATGTTTAGACAGGTAGCTGGTACCTATTTAGTTTTTCAGTGATAACTGATAACTTTACAGTAGAATAGATAAGTAGGTATACTTACTTTTTTTACATTTTTTTTTATCTTTGTACCTATCCAATTTTAATGTAGAGGTCGGTTAAATTTGTAACCTTTATTGCATTTGTATTTCAATTTGTATTACAAAATGGTATCTACTTAATCATAGTTTGGATATGTTACTATGGTAATTAAACTATTATCAACAAACTAAAAACCTTTTAAAATTAAATTTTAAAAATTTCTTAAAAATTACCTAGGCTATTACTATTAAAACAAATAATTAAGTTTTTTTTTTATTGGATAGGAAGGAAGGCTCCTGTAGATATATCGTGTCCACCAAGATCCCCTAAACTTACATGGAGCTAAAAGGTGCTACAGGTGCTATAAAGGAGACAGTGTAAAATATCTATGGAAAAAACTTAGGTTTGAAACGATTGAAGAAAATATTTAATACATTGCTTTAATGTATTAATGGTGGAATTTTCGAAAATATTTCATACAATTAAATAAATTGTTAAAATAAAAAAAACAGCTTTTTTTATCCTGTTTTTTCCAGACTCACTAGAATTTATTATTACACAGATTTATGACGAAATTCTCTAAAATGTATTTTAAATTTTTATGAATATAAATACAAAACATTGTAATAAAAAACTCCAGTTCTTATGTTAATTTGATATACAAACCTAAAATAAGTAACCTACACTATATTTAAATTTATAAAACAATATATAGTATTATTATACACAATTTGTAATAAAATTTAATAGTTGAAATGGAAGAAAATAAAATATATTGTTAAAACAACCTACACTAACGTGTGTATTTAAAATGCACAAATTGTGTTTTTTTCCTGTACATACCATGTTAAAAAAACACTAAGAGTTTGCTTTTTTACTGAACAATTATATTAAATAAATATAAAATATTGTCGAATTTAAGTACACAAATAGTGTACTATATATACAATAAAATAAATCAAATTGATACACAATTTGTTGATTATAGAACCACAGTTGTTGAAACACAATTGCATAGAGAAATTCTACACAAATTGATTCTGTACCATTTCCAGAATCAAATTGTATGTAAAATCTATACAATTGTTGAATTTTTATTCACCTATTTTTAAGAGTGTAGTAATTGCCCGGACGGAGGAGGAAGTAATGGAACTGGGAAATAGAGCTTTAAGAACAGCAAACATATGGATGGAGCTGCGCGGACTGACGTTGGCCCCAGAAAAAACAGAAGCCATCACATTCGGCTGGAGCTACACCACCAGAAGAAAGATAAAATTCCAGTTAGGCGACACCACAGTGGTTCCACAAAAAAGTCTCAAATACTTAGGGGTTACACTAGACTATATGTTCAGCTTTTCAAACCATGTGGAAAATATTATTAAAAAAACAAACAAGACTATCAAAGCCTTAAGCGCTCTGCTCCCAAACGTGGGAGGACCTTCAATGTCAAGGCGCCGAGTAATGGCAATGGGGGTACAGTCAACGCTACTATACGCCGCCCCCGGTTGGTGCTGTCATGTCAAAGAAAGGTAACCTTAAGGTGCTGCATGGCCTACCACACGGTTTCTGGAGAGGCAGCCGCGGTGGTATCTGGAATGGTGCCGGTGACGCTGCTCATAGAGGAACGAGCAAGAGTATTCGAAAGAGTATCCAACAGAAACCTCACTACCCCAGAAAAGGACGTGATTAGGAAAAACGAAAGACAGATAACAATCGACCTTTGGCAGGAGCAGTGGATGGCTAGAAGACCAGACGGAGTGGCAAACTGGACAAGACAGCTGATCCCACAACTTAGACCATGGATAGAAAGGAAATATGGTGATATGACATATGAAATCACACAGTTTATGACTGGACATGGTTGTTTTGCGCAATACCTCCATAAATGCAGGAAACTAAATAGTCCATCCTGTATATACGGAGACAGCGATAGCGACTCAGCCGAACATATGCTGTTCGAATGCTGTCGCTTTACCCATCTCAGAATCGAGGCCGAGCTTTCAATTGGCGAAGAGATTAGCATATGAAACATAACAGAGATCATGCTCAGGAACAGCGAAAGCTGGCAAAACGTTATGGCAAAACTAATGACTACCATGGTCCAGTGCAAGGAGAGGGAGGAAAGAACACTTGGACAATGATGTAAATGACAGATCACGAAAAAAGAAAAATGTCAACGCATAGTAGCCGCCCGATGTTATGTCCTTACGGACGGTGCCAGGCAGCTGCTTCAGAGGATGCGAGAAGAGGAAAGGGTTTTTAGTGGGTCGGGAACATGCCTTGATTGGCTTTCCCATCCCCACACTCCCCCTAGCGCCAGAAAATCAATGCCAGGGGGGTCTGCACACAGATTTTCCCACCTCTATAAAGAACAAAAAAAAAAAAGGGTTGGGTTGGGTTGGATGTGTAGGGCTTACGCCCCCCATGTGCTTAACATTTACGAGTCCTCTCTATATTTTTTCATATGAATAGAATCTCAAAATGTTAGAAAATATGGAGGCTACGAACCTTTGCATACGGGAATGAATTTTTTGCTTGTGTACAAAGGTGTGTAAAAGTGAAACTCATTCACTATTATAATGTAAATCAATCAGCTATCATTTTGGCAGATAGATTTAGATGTCTTTTATGTTTTCTCTTATATAAGATATGCTTTTTAGATGTGCTTGTTTCTTATTACATATATACACAATTTGGCAACTGCGAGATCATATGTCAAAAGTTTGACAATGTAATTATCAATAGCAACGAGTTTCGATCATCAAATAGAGTAGAGTAGACCTCTTTTTTGACATAATTTAATATTATTTTTTAGCGTCCGATGTGAATAATCTGCAAATTTTTTTCTCTTAATCTATTCAAACTACTATTTATGCTCAAATTTTAAAATATTGCAAAGTCGGAGATACTTAAAGTCGACAAGACCCGCATTTGCTATCTCAATACTTGAATACTTGCACAACCTTTTTCTAAAAAAAAAGTTGTTTTTGTGTTTCAAAGCTAATTTTTTTATTAACTGAGACGATAAAAAAAATGTAAAAAATATACTTCTTTTTTAAAATCTATTGCGATTTGTTTCTGTTTAAATCTGCTATCACCGTTTTTAAATCCGCATATCATCGTTGACTGACATAATAAAATGATGAAATTCATTTATAACACATACTGGTTCAGGTTGACATAATTGTATAGTTTGACATAATCTATTTTGTTCATCTGTCAAAAAACCTGCAAAAAAGCTTCACCAGTGAAACAATGATTGTCACTTTTCTTTCACCTGCTACATTTACAATAGTTTGACTGGTGGTTAATAATAGGTTTTTTGACAGGTGACAAATATAGACTATGTGTAATGGCAACAATAAAAAAAATAAATTAATTATAAACTTAAGACCTATTTAAGAGAGCGGTCTACCTGCGTAAAACGGGGTTAGCTCCTGTACCAAGACAAAAAAAGTTAGAAAGCTCAAATTTTGTGTAGGGATTGTTTATTGGAGTATCTAGGCGGGATGCTATTTAAAATATTGAAAATCAAAAAAAAATGGTGAAAATTTTTATTTTTTTTTTAAAACAATGTAAAATTGAACATTCCCTGTTCCTTAAATCTAATAAAACATAACACACGAAATATACAGGGTGTTTCCTAACGACGGTACGAAACTATACAGAGTGAATCGTTAGGTCGTTTTATGAAAAAAAGTTCCTATGAACGTATGTCGGGAGTTGCTTTGTTTCTGAGATACAGGGCGATGAAGGTTCAAAAAAATAACGGTATTTTAAAAATACTAGAAGTATCCTTAAACCGATTTGGTTGAAATTTGGTGCAGTTATTTGAAGTTATAAGACGCTTATTTAGCTGTAACTAGATTGAAATTATTATCGTGTGTTAGTGGGCACCACATGCTTATTGTTGAGAAAAAAAACAAGGCCAATAATTAATTGTTTTGCAGCTTTTTATTAATTTTTGTATTTAAGCAACTAAAAATGCAACTTTTTCGTCTTATCATCTTATCTTATTATCCTCATATCTGGCTTTGTTTTTGAGAAAAAAAATTAAAGTATCTTTAACTTATTCTAAAAATTATCCATGGGCGACAACATGAAATAAAAACCAATTAATTCGATAAACAATTTCGACCTTAAAGTACATGAGCAAAATGTCCACCCTCCAATGCACGACTTTTTGGTGTCTTGTGACTTGTTTACTATGATAATAAACATTCAACTTCTACGATTTTTATTATCAGATTTTTGAAATACAACAAAATAACAAATACATTGCTTCTTATGACAAATAATTGGCAAGTCCATTCAAGTACCTTTGTACCTACCTGCGTTGGAGACCAGCTGACAGTGATAGAATTGCTATAAGTAAAATTGAACTGTCAATTACCAGTGATTACTCCATCATGAATAATTTTACTAACCATGAAATGACCCACATGCACTTTATTTATGGATTAGCAAATGGAAATGCGAAAGAAGCACGAAGAATTTACCAGGACAGATATCCTAATAGAGTAATTCCATGTGCAAAAACATTTAGAAAACTACATGCAAGATTATGTGAAACGGGGAGTTTTAATAAAAATATGGGTGGTGGAAGACCAGAAACTATAACAACGCCTGAACTGGAAGAAGCTATACTTGATGCGATAGAAGAAGATCCTTCCAATAGTATCAGGAAGATTGCACTGCAGCTTGAAGTCAGTTCAAAAACCGTTTGGAAAGTTCTAAAAAGAAACCTCCTGCATACATATCACATACAGCGTGTACAAGCTCTACTGCCTCGGGATTTTCATCCAAGATTAATGTTTTGCAGGTGGTTGATTCATACGATGGCACACAATAATAATTTCCTACCAAATATTTTATTTACGGACGAGGCAAATTTTTCAAGAGATGCTATTATGAACTTCCACAATGATCATTTTTGGGCCGACGAAAATCCCCATGTTATTAGAGAAACTCATTTTCAGCAACAATTTTCGCTAAACGTTTGGATAGGAATTATTGGTGACTACCTAATTGGCCCATTTTTTTTACCGGTAAGATTAACAGGTGAATCCTACACGGATTTCTTGCAACACCATTTACCCACTTTATTAGAAGAAGTACCCCTACAAGTAAGAGTCAACATGTGGTTTATGCACGACGGGGCTCCAGCTCATTTCAGTGTTCTTGCTCGTCAGCATCTCGACGTCATCTACCCTAATTGCTGGATTGGACGTGCAGGACCTCAAAATTGGCCGGCTCGCAATCCTGATATGAATCCCCTGGATTACTATTTATGGGGCCATCTGAAGGCTCTTGTTTATAAAACTCCTGTTCTAGATGTGAATGACTTGAGGACTCGGATAATTGTCAATTGCAATATCATAAGTGATACTCTAGGTATTTTTGAGCGTGTCAGACACTCAATGACAAATCGTTTGCAGTTTATTTACTTTAAGGTCGAAATTGTTTATCGAATTAATTGGTTTTTATTTCATGTTACATCATGTATACATTTTTTACAAAAAAAATGTATACCTTATTAAAGTGGCTAGGAGCAACCATTTTCGACATAATCGCACTTTTAGGTTTTCATAATATGTGAATGACTTAAATTTACTAGATTTTTAGCAATGCAATCCTAAATAAAATAAAATTAATACCTAAGGTTATAAATGTTTATCTTACCTTTCCATGAAGCGGGAACTGCATTTTTTAATGAAGTTTTCCTTTTGCCGGCGTTACACACAATGTATTTTTCATCAAAATGTTTCTCACAAACAACTCTGTTTTTTAACAAGCTTTCGTCCATAATAAATATTTTAGCGTTCCCGGTGTTTTGTATCCACTCATTAAGTGTCACTGGCTTTAAGATCGGAAATTAAAAAAACTAAGAGAATTGTTTTTTCTCTTCCTAGTATTAGTACATCCCCGATAAGCACACTCGTTAATTTTGCTTGAATTTGACATAATTCAAAACAATAATACAAAATAATACGCCAAACATGCAAAAACTCCCTTAGACGATTCTGGCGAGCTCCGCTAAACAATAATGAAAGACAAACCTGACAAACGGCAAAAAGATTTCCGCGTGAGTTTGAGCGCGGCGCCATCTACCTGCCTCGCGCTTTTTGGGTCACGTTTTTGCCCGTAAAGGTGCAGATCTTCTCGCCTCTTCAATCAACGGTGTATTGATTGATGAGTCTGTTTCAGTGTATTTACCCTAGATGCCACTAGCGTATTACAATAAAATAAAAAGGTATCATAGAATATTGGTTATATTAAATTTATACGAGTTACTTGAGAGCGGAGCGAATTGTAACACATCATGGTTCTCTGAAGCATGATAACCAAAAATAAGTAAGTAATATTTAAATGAAATTTATTGCTGATTATAACATATAATAAGACCGTCGCTTTTCTCTCTGTATATACTATAGATGTTACTTTTTTCGAAGTACTAAAAAAAGAAAAAGTTGGGTAGAGCAACATGCCGAGGCTAAGGTTTGAACTCAGAGCCTTATGAGGATACGGCAGGTCTCTTCCCCACTGCGTGTTTAGGGCACCTCTTGGATTTTTGTGGATATTTTTTTTGTAATACTAACAAAAATTAAGAAAATTTCTGCTGGTCCACAGATTAAAGTAGACGCCAAGCGTCTACTTGTTGACATGGTATTTCTTATAATATAAAATAGGCACATTAATCGACATATTACTAACACATAATTTAAAAACAATACACAATAGTGGGTTCATCATAGTAGTATAAACAACAATAACACACAATTTAATTTAAATTTTAAAGCAAGACGACTTATAGTTTTTTTAGAGTAACATCATAAATTCTAATCTTTACATCTTTAATAAAAACTAATTATATACCATTGGCCTATTCCCAACTATCTTCAAAAAATTCTAACTATAAAAATACTTGCTTTTAAGAAGTTTCGTTATGGACTTTTTAAAGCGAGGAGAACTTCTAGAGACTCTTATTACATTTGGAAAATGATTAAAAATGTTTATGCTCAAGTAAATAAGAGAATTGTTAGGTCACTTTTCGGGATGGGCATTGGAATATTGTATTTTTTTCTGATATTATAATGTTTTAAGGAGCCATTATTTTGAAAAAACGATTTGTATTTTTTGTGTATTAGGCAAGCAGAAAGCAGACTCAACAATAAACAAGCAACGCAAGGAAAATATCTTTAAATAGGAGTCTACATGTCCTGTGCAGATTTATGACACATATATTTAATGGCTCTTTTTTGAAAAACAAACATCGAGTTATAGGCTAATGAGAGAATAGACGCGTAATCTTACCAAGGGACGTGGCGCACGCCGCACTTGGCGCTGTCGTCGGCCGGCCTTATTAAATTGGAAATGTTTAAAATTGTTTCGACGGAGCGATGAAGCGTGTTGCCGGATTTTGCTAAATTTAACAAAATTAAAGTACTGCTACAGATGAATGATCAGAAATTCGCCCAGTAAGATATTTTTATTTGTATTAGCGCGTATTTTTTTGTAGATTATTTGATTACTTTTATTTTTTATTTACGTTTATAGTGGAAATCATATAGTTTAGGTATTAAGGTTTTTAAGATATTTAGACCGACTAGTTGTGAATTCCCTAAAAAAAAATAGATCTAAACAAAGCAAGAAGTATGATCTTTCAAATAAAACTGCAAATAAAAAGGTTCTCTACATCACTTCAGATATTTTTTACCTGTTAGCACAATTGATAAAATAAAGTATGTCCCTACATATCGTTGTATTTAGAAGAATACCAGGTTACTTCATTTCTAAAATTCGTAAGAGTCAACCCAAAAAAAAAAAGTTTAAAATTTAGGTTAATTACCATAATATTTTTACAGGCTATTTTCGACACCTACTGCCATTTGTAACACGTAACACCTCCTGTAAAAGCTCATCAAAAAAGAAAATTGTTGGTGTATCTTTTTTTGACATCTACCAAGTACGTCAGAATGTTGCTTCAAATTTATTTAATTTTTTTTTTGAAAGAAAGAGTTTGATGTTTAAATAATCAATTTATATTAGTTTTGTCTCTAACTAAACTTTTATTTAAAATTATTTGTAATAAACCACTTTAATTATTAAAAGGAAGGCAACCCTAAAATAAAGTTACCAATCGACCAAAAACTATGTTTTAAAAAGATTAAAAGTTATAAAAAATGCTTGTTTAAGGAGCAGTTTAATTAACCATTAGTTATATGGTACAGATTTACTTTTTTATATTTACTTATCTGATTTAACTTTTTTGGACCACCTTGTATAAAACAAATTGTAAGATAAAATTTGTACCTAACCTATAATAAGAATAAAATACAAGGCTGTCCAATTTAAATATTTTTTTTCTTTTTTTTTTAACTTTTTAGAATATTTTGTATATATCTAAAATTATGTGTAACAAAGACTATAAAAGAAATATGTCACCCCCTACATCTTTTACCTTTACATTTCTTTTTACACGGTGACCAAAAATACGAATATTTCAGAAGCTGAAGGTTTTTTAAAAAATCGTTAAGACACGTCAAATTAGTTATTGAAGAGTACCACTTTTTAATGAAAATTATGCCGTTTTTTCTTTTACCCCCTGGCATTGGGGTGGTATCCGACCTTATGGAAGTTCTTAAAAATAATAATAATTCCTAATGATAAAAAATAAATTTTTGATGAACTTACCACAGTTAAAAACCCAATCGTGACAAATATTTGGTCTTTTAAAGGGAAACTTAAACATTTCCAAACTGCATTTCCGCCTAAGGTTGTCGCAATTTAAATAATAACATTTATCGCCACCGTAAACGCGTAAGACTAGACATTTTTGTTTTGTTTCAAAAATTAACAACGCTAAAAAAAGTAAACTACTCCCCTTAGGCCAATGTTTACAAAAAAAATTGCGGGCTTTATCACATGACAATATTATGATATGGAAGTCATGCCAAAAACAAAATAATCACACAAGGCCGGCCGGTGAGCCGTCGAGCCGCCCAACTCCATATGATCATAGAATAACCAGACAAATCAAGATCGACGCGCGCGACACGCTAGAAAAGAAATTTGGCACCTCAGCAGCTCATTGGCCGCCCAACTACCGTCCCAGCTCATCGAGTTGGGTGTCCAAATAGGTGCCATTTACAATGCATTGGAGTATTTTTCTATTTGTCTGGTTATTCTATGTTATTATTTACGGTATTAAATTGCCTATGACCAGTCCTTAGCCAGCCAGACCGGTATATAAATTAATACAGTATATAATCTATCACCGTTTCCGGCTTTTTAGCCCCGATTCGGGGCTATTCTGTGATAAAAAATGGCATTTAAGAGACTAGAAGTAAACATCACTTTAAGAGACTATCTTGATTAAAGTCATACTATAGTTTGGTTCAATTAACAAATTCAGCAATGTACCACTACTAATAAAAGAACCGGAGGAGTCATGACTTTGATTCGTAATGATATTAATTATAACTTTAAAAAAATGTCCTTTGCTTATGTTCGGCGTTAGTCTCTCGAATTTTCTTTATGTAGAGTCAAGTATTTGTAGACAGTCTTATATCACATAGGCATATAGGCATTTTATTGGAAATACTTGATCAAATGGACAGCACAAACACAGCTTTAAAATGGTTCCAGTCATATTTAAATAATAGACAGCAGAAATTAAAATTTACCAATTCTTTTTCTAGCATGCTTTGTTTGGCTGGAAAAGATTCGGATGGCATGTAAGAAAGCATTAATAAAAGTTTAAATAACTTGTTTAAATGGCTCTCAAATAAAAGCCTTTGCATTAATACAGCAAAATCAACATTCTGCTTATTTGGGAAAAAGCATAGGTGAGCCAATATAAACTTTGACATTATTATGAATAATCACAGATGGAAGCATAAAGCCAAATTAAATATTTGGAATTTTTTTTGGATCTTAATTAAAAATTTTATTATAACATTTTTCTCAAAAATGTTAATAATAAAAATACAGGGTGTTAAATTTAAGAATAATGATTTGTTCACTTATCATAACTTTTAAACTACGAGCTGAATTTTAATTAAATTTCGCATGCAGGGTATTGTAGTAAATTTTCAATTACTGATGAAGCTAATTTTTTTAAAAATTGCCAGTGGCGTAACATATGGAGGGACTTGGCCCTCTTTTGCCTCAAATCTGTGAGGCGATAGAATATTTTTTTATAAGTCAACTATTAGGTTCTCCATTTAATTTGGAGAAAAAGTTACTATTGCAAAATTTTGATTTAAGGCATTGTCTTTAAAATATCTTAGTTTAATTGTACAGAAAAGCCAGTTAAAATGTTGCAAAAACTTTGAAAAAAAAATGAAAAAGAAGATTAGGAAAATTAGCATAGGAAAAAAATAAAGTAAGAAAGAAAATATAGAATTCTGTTACACCATAAATCTACCTAATTTTAAAATCAAAAAATTATAATTAGTTTAAACCCGAGTAATGAATATATAACGAAAACGATTTTATTTACTGCTTATGCGTTTTTATTTAAGATTAAGTAAAAAATTTTACCGTACTATATCTATGATAGAAAACAATGTTATAAAAATGTTCGTAGTTTACCAGACATTTTAACCAGAAATCGAAATGATTTTATTTTAATAGATAGGTGCTATTCTAGCCAAATGATGAATTCGGTACTCTTTATAAAGGGTTAACACTGGAGTACTCGCGCATCAAAAAGTCACGTTTCTATTCGCGTGGGGTAATTTGGACCCTATATGATAAAACTAAACTTTTTCAAATGCATACAATAACTAGGTAAAAGAAATGTATTATTTTTATTTACAAATTATTTATCTATATTTTTATTATCTTATAATTTAAAAATACCAAATAAAAATAACTAAAACTCTCGTTTATTAAACTAAATACAAAACTAAACACTGTTTTTCTAACGCCAACTTAACAAATAAAGATACCAAAATTAATCAGAAATACTTACATTTAGAACAGACTGTCCTTGTTTTTCGGTCCTTCCTTCGTTCACATAATCTTCCTTTTACAGATGCTGGCTGTGTTGTCTCTGGCTCGGTAGCATTTCATCTCGGTAGCATTAGGGAAGCCTCATCAATGTGTAGTACAAGGCTTTAGTTCTAATGTCTCTTGAAATATTCTTGGCAAATATTCTCTTTCTGATCTGTGGCGTAATCAAATCTCTAGAAAGGCGAAACAAAAATTCCCTCCTGACGGTTTTTGTTCAAATTTATTGGTTCTTTTGTCTATTTCATCATCGTGGTGCATAGTAGATACGGCTAGCACGTTTCTGAATTTTTGTATAGGGACAAGAAAAGTCTTGATAACCAAAAATGATGCTCCCTTCAGGACGTGATCTAGTACAAACTCAGGAGGGAGTTCCCCTTTATTGGATTTTATTGTTCCTATTAATGTAATTTTTTTGTCCCTTAGCAGTTCCCTGTCGGCATGTTATATTGCAGCAATAATTCTTGATATATTACTTCTGCAATATTGTTACAACATTACAGTAACATTGCATTTAAAATATTACAAATATAATATTACATGTTTATTGCTACAGTATTGCACAAATAACATAGCAAATGCAATATTGCACATACATTGCAGTTAATAATGCACATATTTAGTAAATGTAATATTGTTGCAATATTTCATTATTGTTGAAAATGCAATATATCAGTGAAATGCTAGTGTAATGTTGCATCTGTTTTGGAAGCACACTATTGCTGTAATATTATTTATATAGAATTCCAACAATATTTCATTTCGATTTATATTTTAATATTTCATCTGCAATATTGCGTATACCTATAAAATATATAAAAAATTTTAAAATTTAATTTTTACTGGATTTTAAGTTATAGCATAGAATAACCAGACAAATAGAAAAATACTCCAGTGCATTGTAAATGGCACCTATTTGGACACCAACTCGATCAGCTGGGACGGTAGTTGGGCGGCCAAGGAATTTCGCTCGCCAAGCGAGCTGCTGAGGTGCCAAATTTCTTTTCTAGCGTGACGCGCGTGTTGATCTTGATTTGTCTGGTTATTCTATGATCATATGGAGTTGGGCGGCTCGACGGCTCACCGGTGTAATTATTTTGTTTTTGCCATGACTTCCATATCATAATATTGTCATGTGATAAAGCCCGCAATTTTTTTTTGTAAACACTGGCCTAAGGGGAGTAGTTTACTTTTTTAGCGTTGTTAATTTTTGAAACAAAACAAAAATCTCTAGTCTTACGCGTTTTACGGGTGGCGATAAACAGTTTGAAAATGTTTAAGTTTCCCATTAAAACACCAAATATTTGTCACGATTGGGTTTTTAACTGTGGTAAGTTCATCAAAACAAACTTATTAGTTTTCTAGATTTTTGTTTTCGTTTTTTGCTTTTATAAATTCGCTAATATTGATAATTTTTTAACTGATGGTAAATTGTTTTTGAGGTTAGAAAATGTTAATTAGGCAATCCAGGGACCTGTTCAATAATTATGGTCACAGATTTTACCAGAGAATTCTCTGGTTAAATCTGTGTTAAAGTAAATGGTTGGGGGGGGGGGGGGAACAACAGCACACTACATGATTTGGAACTAATATATTTAATTTATCAGGCCATACTTTATTTAAAAGGCCCTTATAATATACATAGGTATGTCTTTATGTTGCCGTTTACATTTTTTCCCAAAAAAAAGGTTTTTACTAATTAAAAAAATGTTTTACATCTGGCCCAAATGACCCAATAAGTTAAATGTTATTGTAGTTGGTTACTGGTTAGTGAAAAAAAAGTGGTTGCTATTTGTAGATATTTTATTTAGGGTTAATCCCCTATATAATTTATTTTTTATCATTAGGAATTATTATTTTTAAGAACTTCCATAAGGTCGGATACCACACCAATGGCAGGGGGTAAAAGAAAAAACGGCATAATTTTTATTAAAAAGTGGTACTCTTCAATAACTAATTTCACGTGTCTTTATTAAAAAAATCTTCAGCTTATGAAATATTTGTATTTTTTGTCACCGTGTCAAAAAAATGTAAAGGTAAAAGATGTAGGGGGTGACATATTTCTTTTATAGTCTTTATTACACATAGTTTTAGATATATACAAAGTATTGTAAAAAGTTAAAAAAAAAAGAAAAAAAATATTTAAATTGGACAGCTTACAATTTGTTTTATACAAGGTGGTCCAAAAAAGTTAAATCAGATAAGTAAATATAAAAAAGTAAATCTGTACCATATAACTAAGGGTTAATTAAACTGCTCCTTAAACAAGCATTTTTTATAATTTTTAATCTTTTTAAAACATAGTTTTTGGTCGATTGGTAACTTTATTTTAGGGTTGCCTTCCTTTTAATAATTAAAGTGGTTTATTACAAATAATTTTAAATAAAAGTTTAGTTAGAGACAAAACTAATATAAATTGATTATTTAAACATCAAACTCTTTCTTTCAAAAAAAAAAAAAATAAATTTGAAGCAACATTCTGACGTACTTGGTAGATGTCAAAAAAAGATACACCAACAATTTTCTTTTTTGATGAGCTTTTACAGAAGGTGTTACGTGTTACAAGTGGCAGTAGGTGTCGAAAATAGCCTGTAAAAATATTATGGTAATTAACCTAAATTTTCAACTTTTTTTTTATGTGATGACTCTTAAGAATTTTAGAAATGAAGTAACCTGGTATTCTTCTAAATACAACGATATGTAGGGACATACTTTATTTTATCAATTGTGCTAACAGTTAAAAAATATCTGAAGTGATCTAGAGAAACTTTTTATTTGCAGTTTTATTTGAAAGATCATACTTCTTGCTTTGTTTAGATCTATTTATTTTTTTTTAGGAAATTCACAACTAGTCGGTCTAACCGAAGACCTCTCCCATTACCTTGAAGCTTAAAAAAATATATCATGTCAAAAGAGAGAAATTTATAATATGCGGCGAAAATTGAGATGTTCACAAGAAAAAGTACGCCAGTCAATATTCACAGTTTTTACTCTTTTACCTTTTTGATCATTTTTATCTGTTACTGCCAAAACATTTGTAGTTATACAAATAAGAGGTAAACGACGCACTCTATATTCTCAATCCGAAAAACAGTTGGCAATATCTCTATACTATAAATCGCCATCTTGTTATAAATTTTTGAGAAAAAAATGCGTCATATTACCATCTACGTCAACCATTCAAAAATGGGTTGGACAAAATACATTCAAGACTGGTGTTGATGACAATATAAAAACCTGTCTAAACTAAACTGCGATGGCATGGATAAAAAAGAAAAAAAATGTCTGGTGGCTTTTGATGAAATGTCAATTAAAAAATGCCTCGAATATAATAAAAAACTTGACGTTGTTGAAGGTTTCGAAGACTTAGGTCCTTTGGGTCGTCAGCCAAAAGAGGCTTCACATGTTTTAGTTTTTTCAATTCGAGGTATATATTCATCTTGGAAGTATCTCCTGGCCTACTTTTTCTCTCATTCAGCGACAACTGGCAAAAATCTACAGCGTTTAATTTCGTATATTCTTAAAACATTAACTGAAATAGGATTTATACCAAAAGCGTTAGTCTGTGACCAAGGTACTCCGAACAGGGCAGCACATAAATTATTGAAGGTTACGAAAGAACAACCCTATTTCCATTTTAATGATTCTAGAATTTTTGCTTTGTATGATGCCCCTCATCTTTTTAAAAGCGTAAGAAATAATTTGCTATCGGGGACTTTTAAATTTCCATCACAAAAAAGCATAGCTTTTAACGTAATTAGAAAAACGTACGAAATTGACAAATGTTCCCTGACTGCTAGAACACTTCCCAAAATTACGGACAGGCATATAAACCCCAATGCTTTCGAGAAAATATCTTGCTCATTGGCTCTACAAGTATTTTCCAAAACTATGGCGGCTGCCATAAAAACTTGCGTGGATAAGGGATGGATACCTAAAAAAGTAGGCCTTCATACAGCGGAGTTTCTAGAGTTAATGAAGGATTTATTTGACGCATTGAACAGCAAGCGCCCTTTTACAAAGAATCTTTACAGTTGCGCCCTAACGCTCATTTAGCACATATGTAAACCTTATTTTACAACAAGGGAAATCTGTTTTTGGTTCTTTATCTAAATTGGGCCGTAAAAAGGGTAAGTCCGGCATTTTTGAAACAAGTCCTCCATGTTTCGATGGTATGGTACAGACTATTAATGCAATAGAACAACTTTTTAATAGCGAAAAGCGGGATAAGATCCAGTTTATACTCACGAATAGACTAAATCAAGACTTTTTAGAAAATTTATTTTCCATGGCTAGACAACGGGGAGGGTGGAATTTAAACCCAACTGCTAAATCTTTTAGATTATTTTTTAGAATCAAAAGTATAACAGGTTTATTAGCACCCTCTACTTTATCCAATTGCGAAGAAGACACAGGCACAGACCTTTTATTAACGGAGTTGACAAGAACCACAAATTTGTCTAAAAACGCCAATATTGACACCTCTAACCCTAACGAGACTAACATACACATGGATGAGGATAATTCCAATGATGATATGTCCAATGAATCAATGGAGGTTGCCAAAATAGGAGAAACTGTAACATCAAAAATTTGGTTGGGTCTTAACAGCGATGAGTGCTATCCTCATAAGCTATTTTTAATTAATAAATTGGTTCAGATAAGCCTATTTAAATTTTGCAAATGGTCAAGAATCAGATCGAAAAATAGCAAGCAAAAAATTTCAAATTTACAAAATTTGTAAAGAACCAAAATATTAATTATAAAGAGGTTAGGGGGCAATTTTAGCCATTTATTTATTATCTAAATTAAAACTATTTCTTGATGTTAATGTTCTTATGTAAAATACCTAGAAAAAGTGAATTTTGAGTTTCTAGTAAATTACAGTCCGAAGTAAGAAGAATTTTATTACTTTTAGTTTCTATTTTTTTAGATTTTTTTTATAGAATTCTATTTATTTTCTAAATAGAATAATTTTATTATAGAATGAAAATTTGCTTTGTTTAAATTAATTTCGGATTATTTCATCACAGTTGGGGCATAAAATACGCACTAGTATTATAATTATCCCATAGACATTTTTGCAGTGTGGTTCTATTTTATTGATTTTGATATTTATAATTTTTAACAAATGAGTTTATGTTCGAATTGGTTGAATGAAGCAATTTCATAAACCAATTTTTATTATAGCGGTGCCTCAGAATTTAAAGAGAGTCGCTCAGAAATTATTAATAAATAGAAAATTTCATTTATTTTAAATTTGTAAATAATCGAACTTAATTTGTGGACTAGGCCTCTAGGGGAAACCACCTAAAAAAAACGCGCCGTGAACTCTACCTCAGGGGTGGTGTGGAAAAGAGTATACCAAAATTGTAAAAACAGAGGTAGAATTTGATGACTCTGATCAACCACCCTGAAGGATTACAACACGTCATAATGAGGGCACCAAACAATTTCATAATCTTGGTTTCATTATTAAAGATTAAATCCCCCAGAATGGTTAATCAGACTTTAATATTATTGTTTATCCACTGGCGTCTATTTGTTTATTAGTAGACACATACCTATGCCTAATAAAACATTATTCGATTGATTAAACTGTTCTATTATGTTATTCTTATTTTTTATGTAAAAAAATAAAAAGCAAAAATTTTGAATGTTCCTCACCGAATAAAATAGTTTTTTTTTGCAATATAAAACCGCTCAAAATCTACCCTACCTTTTTTTTATTTATACGTTTTACCCATAAAGCCAAGAATTACCTAATGGCCAATAAAAAGTATCAATAATAATAGCAAAATTACTAAAATCAAGGGTTTAAATCACTTGGGTTTTAAGTTTGCTAAACATATGTACATATATTTGAATAGTGTGCAATGAGGAAGTTGCATGAAAAACAAAATCGGTTTTTTAGTATTAAAAACCGAAGAACAAAGTAAAATAATCAATACGAATTTTTTTATTTTGCTTAAATCCGATTATTTCAAAAGATATTCGAGTTTTTAGTTTTGTATATATAGATATACAAAGCATGGAGTGACGACATTAAACTATCGTCTTATGACGTCACAGGTACATTTCAAACCGCTGTAACTCTGTCAACTTTGGAACTATGAAAAAAAGAAAAAACACGTGTTTATTTATTTTTCATTCCCTATAAAAATCAAAAATAAAAAAAATTGATGTAACTTCCTTATTCCATCTTTCTTCTTTCTAAGCATTTTTTGAAACTGTGAGATATTTGTAGGAATTTGATAATTTTTTATTAACCATTTTTTAGAAGGCGCAATACTACGCAATAAAATTAAAATTATTTTCTGTAAAACGTTAATTCGCCTCAACAATTTAGATTTTATTTAATAAAATGTAGTATCTAAATATCTTAAAAACCTTAATACCTAAACTATATGATTTCCACTATAAACGTAAGTAAAAAATAAAACTTATCAAATAATCAATTTTACAAAATAATACGCGCTGATACAGATAAAAATATCTTACTGGGCGAATTTCTGATCATTCATCTGTAGCAATAGTTTAATTTTTTTAAATTTAGCACAATCCGGCAACACGCTTCATCGCTCCGTCGAAACAAACCGGCGCGATTTAAAAAATTTCCAATTTAATAAGGCCGGCCGACGACAGCGCCAAGTGCGGCGTGCGCCACGTCCCTTGGTAAGATTACGCGTCTATTCTCTCGTTAGCCTATCGCATATTAGCCTATGGCATTTTGGAAAAAATCTACCCCTCCAAAAAAAAATTTTTTTTCTCAAAATTCTGTACGCTTTTAAAAAGGTTAAAATCAGTGGCGGCTCGTGGGAAAAAAAGTAGGTGAAGATCTGCATGGCCCAGAAAACAGTATTATAGTTAGAGCTGACTTACCTAGTTTTTATAAATCAAGTCGATCCTTCGGTCCTTTACGGAAGCGATTCGGTTAATAATATTCTCGTAAAACGGATGTTGCATTTGCATAAGTTCTTTTAATAGTTCTTTTAATAGTTCTTTATGTAGTGAAATAATAGCCAAACTGGAAAGTCTTTCTTGTGAAATAGTATTTCTTGTAAATGTTTTTAGCCTTTTTAAACATGAAAAACTCCTTTCTACGGACACGCTTGTCGATGGAATGGTAAGATTTAGACAAAATAAATTATAAGCTTTCGTAAAAATGTCTTTATTTGGTTTTAATTTTATTATTAGTTCTTGAAAATTCACATTTTTATAATTTTCATCGGCATACAGAAGGCAAAGTTCATTTTTTAGTCTTCGTTGTTTTGTGAACTTTGTGCCATAAAATTCCAGTAAATTTTGAAAAGCGTCCGAAGGAAATGTTAAAATCCAACACACTACTAACTAATATCCAAAATTCGAAAAATCCCAAACTAACCACCAAATAAACGCCCGACACCGCGAAAAAATGCTACGTTTAACCACATACATAAATACTTCAGCCAGATATATCTTCTTAGCAACCTTTTAAAGTCTCTCATATTGTCACATCCTTTAATACTATTTGGTAACTTACTAAATTTGCTTAACACTGTAATACTCGGACGGGGTATTTTCGACCCCTATGATTAATGTGGCAACGAAGGTTTTTTTAGTGTGGGGAGTTCAGCGTCACAAGCGGCGTGCTAATCCTCACCGGTAGTCGGTGTTGACAAATATTAGCTTTGTTCGCGGTGAGAGTTCTGAGCGCATTCTGGATCAGTCAGGAACTCTTCATCCTTTAAGGATATGCGCAAGCGTGATTCATAACCGGTTCAGAATTTATTTTAACCGCGAACGATCCACGACTGTCAGCATCTAAATTTGTTTGAGTTAGTATAGATTATGTTTTTCGAAGGAGGTTTGTTTTCTTTAAACGGTAAAGCTTTAAATCGAAGAAATGGCTAAGAAATACTGTAATAAATTTTAATGGAGATATTTGTTCTGCATCGCCTTTCTGTTCGTTATAATATGAGGATGCAGCAAATCGATCTGCCAGTTCATTCGTCAGTGCTGAGCTCATTTGAAAATGTTGAAAATACAGGTTATCATCAAATTGTGGGACAATGTTTTCAAAATATCCAACATTTTCGGGAACTTCGGGTTACCGAACTCTTATAAGTTATTCTAAGAGTTTCTTCAAGTCCTCACTTAAATGATTAGACTTGGTAATATAAAACAAGATCGATTTAATTAAACAAGCATTACAGAAACTATTATTGGTTTTAAATTTAAAAATAAAATAAAATAAGCACCACTTATCAGAAAATATAATATCTATAATAGGATCTGGGGTATCATAGACCCCATGCAACCGAAATTGTTTTAGGAATAATATGAATGGTAGGTAAAGAATTATATAAGAAAATATTTTAAAAGTTTTTATAAAATTTTAGTAGAAAATGGCTAGTAGAGATCCAGAACAGTGGATAAAATGGTTAGATGAAGTGGAGGCAACTGACGTGGAAGTTGTGTCCAGCGACGAAAGTGAACATGAGTGATAATAAACAAAATTATTTTGTAACCTTAGAAACTTCCGTCGATTTATTGATGACAGATTATTTGATCACATTAACTATGGGAAATAAATAGTCCCATCAAAGCCTCATTTAAGTAGTTAATAAAACACAATGTTAATACTTTAGTTTAATATGTCACTGTCATTTATTAAACCATTGTACCATATTCATGGGTAACTAAGTAATTTTCAAAATAAAAATGTTTATAAAAAATCAAATTTCATGAAAATGAGTATTTATTTATAAAACGCTAACTACTTAGGTATAGGAATATGATATATTAAATTAAAGGTATTTTAACTGTCCATTAGAAAATAAAATATAGGGTATTCCATTTGAAAAAATAAACTTTTTGCCATTTTAGTAAATAAAAGATAATAGGCATGCCTTGGTTTTTAACAAAGAATACGCAAAATGATTTTATTTCTCGAAGACCGCTAGATATAGATATAGGGAAGTATGATAAGACAAGATTCAAATGAGATGATATAAGATAGGGTTCAAATGAGTGACCACGATACAGAATCAGAGCAAGACGCAGAGGTTGAAGATATCTTAGATAATAATACAAGAGTGCCTTATTTTACTGGTAAGGATAAATATACGAAATGGAATAAAATGCCGCCACCTAATTCAAGAACCAGGAAACATAAAATTACCGGGTCCGTCTGGCGAAGCAAAAAATGCGAAATTTGTATTGGATTGTTTTTTTTAATTTTTATTGATGAAGCCTCATAAATTTAATTTGCCAATATACTAATATTTATATTGCGAAAATAAAGACGAATTATTTTCGCGACAGGGACGCGAATGTACGGATGCTTGTGAAATAAAAGAATTTTTGGACATTTTGAATTTGGCGGGAGTAAAAAATCTGGCAGAAGAAACATACTTGATCTATGGAATACAGATGGCACTGGTTGTGTTTTAATATATCTTACAATTAGATACAACAATACAACAGATTTCGATTTTTATGTTGCTGTATTAGCTTTGATGACATAAATAATCGAGACATCAGGCGTAACGTTGATAAAGCGGCTGCTCTCAGGGAGATTTTTGATATGGTAGTACCTAACTATAAAAGTGCATTTATTCCCAGTTCTTACCTAACCATTGATGAGCAGTTAGTTGCGTTCAGGGGAAGGTGCGGATTTCGTCAGTTTTTGCCATCCAAACCAGCAAAATACGGTATAAAACTATTTGCAATAGTAGACCCAAAAACAATGAATACCATAAATATGGAAATATATATGCTGGCGTACAACCCGACGGTCGCCGTCCGATGTAAAGAGATTAATTCAACCCATACAAAATACAAATAGAAACATAACCTTGGACATGTAGTTTGTAAGCCTACCGTTAGCTTTAGAACACTGTCGGCATATTATATTGTAGAAATATTACATCTGCAATATTGCGTCTTGCAGTAATATTGCACATATATTAATAGTTCATTACAGTCATATTACACCAATGTTTTAATGTCCGCTTTTTTCATTGCATCCGCAACATTGCTGAAACATTATAGCAATATTTCATGTTTCATTATTTTGTATGTTACTGTAACATTGCATTAATGTATGTGCTGTATTGTAGTAATACTCACGTATAGTTCAGTTCAGAGATCTATTCGAATCTTTGATGTGCCGCGAATAGTACGTGTGCCGGTGTTGCTTGAATTGTCACATGACATGCATGTTTAAATCGCAAAATTTTATGTGGAAAGAGTCATAAAGTAATATTCTAAGCAATATTTAATCATTCCATAAAATAAATAAATGTTTTAAGCATTTTTTTAAGAATTTATACATTTGATTCCTAAAATTTGACTACATGCGCCCACGTACTATTTTGTTAGACTGTGACCTCACAGTCACACAAGCATGAAAAGTTGCACAGGTCCGGCCTTAAAATTTATTTGTATTTAAAACTTTATTATTGGGGATTTTTCGGTTTAGTTTTATTAAGTTAGAAATTCATAGTTGATAGTTGATAGCAAGATAATATTTTATTTAAATATAAGATTTAAGCACGTAAAATTAGTCTAACCAAAAATTTTAATTTAATAAGTTTAGTTTTTAGCGCCATCAGTGGGATGTTTATAACAAGTGACGAGAGAATAGGTGGTACAAATTACTTAGACCCATTTATTATGTGGATTAAGGCATTAAATATTTACTTTTTGATACAAAAGGGTAAAATGTTTTGGTTTATCTTCAAATTTTATAATTTCCCTTTTTTGGGTATTGAGATTTATTTTTATTTGGTGGTTATTATTAACGGGGATTTTGGCTGCCA
This sequence comes from Anthonomus grandis grandis, assembly GCF_022605725.1. NCBI lineage: Eukaryota > Metazoa > Arthropoda > Insecta > Coleoptera > Curculionidae > Anthonomus > Anthonomus grandis. The sequence goes on from NC_065558.1 coordinate 26,197,374, forward strand.
CATTCAATGTCCTTTATTATTGATTTTTTTTAATTAATACATATTATGATATATTATTATAATAATATACTCATGAAAACCCTCATCTCTATATTTAGTACCAACTTCTTTTTATAAAAAGTAATTATGTAGTCAGAAAAATGGAAGTATATTTTTTAAAATAAACTTTTACATTAAAAATCATCTAGCTGTCTATATCTTATCTGTGTAAAAGACACAAGTTTTACTTATAAAAAAAACACACTTTGCATCCTGAATGTAATATTTATTAATTTGTTTTCCTCATATATAGTTATTGTGCATAATAGGAGAGATTAGATGAAAATTAACAAAAATAAATGCTTATACTAAAAACTTAAATTCTTATACAAAATCTTAAAATTACACATTTGAATCTGACCCAAAGAGTTAATACAATTTTCTAAACTCAATTTTTCCTCTTTTTCTTTAGCAGTTAAGGAAGGAACTAGTTTCTCTGTTGCCGCTAGGATTCCAACTTCATCTCGCACAGTCGCAATAAAGCATTTGGATACTAAAACAGATTTAAAAAGTGTACACGAGTAGCAGAAATAATTTTTAAATTAAATTAATAATAAATTTACAATTTTTTTTTTAATAATGACAACTCAGATGTAAAATAGGCTTTTTTCTTCCAGTGAATTATGAAAGAAATAGGCTTGCCTCTCTGAGACAGAACAAGTGTGGCAGTAACTGTAAAAAAAAATTAACTGGCTTTATAATATCTCTATAAGACAAATCATGGACAAAAAATTGTAAAAAATTTAAACTTGTTTAATTAATAAAAAAAGGGTTTTCTTACCATATGCAACAATAACTAGTTTAGCCACAGATCTTCAATTTCTGCATCAGATTCATCATTATCCCAATTTATAATAAAACGGTCGCCTCCATTCAAAATAATCTGATGCAAATTACGATATTCCTCTTCATATCTTATAATTTTTTCCTCAGACTTTCTCCACTTTTCCTCTCCTAAATTCATAACTTCCTCCTTAATCAAATTTATAACTTTTTTATCAAATTTTGGATACTTATTTTTCCTGTGAATTCTCCTTTTTAGTTGTCCCCAAATCAACTCGATAGGATTAAATACACAATAATATGGAGGAAGTCTGAGGACAGTATGACCATACTTTTTAGCTATATTATCTACTACATACTGCTTTTCCCATGATTTGGTATTTACAACTTCCAATAATTGTTTCTTTGTATAAGATTCATGAAAATAGAGTGTCTCAATTTCCAATTTATGTGAAGATGTGTTTGGGATTTTCTCAGAAAGCCTTGAATGGTATGATGGTATGATGATAATGGTATGATGATATCCATAACAATGACACTGTTTCCCTTTAAATTTGGAATTAATGTTTTCTCAAACCAGGTTTCAAATATATCTGCATGCATGTTTCTATGATAGTCCACATTGCACTCTTCTATTTTTTTGCCACACAATTTCAGTCCATCTTTCACCCAACCTTCTTTTGAACCACAATGAATAATGATCATCCGAGATCCTCTGTTCGATGGAACATCTTTTAGGACACATTTGTTAGAACTATCAGTCCAACCCTTTTTTGCCATGTCGTGTGTATCATACCAGGTTTCATCTAAATAATATATGGATCTTTCTTCCTCCCGAAATTTTTTACATAAATATTCTATACGCCACCTGACAATTCAAGTACTTTCCATTACAGCAGCCCTTTTGTTAACCATCTTAAATTTAAATCCAAGTTTTATTAGGTATCTCCGCAAGGTTGACACTGTGAAATGTTTGTCCCTTGCCGATAAGGTGTCCTTAACCATCTCTATAGTTGGAACCTCGTTGTTTTTGTATTTAAAATACACAACTTCCCTTAGCAATTTGGCAATGTTCATGTCAAGTCCCTTTGATTGTCCTGCATCTTTCCTTTTTTTTCTGTTTTTAATCCCTTTTTTTACAAAATAGCATATTGTACTATATGGAACCCCTGTTAAAAACGCTGTTTTTTGCAAAGCACTACAATAATTTGTGATCTGAGGATCATTCCTTAGATTGTTATAGATATTTAAACAAATTTGTTTGGCGTCTGTACTTGCTTCGCGTAAGCAATTATGTTTTAAAATCCCGTGATTTTCCGCTATAGTTTTACTTCCCTGGCTTCTTCCTCTGCTTCCTCAACACAAGAAAATGAACCATCAGAACTATATGAGTCTAAATCACTTTCCAGATCACTCTTATAGTTTTCACCACAAATATTATTGTCTTTTTTGTGCACCCACGGTCTCCATAAGCCGGCACAAACACTGTCCTCTTCATTTGCCAAATTTTCATGCCTATTTTCCCAGGGTCGAAACATTTTAAGGTCTTTAAGTATAATATTAAAACAAATCCACAAACACAAATAAAAAAACACGCTTCCTCACATTAAAAACTGCAAAAAATTTAGACGAATACAGGCCAAATTCTAAGTTCTCCACTTTAATAAACGTGTAAAAAAGCAAAATCGGCAAAACACATCAAATAATAACCCCAACTATTAAAGGTGATAGACCCATCCTTAAAGATCTCTTTAAAAACACGACGAAAATAATACAAAAACGGTCCAAAAATTTATCTGCGTACGGCCCCGTAATCCTCAAAATCAGTGGGATAGAGAGAGATATACAATCACTTGCACAACTTAAAGTAGGAATCGCCAGATCGCAAGTGTTTTATCTTTGTTTAATAGACTAGCTAAAAAGAGGTGACAGTCTGGGAGTGCTGCAAATGTTTAAAATGATTTGTAAAATGCTTGGATTTTAGTCCGCGGTCAATTTTTTGATATTATTTTCTTGTGATATTATTTTCTTTTTAAAAATGGACATTTTCGAAAGACAAATAAAAAATAGTGTACAACATGGGGTTTTATGTATATTTAAAATGATTTCATAGATAAATTATATAAAATTTTGCCATTTAAACATGTATATCATGCGACAATAAATACGACATAGACGCACGGACTAGTTAGTGCAGCATCTGCGACACATCAAAGATTCTAATAGATCTCTGAACTGGACTTTACAATAGTAATAACTTATATCTTTCATTTATATTGCTGCTATATTTTATATTCATTTTAATATAAAATTAATATAATATATATATATATATATATATAAAACAAAATTTTTTTTTATAATTTTCTTGAGGAATGGGTCTTGATGAGGGCTATTGGTGAAATAATATGTCTTTTAAGTTACCACCAGCTTTCGAAAATGTTTATTTTCTTCTTCAAGGCTACAAATTTATAGAAGAAATAATATATAATTATTTTTGTAGGTTTGCTTGTACAATGGAAATTCGTTATAATTATACTTACTACTATACATTTAATTATAAAATTCTACTATGAGGTCACATCTTTCTTGGTTTATTTAGCTAGAAGACTACATTTTATTTGATTTTTATAGTTTTTTAAGAATGTTTAATTTAAACCGAAGCAGAGCTAAACTGACTGCGTGTCTATTGTTGGCGCAATAAGACATAGAACGCTATAAAAAGTTTTAAAATTATCATGGCATACCGGAGACCATGTTTTTTTAATGTAATGTTATCTGTTTATATTTTATGCTATTGAATATTATTTCATATACTAAGTGTCACTAATTGGTGACTATATGTTATTGAAACAATGAATAAAGATTGCTATTGTAATCTCTTAAAATTTCAATCAAAATTTAAACCTTGGGAGTCACCAATTAGTGACCTTTCACAAAAATAGAAAACAAAGAAAAACTATTGCAAAAATTCCCTTAAATAGTAAACCTCACTATGCTAACACTATTATAAATTATTAAATCCACTTTAGTATTCAAAACATTTCAATAGTTGATCCTTTAAAAATGAGTGATTTAAATATAGTTCAGTTTAGTAACTTTTTAAATTAACAATATTAGGCATTTTTTTAGTAGATCATTAGAAAAAAGAAAATCTTGAAAAAGAATTTATTTATTTTCGAAATTTATTTTATTTATTTATATTAATTATTTTAGATTTTTATTCTATGTCTTGAATCATACCCTTAGAATTAAAGAGAGGTATCGTTTTGTGAATTGTTTGAGACATTCATATTTAGTAAATTAGAATACATTACACTTAAATCTTCTATGTCTGTTCTTTTATTGATACAATTTGGAACTGAATAAATCTCTACCATCTCCAAGAAATTTCTTTTAACGAGTTTAGGTTCTACGTTTAAGATTTTTGTTTCTTCAGAACCAAAACTATGTCCAGTACTCCTATTATATTGGGCTAAAGCACATAAGTTTTCTTTTCAATCTACAATCACTTTTATGAGATGTTATCATATCTTTTAAAATTCTAGATGCTTGACCAACATAATTTTTATTACACTCATTACATGGAACACTGTAAACGATGTTTATTTATTATAAGTAATTGCGTTTTTTGTTGAATATATATGTATATTTATACACCTGGATAGTAATACATAATAATTGTACTATCTATATATTTTGATTATTAGTATTAATATTTCATTGAAACTCACTTAATAACAAATTTTTGCAAAATTTAGCAGATACCTGTGAAATTAATCAGCTATTTAATCAATCATTAAATATCTTACATAAGCAATATGGCTGCGATATTACACATCGAATTTCAGTGATATATATCGAATTTGTGACGGTTATTAGATATTGCAAAAGTATTGCAGGTGCAACATAGGTGCAAATAAAGTTAACAGTATAGGGGAAAGGCGGGCAAAACGGGGTGCGGTGATTATTTTTAGTACAGCCAGCTCCATCTATCCGAAAGTTCGTACAGCTTAGTTTAAGACCATGCCCGATCGATGGCAAAAAGCGCTGTCACTTCAGAAGTTGCGTGAATATTGGTCAGTCGAGCGGTGTTTGTTTTAGAGGTGCAGGTATATTTTCGTCAATAATTTAATAAAAGGTAAGTGAACCATAATTGTAATTTATATTTAATTGTTATTCTTTATGCAAAATTATACACATTTAGGCATATTTCTGTGTAAAAATGTTTAGTAATTTTTTAATCGAACAGGGAAAAAAATATACCTAACCTCAAAATGTGCATTTGGGCAAAATGGGGTACTACCCCATTTTACCCGCCCAATATAAAACAATAATAATAATTATTATTTTCAGATGGTGTTTAAGTACAACCGACACGAATGGTCCACGGATAGAATGGAGAATGCTGTAATATCAGTATTAAATGGCAAAATGGGGTACTACAGAGCATCTAAAGTCTGCCCAACCAATCTGTAGCTAAGCGGTATCGGTGCGGGGAACGTGGTTGTAGACTAGACCCGCCTCATTTTATTCATGAAATGGCCAGTGACGTGCGAAATTTTATAAACCGATTACACAGATTTGAATGTATTAAATATTAAAAAATATGGTTTGGTTTTAATTTTAAAATAGGTATTTGTAGGTAAGATATTAATTTGGAAATTAAGGTCTTCTAAAATATTTTATTTGTAAATATGTAATAAAAAAATGACAGACAAGATTAGGGAAGTTTGAGATAAAAGTAAAGTAAAGAAAACACAAAATTTGTAATACACCTACTTAGTTTATTCACTTAAAATAAGAGTGCCGTACTCGATGCCTGGATATCGCGAGGGAAAGAGCACGGCAGATATTCCGAATTATGCTGTTTAAACATTGAATTTGCTACATAATATGTATAATTTAAATTATTATTTAAATAAGTATAATCAATTTGTACCTGTTGAAGATATATTGCTAACCACTCCAGTAACAGTCTCACTCTGCCAGCATTTTTTAAACGTTAGGTCATTGTCTATCCAAGTTTCATCTAAATAGACAATATTGCGACCTTCGGCTCGGTGTTTTTTTATTTCTCTTAGGTATTTATACCTTAAAGATGTTATTTTTGGAAAATTTTCTTCTTCTGGCAATTTTTGCAACAGCTTTCTGCTAGTAGGCACACTTTAAACCCATATAAATTCGAATTATTAGGTATTTAACTATTTGAAAATGAAAGTTGTCGTCTTGTTCTACCTTCGTCATTCGCGGTCTTTTTTTGCTTGCCGGGACTAGAAAGCATTTTGTTGGGGTCCGTCCGCATTCTTTCTTCATCTTCTTTGTGAATTTTTTTCACTATTGAAATGCTTACGCCAGTATATTGCGCTTTACTGGTAGATTAACGAAGTTATTAGTAGCTTCTTCATTGCAAACCCTAAGAATTTGTACAAGAAGTATATAATCCTGATATTCGATTTTTTTTAGTCGTCGTTGCAATTCATATTACTTATATTTATAGACATTTTATATTCAAAATAACCAACATTAACTTTAAATCTTTTTTGTTTGTAAAGCAATCGAGCTTGGTTTTATTTCATTGAATATGATTTTTATTTATTACAACATTAGGTACATAATTTTTGAAATTTAGTGTCGCATAAATTATGATTTTATTTTAATGTTTTTTTTTTCATAACTGTGCTTAGGGTTTATAATTCTCTTATTATCATTTTACTTACCTATAAACATTCGCAATCACTTCCCTTGCCTGGCTATGAATAAAGTTATTCATTTTAACGTAAATAACACAAAAACTGTTAAAAATTATGAACTTTAACAACAAAGAAACAAATAACACAAAACAACAACAATAATAGCAAATAAACTAAACTATGCTACACTACTCAAAAGTCATAGGTTAGAAATTAAGTAGGTACCTAAAAATACAACAATAAAAACAGTTTAATAGCTCAAAAGTATTAACATACGCCGCCGCCACTGAATCGGCAAGAAATCGATATTATTCCGAAAATTACACAAAACCTGGTAGGATGCGATCCAATAAGATAGAGAAAGACAGAGAGCTGCATAAAAATAATAAATTAATGGCCGCGATGTCATCAACCAATCACCTGTCCCCAAACAGCGAGATACTTCCGCGAAAGCACGACGTTGCCGGCTTTGTAAGTTTTATTAGGAATTTCGGATAAATGTTAGTCAATATTGGATTTTATAATATGCAAAACATTAGCAAATAGAACTAAAAAATATGGTTTAAACTGCATTGCATTATTTATTATCTTTTTTATGATTAAATAGCTTAATTTTACCATTATATTTACTTTTTATTCAATACTATTTCATTTTTGCAGTAAGACGTGACAACGCTTCAAAATTTCGCCCGCATTCTTTTCGTAGACACAGATCCGATGGTCAAACTGTACCAGTTTTAATATGCCTCAATCGCCATTCGAGCGCCACGTTAAAAAGCTAAGGAGAATCCCGGGTATGTTGTTACTAAATCTTAGGGATGATTTAAGGCAATATTCACTCCTGAACAGGAACAAGACCTTGCAAATTATTTAATGCACATGGAAAAAAGATTGTTTGGATTAACGATGACTGAATGCAGGCGTTTAGCATTTCAATTAGCTGAGCTATTGAAATGGTCAGGGGAGAGGGGTGAGACCGTCACTATTGAAATATGCTTTTCGGCTTCAGGAGCATACATGCCTCCCATGTTTATATTTGGTAGAAAAAAATGCAACAAGCTTTCATGGATGGAATTGTTCCTGGCGGTTGGGTAGAGCTAAATGATAGTGGATGGATTTAAAAAGATGTATTCTTTATTTGGTTCAAAAAATTTATTGAATTTGCCAAGCCCTCAAAAGACCGACCAATTCTGCTTCTTTTGGATGGAGATTCATCCCACACAAAAAACCTGGAAGTTATTAATTACGCCAGGGAACATGGAGTTATTTTGATCTGCTAATCTCCCCATTGCACCCATCGGCTACAAGCCCTAGATGTAGCTTTAATGAAACCAATACGCAAGTACCTATTACGCTGAAGAAGTACGCAAATGGCTTAGAGCTAATCCTGGTAATAACAATACAATACAACAACCAATAGCAATAACCTTACAACAAATAACTAAATTATTTTGTGTAGCTTACCTCAGAGCAGCTACACCGCTTACTGCCATGAATGGATTTTTAAAAACTGGAGTTTGGCCAGTTAATGAGGATGTTTTCACTGATGCAGACTTTTTGCCTTCCGAAACAACAAATATTGAACAAAATGAAAACTTACCACCTAAAAACAATAATAGTGAAACTATGAATGAAACACAACTATCGGAAATTAATTTAGTTAAAGAAAAATCTCCAGAACCAATTGATATTTGCAGACCAGGTACATCAAAAAATTCAGAGGTAAGCTTTAAGATTGTTAGTCCTGAGGGTATAATTCCAATCCCTAAAATAAAACAAACTGAGAAAAGAGTTTCTCGTAAAAGAGGAAAGATTGCTATTTTATCGTATTCGCCTTACAAAAACAAGCAAGAGGAAGCTGAGCAAAAAAAGAATAAAAATTGTAAAGGGAAAACTCTTGTGAAGAAAAAACATCATCAAAAAAGAAAAAAATTACTAAAGCCTCCACTATCCTGAAAAATAATGACTTAAGTGATAGTGAAGTTAGTGATGCGGAGTGCCTCTACTGTGGAGATTTTTACTCTTCGTCAACGGAAGGATGGATAGCATGCTCAATGTGTCACCACTGGGCCCATAGCTCATGCGCAGGATTTGAAGACGAAGATGACGAAGCCGTTTTAGTTTGTGAGTTATGCAAGTAAGGTCCAATCCCCTTTTGCCCAGGGCAATTAGCATTGTTTTGCTAAAATTACTGTACCAAAAAACTTGTATATTTTTTATTTTATTTTAAGCTCTTATAACTTAGGCATGATATGTAGAAATTATTTTTTCGTTAATTAAAGTTTCTGTGTCAATTTTAATACCAAAGTTATCTTTATTTGGAGACAAACTACCCCATTTTGCCCGCCTTTCCCCTACATATTTGAAATTATTTAAGAGACAGCTATTTCAGCTTTTTTCAAAAAAGCGACAAGGTTTTGAGAAAAAAAATTATTTTGGAAAGGTCCATTTTTTCCCAAACATTTCTGCGCGTATTTCTAAGATAATTTAATTTAGCGCCCATTTCAGCATTCTTCAAAAAATTTACAGTTTTTAAGAAAAAACAAATTTAAATAAACCAAAAACAAGCGAAAAAAAAATTGAAAATTTCCATACGTATTCCTTGTCTTGAAATAATATAACTGAACACCTATTTCAGGGTCATCTATAAAAATATTGGTTTAATAAATGCCACTGTCGTTTATTAAATCATTGTACTATTTTCATAGCTAACCAAGTAATTTACAAAATAAAAATGGTTTTTATGAAAATAGGTATTTATTTCTTAAACCCGGCTATTTAGGTATAGGAATGTGTTATATTAAAGTACAACAGATTATTCTACATAATGAAGCACGTCATAGAAGAAACCAAAACATGGAACCCATCTGTAGAATAATGAATGCGCATTGGGGCATGATAAAGGTTTCTTTGTATAGGTTTACCTCTCTGTTTATGTTTATCGCTCTCTAGCGCTAAACAAAACAATTAAATCGGCTAAGTAATTATACCACCTACTGTCTGGCTATTCTTTCTGCGGCTACGGGGCATCGGTAAGGGGAACGCCGCCGAAAATAAAACATGGCTGATTTCATTCATCAAATGCCCAGTGGCGTGCGAAATTTTAAAAAGTATTGAAAGTTAAAAAAAGAATTCCGTAAAATGTTAATATTTTTGTTGTATTTGATGTATGTATTTTACAATACATATAGGTATTTTGAGATCATAATATACAGGGTGATCCAATGCGAAATAGCCACCCCCGTTTTTTTCGCTAATGCTGTCTATGGAGCAAATTAATTTGATATTATGAAACCCTCAACTTTTTTTTCTTAGTTTTTTTTTTCGTTTCAATGAGTTGAAACGAAAAAAAAATAGGAAAAAATACACTGTTTATGATTCAATTTTATTAATTCTCAAAATCATCTTCCTCTTCACTTATATCATCGTCACTGTCGTCGGTATCGTCATCACTAGCGGACAAAGTAATTATAATGGGTTCAATTTCCTCCATAAACTCATCTTTTTCCCAAAATTTATCTTCAACACCTCTAACATGTTGGGAAAATGTTTGCCAATCTTCCCTGGAAATTAATAAAATTGCTTCCTCAGTAATTTGTTTTAAGGTTGTTAAGGAAAAATTTCCCGTGATATTTCTGCTTCTTATGATATATTTAACCTTTGCCCATGCCAATTCTATAGGATTTAGTTCACACATATAAGGTGGTGTCCTAAGTGGGGTATGTCCATGTGACTTGATAATCCTATCAATCACATAATTTTTTTGATCAGTGGGGGGTCTATGGAGGACAACAAGATCAAAGAGATCGACTTTCCTGGCTTTTGGGTCGTGATTTATGCCTGTAAGAAATATTTATATCGTAAAGTTGTTACATAAAATGTCTAAAATATAGTCTTTTTTTCTCAGGACCCATACCTCAATATTTAAATTAAAGTTAGACTTATTTGACTACAAATTAAGACTTATTTTATTATATTTTGTACAAAACATGCTGCATATACCAAAATATCAATTTAATTAATAACCTTTCTTTGTAAGCGAATTCACTATATCTTGTTTTAGAGCTGATTTGGTTGGAGTCTTATCTTCCTGAACAGAAAGATAGGGAGCATTATCCAAGACAATAACCGAGTTGGCAGGAATGTTAGGAAGAAGTTTTTCAGTAAGCCATCGAGTAAAATTTTCCCTATTCATCTGTCCATGATAATCACCCGTAGCACAGTATAAAGAACAAGACAGTAGGTTCACTTTCTTGCGGCCGTTTGAAGTAGGGACTTCTAAACAGTGCCAACTTTTTTTACGCGGTCGTAAATCATTATTTAGTTTCGACGGCAATCCTTTACGATACGGGGGGTGTTTGAAACATTTTTAATAAGGAATATTTTCGTACATCGCGGCGGGCAGCGTGTAATATATAGAATTTTTTGAAATTAAAGGCACTTTGTATTATTGTTAAAATGAAATTGAAAGAATATTATTAAGTATCTCTTTTGAACAAATAACTGTAAGAAAAACACTTGGTAGATAGCTTTAAAATTAAGTTTATTAGAATGTACACAATTAAATCTTAGCTTTACGTTCCTTTCATGCTCTTTTCTTAACTGACCAAGAAACTACCTAATCAATATTACATACACTTAATTAATAATAACTTCGTTAATATACCCACTTTTTAAATATTTAATAAAATTTACATAATAATGTGATAACAACACTCAGCATATGGAACTCGGTAACAGTGAAATATAAAAAGGCAGTTAAATAAAAAAACTTATTAAATGCCTAATTATTTGCTTTTTAAATAGGGGATGAAAGAACAAACCACTAAAATTCAAATAAAAGGAAAATAGGTGTTTTACAACCTAGAATTCATATAAATATGCAAAATAAATATAGTTTTACATTGGGGATTATAGTACACATCAATATTTTGAAACTTAAACCCTTAAAAACCACCCTTAATGACGAAAAAAATCCAGTTTTAAGTATGGTTAGACGGTATAAGTGGCTAAAATTTATATCATTCAAATGATTGCAATGCAACTAATAATAAATCGGATAGCTTTCACTATTAAAAACCACCACTAATAACAGAATATTACCAAAAATTTTGCATTTTTTTAGATTAAAATCACGATTTAAAAAAAAATATGTACTCTAAATCGCTGACACTTTTTGAATTTTTTTGTAGGATCTCAATTTTCCGAGATATTTAAGAAATACTGAAGAAAAGCGTGTATTTTTTTCTGTAAACTAATCCATTTTTATTAAAAAAAAAATGTATATCCCCTTTTACTCCTGCAGCCATCTACGCAACATATCGCCGGCATTTTTAAAGTACAAAATTTCCGCACAACGCTATTATAGTTCTAATATTGAAGACGCCCCTGTATAACGCAGTCGCCACCGGGCAGCAAAAAAGAGTAGCATTAGAAAGCGAGTGAGAAAGGCAACATTTTGGGCGGCGCTTAGAGTGATCCTTCTATTCTAGTTTATGTTCGGTGCCCGTAGCAAGTCCAGCTTTGAATATTAAACAGATATTTTTAATAAAGCCATTTTCAGAACCTGCATGTACAACTATGAGTCGACCTAAAATTTTGTTTAAAATTCAGTGATATAAAACATCATTATAAATATTACAAATTATTTACTTTAATTAATTAGATTATTCCTTACCTGTAGATGATATATTACTAATGACTCCGGAAACGGTATTACTCTGCCAACATTTCTTAAAAGTCAGGTCATTGTCTATCCTTGTTTCGTCCAAATAAATAATATTTTGTCCCTCTTGCCGATATTTTCGAATTTCCCGAAGGTACTTATATCTCAAAGTTAAGATATTAGGCCGCTCCATCAAAATTTTTCTTTTATTTTGGCATTTACGCCAATAAAATCCATTAGATTTTAGTAATCTCCTTAGTGTCTCTCGGCAATAAGGAAAGTTGCCATCTTCCCGCAATTTTTGAAGTAATTTTCTTGTGCTTGGCACAACCTTAAACTCTAAATAAAACCTATTAATAAGATGTCTTATTATTTGAAAGTCGAAATGTTCGTCCTTTTCCACTAAGGTCTGGCTGGATCTTTTTTTTCCTGGAGTCGAAAGCATTTTATTGGGGTCCGTTTCCATCCTTTCTACATCTTCTTTGTGAATTTTTTTAACACTGGAAATGCCGACACCAGTGTATAGCGACACTCTTTCCAATTTTCGCTTTACTGGCAATTTATAACAGTTATTTGTTGCTTCTTCATCGCAAATCCTATAAACACAAAAAAGGGTGGGCTGTTTAAAAAAACTAATTATTATTATTATTATTATTATTTTTAAGTAGAATTAATTTTAAAAAAATCTTTCGCGACCTATAAAAGTATTTTTATTTTTTCGCGACTGGAATGATGGTTGAATGCATATTTTATTAAAATGAAACAGATACATAGTTTAAATGAAAATCTCTTACCTATAAACATTTGCCACAACCTCTCTTGCTTGACTATTTAGTGTCTTTCCACGTGTAAATTTGTTCATTTTAACAAAAATTTTAATGTCAACGATAAAATAAGCACAAAACTATTAACAAAAGTACCATACAACAAATATTAAGATAACAAAACAACGAATAATACAACTTGAACGAAACGTAAATAAACACACTGCTAAGCTATCACTAAAGGCAAGAAAGGAAAAAAGCTCCGCCACTGAATAAATCCATAAAAATCGAGACAGACAAAAAAGCACGTGACAGCACGCGACTCTTTGCTCAATCGCAACCGGAACGTCTCCATAGCAACGAAACGTTAACCAATTGCAACGTGCCATACTGCATTCCTTTCGTAGCCGCAGAAAGAATAGCCAGACTGTAAAAGCCTGATAATTACCCTTTAAAACAAAGGCAAGCCTGTTAAAATTCGTTCGGTCAATCAAAAGTTATCAACAATTTTAGGTATAAATATTCAACCTTTCCCCCACCTATTATTTGACAGATTAGAAAAAAAGTTTGACCTAATGACCAAAAGTGTTTAGAATTTATCATACTTTAAAATGGCATCATTCTTCTCTAGGATTCACTTTGAATATTTTCAAAAAAAACTATTTTTTCTATTTTAATGTTGTATTATGCCCCCTAGCGGTCATCGTACGAACTTGTAAATAATTTCCAGCAATTTCTCTTTGCCGCTTTTATGAGAAATATTTTTATCCTACGCTGTGCGATGACTAGTTACTGAATGATGGCTGGCGACCTCTCTTAGTTGTACGCCCGGTACTTATCATGGTAAATTAAGTGACATTAGAGTTCTAATCTGGTCAGGAACACTAAATGAAACCTCCCTTGTCACAATATAAAAAATTCATGAATTTATTATCATTTATAAACTATACATATTACATGCTAATATAACTTACAAATTTCGACGAAATATAAAGGTTTTAGAATATATACAAGAAAAAAATTGCTAATCAATTGATAAGATTTACTACATTAACTTAAGTTTACAAAAAATAACTTTAAAAACCTTTAATAAAAAAAGTTAAAAAAAATATAGGTGACATAAAAAGAAGTTTGTTTCTTAATCATACTCGTATATCATCCATACGGTAAGATCAAGTTAAATGTGAATAATATTTTAAATGGTAATAAAAATTGTACTTTTTTGCAATGTCTTTAATATCTCAAATGGAAATCTACAACACTGATCTAACACATCAAATAAATACAGATAGACATTTAAATCGCTCGTACCCAAAATAGCCATTTCCGAGATCAAAATAAATGACACAAATTCGAAATCCTAAACCGGTTGTGTCGAGAAGAAACTTTATTTTAAACATATCTGTAAATAAAATATTTCGCCACTTATGAGGCTCAAAATCGAACAAACAACATTTTAAGAAATTAAGCCTCAGTTAAATGTCTGAAATGTAAAAGTTTCTGTCGTACTAAACGTCGGCACATTTGAAAAGGACACAGCTTCACTTCCATGAAAATTAGTAGAAGTACTAACCTCATGCTTAGCTGCACTCCCTTCTACTTGAGGGAGATTAAAGCCAGCAATCTCCGTCTTCAGTTTAATTTCTTCCCCATTTGCTCCTTGCACCACTGCAGGCAGGGAGACTAGACCTAATTGCCCTCCTGGTAACTCCACTAACTTATTGGTATCTATTACCAATCCCTGTCCATGAGTAGCCAGTTTTAAGTTTCCCATAATACCCATTAAAACTCTTTGAGGCGGTTGCATCTGAGCCCCTTCTAAACTGGGAGATGGCATATGCTCAGGTAAGGGGACTTCTTGAGGTAATAGATTTTTGCTAATAGCCTGCTCCGATGGCGGTTTTTCTTCCTTGACTACAGAGTTCACTACCATTCTGCTTTTCCCGAAAGATTTAAATTTGATTGGGATCGGTTCTACTGCTGTGGTAACAGGCTCAACTCTGTAAGCAAATTACAATTATTAGGATAAAACTCAGATTAGACCTGACAATAAGTGTTCATCGACAGAATACGAAATGCTAGCAAGTAATTTTTGTGATAATATTATCCAGTATAAAATATATGTTGATTAAAATTCAGAAAATAAATTAAACATGTAGGACGAAAACGGTGTTCATGAATAACTGTATTTTTTTGGCTCTACGGCTTGAAGTTTCAGAAAAAAAAACTTGAATATATTTTTTTGTAAGTATTCGAAAATGTTACCATTTTTAAACTCCATTTTAATGGGAATAAGTATAATGACCACCAAACAATACTTTAAGACCCTAACCTCTCTTACCCAAAAATTACACTAAACACCAAGAAAACGATACATGAAAAGACCAGTCTAAAATTATCATGGTTCTAGCTGCAGTCACAACTGCAGTTCAAACTGTATTCAATTAATACCAAATGTAGTAAATAATCACTAAATCTTAGCAAACAAATTAATTTGCTTTTAATACTTAAATGAACTATGATTGCTATAAAACGTAGGCATATTACCAAAAAAAGTATGACAAGGCCAAATTAAATTAAATCTCTAGGCTTATAAAGCTTCTTGCTCTCCATCTCCGGACATCACACCGCATGCCTTGTGCTCTATGCTCATCCTACCCGATCCAAAATTCATTTACCCGCAGTATTGCAAGGTGTGGCGCATTTAAATTTGAAATAGCATTTACTATATTGAGCTCTATATGCTGAACTGCAACTGTTTCCGAGTCCTCATTCCTAAAGAGCAAGAAGACATTTACAAGATTGATGCCCTCCTGAATATTAGCGTTCAAGTTGATGGATTCAAAACGTTTACAATCGATAACATAAGGCAGAATGAACAGTGCCATCGCTGCCAGGAGTTTGGTCACGCGTTGCCGCAAGTGCAAGGTTATTACCACTTGTACACAGAATATTAAAAAAAAAAAGCAGCATCGACCATCCGGCTAGCTTTTAGCGCTGTCCAAAAAATTCAAATTTTGGAAACAACAAAAAAAACTTTGCTGATCTTAAAAAAAAACGCCCGGCTCCGTATTCACGAGGGGGCGGAGCCAACGACTAGCCCTCCACCTCTGCCTAGGTCAGCAAACGACTCTCCCCAACGGTCAGTCAGCCTAGGACCACCAAGATGCGGCAGTCATAGTGCTAGTTTTGTGTATATATGTACATATTTATTAGTATTAGTTTAGTCCGTCTTAGCTTTTAAGACGTTAGTATAGAATAATTTACAATTAGTTAAATAGATATGAAAATATATATTTTAATCTAGTAAAAAATTTATATCGAAAGATGAGAATTTTTAGGCATATTTTGAAAGGGAATGGCTTATCCGAAATCGGTTCTGGTATTTGGACGCATCTCCGGGGACTCCTGCTACAAACCATGCTTTAAAATCTTTTAATAAAACAATAAAAAATGGTGACACACTTCGTGGGTGCCATCATTTGGCGTGGTTCTTAGCAGTTGCCTCTGATATGGTGAAGGATTGGTCTAACAAGTACGTTACTGATAGATGTTTTGCTCATCTGCGAACAGTGTCTTTAAAGATGTGGACAGAAATTAACTAATGGGCAAAACTGTCGAAGCAGGTGACATTAAAAATTAGCACTGACCAGGTTGGCTTTTACATGATTTCAGTTGGTTCCGATTTAGAATGTAAAAGTTATGAACAACCATGGGAGAACTTTGACGAGTACAAAGAGCAACATTTTAGTGAGTGGGAAGTATTAATACTGTATTATATAAAAATACTAAAATTGGCTCCATGGCACATACAGCTGCCTAAAGTTTCTGAAAGATTATATTTGCAAGCATCACGTTGGATTGGTAATTCGACTTAAGCATGTCCAGCCACCTTCAGAGGCAAAAGCTATTCCGATTGGCATGAAAAAAAAACGAGGACGATCAGCCAAAGCTTAAAAAATATTAATTGTGCGGTAAATATGAATATGATTACTTTTGTATCATCGCTCTGCCATGCAAGCGACCAGCGGCATTTAGTTTTCGAACATAGGTTAATACGCCCGTCAAGAACCGCCGTTAATACGTTTCTTGAAAGAATTTTTGCGTGTAGTGTTTTTTTCAGTAGATTATAATAGATTAATATCTATTATATATACTCCATAGACTTAAGCGGTTGAGATTCAAGGTCACATTTTCACTTTAACATGGGCAGCATATGAAGTAGCCTGACTGTTGTAATCTATAGACGGTGGTTATAATCTTATATTAAAATGAGGTTTTAATTTTGGTGATCCGTTTACTATTCTTGGCAATATAAAGTGTTTTTTTTAACGTTATATTTTACTACATCTGGTTTCAAATTAAACATAAGCCCATTTTATTTAGCACCACATTACGCAACTTTGCCATAATTTAAGTAAACCTGTATTTGTTACGGTTTCCAAGATCCCAATAGTCACCTTCAAATTTAGGACACCTAGGACATTGAGAAAATTAAAATCTTAATCATCTTAGGCTTAAGAAGTTTTAGTGTTTAAAATACGTATGTGAGGTCATGTTAGTATTCAAATCACAGATGGCGCAATCTTAAAAATTGTAAGTCATTTTAACGTCATAAAGTTAAGTAAACTATAACTCCATATTAAAAAAAGGCTCAATTGTCAGAAAAGTCAACATTTTTCTACTTTTACTAAATAAAACCGTTATAGTTTGTGTACTAATTTACGTCACCGGAAAAAAAATTAAGTCATAAATAATATTTTCCTTAAAAATTATGAAGGACAAATAAATAAGTCCTTATATGATTCGAAAACACCAAAACCTTTAACAAAACTTAAACCTTCCCAAGCAATACACGATAGTTAAATAAACGTGTATTTTTGATTTCTACCGGATGTACATTTTTAGTTGAATTTCAACTAGATATATCGGATAAAATGTCCGCGTGATAAAGTCGAAATTATACCCATTTGTAGTTACGTCATCCAGGTGAGAAAAAACGTATGGCTGTGTAGATATTTTTGCCAATTAATATTAGGTTAGAAACTACCATAGCCTTCAGAAATTAACAAATGATTTATTTTAGCAGCATATTATTATATTTTTATATTCGTGTATATACTTTCATTCCCAAAAAATTTTAAAAAATCTTGTAGTATTTATTGTATTATTAACAAACTTAACAATTAACAAATATTATTATAATTAATCATAAATATTGGGACATAAACAACAAAACGGAATTGCACTTCAAATTGAGAATGTGATAGAGCGAGCCGCAGATGCAACAAAATTGAGCACAACAACGATCGCAAATATAAAGAAGAATGGGATAAAATCAGATCAGGATTACGCTGCTCATATATTTTTCAAGCAAAAGACCGCAAAAACCAAATCTACAACATATTTGAAAAGTAGAATTCGGCACGAGCAGTAGACGTAACAAAACCGAGCTTACAAAAATTGTGAATAATGGTATAAAATTATTTTAACTCACTGGGAAAAATTTAAATACTGAAAATTTAATTTACTTGTTCATGAAAAAAAATGCTGCTTAAAGGAATATGTTAACACATTAAAATGAAAATACCATTCCAAAAAATAAAACATACAAACTGAAAAAAATATATATTATAATAATATTATTAATATTATAGTAATATTATTACTATAATATTACATATTTTTTTCTGGCGTACATAGAATAACTTGTGTCCCGAATTCTATGTTTCAAATATGTTGTAATTTTGGTTTTTGCTGTATTTTGCTTGGAAGATATACGGGCTGCGTAATCCTGATCTGATTTTATCCCATTCTTCTTTATATTTGCGATCGTTGTTGTGCTCAATTTTGTTGCATCTGCGGCTCGCTGTATCACATTCTCAATTTGAAGTGCAATTCCGTTTCGGACTTGTTCCTTTTCCAGTTGAAAAAAAGCCAATATATTTAAAATGATCAGCTGCGATTGTTCATTATACCTATTCTTTTATATCTTTTTCTATATCTATATAGAAAATATATAGATATATATCTTTTTTTAGGCATTATCTAACACTTTTCGAAATAACTTTCAAGAACAAGTTGACAAACCAATATTTTTTATTGAGAGTGACGGATATTCACATAACCTAGTATATAAAGACGAATAATCATCAGACACCAATTTTTTTCAAACGTTTGTTGTCGCCGCTGTTTGGAATATGCTAAACAAAGATAAACAAAAATGACGTCATTACAAATGGGTATAATTTCGACTTTATACGTTCATGAATATAATAATATATTTATGTTTTATTCACATTTAACAAGAAGGTTTATTACATGTTAATAATAAACAATTATTATTTTATAAACATTAAATGTTTATATGGTATATTGTATACTTTTTAAAGACGTTTATAAAATGCGTTTAATGGAATGACATATTTTTTTTTATTTGCAGATGTGTTTTATGCATCAGGCGACGTACAAAGAAAAAAATTAATTTTCACCAATGGCGTCCATAAGGGATTTATCATAAATGTTATTTAATAAAGAAAAAGTATACCGCTGCATTTTTCTAAAATAAATTATTTTTTTTAAATCCTTGTTTAGTTTTAAGCAAATTTGTTTTTTTAAGATTTTTCATTTATAAATCTTATTTGGCATAATTATTGTTTCGAGTGTAAAGACTAGCTGTGTAAATCCCTGGTCAATTTTTTTAAATGCCGAAATTTTCTCCCTTATGTAAACAAAATCGTATATGACATACGTATATTCTACAATTCAATAAATACTAAATAGTATACAAATAGTATACTCATAGTTTTTTTGAACCTAGTATTGACAAGTTGTTTAAATCCAAAAAAAGGTATTTTTTTAAAAACTTAATGACTTGTCATTAAAAAAACGAATTTTCACTTAGGGTAATTATGGGAGAGATGAACCACCGGCTGAGATGGACCATTCCTCCATTTTGGAACGTACGTACGAGAGGCCTGAAAATCAAACGCGAATATGCTCTCAAGTGATATTCATTCCATGTTCTGTAGTTCCGATGTGTATTAGTGCAGTTTTTTAACAGAAATATGTAAGATTTTCTATAACGATTTTAAATTTGTCGTTCTGACTAAACGTAAGTAAAAAATGCCGATTCGTAGTAAAATGTTATCACGCTAGTCTCCATATTTTATTCTATAAACACCGCAAATGTATATTTTTAATTGTATTACCCAAACAGCACACAAAGTCTACTAGGAAACAAAATTATTTTATATTAGTTATATTAAGAGCGTATTGAACAATAAAATATTACTTAACGGCTTTAATTAAAATAATTCTGTTTTATAAACAACCTTATTTTATAACAAAGTTTTATAAATAACTATGTGACAGTTTAATAAAATATTTTTATAATGAAATAAGTAATTTGCTATAAAGCATTTATAAAACAATCTTATATAACTAAATTGTGTTAAGCGGGATTTGTTATTTAGTTGCTTTATAATTGTATTATAACATATCTATAGAGATATAAAATCATTTTGTAAAGATTTTATAGTAAGTTATATCAGGTGAACGAAGACTTTATTATAAAACAAATTACTTTCAATGACTTTATAGTTGTAAGGATTATGTTTATAAACATATTTTATTACACTCTCTAAAATATTATTAATATAGTATTTATAAAAGTTTTATAAAATAAATATATGTTTTTGTTTACAAAATGATTGTTTAGGAAGATTGTATAACTTTTTGAAGACTACGCTTTTAATTAATTTATGTTATCTGGTAGAATAGAATAAAAT
Organism: Anthonomus grandis grandis; assembly: GCF_022605725.1. Taxonomy (NCBI): domain Eukaryota; kingdom Metazoa; phylum Arthropoda; class Insecta; order Coleoptera; family Curculionidae; genus Anthonomus; species Anthonomus grandis. The sequence goes on from NC_065558.1 coordinate 26,218,108, forward strand.
CTGTTTAATTTTTTCTTGCCAATACTTATTCATAAGGTTTTTTTCAAATGTCTAGAATTTCTTCTTGAAAAAAACATATAAAGCATTATCAACCTGAAACATTAGAAATTGGTCAGAATGCTGACATATCATTTATGATGATGAAGTGGAAGTTATAAATAGTACTAATAAGGTTAGTGAACTTACTGACACTTCTAAAAACATAAAGCCCATATTATTCCTTTAGATCTCTCAGAATAACATAAATCATCCTCAAATTCAAACATTTCCTCTTAAATATTAGACCTATAAAAGCGCCATCTGCTAAGTGTTGACAGCGTTCTCGAATAAAACAATTATATTTTTAAGCGGATGATTAAAAAAGCGGATAAAATATATATCACTTTTATTAGAGATAAAATAATTATGTTATATTAGTGTTTCTTCTAAAATTAAATAGATTTATCTAATGACGCCATTTTTTATTGACATTTATTTACGTTTATTTCCGCCATTTTGGTTTTTACGAATTAAATTAAATGCATATGCAATTTTAATAAAAAAGACTTGAATTACGATAAAGTGTGTGAAATTTGTAATTTATTTATGTAGATAATATAAATATAAGGCAAAATTGAGCGAAAAAATTGCTTTAATCTTAATTTTAGGAAATTCCTTTTACTTATCCAAAATGCATCAAAAATCAGATGCGAAAATGCACTTATATTATCAGTAAATATTCGCCCAGAGAGCCCTAAAATAATATTTTCCTATATAATAATCATAACAGCTATGATCATAGCTGTAGATATGCATGGTGTGGTTTTCAATTTCGCCATTTATCTTTTCTTTTTACTTAAATAGTGTTATAAGTTAGTAATAAAACAATAATATAACATTAATAAAATAATTTTGTAAATGGTTTATTATGGAGTGGAATCGATTTTATAATCCTATATAAAACCATTAAATGAGTTTAATGAAATAAAAATATTTTATTAGTGTGGGCCCTCTTTGAGTTTATACACGATTTATAAACGCTTATAAGAGCAAATTTAACGACAATGAAGTTTTTTATAATGTTATATAGCGTGCTATATGATAATTTTAAGCACATTTGAGCTGCTTGGGTATGAATTACGTAGTGATCTATCTAACCTTTGGTAATGGGAAAGATGGACCAGGTGGGATCGGGACAGTTGGATCAGCTATAATATATTGTTTTTTTTAGAATACCCACGAAATATCCGAGAAAGTTGCGTTCGGAAAGGGCGACTTGGTCAAAAGAGGATCTGAGAAAGCCTATTGAAGCCTTAGCGACTACACAATGGATATCAATTCAGCAACGAAGCATTTTAATATACCAAAGGCTACTTTGCTGAGAAGAATAAAGTATAATAATCTGGAAACTATTTTAAATGAAAATGGGCTTTTTGATAAACCAGGTAATACTTTCAATGATGACGAGACAGGGCTGCAACTTAATAATAAGCCAGGACAAGTGATGGCTTCTAAAGGTTCAAAGACAGTAACCTCCATTACGTCGGGAGAAAAAGGTGAAACAATTAGTGGTATTGCTTGTTGTAATGGTGCGAGTAGCTTTCTTCCACCATATTGTATTTTTAAGGGGAAGGAAAAACATCAAAGAAGAGTATTCCGCGGGCATGCCGCCAGTAGTTGTGGTTCGTATGTCTCCAAAGTCTACATACGTTAACGCGGATACTTTTTCCCACTGATTAGAAGAACACTTTATGCCTCAAAAACCAGTAGGAAAGGTTCTTTTAATCTTTGATAGATATCTCACTGCAACATTTGCGAAATGCTTCAATTTGCTGACGAAAATGGATTAATAATGTTGTGTCTTCTAGCACACACCAATCGCTACCTTTATCCCCTTGATAGAGCGGTACTTAAATCGCTGATAGCACTTTATTAATCATCGTGTAATAAGTTCATGAAAACCAATCCATCAAGAAAAATACGAAGGCTTCAGTTTGGTCAACTTCTGGCGAAGGCCTGGGCAAAGGCAGCTATAGCAAGTTACGCTATATCCGGTTTTCAAGCTACCGGAATTATTCCCTTTTCATCAAAAGCAGTACCAGAATATGCTTTTCTATCCAACAATGATTTTCACAACTTTCAAACACAGCAATCTATAAATACCAATCAAAACTTAATGAGAATATTTTCCTTAATTTATATAATGAGGTTAAAACCTTTTTTTTTTGGCTTCAGATGGGGACAATTGCAGAAGGATGTTCTCATTGAGAACCAAAGTCAAATACTTTTATTTCACGCGGTTCTCCTGTAATAATAAAAAAAAGTATCGCCAATCCCAGCGAACAAAAATCCTATGACATAACCCCTGCTAAGATTCTAAATTTGGTAAGTCTAGTTCCTAAACGTGGCCTCTGTCAAAAAGCGGACAATTGCACTAATTTTAACATCTCCAGAACATATTAGTAAAAGTAAAATACAAAACAAAAATTTTGATAAAAAGAAATAGAAACAGTCAAATAGATGCACCCCAAAGAAAGATAAAAGCATCAACAAGAAACAAATTAAAGGAAAAAATTATTGAGTAGCAGTTCTGAGTCTGAGGGAAATTTGTCGCTAAAAAATAATATTGATACTCCAAAAGAATGAAAAGAGAATAATTGTGCTGGTTGTGGAGAAAATTACAATAAAACAACGAAGATTGACGATTGGATACAGTGTATTGTATGAACTCGATGACTCCATGAATCCTGTGTAAAATAAGAGACTTAGTTTAAAATGCTATAATTTTTTGTTACATTAATAATACTTAGTTTTTATAGGATTACTTATAACGGTTTATACTATCCTAAGGGGGTCCAACTACCTACTAACTGAAAACGGCGTTATTACGTTGGATAATGTAGACGAAAAACAGTGATTCTTTAAAAGAGTTTCATTATATATTTCAGGTGTAGTGATCGAGTTTAAAAACTAGATAATATAATCCCGCGTCAATTTTTTTGAATGTTGAAATTTTCTCATTTGTAAACAGAATAGTATATGATATACGTATATTCTACAGTTAAATAAATATACCTTGACCATATACGGTTGATAAATATACCAAAGCCAGACATTTACTAAAAAATCGTGGAATAAATATATATTTAATGATAATAATATATCAAGCTTGGGTGGAATCGCGGAGAATGCCGAATGTATTCTCGGGAAAGTATGGAAGTGCTGCTTGCACACACGGGACTGAGGCAGTCACGATTTGGCATTACCGTCGAGATCACCGCGTTTAGCGATAAGCCAATCTATTTTATTTCCGTCTTTTTACAACTGTATTTTGTTTATTTGGAATAATTATTATTCGTGGATAGTTAGTTTGTGATTTCATAGTAGATACTTAGTTAATAAAGTTTTGTGCAAAGACAGTGTGTTTCAATTATGGCTGACAAACCCTCAGAGAGTCCTCCGACATATATATGTTGCTTGGGTTCACAGATATTTTATGACAATACAATCTTTTAAAAAACATTTTTTTAAATTAAAAAATGTAATCCTGTAGTCAAGAAGGACAACCAGATGTTTAATATTTTTTTCAATTCAAATTATATTTAATACTAATATTGCAGCAAAGACAAAAACTTTTTAATTTTTCTAATCACTGCTCTATTTAGACGGTTGAAAACGCCGCAAGAATAACACACCAATTGCGCCATTTGTTGGAAAATGTTTAAGTCGAAAGTCAAATATGACCGCCGACTGAGCCGCCTTAGATTTAAAAAAATATATATATAATTTTAAGCCTGTGACCTATCGACGCCGTCTTGTACCACCACTAGTGGTGCAAGCGAGAGTCTCCGAAACTTAATTCGAAATTTCGATTCTAAAATACCACAGTAAAAAACGGCGGCGTTCGAACTTTTTTTAATATTTGTTTCTTAATAACAAAATTGACACATTAAATTGGCAAAATTCTTATTAAATATTGACTAAATGAAATAAAATTGCAAAAAACGAGACAATCGAGTTTACTGAATAGTAAACGTTGCAGATTAAATTCTGCCTTACCTATGACCGCCCTTCAAATCTGGCATGGTCTCCATCCAATGTCCAGTTTGCCTTCGATGATTTTTAAGCTGTCCGCTCTGTATAAATCTAGCAGGACAAACCCCGCAAGCATACGGTCTGGCTCCAGTATGTCGGCGCATGTGCAAGGCCAGATCATTCGACTGGGTAAACGCACGTGAACAGATGTTGCACACATACGGACGTTCCCCTGTATGAACTCGGCTATGCCGTAACTAAATAAAAAAAATAGTTGATTATTTGAATATTAAATAAAAAATCCTTAATATTTAAAAAATTTTACCAATTTATTGCTTTTGTTAAACGACTTGCCACATAAGGTACATAAATAAGGCTTTTCTCCGCTATGTGTCCTCTCATGACATTTTAAGTCGTGGGATCGTGGAAATCCTTTACCACATTCATTACACTTATAGGGCCGTTCACCAGTGTGTCTCCTCATATGAACAATCTGAAAAATAAATTAAATTAAATGCAAATCTTAAATTTACGTAAATTATGACTGTTTTTACCATATTACTGGAATTATTAAATTCTTTGCCACAATAAACACATAAATGTAGCTTCGAATTATCTTTAAGGCCGGTATGTATTCTTTGATGAGTTTTCAGGTTATCTAGTCGGTTAAATGCTTTGCCGCACTCTATACACACATGACGTTTGTCTTGCATCAAATGAGTTTTTGTGTGCCGCGCAAGATGATCCGACCTAAAATGTTAGCATTACAAATTTTGCAATGACAAGTAAATCTAGAGCAACTAAAACAATGTTTATTCAATCAAAAATGCCGATGTCCAAAAAAGTTACTAATATACTAATAACAGAAACTTGGTTAAGTAGCTTATACTATACCTGCTTTTAGGAAAAAAACAGTATACATGCCATTTGGTAACAACTATTTGTAAGATATTTAAGGCTCCGCTACCTATCCTTTCGAATAACGGCTGCGGGGTAGCGGTGAGAGGCGAGGAAGAAATTATTTTACGGCGGCCGGTAAAGCAGAGACATTCTTAAAACGGCAAACGTTAAACGTTATTTTTCAAACTGGCTGGTTTATTATAAAATTACGGTTTTTGGCTTTCCGGCAGCGCGGCAGCAGTGTATGAGATAGATAGGAATACAAAAATCGACACGCTTAATATTCACGCTATGGTCTAAGTTTTCTTAAAGAGATGTTAAATATGAATGATCCAAAGGCAACTTAATTTCTTAGTGACGCCCTTACATGCATTTATCTACAGGGTGATTAATGACCGATGCTTTTTTTTATAAGTTGTTTTTTAAATCATGGCCCCGTTTTTGTGAAAAAAATCACCTATGATTTTTGTTTATAGAGAACTTAATCAAATGCGATGGATGAGAACCTGTGACGGTCAATGACAAAACCCTGATTTGTCACCGGGTGAACTTAAAAGAGAAAGTAAAAAATTTTTAGAGGGACTTAAAAAAATAGAGAAGAAATTAAAATACTAGAAAAATATACCAAGCAATAATATAACTCGAACTTCAGTTTAAGTCCCAGTCAGTGGAGAAAAAAAACGATAGTTGGCCGAATGAAAGGGTAAACGAAACATAGGAGAGTTGATCCTTCTTTGACAGGTGTTAAAAGGATTGCTTCCAAGATGACAGGACAATGATATAAACCATTTAAGATCTTATAAAACGTTAAAGCATCAGAATAATGCCGCCTGCCTTTAAGATTAGGGATATTAAATTAGACACTGATACCATTATAGTCGATGTAATAATTACGAAAAATATTAATTTCAGCTCTATCAGCTCAATAAGAATCTTCTTTGTACAGCCTCAAGGCGTTCAATATGAGAATCATAATAAGGGGACCAAATTATAGACGCATACTCAAGCAAGGAACATACCAAAGAGTAATAAAGTAACTTGAAACAGAAAGGTGAAAGATGTACACTATTTCTAGTGATAAAACCAAGATTACGCGTATGCGTATGAATTTATTAAAAAACATCATGTATATTTGCTACAATAAACTTTTAATAAAAATTATACTCGAGTCACGGTCCTGGATACATCGATGCAGTAATCATATCTAATTGGTTGTTATGCTAATTGCTGTATACAAATTCCACTCCCGATTGATCATAGAACTTTTCTATATTGATGATTGTATAAAATTGCACACGCCGTGGGATATTTTATAAATGTAATCAGCCATGTTTTATGCGTGGCAACCGCGGATTGGATCGTCAGACAATATACGTCTAATTATACACTATAATCAACGCTACTTCATGATATATTTAGGAATAAAACAGAACAAAGAATTAAAATCGAGTTCTTAAGATGTCTCACCTGGTAAATACCATTTCACATATCGAACACTTATGCTGGCCCTCCTCAGTAACCTCCTGATGGAGCTTAAGGTGACGTATTAAATGTTCTCCCCTGCTGAATGGTTTATTGCAAATTGTGCAAATATACGGTTTATTGACATGCTGCTGTTCTAAATGTTGTTTCAACAGAGCTTCAGTATAAAATGACTACAATAAAAACCGTCAATAAAGATATTAAAGTAGAAGAAATAATACTTTTTTTCTTATACCTGCTCACACTGATCACATTTATGATTTAAAAGACTTCTATGCAAAGTCATGTGACGATCCAAATGATTTGCCCTTGCAAATTGAGCACTACACACCTCGCAAGTATAAATTTTAATTTTTTGTTTTGTTTCCTCATCTAAATGCGTAATTTCCTGCATGTCATCTGAAGGCTCAATTTTTTGCATAATTTCGGCTAAGATAGCATCATTGCTAGTTTCGCTGTCTTTAATTAGTTCTGACTCTTTAAGAAAATTTATGTTAGCATTTTTTTAATTAAATTTTTCTATATTATATTTACCTGTATTTTCTAAATTATTTTTAATATTAATATCACTGGTAGGTTCTGTATTTTCTTGAGACTTCTCACATGTCACTTCGTTGTCACTGTCTGCGTCAGAAAGACCATGTTCAACTTGCATATGGTGAAGAAAGCTTTTTTTGTATTTGAATTTTCTGTCACAAAACTCACATTGTCTGACCTAAAAAGTGTAAGGCGGTAAGTTTAGTAAACCTCGTAATAACTGTGACCTGACAATTATTCTGATCAACAAAGCGTTCGATAATAATATGTAATCAACAAGGGGCTTTGTCACGTGCTCACATATGCCATTTTTCTGTTGTGAAACTCAAGTTAAAATCGATAAATTAATTAACGAAATTTCGGACACGGGTTAAAAGTTAAAATGGAATTTTAGCGTTCTCTTATAATGAATGAAAAAAATATAACTTAAATCCTGACAAAAGTGCAAAGATTTGTTTCCAGATCATAGACACTTGTGCCAAGTCGATATTCTTGGGAATTGAATACTTTATAGAAATGCATTCTTGCAGTAGAGTAACGAAGTAAACTAATTTTTATGATGTTATATTACAAAAGGTATTAAAATTACTTACCCAATTAAGGAGTTCTGTCAATTCTGTCAAACTAGAACTATAAGACGAATTGAGGAGTATTGGAGCAAAACCGAATAAATCCGCCAAACATGATTTTGAGAAAAACCCGAATTTTTAATAACGCAAAAAGTATTATCTTTTTCTTTTTTTTTGGTAGAACATATTATTGGAGACGTCGTTAATAATACATTCTACTTAAATACAATTTTGAAAAATTATTATTTTTTGAAATATAACAAAACCAAAAATGGATTTATTCGATTTTGCTCAAAAGTATTGGATTTATTTGATTTTGTCAAAAATTTTATTACCAAACAGCAATAAAAACATTGATTTAAACAAGAGAGCTTTATTTCTTAAAATATTTAATCCAATATATTAAGAAAAAATAAAAATAACAAAAAAAAATTCTTTAAACAACACAGTCATTAACTAAAACCTAAATATGGAGTGCGTATTCTTCCTCCAAGCAGTCGCAATCATTGCTAATATTATCCTCTTCCTGAGAAATTTTCTCATTATTTTCACCTTCGTCTTTACACAGCAGTTTTTTGTACCATTCAAATTTTTCTTCACTTGCCCACTCTTTTCCAAATTGATTTTCCATCAGTTGTTTTACACTCTGAATTTTTTTTTTGAGGAATGGTATTGCGCAGCGGGACCTCTTGACAACGAAAAGTTCTTTAAATTCTTTCGTCTTTTATAGAGATATTTTTTAACTTCTGATTGGGCTTCGAATCGGTAGTGTTGGAAGCATGCGATTGATATCTTGATTTCTCCAGTTTTTTTAATGTGATTTTTTTGCAAACGAATTCGTTTTAAATCCGATATTCCTGCAACTTTGTTAAGATAATCTTGTAATTCCTTGATACTGAAAATTTTCCACTCTGATCCTAAGACCTTAACATTTCCAACTTCAGAATAGTATCTAACATATTCTTCTTTAGAACCAATGGTTGGAGTTTTCCTAAATATTTTTTCCATGCATCCAAACACTCTGTCCGCTAGTAAAAAACTATGTCCTCTTACAGGGTAGGTAATGATAATTTCAATAATATTATCAGGAGAGTACTTTAAGAGCCAAAACATTAACATATGAATGATGTGGGAATTTTTGTTTTGGCCCCCACATCCGTCGCAGAACAATCTTATCTGAGTTATGCCAGTCAGGTCCAAAGCTGTTAGGTAGTCCAACAACGCAGATCTGATTTCGGTAGCACCTCTCCCAGATTGATCTTCCGTCCATATATAAAAATAGGATTTTTTGAGTTCATGGAAACACAGCAAAATGAATACATACTTGTTTGGTGTGAATAAAATGCATCAGAAATAGGAGTGCGCGGTAGTGGCTGCACCTGTTGTAAATCAAAGCAAAATGTCAAAGAATTTTCTGGCTCTTCTTTACAATGGGTATAAAAAGCTTGGCTTCTTTTCTTATGAACTCTATATTCAGTCATATACTGTACTTTTTTCTGTGGGTCTTTCTCCGATTTAATGCGATATTTTAGACGCGTGCACTGAGAACAGGTATCTGAAGCTGGAGATGAAAATCCAATGTTAAATTTTCTAACAAAAATCTTTCTAAACATTGCGTAGCTAACTTTACACTGATTTTCAGACTGTTCATTATAAATCCGGCGTAATTTTTTAACACTGAGATTGGCCGGTAAATAAATCCTTCTAGATTTGCTTCAATTATAATGACTTTCAGTAGCTCTTAATTTTCCGATAAACTCTTGAACTTTATCCCGTTTGGACAAACTTTTTTTTGAAACATGATCCCCACCACGACGTTCTTTGGGAATATCTCCTGAATCAACAGTCTTACAAATGGTAAACAATCTGTGATTTTTCACTGCTAGTGCAGCCATGAAGAAACTCCTACAAACCTTAACTACTTCTGTTGATCGATTTTTCTTAATTTTCATAAAGAAATTCGCCGCTCTTGCTCTTTGTCGAGGATTTTCTTTTACAGATCTCTTCCTTACGGTACCGCAAACACTAATCATATGGCCAAGTTTTATATCTTGTACGTTTTTATCTGGAACTTCATACAGCTTCCTCCTAGTCACTTTAATATCAGATATTTTTACTTGTTCGCATTGATAAGTTTTGTTATTATGTAAGCAGGGTCGCTTAAAACCATTTAAGTCTGGATCTGGATCCTGGTATCTGTAACAACAGAAAAAAAATCTTAAGCGCCTCGCCTCTTTAAAAAACTAAAAATGTATTTTGTATAAAAAAAATCCTTTAACCTTTGTGTAACCAACTGGGAACTCAGGTACCAATCAGCCTAGAAAATATCTTTTGAAAAAAAACAATAAAAAAATCTAGCGCATCCCCACGAGTATTTTATTTTTTTTAATTAAATTTTAAAACAGAAAGAAAACAATTTTATTTGCTTGGTTACACAAGGGTTAAAATGACACGGCACACGTTCTTGAATTAAACAAATTACCCCCTTCTTTCATACCCTAAGTAACACCTTTAAAAAGTAAATCTTACCTTCCAGGTTTTCCTCTCTGCTTTTTCTCAACCTTTTTTCTTATTCGGCTACCTTCATTGGCATCACATACGGCTACTGTTTCACCTATTATATCTTCATCCATATTATTATCCTTTCGGTATCGGCCAAATCAAAACAACACGGCTTATATAACAGCAAAAACAATCGAATGTAAATAATATCCCGCGAAAATTACCCGAAACTGCGGCAAACGGCGCGCTGGGACAAAACTAATCAGATGAGCACTACTGACTACTGCTAAAACTATACTGTTTTATCCCGTTAATACACAAAATATGCCGCCAACAGCCGTAAAAGGTCATTACCTTTTTTTATTCAACCCTGGTGACATCTCTTATTACGTTAATTAAATTTTCTGGATTTATTCGGTTTTGAATCAAAAGTGGATTTATTCGGTTTTGCTCGCATCGAATAGTTTATAAAGTGTAATTTAACAAAGTCAGTTGAAATCCGTCGCTAACTCATTTTTCATAAAAAGTGGATTTATTCGGTTTTGCTCGAACACTCCTCAATTGACAAAACTCCTTAAATGTGTAAGTAATTTTAATACCTTTTGTAATTATATAACACATCATAAAAATTAGTTTTAATCTATATCTTATAGACTCCCTTGGTTTTTTATTTCGGACGGGATTAGTAAACATCTGACTTTCGTGGGAGCTGCGTCGTTTGGCGACAAAATGTCCCAAAATATTACGCGAAAATCCAGGCATTTTTAAAATATTTATTCTAATGGGTTTTACAGACATGACAATGTGTAAAACCCGCATAGAATTGTAATCTTAAAATGTTCAATATGCTGTGTTTTGCATAATGAAAATTAAAGCGTTATTCTAATAAAAAATAAAATATCAACTCTGATAAAAATATAATAAAAAATCAGAACTAAAACTCTAATAAACAAACTTAACAACATATCATTTTTTAAATAAAAGGCACAAATAAACCGCCTTCTTTCGCTAAACAAAAACTTAACCTATCGTAAAAGCTATTTCGCACGTCCAAAAGAGTTTCAGGTAAAATGGAATTGGCACCTTCGACAATTTTATTTCGCAACTCCTCTAAATTTGTTGGCCTACTAAATTCATGCTTGTAAATGGTCTGTTTAGGGTAACCCCACAGATAAAAGTCATTTGGAGACAAATCTGGAGATCTAGGAGGCCATTTAATATCGCCAGTCCCACTAATAAGGCAGTTAGGAAAAGTATTTGTTAAAAATTCTTTTACCCTAGCCGCGTTATGAGCAGGACAGTCATCTTGCTGAAAATAAACCGATCCCAGGTCTACATCAGGTAGGATTTGAATGGCAGGAAGAACTTGGTTTTGCAGCAACTCAAGGTACTTTTGGGCGTTTAAAGTGCCATCAATAAAAAAATGGCCCTATAACATTGTCGCCCAAAATACCCACCAACATTCAATTTCTGAGGATACTGGGTACGAAACTGAAAACTTCTGTGGTCGTTTTGCTGAGACCAATAACGAACAATGGAAGGATTACTGACTTAATTTAAAAAAATTTGAATATATTTATTTAAATAAAATTAAATATGGAATGAAGAAATAAATATAAAATATAAAAAATAAGAAATGAATATATTATTTGTTTCGATGTTTTTATTATAATTAAACTATACTGAAAAATTTTAAAAAATTTCCACACGAATATTTTTAATTTTTCTATGACTTTTTTCATTGGAAACTGATAATTAACTTTTTTCTGTTTTAGATTTTCAGTGATAAAGAAGGACCATCTTTACTGAAGTATCTCCTTCACGTAAGTGACATTTACTATGGCCTAAGATTTCGGAACTACGAGCTTTGGCAGTCCAATATGCAGTGTCCATTAAATGCAACTATACTGAATTGTGGAATGAGAAGCGAGTAAGGACCGATACTAATCGTTTATGAATCATCATTAAAATTGGTCGTTGCGCAAGCCGGAGCAGGTCAACCAAAATCGCGTGAAGGCATTTTCCAAAGATAAAGTCGCTGCCTTCTTCGACAACTTTCATTCAATCCAGAGCCAACGTCGGTGTACTTTACGATCTTCACCATGTTCCACTGATTGTTGACCAATGTCTTGACATTGCCATAACACCAAAATCCATAAAAAATGGGTTTCAAATTATGCGGAATTTTCCCATTTAATGCGAAAGTGTTTAATGAATTTCATTTCATTTCTAACTAAGTTGTTAGGGTCAATGCGATGGCAATGGTGAAGAGAATGGTGATAACGAACACAAGATTATTGTCACAAATCGTGATATCGAAACTCTTCTACATGAAAAAGTCACAACTTCTGAGCCTTCGGCAGTGGCTAGCACATCAGGTACCAACTCTTCTGCTTCACTTTCACAAAAAGTGCGACTATCTGGCTCACTGAAACAAGGAACACCAGCTAAAAAGTCCAATCGTGGCAAACCGATGAGAACTTCGATTTTAACATCGCCTGAATTTGTCACTGAATTGCGTGAGAAAGCTAAAATCAAAACCAAAAAAATAGGAAAAGAAAAGGAAGCAAAGAAGACACCAGCACCCAAGAAGCACAGAACTAGATCACAACGCGACGTGAATCTTCTGACGATAAAGGAGATTTGGACTGCTGCAAACTTTGTTTGGAGTCAATGCCAAAGACATTGACCAAAAACAATTAAGTTGCATGCATGGAATGTGGTCGAAATATTCATGCAAATGTTCATGCATGGGCTACCTCCACCAACACATTCACGTGCCCAAATTGCGTATCTGATTGATCTTGCATAACCCTTCGTCTTCAATTCTTTCGGGAAAAACAAAAGAATTCTAACAACGTGTAATAGTGTAATAGTGAAAAGTCACCTAACTTCATGTAAAATAACATACTATATTACAATTCGCAATTTTTTTTGTAAAAGATCAAATATTAAAAAAATCATATAGAAAGTATTGATATATTATAGAAAGAAATACTTTATTTTAAAATATGTCAATCATTATTTTAAAATATGTATATTAGTCTGAGAGCTAGAGACACGGTACCCATAACGGATTGGATTGATTTATTTTTAATATGGAGGCTATTATGCACATAAGTCTCTTGATGAACGTCGTGCCCACCGAAGGTTATCAGAAGCCAATATGCTTAGAAATACCAATGGATTTAGATTATATGTGATTTGATTTAGATTTATTTTAGACTTTCAAATCCTCTGGTTAGAAAGACTGAAGTCTCTCGGTACACTCTAGAATTTAAAAAAACACCCAAGAATTTGATCCTAGCGTGCGTGAGTGCTGGGCACTGCCCGATAACGTGGTCTGCAGGCTCGTTTTCCACCCAATACCACAATTGCAGGTTGTCCGCAATGCCGATGGTGTGGAGAGCGCCTTAAATGCTAGTGCCCAGTTAAGAGAACCCTCTCTAGCAGAATTTCGCGTCTTTTTAAGCGCAGTAGATTTCTGCTGAGGCAGGCAGTATGCACTCTATGCATGCCTTAGTCTGTCTCATGACACGTGCTTCAGTTCATCTTCGAAGGGTCCACATGTCCAGCAGACTCTCCATTGATGCAGCTGCTACGCATATTTAGCTGTATCAATTATGGGTTCAGACCCCACCGGCTGTCTAGATTGCGGATCCTAGTCTACCAAGCCTCCTAGTCCGCTTCCTTGTTTCCAGCATGGCCTAAGTGCCCAGGCACCTAGACAACCTGAACCTTACAGCCCACTTTTACCAGCGATTGTGTTACCGTGTCCACAGCTTAGGATTTCTGTCCGCACTTCAAGAAAAAGCAGCCTAGAAGACAGTAGCATACTTCCGTCAGCGAGTAGGCTCTCTATCGATATAATCGATATTGAATAAATTATTCCCATTGTGACGGTGTCTGTAGGGGAATGTAAAACAGCCATGTTAACCAGTAATTCGTTGTTACAATAATAATAATTCATTAATAAGGAATGACTAATTTCAAGTGTTTTTTCTCACGTCAGATCTTTAAAACAATTACATAAGGTTGTGAAAAATTACATAGGGTCGAGCAATAAAAAAATATATGTTTGTCAACTGAATGTTTGGCACAACCCCCTGTTTTTCATGCGCAAATGGGTGGTTCATAACAGTAACAGCAATGATATCACGAATTTCATATATATATTTTTTTAAATTTAGGTAATACCCTCACAACAATAACAAACATTGCCAAACTAATTGTTGACTCGAGTGGATATTAGCCGGGTTAAAGGTCGGTGTTTTTTTGATCCTATACACAAGGAAAAATGTAAGAAAATTTACTCTGAAATATGTAGACCGTTCGTATTTACACCTAGTGTATTTGCTGGTTTCAGTGGAAAATTACTATTATTTACGGTACTTTTTCTACTTTATGCAACATACTCACAAGTTTTTATAGTAGATTTTCCTTTTACTTCAAATCGAGTGTTTTACATTTTTATCGGTAAAATTTCTGTCAGAATGTTTTTCTAACGGGTATCCCGAAAAATTGAATCAATATACATGGTTCTAAAAGTGTTCGACTAGGTTTTGTTATGTTAAGTTAGCTTAGATTTCCGATTTACAAAAAAAAAAAAATGTTGAAAACCAATTTATGGGGTTAGGCTAGTTTAGGTGTCTCAAAAAATCGACTTAATATAGGGTGTTCCATAGAACGTACATACATCTTGTTTTAAACATCACCTATACATATACAGGGTATTTAAAAAATAATCCGTATATACAGATATATTTTTTTTTAAATACTTACTGATGGAAATGATGACAGTTATTTAAACAGGTTAATGAGAGTATTTGTTTTGTACACCTTTGAATTCAAATTTATTCTCGTCAATTTGAAAAATAAAATATTCATATATGTTGAAAAGAAATATCTCTAAATATTTTATAAAAAATTCCATGGAATAGTGAATAAAAACAAATAAAATTTGCGTTTGAAAAACAATTTAAAAATATCGTGAAAATTAAATCTTTTAGATTTATAAATTTATCGTTTCCAATAAAATATACCATATTTATTATGATGTATTAATTATCCTTAATAATTAAAAATAATACAAAATGAATGAAATGATTGAAAAGTAAATATGACTTTGGGACACGACGCACACAGAACTGCGATCCCCTTCTAGTTCTCCAGTATATGAATATAGGTAATAAGTAGTATAAAATATAGAATTAAAGAATATATCCATATTGTTTTATAGAAAAATTAAAGAAAAATAAGAAAAACATGTAATTTATACAGGGTTTAACATAAGTGATGATTATTTTAAGTTGAAATTGCTTGTTTATGCGATTGCAGACTCTTCTAATTTCATAAGCAACATTCCAGGAATATTCCAACGTGTTCGACAATCGACGGGCAAAAGATCTTGATTTAATAAAAATTTTAAGATTTTTAAATCTCAAAAGTTTTTATTATTTTTCACAAAAATTAAGCGACGTACAAATAAGCCATAGGATACCTTATAAAGTTATTAACAAACTGTAAATAGTTTAACAAATTCGATAAACGTGTTTTTTACACATCAATGAAAAATCGATTAACCAAAAAATAAAAACACCCTGTATCTCGAAACGCAGCGTCTCTGGACATATGTTTATATGAACTTTTTTAATTAAAAAATTACAAGGAATCACTTCTTAAAATTGAAGTCATCACTTATGTTACACCATGTATAATATAATATATTATAATGTATGTATATAATATATTATAAGATGTGTACAATAATATTTAACTTATCATTTCAAGTATATAAAAAATAGTATAAAATTTGATGACATAATATGTGAACAAACCTCTAACGCATATATTCTGTACATTACGTTAACAATTCGCGATTGATCATAAAAGACTGGAAATACATTTCCAATTCAGTCAAAAGGCTTTCATATAGGGTCGAAAAACACCGGTCGAACCTCAACCCGGCTAACATCCACTTCAGTCAACAATTAGTTTGGAAAATATGTTTATTATTGTTTTTTAAAGTATTACCGACATTAAAAAAATATATTAAAATTCGTGATATTATCGTTGTTATTGTTATAAACAATCCCTTTGCACTTGGAAAACAAAGAGCTGTGAAAAGCTTTTAGTTCGCGAACATATTGTTTGAATGCTCTCGTTGCCATCTACGACCCTATTTAATTGTTTTAAAGATTCGATGTGAGATAAAACACTTAAAATTAATCGTTATTCATTAATTAATTATTATCTATCATGGCAGTGGATGACTGGCAAACATGGCTATTTTACATTTTCCCCACAACCTAAGAAACAATGAGATTGAAAAACGATTAAATTATCTGTCTTGTTTTTATTAATGCTTTTTAAAACCTTCACTTTATTTCACCCCAAATTTTCTTCAGAAACATTTAGTAGCTGTTGCTACATGAGTATATTTTTAATTCTTCTTTTGTTTTTAAAAATACACAACTGTAATTATGCGCTTAGGGTCCAGCGCTGCGCTTGCGAGTTTGTTGACCATGAGAGTCGCAGCGTCGAGAGTACCAGCAGTAGGGTACCAAGATAACATAAAATATAATATTGATGTGTATTTGAAAAAATACACATCATAATTATGGCATCCATCGTAATCCTAAAACATTATTGTGTTTAATTGGTGGTGGTTAATTAGAAGCAATCTGATGATCCCTAAAGACTGGCAGAAGTACACGAGGGTGAGTACCCAGCAATTTCATAAAGGGTAAAAAAATAATCGAAAGGATAATTATTACGTATTCAAAATAAAATAATCGGCTAAGCCTTATAATCCATAAAATACATTAAATTAATATTAAACGTCGTGTACAGGGTGTCCCATTTTTTAATGTTTTATGAGGTTTCTCGCTTATGAAAAGAGATAAAAAGATGCAGTTTATCTTAGCTTTTGTGCTACAGTGATTTAACAAAAAATGCATTTCACTCACTTCCTCTCTTACCGTAATTCTTGTTATTGTCAGATAAAAAATTGATATTTGTGGATCTTTTGGGGTAGAATGCAGTGGCGCATTCAAATTTTCATTAGAGGTTTTGACAGTTTTAGAGATAATACCATACTAACTTTTTTTTAACGGAGACCCTTTATATTTTTTGAAAATCTGTTTCTGCTTGTTTTCAGAAATAGCATAGTCTACACCTATATTTATAAATAACGTGACAAAATTATTTTTTTCTATAATTTACACTGATAATAGCCGTGAGTAACCAGACCAATGCAGAAAAACAAAATGATTAATGTTCTGTCATTACTTACTTTACGTATTTGATTTTTGAAGAATCTGCTTCCCTAAAATTATTCCTGGTTACATTTTCCCAAATTTAGAGCTGATATTTACTGTTATTCGTTGTTTTGTTTATTGTTATCAATCTTGTTGTTATTTAAATTGCTATTTTAATTGTTTAATATGGCTCGAAACCAAAAATTTAAAAACTTTGAGAAATATCATATATACCTGAAGAATACCCACTTCGTATCATCTAATGAAAACGCAAACCAGACCTTAGAACTGTATCTCTGCCGTAGAAATCTGCTTTTCGTGCTGTTTTAAATCTATCAGTAGATATACATAGAATAATATATTAATATATTAAGTAAATAAATTATGGTTTGGATGCATCATAGTTTACAATTTCAAAATATCGTACCTGTAATAAATTCAGAGATCTTATGTAAAGATCTAATGAGGTA
This sequence comes from Anthonomus grandis grandis, assembly GCF_022605725.1. Classification (NCBI taxonomy): domain Eukaryota; kingdom Metazoa; phylum Arthropoda; class Insecta; order Coleoptera; family Curculionidae; genus Anthonomus; species Anthonomus grandis. Next base: position 26,235,841 of record NC_065558.1, read on the forward strand.
AATGGACCGTACTTGAGAAGGGAAGCTGATTTTAGTACTTCAGCCGTTCTTTGTACCCTGAGCCAGTTCCTCAGTATTTATAGTGGGCGCTAAGTGTATAGAAATGAAGCTCGACTCACCCATAAGTTAATTTAAACGAGGATATGTATCGGACATTTAGAGCATAAAAATTAGCAGCCGTTAAATCAGTAGTAGCAGTACATCGAGAACTCGCGCGCGCGGTAATGACAACTAGGCTCGTCGTCAACATTTTTCTGCTCAGGTACTTTTTTCTAACATTCTTATTCCAGAATAGATACAAGGGCAATTGGATAAGAATAAGGAAAGTACAACAAAGCAGAAAGGAAAAAATTTACAAATAAAGTTTGTCGAAGATGAAAAGTATGTTTTTTATTTTTATATCATCGTATAAAAATAAAAAAATAAATTTTCCCATTCAATTGTAAATTACCCACTGTAGATGCCAGAACGCATAGCCTTATCCGACTATGTAAAAAAATATTAAAGAAACAAACCAGTAGCTGCGAGATGGAAAAATATAAGTAAGACCCGCCATTTTTACTGCCAATGTCAGATCGTGAATTATTCGATGATAAAACCCGATCCGGAAGGAATCCAGTGTTCGGAGTTGTCGATTTTGCTTGTCCCAGAAACGGAAAACAGCTGCAAAGGTTTCTGGGCTTGACAAATTTTGATCGGCAATTCTGTAAACATTTTGCAGATGTGGTCAATCTCTGACAAAATTGCTAAAGAAAAAACAGAAGTGGTCGTAGACGGAAGTAGAGAAGGAAGCATTTGTGAGGTTAAAACGGTGTTTAGCTGAATGTACAGAGTCGTATCATCCTGTGTCAGATTTTTCCTATTTTTTATCGGTAGATAGTTCAGAGGAGGCTCTGGGTGCTCATCTATACCAAGAAGTGGAAGGTCGTATATCATAGTAATGAACTAGAGGGGTTTAGTCTAGTATGGGTGCTTAGAAAGTTTAAAATATATAATATTAATAATAATAATAATCGTCTTTTATTGAAAATAAAAAAGAAATTACAAACTTATACAAATAGGCGATATTTAGCTATATAGCTACTCTTACATATAACCTACCTGTTAAGAAACTAATATTAAGAAAAATTACAATTCAAAGAGCGAAAAAAAACAAAGCAATGTTAGAATTCAATTTAAATATAAAAAAATCGAAAACCAACAATTTTAAAACAGTTACAAAGCATTACAGCACCTTTGCAACCAACAGTTCAGAATTTTAATCACGTCCAGAAAAAAAAAATTCATATATATTATGAGAAAACTTAATGAAATGTGAAATTTTCATAATTTCAATTAAGTACGATAAAGAGATAAAGGCCATTTTTTCCTTTCTATTCCTCCTTCAGTAAGTCAGATATTCTGCTATTTTATAAAGTATTAAACAAGTAATAATAAAATGTTAAAACAATATGATATTAAGAGGATAAGAAATCTTAAGCCAATTTTCGCTTGAAAGTTCTACCTGAACACATCTTTAACGAATCATCAATACCATTATGTAGTTTTAACCAGACGTATGAAAAACACCTTTTAAAAGAACAGCTTTGACATTTAGAAAGCCAAAGTGAATTATAGCGTGGAACTGGTACCTGATGTTTATCAGAGCGAAAAGAAATTTTTTGTCCTAACTACTTAAACACGCCTGTTAGGAGTCAACTATGAGTAAAGGTTAGAAGTTGGATCTCCCAAAGCTTTGACATGAGCAACCATCGTAAAACTTTTAATTTTCCGACATTGGTTCGTATTTTCCAATGTTAAATACAAATCTGCCGCAAATTCTTTGCACTCGCTGGATTCCGTTTATTGTAGCAACATCCAGACAAGAACATAAATAGTACAGCCATAATTAAATATTGAATGTACCGGAGACTCATACAGAGATTTTCTTAGATCAAAACTAAGTACATTCTTATTAGCATATAGAGTTTCCATAGTAGTTTCATATGTCCTTCGTAATAACCCGGAGACGTGCTCCCTGAACCGTAAATTCATGTCAAATATTAATCCAAGATTTTTGGCTAATGACGTATAGGAAATTTTTTCATTATTTATAGAAGGACAAAAATAATTTTTAAAGGCAATCTTGACATTTTTTTAAGCTTCCAAAAAGTAAAAAGTCTGACTTATTAGCATTCAATGCAAGACTATTGAGACTCAATGGGATATTGAAAATCATGTATTATTTGTAAATTTTGATTTATCGTTCAGTTGTCTTGCGCTGTGTCACTGGGTGGAAAACTATAATAAAGTTGTACATCATCACCGTATCTATGTACCGAAGACGAATTAAGCCTAGAGAACAAATCAAAAATATAAATATCAAACAACAAAGGTCCCAATATTGAGTCATGTGATACACCAGTACAAATAGGAAAAGCGGTTAATAATTTATCATTAAAAACAAGATTCTGCTTTCTTTCAGAAAGATAACTTTTAAAAAACCTAACTGGAATGTCACTAAATCCAATAAATCTTAATTTAACACAGAACAGATTGTGATCCACAGTATCAAAAGCCTTAGAGAAATCTAGCAATACTTATGACGTAAGTTCTTTTGCATCAATTGATCGACTGATGACATCCATTACTTTAAATAAAGGTACCGCGGCTCCCTAAGGCCCAATTGCAGATTAGGAAGTACATTATTTTCCGTGAGGAACTTTACAACCTGCTTATGTATGATTGTCTCTAATATTTTAGACACCACAGGTAATAGGCTAATAGATGGCTAATAAAAGATCCGAGAGTTCCAATGGATTGCTCAACTTAGGAACAAGATGCACATGTCATCACACCATCTTCCAGAGTGTAGGAAATATACCTTTTGCCTATACAAAAATTCACAATATGAAGTTGTGGTAATACTTGAGGCGTACAGTGTCCTATTGATTAATCTCATCCAGAGTGGCAAGATTGAGAAGATTTTTTTTTATTTTTGTTAATTTTTATGCCCATATCACCACCTAGTGCTTACCACCGCTTTTTATTGCTCAAGAATAGTTTTTCTTCTCACGCCGAACACAGGCCAAAACAAAGTTTCTTAATTCTCTATATCTGACGCCATCTTAAATAGATTTAGTTTCGCTAAATTTAAGAAATGATTTATCTATTTCCCTCAATATGAGCTTTATCACATCAGTTAGCCATGGAGCCTTTGGTTTGTTAACACGAATGGTACGCAGGGACGCATGCGCGTTAAATAGGCCTATTAAATTTTGTGTAAAGAATTCTACCTTTATATTTATATCATTTATGTGGTAAAATCGATGACAGGATATATTGTTCAAGTCTTGAAAAAAACGTATCGGATCAAAATTTTTAAATTCGCGCATTTTACGAATTAATAAAATAATAAATAAATTCTGATAGTATATTCTAAAATAATAGTAAATCTCTGTCCCTAAGAGATATTAAGGCTGCAGTAAACCAGGTTATGATCTGTAAATTTAACATAAATTACGCTCTTAAGTTTACATTTGCGGAGGCTACTGACAAAAATAGGATCGAGCAGAGACTGACTGAAAAGAGTGGTCCTCGGCGATTCTTCGAGAAGTTGACTTAAGCCAAAGGAATTTAAGTATGAATCGAATGGGTTTAATAAATTAAAGTGATTAACATTTGTATCTCCCAAAAATATAAATTCATCTACCGATGGTATCATATTGGACAGAATCTTATCTAATCTGTCAATTAAAGCTGTGAGGTTACAATGAGGAGATAAATAGTTGCTATAATGTCCTCCCGTTAAGATTTATTTTTAAAAACAAATTTTAAAAATTAAATTCAACGTGGTCAACATCAATGACAGAACAAGTTAATTTAATTTTATTGCTTATGTAGGCAATGATACCTCCACCCCTCCTGCCCTGACACCGATCTTTTCCTATTTACAATATATCCGCTAAGAGCTACCGCAGCTGAATCTATATTTGAATTCAGCCAAGTCTCGGTAACGCTTATTATGGCATCAGAACCCTGAACCATCAGATCTCTAAAGTCTTGAATATGTGGCAGAAGTGAACGGACATTAGGATGTGATATTTTCATTTCTTCGTTTAGTGAACATATTTACTAAGAAAAAAAAATTAAGTGCATACATTTATAGAAATTATGAAAAAAGAGAAAAAAGACACTGCACAGCTAAGGAACAACAATAAAAATAGATTATGCCAAAACTCCAAAGATACTGCTTATAAAGTAACTTTCAACTGATTAAATATTTAAAGATATGCTAGTTATGTGATGCCAGATAAAAATATCAATAGTTTCTTACCCTTAAAGGAAATTTATGCTTATTTAGGGGAAAAAAATTAAAAATAATATACACAATATGCCCCAATATAATTAAATATTAGAGCTGTTTAGTTACAGAACCAAAATCAAATAATATAGTTGTATATACATGCCATTGTTTAAGTGACAAATGTTCCAAATTCACAATAATAATTTATGGGTTTATTTAATGCAAAAAGTCTGTGTCTTAACCCTAATAGGAAGAATAAAGAACACCAAAACAGGATCAATTGCATTTTTCGTAAATTTTCAAGGAAATTAAAGTTTCTATGCAATTATTTAAATAGAAAAAAAAAATTTCCATATTCTTAGATAAGAATAAAAAGAAAAGTACTCATTAAAGTTATGAGTACTTTTCATTAACAACCAGAAATATGAATACATGATTTTAAGATTGATAATATTATAAACTTTCAAAAATTCCAAATTACTTTACGGACTAGTGCGTAAAATAATGTCAAAGTCAATAAACACAGTCAGCAAAATGTTAAAACATTTTGAATAGGAATAAGGTGAATAAACCCTTTATTATGCCAGTCAACCTACACAATTTCTTATAAAGTATAAAATAAAAAGTTTTGGTTAAAACTGTTTTGTGATTTTGATGACACACTAAAGGTTCCAACCACAAGACAACTTGTTATGCAATTGCGTATGTCTCAAATATTGCTCCTATTGAAAAAATATTAGTGCAACAATCAAAAACCAATTCCAATCTGTGAAGTTCAATTAGTGGTATTAATCACCAATTTTATATCACCCTCCTGTCGGGCTGTTGAAAATGTACCGCGATGAGAGCAAATTGCAGAATGAAATCTGAAAATAGACTTCTAGGTAATGCACGGCTCGATTTAGTCAAGTAACAACTCTAAGGTTATCATACCGACCTAAATAAAAACTTATTACGATATTGGGATTTTATTTAACGACCAGTTTAACGTATATTTTATAAAACAGAGAAAAAAAATGCCATAAAAGTGTAGGTTAGAGTATCTAATTTATTTTGCTGAATAGCTTAAAATAACACAAATAATGGAAATCTCCGGAAATAATGAGGAAAAAATCCATGTAGCGTTTGTTTTTTCATATTCAATTGAAAAGTCGGTATCTCTCGCCGTTTTGAAGAACTCTGAATTTGATTTTTGGGCTAACCCCCAAGTTGTACACAAAAATGTAGAGAACAAAAAACAAAAAATTTTATTCCTCATTATTTTCCTTCTAGAAGTAAACCTTCGACAGCGAACAACCAGCGAGAACAAAGTTATAACTTTGTTCCGGGCACAATTTTTGGTTTGTCAAAAAAACGTTAAAGATAAAAAAAAGAAGAATGTCGTGTTGAAATCGATACATAAGCACATGTGGCTTGTGCTAATCTATCAAAAACTTATGTAAATATGTCAGTTAGCAGCTTAGAGATTAACATGTTCAAGAAATATTAATATCTAAACAGGTATTTAGGGATCTTACATGTCACTTTCTTCTACTAAAACTTATGAATTTCACAGCTTTATTATCCTCTAATTAAGTCAACTCACGCCGTAATCGCAACAACTCATCCAAACCTCTGGACCATTTCAAATTAGCCAAATTATATAATCTAACTCTCTGTACCTATGAATTCCTCAATATTCAATTCGAAAACCTAAAGCTAAAACTTAACCATAATACAAAAAACAACAGCTATCTCACAGCAACAATTATTACCTAAAGACGTACCTTTTTATCACCTTTATTTTTGGTTTTCGCTCGGGCGATTCCATGTGCTTGTATTAAATGCCTCGAGAGGTGACTTTTCTTTGTGAAGCTTTTATCACAATGCTAAAAAAAGACAACCATGATTTTTAATTAGTTTTGCTTGGTTTTTAATTAAATTTACCCCACACTTATTCAGTTCTCCAGTATGCCTCCGTAGATGTATATTTAAACCACTATACGTAGTCAAAATTTTATTGCACTCCTTACACTCATACAGAGTATGGTCTTTTTTATTTAAAGGTGGTCTTCCTCTAGGTTTTTTACTTTTAGGCACTCCAACTACAAAATCTTCATCGTTTGCATCATCGTTGATATCTGCTGTATCATCTGCGTTGTTATCATTGTCACTGAATTGAAATTTACTTAGAGGAACATCCATAGAGTCATCGTACTCTTCAGAAGAGTGTGGGTTCTGAAATAATAATTTAAACAGCAATTATTGAAAGTTTCTACTTTGTAATAAGTTACCTTTTCTAAGAATTGATTTACGTTAGGTTTATCTTCATTTTCATGTAAGTTTTCTTTTTCGCATACATTATTTTTATCTTCTGGCAGCTCATGTGTCCTATCACCTTTGTCAGTCTGAAGTTGTGCTCCTTCCATATCTGATTCATTTTTAAAATTAACTATCACCTTTTCCTTACTGTCTTCCTTGTCAACCTAATTTAAAAAAAAAAATTATGAAAAAACTTAAATTTTAAATGCTTCTATCTCTTTAAAACAGACCTCTTCAATATGTTCTTTCATGTGTTTAAATAAATTGGAACAATGAGAAAATCTCTCTGCGCATATTTTACATGAGTGTTTCTTTCCTGTTTCATCATGGTCTTTCATGTGACGCATCAAATGGTTGGTTCTGGAATATTTTAGAGGACACAATGGACAGTATCTAAAAAACAGACCGGCATGTAATATTCTATAAGCAAAAGCATTACGGTTTTTCCATTTAAATTAAGAAAAAAGTAACCTAAAACAAATGATTCGCAGTTAACCCAAAATCGAACGAATCGGTAAATTTTAATTCTTTATTTAAAACAATAAAAGCATTATAAGCAAAACACCTACATGAAAGACCAGCAACAGAACTCTAATTCGAAGAAAATGGCTTTCAATGTCTAATTAGCAATTCGTAACCTTTTCTCTACTTCATCGAGTATTTGGCTTTTGGTATCCTTATACTGCCTAATTAATCTACAAACCTTTCTTGGCAGACCAAGAATGTCAATTTCGGAGGTATTATTTGACGTTATTGATTGACGTTTTTCGTTGTCATGCATAGGAGTAAACTATATCACCTTTATTAAAATTAACCATCGAATAATCTTCTAAAATGTTCATGGAATTTTCTTGTAGAATTTGTAAGTACCTATTAGAGTTTAGATTTTCTTCATAAATCTTATAAGCTATTTTTTGGTTAAAAATAAAGCAGGAGACACTCAAAACCGCGAGTTTTGTGTACTAAGAATTTCCCAACTTGTGAAATGTGCCTCATCTAACTTTTTTTTTAATTCAAAATTATTGTCCTAGATTTTTATATTGATAAACCAATTGCAGAACTCCATTCTACGTTCAGTCTCATCAGGGTGCAGCTAATAAATAAGCTTATGCTTGTAAGATTTGAGAAATTTTCCTGCATCAAAGTTTCGTGAGTCACTTGATCAACTGCTAAACAATTATCTCTGATTCCTCGTTATCGTTGTTGTAAATTCGGGGTCGAGATTTGTCAAAAAACATCCATGTTGGCGAAGATTAAATTTATTTTTTTCAAATGTTCTTCTCTGGGTGGTCTTCTTTGGGGATATCTACAGTTGTGGACAAAATAATAGCAGTATGATCATGACAAAAGTAAAATGTCATTTAAATTAGTAACTTTTACGTCAAGTGAATACATTTATACAGGGTGTCAATTTGAAAACTTTCCACCACTATTATCTCGAAACGGGTTAGGTTTTTATAAGATCGTTAGTCGACACGTCAATTTTATTATTAAGAGGGAACAATTTTTATGTAGAAATCACTTTGCCTCAACCCCCTACCCTCCAGAACCTCCCTCTCGAAAATCCTAAACGTCATAGGTGTTGAGTGATGCATCATTTAAAAGTAGTTTTTATTCTCACATTTTGGCACCTTATTTTTTAATAAATTAAGTGCTAGGTTGCCAAGTTACGGTTGTTTAAGCACTATAAATTGCTTATTGTTAGATATTATTCCTGTAAGTGTAAGTGTAATTACGTTAAAACTAAGATTATTTATCCAAACGGGTGTTTTTAGATTGATGTTATGTTTATTAAACATTTTCCATAGTCGTTACAAGTATGGCTGAATAAGTTGTTTTAGTAATGGTCTTTACAAAAGCACGCTTAAAATGTATTTTATTAACAAGTTTAGTTTATGAGCTGTTCAAAGTGTTCTCGATTGTTCTCCAAACAAAAATAAAGTATATTCTCAAATTCTTCTCAACCATTCTGAAGTACCACTTTTGGAAGAGCCCTACATGCCCCTGTAATTCCTTTTAAATCGTCGATATTATCAGGCTGAGTTTTGTAAACAAACATTTTGATATGCCTCATAAAAAATCTAAAGGCGCTAAGGGTGGTAACCTACCAGGCCATTCTATCGGTCCCCTTCTACCAATCCATTGGTTAGGGATTCTGTTATTCAACCACTCTTGCACTGGCCGAAAATAATGCGGCGAAGTTCCATCTTGCTGAAAGTGGAGTTCGCTTTCTTGCAAAATGTTACCACTAACTTGATTTTCCAGTTCAGTCGTTATTAAAGGATCAATTACATCTTCAATTAAGTGTAAATACAGTTCTTACAGTTCTCCAGTTAAGTTTTCTTTGATAAACAATGGTCCTATAACAGCATTTCCGAGAATACCGGCCCAAACATTAGTTTTTGTGGCCACTGTGTAACACCCTCTCTAAAAATGTGGCGATTGTCGTCACTCCAGTATCGACAATTCTGTTTATTGACATGGCCATTTAGGAAAAAGGTACATTCACGGAAGCAAATGTTGGTTACCAAATTTTCACGCGTGTTTATTAAGTTGGACATGGTTTCGCAAAACTTATTCTTGAGACGCACTCCATTGAAAACGAAAATAAGGAAAAAATGTTAATGTTTATCTTTCATGACTAAAAGAATTTATCGGATTGGTAGTATCTGTTTATGGTCATGTGGAGTAACAGTAAGTCAATAAATTAGTAACATGATTTACTGATTTATTAAAACAATTTACTAACCTAAGAAAACATGTTCCAATACAAATCTTAGCTTTACCGTAGAAAGACTTACAGGAATAATGCTAATAATAAGTCATTTACAATGTTTAAATACCCCTAACTTGGCAACGCAGCACTAAAATTTAAAAAATAAAATGCCAAAATGTAGAGAATAAAAAGTTCTTTGAAATGAGGTATTACAACCCCTATTGCCATTTAAGATTTTCGAGAGGGAGATTGAGGGGGGTAGGGGGTTGAAAGAGGCAAAGTGATTTCTACATAAAAAATGTTCCCCTTCAATAATAAAATTGAGGTGTCCTGGTGATTTTATAAAAACCGAACCCGTTCCGAGATAAAAGGGGTAAGAAGTTATCAAATTGACACACTGTATGTAATCAAAGATGCAATAACATGAAATATGTCAATATTTAAAAAATACTATTAAGAAAATTCATTTATACAGGGCATTCACCATAAAAGGAACAAATTCATTTGAAATTCCGGTGTTTTTTTCTTCTTTTAATTTTCGAACACGTCGATTACCAATAAAAATTTTCTATATAAGGTACCTCAAATAGAAACTATGGCGTCAACATTAATATTTTTAAATAGAATACCCTGTATATCATGACATTTTACAATTCTACAATATATTCTAAATACTTTTTGTATAGCATATCATATGCCTACGTCAGCGGTTTGTCAATATTGACGTAATAGACTAATTAAACACACGACATTAAAAAATAAAAATGTATACATTTCTGCAACTGATGTTCAATTTGTTATCCATTTACTTCAATGCATTTTCGAAGTCGGTAAATAACTTTCAATTGTACATTTTCAATCACTTGCGGATCAATTAGCCTAATTTCTTGTGGAATTCTTTGCTTTGCTTTAAATCATCAACATTATTTGGTCTATTTACATACATTTTGGATTTATGCCCTGCCCCACATTAATTTTTTAAAATCGCTATGTGTGGTATTCTTGGGCCCAATGAGGATTTTCCGTTGCCCAATATCTGCAATTTTGCCTGTTACGTTAACGTGTCCATTTAACGTAAAGATGGCCTAATCAGAAAAAGTAATATTTCAACTGTCATTGTTAGCCTTAAGAATCTCCACAAAACTGCACTCTACGATCAAAATCGTCTTCTAACAATTCATGTATCAGTTGTACTTTATAAAGAAAATATTTATTTACACGAAGTATTTTTGGCACTGAACCTACTGATAAATTCCAATTCCTGAAGAGTATACTAATCGCAACATGAAGATTATTCTTTGTTTCTAATAGAACGTTCAGCGTAGCATCTTCAGAAACTTTTAGAGGTTTTCCTTTAGATAAATTTCTTACATGACTGTGTTCCCTACATTTTTATACAATTTTGCTAACGGTGGTTCTAGTAATTGCAGGACGATTAGCATCAGTTGCGCTAAATAGATTACGGGTCTCCAAAACTAATCAGCAGTTATTAAAAAACTTTTAATTATTAAGTCTGAATTAATGTCATGACATTTAATTTTACTGTAATTATATCAACATAATAGTAATGACCGCAACAAGCTGACAGAACAAGGATTAATCTAAGTACAAATCATTTTAAATATAGAATTTCATAAAAGCAACGACTTATTATTATTATTCCTTATAATTGTGTTAGTTTCGCTCTTTAATTTTTTCATTCTTGTAAATAAAGCAGAAAATTTTTACACATTTTGAGTTTCAAAGACTTTGAATTCATCATACAAAATACAATGGTCATGGTTCACACTATAAATGAGGAACCGTTTAACGCCAAAAAAAAGTTTTTATATAAATTGTGTAGGTTTTTTTGAGGCTAGTAACTTTCTCATTGACACTGTTGCATCAAGTCGACTCAATGAGAAGAGTTGTAGAAAATGAAGTCCCCAATAATTCTTGTCCTTTTCCAAAATACTATCATTCTCGAAATAAATGAAATCCAAAATTTTCACATTTTTCAAGTTAAGCTTATTAAAAAGGTATTCTAACGATTACCGCAAAAAACTGTTACAGAGCACTTTTTCATCAAAAATTTGACAGGTTGACTGTACTAACGCCCTGTAAACCAAATTTTCTTTGCAAAGGACGCATTGCATCAAATGGACAACAAATGAAACATTAGTTAGTAATAAATCTTATCACATAAAAGATACCGATCGGCTATTGCGCGCCAAAACCGGGAGCAAAGTTCAAGCCTTTTTCTATTATTGTCCTTATTACTAAAGTTGTGCTGGTCACAACAATATGCCTGTCAATGACAGAGTTACCGAGGACGGCTAAATATGCTAGTTTTTCAAAATCACCCTGTAGCACAAAAACTAGTTGAACTTCAACTGTAAATATCGGTTAAAAAGTCCGCGTGATATACGTTGAGGAATTTAATATTATGTTTATGTTATTTACGTTTAACAAGAAGGTTTATTACATGTTAATAATATACAATTATTATTTCATTACAGTTAAACGTGTAGGTATGGTATATTGTCTACTATTCAAAGACGTCTACAAAATGCATGTAATGGAATGAGCTTCTAAACAAAAATACTCAACAAAACGTTGAATATTTAGTTATCGAAAACCAGTATAAAACCTGTTTATTGGTCTGTGGAAACCAATTTCGTTGTCGTGACTTGTTCCATTTTAATAATTTGAAGGACCACTACTTTAAACATTAATTTATTAAAGTAGAAATGTAAATCAGTTACATATGTATTATTTAAACTAATTATTACAACTTATAAGAGAAACGTAAAACAAACGATTATAATTTTTGTCACTGTTACGTAACGTGCAGAGACGCTACTTTCGCGTCGGCGTGTTAAAGAGGAGTCCAGTCCCTTCCTTTCTTGTACGGAGCCGTCGATATAAGCTGCCAGGTATACGCGGTTGCCAAGAGCTGCATAATGTTTTCGATAATCATATAGGCCTCAACATGCGTTCTCAAATGCGTCCTCAACATGCGCCCGCCTTGAAAAGTCTGCTTTTCAAAACAAAAAGTCTTCATATTTACTATTCAATCGGCAATAAGCATACTTTGTTTATTGCACGTTTGGAAACCGTACCGGTAGGCAAACGCACCGATACCACCCGCACAATGTTATCAGCACCTTTATGTATGTCAACAATTCGAGCCATTGTCCATTTTAATGGCGGCCAATTATCGTCCATTAGTACCACTAACGCACCAACTTTCAAGGAATTGTCCTGATCCGTCTTCCACTTGGATCGTGTTTGTAATTGACAACGATAGTCCCTAGACCACCGCACCCAGAACTGCTGGTAAAGCTGCTGCATATGCTGGTAACGGGACAGTCTGGTCATCTGAAGATCGGTTATATGTTCTTCTGGTAGACTGGCTAGTGAGTCGCCAATTAAAAAATGCGAGGGAGTTAAGGGTTGGAAATCATTTGGATCTGTTGATATAGGCGTTAAAGGACGTGAGTTTAGGCAGGCCTCTATTTGTATCAGTACCGTATACATTTCTTCATAGGTCAAAGAAGCGTCGCCAATAACTCGCTTTAAATGAAATTTAACTGATTTAACTGCGGCTTCCCAAAGTCCGCCCATATGTGCTGACCGCGCAGGAATAAAATGCCACTTTATTTTATCCCCTGACAAAAAACGTGATACCGTTTCATTATGTTCGCAATCATTTAACGTATTATATAACTCTAAGAATTGATTATTTGCTCCTATAAAATTTAACCCATTGTCAGAAAAAATGTCGCTCGGTTTTCCGCGGCGTGAACATAACCTTTTTAAACAATTTAAAAAATTTGGCGTCGTCAAATCTCTAGCTAATTCAATATGAATTGCTTTGGTAGAGAAACACACAAATATACATAAATATGTTTTTACAATTTTACTTCTTCTCAATGTGCCTTCTTTTACATAAATAGGTCCCGCATAATCGACACCGCAATTCGAAAACGGTCTACTGGGATTTACTCTTGCACTTGGTAAATCTCCCATTAGAAATTTACACGGTTTAGGATTAATTCTGTAACATTTTAGGCATGATTTGATGATTCTTTTAACGGCATTTTTACCGTTAATTGGCCAATAAGTCAACCTAATTATGGAAAGCAAATTCTGACTCCCTGCGTGTAAATACTTTGTGTGTTGGTCTAAAATGATTAGATCAGTAAGTTTGTGTTTGTAAGGTAAAATTATGGGGTGTCTTTGATTGAAAGTTATTTCAGATTTACTTAATCTACCACCTACTCTTACGATTTTATGTTGATCAAGAAAAGGTCGCAAACTTAAAATTTTACTATTTTTATTCAGAGTTTTACCAAGGTTCAGTCTTAATATTTCTTCCGGGAATGATTCACTTTGAGCTAATTTGATTAGTTTTTGTTGAGATTCTGTAAGTTCGGTTACTGTTAACTCAATAGATGATTGAGTTACTTTGTTTAATACTCGATCTTTGAATCTTAGTATATAAGCAAATACTCGTAGCAACTTAATGAAACTGGAAAATCTTTCAAAAATATCGATATCGATTTTAACCGTATTTGTTTCTCGAGCTAATAACAATGTTAACTTTAAATCCGGTAATTCATCTGAATTATCCAAATAAGGAATTTCGATAACATTATTGTTTTTAAGAAATTCTGGCCCGTTAAACCAGATGTAATTTTCTGAAAGTTCCTTAGGATTAAGTCCTCGCGATATGATATCTGCAGCATTGTCTTTGCTTCTTACATATCTCCACCTTTCGACGTCAGAAATCTGTGTAATTCTTGCTACTCTATTTGCTACGAACGTTTTAAGATGACATGGTTCAATTCTTAACCACGAAAGTACAATTGTTGAGTCGCTAAAGTAAGTTATTTTGAAAATGTTCATGTCTAAAACAATTTGCAATTTGTGAATTAATTCCGCTAGTAGATGTGCTGCTAATAGTTCGAGACGAGGTAATGATTGTTTTTTGAGAGGTGCTACACGAGATTTTGCTGTTAAAAGTCTAATTTGGTTTTTATTATTATTCATTGATCCTACATATACACACGCACCGTACGCTTTTTCTGAGCAGTCACAGAATCCGTACAATTCTAGATTTTTTATACCTGTTAATAACACTTGTCTAGGAATTCTTATTTTGTTAAGATAATCGATTTGTAGGATAAATTCCAACCAAGCTGTTTTTAAGTCATTCGGTATATCTTCGTCCCAATCAATCTTTAAATGCCAAAGTTGCTGCATAATTAATTTAGCTTAATAAATACTTTAATTTTTTCTTTGGAATCCTTACGCCATAAAATTTGTTGATAACTACGCTCAGTTGAATCAATTTGAACACATCTGTACATCATTTTAATGTCAGCGCTTAAAACATGTTTTCTAAGGCGTAATCTTAAAAGTATAGAAAAAAGATCTTCTTGTATTGTAGGACCTGCTAATATGATGTCATTTAATGAGATATCCGTATTTGTTTTCGCACTGGCGTCAAAAACAACGCGACATTTTGTCGTCAGCGATGAATCCCTAAGAACCGCCGTATGTGGTAAAAAATATGAACGATTATCAATTGAATTATCTGTATCTAATGTGCCCTTTAGCGTCATATGCCCTAACGATTCATAATTTTCCATAAACTCAATATATTGGTTTCTTAGTGTTTCGTTTCTATTTAATCTTTTTTCTAAGCTATTAAATCTTTTTAACGCTGTAATTTTCGAGTTTCCCAACCTATCTTTATCTTCTTCTAAAAATGGATATTTTACTATAAATGAACCGTCTTCATTTTGTTTCGTGGTATTTTTAAAATATTCTTCGCAGAACTGTTCGTTTTTTGATAATATATTTTTTGCTTCTAGCTCTTCAATTTGCCAAAATTTAAGTAAAGAGTCTTGTAATTGTTTATTTGAAATCTTTGTAGCTACATTACACACTTGCCTTTGGTACATATCAGTATTTAAATTTAAATTCCCCGTTAATATCCATCCTAAAACCGTTTCTTTCAAAATTGGCATGTTTTTACCTAATCTTATAATACCCTCTTGTAGCAAATCAAAATAAATAACTGCTCCTAATAACAAGTCTATTTGTTTTGGTGTATTTAATTGCTCATCAGCTAAATCAAGATGTCTCGGGTATTGTATTTCCGATTTTTCAAATTTAAATATCGGTAATTTTTCAGTTATTTGCGGCAAGACTAAGAATTGTACATCCATTTCAAAGCTATTAAATCGTGACTTAATTGTTGTTTTTGTTCTACTAGTAATTTTAGTTTCTATTTGGTTAATTCCCGATAAAGGAATGTCAATTCGTTCGCTTTTTAAATTTAATTCATTAAATAAAGATTGACTCATCAAATTACACTGCGATCCTGAGTCTAATAGCGCGTTACATTTTATCCATTTATTTTGACTATCTTGAATCAAAACAGATGAAGTCGAAAGCAGTACTTGATTTGTACTTAAAGTGGTGTACGTAAACATTCTTTGATTATTATCAGTTAGTTCGTGTGGGTTTTCAACGTTCACTTTTGTATTTGAAACTTCACGATTATTTTTTATTTCCGGTTCCAATAAACTCTGACCTCGCGGCGCTTCATTATGCTGAATTTGTCTAAAATTTGGATTTGAATTCTGTGCAAAAACGCGAGGTGCGTTATCGCTCCGTGTTATGCCTGGAGTGTAAAATGAGCGATTGCCACTATCATCTTGAGGATTATTTGAGAAGTTAGCGTGTTGCTGAGGATACGTTTGAGCGAGCAAAGTCATGTTTTTATTTTGGATCTGATTTTCATTAGTATGCAAAGAAGTATTATGCTTACGATTGCATATTTTGCATCCTCTTGATAAACAATTTACCTTTAAATGTCCTGGCCCTTAAACAGTTACTACAGAGTTTATTTTTATTTATCTCAGCATATTTTTCTGAGATTGGAAGATTTATGAAAATTGGACATGTAAAAATAGGATGATTTTGTTTACAAATGAAACATGAAAAATGTTGACTAAATTTGCCGGAGTATTGATTTGTTTGATTAAATTTAGAAGCCGAGTTATTATTGTCGTTCGAGTAATTGTTATCTTGAAATTGGGTATTAGGACAAGAAACTATTCTGTTACCCTTTTGTAAATATTTTTGTGCAACTTTATGTTGAGAATTTTGATTGTACGAATTTTTATTTTGCCTATTAAATGATTTTTGAGTGTCTGTTACTTGAACAGCTTCTAGCGTGAAACATTTTTTGGTTAAAAATTCTTTTAATTGTTCTAAAGTTGGTAGTTGTTCGGTCTGTTTGTTTTCCCACTCTCGCTTAGTACAATCGTCTAATTTTTGTACTATGATTGGAATTAGAAGAACGTCCCACTGTCTCACAGGAAGTTTCAATTTTTCCAACGCGGCTAAATGTTGGTGTAATGTATCCAACAATTTTCGTAGATGAAAAGATGATTCCTTTTGTACGTTTGGGAGGTCAAATAGTATTTTATTTACGTGCGTGTTGATTATTGCTCTACGATTTTCATATCGCTTCATCAATAATTCAAAGGCGATAGTATAATTATCTGAGGTTAGCTGAATTGAATCGATTAATTTTTTCGCGTCGTCTTTACAGCATGATTTTAAAATTAACAATTTGTCGATGTCACTAATATCCTGCTTGTTACCTACGATCGAAGAGAAAACGTCTTTAAAGCTATACCACGACTCATAATCACCGTGAAAAGAAGGAAGAGCAAAATCCTGAATCTTACTATTGGCAACAACGCGAACGCCTGCTTGTGACGATGAAGCCGCTGCCGCTGCCTCCGTCGCCAAATGACGCGGATCGGATGCTAATTTTTGCTGTGTAAGCGCAGTTTGAGCTAAAGAAATAAGTTTTTTGGCTTGGGAAATTTGATTGTAAAAACATGATTCTGTATCTAAGCGATAATCTATTTCTGTTGAATCTAGAAACTCTAGGCGTGTTTGAGTTTTGTCAAATTCAGAGAAATCCTCTTCGACACTTTTTAGCCGACATTCGATTTGAAATTCATCTAAATTTAGAATGTCTTTTTCGCGTTCCTGATATAAAAATTCCACGAATCTGTTTAATCTATCCGAGATAACTTTTCTGGCGTGTTTTAATTCTAATATTTCGATTTCATTAGGATCAACATCCTCTGATGACTGTTTTGTTTTTCTACGAGACATGTTTTCTTTACTTTTTTTTATTTATTTACGAGAAAACGAGCTGTTTTTTGTCTAGATTTCGATAATAAAATGGCACTCACAATCGATTAAACGATTAAATAATTTTATGTTCAATAAACGAGTTAAAGACGATACAACTTGTAAATTATAAACTAAACGATAAACGATGAACGATTTTTCCGTGATTGTTATTTAAATATTTATTTATTTCGTTATATAAATAAATATCCACATACGTTAATGCGAGTTACGATAAATACGATACAGTCTTAAAGTAAGTATATATACGAGAAAATAATATAATAGAAGCTTGCTTTCTCTACTAGGATAGAACAATTTAGGAATTATGTTAAATGCATTAAATTAAGAACGAGCTCACCCATGTGACCATGTTTATTGGTCTGTGGAAACCAATTTCGTTGTCGTGACTTGTTCGATTTTAATAATTTGAAGGACCACTACTTTAAACATTAATTTATTAAAGTAGAAATGTAAATCAGTTACATATGTATTATTTAAACTAATTATTACAACTTATAAGAGAAACGTAAAACAAACGATTATAATTTTTGTCACTGTTACGTAACGTGCAGAGACGCTACTTTCGCGTCGGCGTGTTAAAGAGGAGTCCAGTCAACACCCACTCAAAGACAAGGCCTTAGTGCTTGACGCGTGACGTCATCGATGTGGGCCACCGATTTTTAAAAACCAAGGGATTTCCTATGCTAATATATCAATATTTGGCTTATTTAAAAAAATGCTAGGAATAGAATAGAGTTCAGGAAACATTCAAAGGTATGTTTTAGTTCTGGTTGAATGTTAGGTTAAATATTATTGTGTAATATTAAATGCAGACTCCCAACTCCCCTACATCTGCGCCAAAATTCAACATATGTATTTAGGTATTTATAATAATTTTTTTATACCATCAAGTAGTAAAAAATGTTATTATATACACATAAATACATATATTGAACTATTCCACACCTTGTCATAATTAAGAAAATTTAAAGAAAACTGTCATAATCAGGAATGTCATATTAATTAGAATAATTTAAAGTAAATCAATTGGATAAAGAACTAAATTAATTACCTAGGACTTACATAGTCTTTAGATTCAAATATATATTTTATGTTTTTTTGTAAGTAGACTATTTAAAGTTAAAATAAACTTGATAAAGAACTATTATATTTTAATTAGTAGTGTTAGTGGCTGGTATATTATATATATAGCCTACTTCGTTAGGGTATCCAGTTTTCTTTTTTTACTTGTTTTTTTAATTGATCATTATTCTTAGTGCAATAATTTTTTAAAAGTGTATTGGATATACTTTTAATAATTATCTTTAAAACATCTATTGCATTATGACTAGTGCATCCATCAAAATGTAATACATGTTTTTGTGCAATAGAATATTTCAAAATTAAATGACACATGAACTGTCTTTTGTTATGGGTTTGTAAAAATATGTCCTCAAATTCATTTATTAATCTGTTAAAATTTATGTAAGTCAAAGATACAATATTTACAACTTGGTCTTGGGGATATAACAATCCTCCACGATTTAATTTATTAATTAGGTCAAATATGTCTTCAACGATAAATTGCTCATTATATACCAGTTTACCTTTACAGCTGTCACATTTTAGCTTTTTGACTGTAACATAGCAACAATAACCATAAATATGTAATTATTGGCAATATGTCCTCGATGCTCTGAAAATGATCATCATTTACTGAAATTTGGGACAACAAGGTTTGAATTTGGGAAAAGTCTTCTGGAGAGGAATAATTATCATCTAGGTCATAATCGGGAAGCTCATAGAACTTATTAATATTAATAGGGCCAAAACTGCGAGACTGAAGTGTTAATATAGATTGAATTCTAAGTCTCTTTTCTGTCTCATACAACTGTCGTACAGAGATGTGATAATGACAGCAGTCCATAAACAGTATTGCTGAAAGCAGTTCTTGTTTGTCGAGTAAGAGTTTTAGAAAAATTACTAGGTTGCCAAGTATCAAGCCAGCTTAATAATTTTTCTAAGAATTCAATCTTGGGATCTATGTCAATATCAGTGAGTGTTTTTTAACAATTGGTTCTTGAAATATGTCTCGTTTATGTTTGCCTTTGAATGGGGTTTTGACATTCACAATTTTCCACCATGTTGTTATTATGTGGACAAAATCAGCAGTATCTTCAGAAAATGGTATACAGCTACCAAAATGCCTCAAGGCTTCTACTACAAAAGAATTGAAAATTTTTAAAGAGAGTTTAACATTCTGTCTTTCTAAAGATGAGGGAAACAATGCTTTTTGGTTTAAAGAATAGCCAAACTTTAAAAGCTTATCATACTCCAGTTCATGTAATTTTGTAATTGCAGAAAATGAAGCAAATTTTTTCTTCGAAGTGTCAAAATCAGGAAAATAAAATTTTTGGTCTGGTTTAGAGTTAAGCCAATTATTAAATACACATTTAAGTAAGTGAACTGTGTCAAATAGGTAAAATAATGGCCTCTAATTATCTATGGGATGAGGATAAACAATGCTAAGTTGGTCTGCAGTAAAAAATGACTAATGGCTTTCCCGTTAATGGCATGATTATCACACTATTAAAAAACTATGTACCCAATCTCCTCTAAATTTTCAATAATTTGCTTAATAAAATTATGAAGTATGTCTGATGTAATTTTGGAGATGGGAGCTATATGAACTACTTCCTTAAAGCTGGAACACACACTTGTAATCATAAAAGTAAATGCCGAGGAAGCTAGAGACTTATTATTGACTGATGTTCCAGTGATATTACCACCTTTATAGTCCATGTAAGGGTCAATATGAATTTCATCAAAAGGTAGTGTCACAAATCTCTCATTATCCTTTAGTAAACTAAACACATTTCGGGCAATAAGTTTAAAACATTTTTTTTCATCTATGTGGGGATCGGTCATGTGTTTGTTACAAATACCCATTATAGTTTAAGGATGTGGTAAAATTAGGGATCCATACCTAATTTCTTAAATACTTGTACGCATGAGGACTAATAGTATAGATTATAGAAGTCAAAACTATTGTACTACTTGAATATCAATCTGTACCTTTCCTTTGCAGTTGTAAATCGAACACACGTTTCATTTTATTTATGTCATTTGATGGTTTGACATGATACAGAATAGTATGGCCAAGGGTATTGGTAGCAGTCTCAGTAGCAGTATTTGGATTTAAGTCACAGTCGGGGTTGTCATTATTGGTAACATTTTCCTCCAAAGGCAGGGTAATAATAGTAAGGTCTATTGCTTCAAGTATTGCATATAAATTATCTAAACTATGGGAAGTATATGGAGTTTTAAATTTTGATATTAAAACACAAACTGGCTCGCTATATAAAAAAGTTTCAAAAGTTTCAACCATGGTTTTAGTAATTCTATTGTAAAAATTTTACCTGTGTTGGAATCTTGAACTTAATATGTATAATAAAACGTATAATAAAGTACTCTTTATTATACTACCTTCAGGAAAATGAGCTTCACATACTTTGATGTTTGTGGGCTCAAAGTCATCTCTGTGTATGGCTTTTACCCATTTTCCCCTTAGATGTAGGTATATCATTAGGAAAACCGAAGACATGCACACAGGTCCGTTTTTATAGTTTCTGTTACAACCCGGAACACAACACTTTTGAGGCATATTTACACTCTGGTATTAACTACAAGGTAAACTAGGAGAAAAACATTAAATTAAACACGAACTAAAATATTAAAGTTTGATATAAACAAATAAAACCGCGACCGAGAACCGGTTTTTCCGAGGATTTTTCTAGTCGGGAATTACGATTTTGCGATTTAAAAGTACGCGAAGAGTTTACATAAATATAACATACAGGTTTCGCGGAAATAAACAGTTCCGATTTTAGAAAAAAACACAAAAATGAGCTAATATTTATAACTATTTTTTACTGCGGATCCCGTCAGAAATACCGGCAACCACAGAACATAAATATAAACAACCTAACCTCTCGTTTCATCAGGTGGCACAACTATTATAGTAGATGCGCCGCTGTCAGATTCATATAGAAAGAACTCCTATTGGCAAGTAACAAGGTATTAGATAAATGATAAAATTTGAAAAAATGGAAATTTAAATTATAAAAAGAGAAATAAGGATGCACTCTTTTTTTTTTAACTAAATTGTAAAGTAAGAGCAGTTAAAGATATAGATTTAATTATTTTAAGATAGTAGTACATCATCCTAACGTTCACGGCAATCTGCAAAGTCTGGCAGCGTTGCAGGCTGCCTTCCGTGACGAACAACGACAGCGTCAACAGCTGAATTCACGCGAAAATCAGCCTGAAGTGCATGGCCCAAACGTGTGACGTCACGAGCAAAATTTTTTGGAGCGCTTTGTCCTTTTGTAGAGGTGTTATTGGTCCAGTCCCTTCCTTTCTTGTACGGAGCCGTTGATATAAGCTGCCAGGTATACGCGGTTGCCAAGAGCTGCATAATGTTTTCGATAATCATATAGGCCTCAACAAAACCTTTAACCTTAAATTGTAATCAGGAATTCCGATTACCGACAAACTTTACAGAGTAGTTCTCCAACAAAAGGTAAGAATTTTTTTTATATGAATGTATGTTCTAAATATCTTATTTTGAATTAAGTTTAATCCTTGTTTAGTTTTGAGCAAATTTGTATTCTAGAGTTTTTTTTATTTGTATATCTTATTTGCTAAAATTATTATGTTTCATACACGTTAATGCATTTTCTAGGTTTTTCTAGATTTCCCTGTGTATAATATTCCATTATTATACTATATCATTATATGTATATGAAAAGTATATCGTATGCTACACAGTGACATATCGGGGTCATTTTACCACATATTTGAAGTATAGTAATCGAGTTTAAAAACTAGATATGTAAGTCCTGTGTAATTTTTTTTTAAATGCCGAAACTTACTCCTATTTGTAAACAGAAGCGTATATGATATACTTATATTCTAAAGTTTAATAAATATACCTTGACCATATACGGTTGATAAATATACAAATAGTTTTAAAAATTCTATTTTTGAACATAGATAATGAAAAGTTGTCTAGAACGTATTCTGACAAATTTTAACAAAATATTCTGGCAAAAAAAATACCAATAAACCGAAAAAAAAATTATATATACTTTTTCAAAGAATGCGCGTTTACGTAACATAGTATTATGAAACTGTATTTAAAAAAATATATTTATTTTACGGCTTGGCTGTTATTTTGTAGCTTCGTTAATAATGTTTATTTAAGCTTCTACTTACGTTAAGTTTAATAGTTTCGCCTACTGAATATAATTTTTAGTAGTTCATCTTGTTTGATCTTGGGAACATTCCAACCGAACGCGAGTCACGTGAAAGTTTTGTAAACTGAGGTTAAGTTTTATTAAATACAAAAGTGTATTCCTGACAATATGTTGTTTCTGAGAGGGAGTGTGTAAATGATATCTGGAAGGATAATTCTCCACTTCATCCTGATATTTGTATGCAAAAATAGTGAAGCCACCAAAGCCCGACTTCAGAGGAGCATGGAGCATCTCCTTAAATCAATTAAAACTGCAGTCAGGGGACAGCTATTTCAAAATAATTAAGAATAATAATAAGAAAATACAATCAGTCTTAAGCTATGCCTGAGGAAAGAAGCTTCTGGAATACGACGAATAGTGTGCATACCCTAATGATGAGATACGGCGAAGTCCATCAAGTTTTACCAGCAAGTTTAGCAGGCGCAGCTAAAATCTAGGAAACAACTTAATGAAGGCGTCCAACACTTTGAACCGGGTGTCGCTTGCTTAGTCACTTTTGCTTAGAGAACAAATCTCTGTATATAAACGATTTTATTGAAGGAGTTCGAGATGTAGATGCTAACCATGATCTAATAATGATAGTTCACCATAAAAATAGTCCGGAGACGCCAATGTAGCAAGCCTTTGCTGACACCTAAAACCAAACTTTCACTACACCTTAATAGAATACTTAATGCTGGCTGGGTTATAGCACCCAATATAAGATTAGCCTATCGAAAAGAGCTTGGTAGTCCGCAAATTGAAAAAATATCCAGAATATTAATACTAAATATATATACTAATAATATCCAGAAATTTAATACTTATATAATAATATGGAAACGACAGAGTTGGTAAATTATTCAAATATATTACCGTACGAGATCCTTTAGAGCTGCTATTAACGTTATAACTGGAAGGAAAGATGTTAAAACTGTTTTGCTTAAGCCCATGAAAAACTGTAAAGTATATGGTCACGGAATCATTCCAGCAGTCTACTAATGGTGATATAAAATAATTTACTTATAAGTTTTATTACATATGTATAATATAGTTAACCTCCATAATTACCTCATTCCATCACCCGTATGTTGTCGAATGTGTACTCGTAATCCTTGGGGAGAAGTAAAAAGTTTAAGGCAGTGAGTGCAAGTTAGGTCGTTCTGTGATATACTCCTCCTTCGCTTGGCTAGCGGAATTTCATCTTCTTCATCCTAAAAAAGTTTAATTTTGATGTATAAAATAACATTAATCCAATAGTCCTCCCAATAGAAAACAAATTAAAATGTCTTAACCTAAATAAAATCCAAGTCAATCAAAATCAAAGTCTAGGGGAAGATAATTCAATTGATTAATTCCACTTTTAATTTACCATAATGTTTTGCTATAATAGTATTGACTTCTAACGAAATAATAAAATTTTCATATTATTTTGCAATAATAACTAATAGGCCTTTTCAAATACATATATTTTAAAAACTTAGACATTGAAAGACTTCAATCAAATCAATATCAAACTTTTTAAGATAAAACTAAAGAGTGTACTGGCTATGAACTCAGTTTATTCTCTTGGTGAGTTTTTTGATCATACTGTTTTATAATTATGTCAGATTAGTATTATTATGTAGTTTCTATTTTTTTTTTTGAATGTTTTTATGTTAGTATACCTTTCGCTTACTATCTTTTCGCTAACTATTACTTTCAAATTACTTTACTCATTTGACAATTCTAACATACACGTATTTTGTCGTGTGATCATGCAAGAATTAAAGGAATTCATTGCCAGGAATGAATCATCGCTTTATCGTCAAAAAATTTAACAATTTGTAGACAAAGCTGATAACTAAAGTAAAACACAAAAACAAACAAAACACACAAAAATAAAAATAAAACTAATAAAACAAATATACAAACTTATACAAATCAATAATTGTATGTGCTCAAAAGTATGAATAAATAGACAAAACACTACATAGCTACTAGTTACATAAAACAGTATATATAAAGACAATAAATCAGTCTGTGTGTGTGAAATTAAAATTAAGTATTAAAAAAATCGTTTACCGAGTAAAAGGCTCTCTCCAGTAGGAATGATTTTAATGCCTTATGGAAAGTAGGAAAAGATGTGATGGACAATTTGATGGCAATGGCAAATGATTTCATTTTGCTTTGTACAATATAGAGTTTTTTACCAATTCTGAATGTGGAGTAGGCAGATATAAATTCATACTCCGCGTTTCTGAGATGATAATTATGGGATGGCCTATCTGAATTTGATGAAACGTGCTTGCGAATCAGACAAACGGACTCATATATAAGTAGTGACGGCAAAGTTAGGATATTAAATTTTTTAAAGAAATCCTGGCAATGAGCTCTATAATTAAGTCTAAGTGTATAACGCAAAGCTCTCTTTTAAAGTCTGAAAATTTTGTCAAATTGAGTGACACTACACACACTCCAAAAAGGAAGGGCGTAACGAAGGTGTGATTCAAAGAGGAAAAAATACACTGTTCTAGAGATTGAGAGACTAAGCTCCTTGGAAATTGATCTTAGTGCAAAACAAGCGGAGCTTAATTTTCTTGTTAAAGGGTTAATGTGCATGTCCCATTTTAACGACTTGTCAACAGTAAGTCCCAAAAATTTCACTGAGTCGGCTTCGTCAATGGTTGCGTTATCCAGTACAAAAGATTTATTTTTAGATTAATTATTTTTATAGGACAAAAATTTAGTTTTAGAGATGTTAAGGCAAAGAAGATTAGAGTCGCACCATGCTTTGATAGAAGCTAAGTCACTTGATATGATTTTATGAAGTTCGGCAATATGCGGATTGCTCCAGGTAAAACTAGTATCATCCGCGAATAGGCAGGTTCTGCCTTTAATATTCAGACTAGTGATATCATTGATAAATATGAGAAACAAAATAGGGCCAAGCACTGAACCTTGAGGCACTACACATTCTATTGGCTTGCAAGAAGACATCGTAGTATCAATCTTCACAAACTGACTCCTGTTATTGAGATATGACTTAAACCATTCGAGCGGCATACCTCTAAACCCGTAGGGTTGCAACTTTTGTATTAAGATATCATGCTATACGCAATCAAAAGCTTTAGAAAAATCACAGAAGATTGTTGCCGTAGGATGTTGGTTGTTTAAGCTACAGTATACATTATTAAAAAGGGAAAACATAGCATCATTTGTGCATTTGTTATTTAAAAATCCAAATTGTTGAGGAGTGAGTATTTTAAATTTCAGTAGAAATGATAGGTGCCGTTTTTTCACTAATCTTTCAGTAATTTTTGATAGTGTGGGAAGAAGAGCAATTGGGCGATAGTTGGAAGACTGATCTTTATCTCCTCCTTTATGTAGAGGGATTATTATTGCCTTCTTAAGGCAGTTGGGAAAAACTCCTTTTTTAAAAAGACAGGTTGATTAAATTTGTAACATGGTTTAATGTATTACCATTTATTTATTATTACTGCCAATCAAATGTTTGATACTTTAACAAAATTTCCTTCTCGGATGAGGCACGTTTTCATTTGCATGGATACGTAAAAACATCAATCTCCATTACATAGCCCTAAAGTTAATGTTTGTGCAGTGATTTCTTCAAGAGGCATAATAGGTTTATACTTTTTTAAGACAACAAGTAAGTTTTAAGTCACTTATGTCAGGTATGGCGCAACGGTCCATGATTTTTTTGGTCCTGCCCTCCAAACCTTTAATGAGCAGTGGTTTCAGCAAGATGGGGCTACTTACCATATACCGCAATTGTATCTGTAAGAGCACTGCTTTCAAATAAACTGATATTAAAAATGAGCGATATTAACTAGCTTGTAAGAGGTCCTGACTTTGCTCCAAATTATTTTTTTTATGGGGCTATCTAAACAGTCGAGTTTATAACAACGCCGCAAACAAATTTGATTCATCTTGAAAATCGTATTCTGCAAGAAATTGAAACCATTACTCCTGAATTATGCAGAAGTGTAACGGAAAATCTAAGAAATCGCTTGGGAAAGTGTATTTTTCACACATGAATGTCCATAAATGTACTTTATAAGTTTTAAATAAAGTTTGGTTATAAAGTTAGTGTTATTAGTTAATATTATTGTTATAAAGTTAATGTGGTTATAAATTATAAGCCATTTCAGGATATTCCTCCACGATATATTTGATGGTTTGGTCTTCATCACACTTGCAAGATTGTCTAAAGTATTGTGCACAATTTTGTAAAGTATAGGCGCATCTGCCATGCTACATTCTAATTCTATTTAGCATGCACCAAGTTTTGCTTGATAAGCCAAAGTCTGGTAGTAAATTGGTAATGCATGGCATATCACTGTTTTGTTTCGACGTCCATTCCTGATACCCAGCGTCGGTGATACTCTAAAAAACTATCAAGGTATGAAAATTCCAATAACAAAACTCTCAATCGTAAACAATGTCAAAGTCCTTTCTTCTTAGTCAAAAATAACACAGACTGCAGGAAACTACTAACATAAAAGAAAAAAGCAGTCGATCCAGTGCGTACACTTCGTACTTCCAAAGACAGAGGTCGCGACAACCATCGTGTCACGACTGACGTCACTGTAGCGACACAAAATCAACGTAGCGCAGCGTGACTACTCAATCCCGTGCTCTTCAAGTAAGCACCCCGGTAAACGTGCTGGCACAAGAAGAAGAGACAGATGAACTATTTACCTTAACTAATGACGATGTAACAATAAACAAAATCAAAAGAGGAGTGGAAACTGGTTTCCTCCTAGAAAAAAAGGCTCAGCCCACTAGAAACCCAAAAGAAACTAGGCCCGCCCCAAATTAGGCAGAAGTAATGACTGCACCCTAAAAGCCGCAATTTCATGCCTGGTAGATTGAAAATTTATATCAGGTCTCAATCCAAAGACAGAAGCCAAGACTGCCAAGGAATATTTAGAGAAATTACAAATTGCAAATGAAATTCAGTCTTATAAGCTGCGAACCAAGAAAGACAACCGCTGATGTAGTTCATTTAAGGTGGAAGTTCCTACAGATCCCAAGGTTGCTTTCATGAACGCTGAACTTTGGCCAAATAGTGCACTAATTAACCATTTTATAAACCTGCAGCGCCCCAATCTATCAATGTAGCTTTAAATAAGGTTTATGAGCTTATCATTGGTAAAAAGTATGTTCTGCCCAAGAAAAAATAGCATAAATTGTACAAATGCATTTTATTCTGAATTTAGTTTTAAGTTTTTTATTTATTTATCAACCGAATCCATTTACAGGGTAATTATAAAAAATATATAATAAATCATCTATACAAAAACTCCATTTCATATCCTAAAATCCTAAAATCCCAGTAAGTAATAAAAGCAATCTTTTGATTAGTAAAAAAAATGGCCGAAGCTAATAAAAATCCATAATTTAAAACAAGTATCCAGAATAATTAAAATGAATACAAATTCAAAATTACATAAACCATAAAAGTTGCAACACTACAAATCATTTAGACAAATTGTAAGGTGGGTATCACAAAATGTTCTTCAAAGCTTGTAAGATTAGAGTCAAACAAATTTATATTATGATCAGCCAAACTATTAGCCTTAGAAACCAAACGTGAAATGGGCTCATTGACGGCATAGCTAGTCCAATTAAATGGAACAAAGAAACTTTCGCTTCGTCTATTTCCAAAGAGTATCTTTAACTTAACCAGGGTCAACAATTGGGAGCAGTCAATGAGAGCACTGAGACCCCGATGCTAAAAACATATGTCCATTAGGGTTCTTCTTGCTTTAAAAGAATGTAAATTCTGACTTGATCGAACCATAACAGTGATATGAAGGAGGCCATACAACAGAACAGTATCCCAAAATGAGACGTACTACAAAAAAAAGTATAATATAGCGGGTTGGGAAGGGCGGGAAGACTTTTCTCCACAAATGAAAATGTTTACATGTAAATATCACAGCTGTGTAGTGTTAGAGTCTGATGATGATGAGTGAACTCATCATGTCCACTTCACCTCACTCCACTTCAAGAATGGACTTCTACTTACAAAAAAACAATATAACCTTCTAAATGTAAATATTGAAAAATCGGTTGAAGACCTTTGAATAAATTCCAATACCTTCATTGCCTTTAAAGCAATTTGGTTTACGTGACTAGAAAAAGTAATCTTAGAATCCATGAGGACGCCAAGATCAGAGGTTTCCATTTTAACATTGAGTGGAGTAACATCCTCAGAGTATACAAAGTTAATCGGATTTCTTTGTCTTGAAATTTATTCAATAAATTTATTCTTATAAATTTATTGAATATTATTTATAAGTCATTTTATTTTCTACACACCACTCAGAAAATACCTTAAGGTCTTCTTGGAGGCCAATAGCATCATTGAGTGACCTAACCTCCCCGAAAAGCTTCACATCATCAGCAAACCATAAAGAATTACTGTTTTTAATTCTCTGACTTAAATCAATCAGGAAAATGCAAAAAAGTACAGGACCGCAATAGGATCTCTGGGGCACCCCAGAAGCAACCTCTGTCTCCCCAAAAAGAAACCCTCCCATTTTCACCACCTGGGTTCTACCTGTTATATAATCAAAGATCTAGGAAAGAAAAGGATCCAAACCGCCCAAAGCATTAAGTTTGCCACAAAGCACCCTGTGCTTGACCCGGTCAAACGCTTTAGCAAAATCTGCATAGACCGAATCAACCTTAGATCCCCTCTCCAAGCTGTTCAAAATTAAATTAATAAATAAAGGCAAGTTTGAATTAGTAGATCTACTCTTAATAAAGCCAAACTGCTCTGGATAAATAAGATTTCGAAAAGACCAAGAAAGTCTTCTACTGACTCGAGTAATTTAGGTATCTCTGACTGGTTATAAACTGCTTGGTAGTTAGTAGCCTCCTCCCTGAAACCAGAATTCAAAATTGGTTTTAAAAAGCTTCTCTTCCAAAAAGTTGGAAAACAACCTGTTTCAAGACATTTGTTGAATCTGAGAGATGGGTGGGGTTAGTACAGAGATACACTGCTTAAAAAAAATGCAGCCCTCAATGGACTCAAAAACAAAATCAATCAGGAAAATGCAAAAAAGTACAGGACCGCAATAGGATCTC
Organism: Anthonomus grandis grandis; assembly: GCF_022605725.1. NCBI lineage: Eukaryota > Metazoa > Arthropoda > Insecta > Coleoptera > Curculionidae > Anthonomus > Anthonomus grandis. The sequence goes on from NC_065558.1 coordinate 26,265,749, forward strand.
TGGGGCACCCCAGAAGCAACCTCTGTCTCCCCAAAAAGAAACCCTCCCATTTTCACCACCTGGGTTCTACCTGTTATATAATCAAAGATCTAGGAAAGAAAAGGATCCAAACCGCCCAAAGCATTAAGTTTGCCACAAAGCACCCTGTGCTTGACCCGGTCAAACGCTTTAGCAAAATCTGCATAGACCGAATCAACCTTAGATCCCCTCTCCAAGCTGTTCAAAATTAAATTAATAAATAAAGGCAAGTTTGAATTAGTAGATCTACTCTTAATAAAGCCAAACTGCTCTGGATAAATAAGATTTCGAAAAGACCAAGAAAGTCTTCTACTGACTCGAGTAATTTAGGTATCTCTGACTGGTTATAAACTGCTTGGTAGTTAGTAGCCTCCTCCCTGAAACCAGAATTCAAAATTGGTTTTAAAAAGCTTCTCTTCCAAAAAGTTGGAAAACAACCTGTTTCAAGACATTTGTTGAATCTGAGAGATGGGTGGGGTTAGTACAGAGATACACTGCTTAAAAAAAATGCAGCCCTCAATGGACTCAAAAACAAAATCCTCCAACGTTAAGTGAATTTTGTTCAAATCTTCGGAAGTTTCAAAATTGAAACTTGTCCAGCTCATATTACGCAGATAAACGGATGAGAAATACTAGAGAGTGTAGCAAATAAATTTGCTATCACCCGCTCGTTCTGCATAACATATCCTCTGTGGAAAATCACTACCCTTCCTCTTACGATTAATGTATGACCGGAAATAACGGGGGTTGTCAAGTGATTTTCAATTTTATTTATATGTTGTTTTCTTAAATTTGAAAAATGAATATATTCAGCTTGATTTTTATTTTCTTTAAATTTTTTATGAGCTAGCTTTTTGTTAATAATTAATTTACGGAGTTCAGAACTAAACCACACTGGAAACGTAGATGTTCGATACCTCTTTAATGGAATAAATGTATCAATCAACACATAAAGTATCTCATAAAACTGATCTACCACCTGCTCAACAGATCTTCCCAGAAATATGTCATACCAGTTGACAGAGGCTTGAGAATTGAAATATAACCCCATTTCTAAAATCGTAAAAGTATTTCTCATATTCCAGAGACTTCAATAACTCAGCTTGCAAAAGTTCAAAACATATAGTTGAATGACTCAAGCTATTATCAAAGTTTTGATCTATAGCTAGGTGAACTACAAGGCTTTCAAAATTACTAAAGCCCAAGTCTAACTAAGCACCATTACTATTCAATACAGAATTATTTTGGAAAAGGTTATAGAAGTTAAAATTATTTGCTATACAATGAGCAAAGTCATTTTCTGGACACTCCACAATCAACCCCATACTATCCTTATTCCATTTCGACGTAGGTAAATTGTAGTCCCCTACCAAGACAAAGGAGGCCCTAGGGTCCTGATCCATATAAAAATCCAAGAGTTTTACAATGGTCTTCATAGGTCTGCAGGGGCGATGGAGATGGTATTTATATGCAGCTGACAATAATATTATAATATTATAAATTATACTGTGACCTTTTAGCTTAAAAGTTACATAAACCTTATAAATATCTGAGTTTACAGAAAGAACCCCGATTACCTTAGTAGATATGTTCTTTCTCACAGCAATCAATTTGCCCCTAGGCCAAATTTCACGTCGACTAAAACTATCCCTTGAATCAAGATCTATAGCTATATCTTTTATTAGTACTCATAACCCAATAAAAAAATGTGGAATATTATTAATGAATATAGGGGCAGCGCAAAACCTGAAACTACTCCCAATGTAACATCCGATAAATCATTATTTTTGAAATATTGCATCCGAGCTACATAGTCGTACTCCTGTATCCTGCAATGACCCACTTAACTATGTACTACCTCATGCTAACCAGAGCTTTACATTCTAACCAGTCTCTTTTAATGAGGTTAAAGGTGTTATTAACTCCCTCCGGAATAAAAAAAGTAAGGACCCACTTGATCTCACTGTAAGCTTGATCAACGGCTTTAAAAATCTAATAATAAATCCTCTTATAACCCTTAACGAATCTTATAAACCTGTGTATAACATAAGGGGTTTTTCCTAAGGTTTTAATAACTGTCATTCCAGTTTTTAAAAAGGGCAAGCCAGATCTAGTATCTAATTATACCTACATTTCTCTGTTACCTACATTTTCAAAAATATTTGAAAAATGTCTGGCTCTAAGAATTTCAGACTTGTTTGAGTATAATGGGCTTTTTACGGAATCTCGGTTTGGCTTTAGAAAGGGACTAAATACTGTCCAGGGTATTTTGAAAGTGGTTGTTCAGGTCCAGGATGCTTTTGAGAACGGTATCTATATATCAGTCAACTTTTGCGATTCAAGTAAAGCCTTTGATCTAGATAAAAAACTACCACCTATCAGACCTCTGCCAGAGATTGAGATTTGCGGGTGTTGAGTCGGAGAGAGGGTGTTTAAGCGTAGGAGTTCCTCAGGGTTCTGTGTTGTATTTTTGATATGTATCATTGATCTACCACAATCATGTCAAACTGCGTATTTCACTTTCTTTGCTGATGACACAAAAATATCATGCAACAATAAATATTTGGTAACAGTGGTGGGTGGTTTGTGGGCCTCAGTATTGGATGCACAGCAGTGGTTCCATTCAAATAGGTTGCTCCTTAATACAGACAACTCAACCCAACCCAACCCAGTCCTCGCTTTTTTCAATCAGAAATATTCCGGAAGAATTCGAAAATGCCCCCAGATGGGGTGTTCTGCTGGATCCTGGTCTGCTGTGGGATGCTCAAACCACTTCCTTAGTGGCAAAGTTCTCAAGCAACACATTCTTGCTTCGTGGGCTTTTAACTTGTGTCTCCACTTTCATTTTAAAACGGGCATATTTTTCTTTCTGTCATTCACTCATCTCCCATGCCATTCTTGCCTGGGGCTATAATAGGGGAGCAGGAGATGTTTTCAGACTGGCTGTTCGTATTGTGGCAGGTCTACCATACAGAGCAGACTGCAGACAGGTCTTTTTGGATTTAAAAATATTTAACATTACCCTGTCAGTATATTTATACTAATCTTGTTTATGTGAAATGCAATGTGCACAAATTTCAAACTCATGAAGGTATTCATAATATCAACACACGCTTTAGAGAGAACTTTCGAATTTTAGTGGAACCCGAATTTTCGTAGTCTGGAGAGATGTAGAGAGGCGCCCATCATGTCTAGGTATAATTCAGAATTCAGTATATATTACGGTAATTAACCAATTTACAAAATAAATATAGTATATAAAATATTCAACAAAATAAGATTTTGTATCGCAATAAAGCACTTGAAGTATTAGTACTATCATTAATATCTATATCTATAAATACCTAGCATAAATAGCAGATAACAGTTAGCATCAATAAAATTAAATAAAATATAAAGACAACAATGGTTTAAAACAGAGTAACTGCAATATAAAAGAAGATACACTTTAAACAAAGTCAAGATATAAAATTATATTGCACTTAAGCAGATTTTAAAACTCGTTGAAGTGAACTCAGAGAACAATGAAACAAATCTATACTGACACTATTTGAGTTAATCATCATTCTACCTATTGCACAGTTTTCACCATACAGTGTATGATGTTGTTCAAGGTAGAATAATCTAATCTGTCTGAGCACTGTAGTAGGAGGAACATTTAAATTAAGCTGACACAACAACTCAGGAGACTGTATTACATTGTTAATAATCTTGTAACAATAATGTTGTGACAATATCGCAGTTTTTACGTCGAGTCTCCAATGATCTTAATGTTCAGCAATCTATACATTTCACTGTAATTAATATCAATACAAGGAATATTCAGCTTGTAAGCAATGTATCTTATGAATTTACATTGAACTTTTTCTAGACACATTATATATTTAGCATAATAAGGTGACCATATACATGAATTCGACTCAAGTTGACTGCGAACCAATGAAAAATACAGAAGTTTAATGGAATCAATACTGCTGAAATCATGAGTGTGCCTCTTAATAAAACCCAACATTTTGTAAGCCTTATTATTAAGTTTTTCAATATTTTTTGAAAAACTTAGTCTGCAATCAAAAAGCACCCCAAGATCACATATCTCTGATACCTTCTCAATAAGGGAACTCATTAGATGGTACTGATAAAATGGTGGACTAAAACCCCTGGTAAATTGAATATATTTGCATTTTTGAGCATTTATCAACATCAGAACAAAGTTCATGATGTGCCAAGTTACTGTCTATAATTCTAAAAATCTTAACATCATCAGCAAAAAGCAACACATTACAATAATCAAAACAATGAACAACGTCATTAATAAAAAGATTAAATAAAAAAGGGGCAAGATGGGCACCCTGAGGAACCCCAGAAGTCACTGGAAAAGGACTAGAATAAAAGTTATTTATCTTTACAATCTGTGTTCTTCCAGACAGATATGACTTCAACCAGGCCAAAAGACAACCACCAATGCCATAGAGTGACAACTTCGCAACCAGGAGAGAATGATCAACCCTGTCAAAGGCCTTGGAAAAGTCAGTATATATGGAATCAACCGACATACCGCTCTCCAAGGCCCCCGACAAAGCTGTTTGGTAAAGCAACAAATTAGTGGTAATGAACCTACCCCTGACAAACCCATGCTGCTTAGTTGAGATTATGTTTTTAAATTTCTCTGATAAAAAATCTGTGACAAAACTTTCAAGAACCTTTGCACACATTGGTTATTGGTTAACTTTTCATTGTTATTACATTGTTACATTGGTTAACTTTTCAAAGACTTCAGATATTTGTATCAAAAGAACATGCAATATCAGGCTGCGTAAATTCCTGAACATCAAATTCATCAGGAGAGTAGACTGAAGAAAAATATTGTGCACATAAAGATGCTATTTCATGGCCATTTTCACCCACTGCATCTAAATATTTCACAGTAGATGGAATACTGTTATTTTGTGTCTTATCTCTTATATATTTCCAGAAATATTTAGGGTCACCGGAAATAGAAGATTAAGTTTGCTCAATATAGTTGGAGTAGCACTGTTCGGCCTGATTTTTACAGATTGCTCTAAGATTATCGAACAATTCATAGTCTTCAACGGCCTTAGACTGTTTATACTTTGCATGTGCCAATCTTTTTTGCAAGACATTTGATTTCAATTCTGCGCTGAACTATATTGGAAACTTGAATTTATTGTTAATTTTTATGATAAAATAAAATAGGTGAGAGCGTTGCCCAATACATTATACAAACAGTCCACCTTAGCGTGAGCATCAGATGAGAATAAACTATCCCAATCCGCATCAAGAAGGTAGCTGTTAAGACCTGCATAATCTGCATTCTTAAAGTCGTGTATTTCTTCACAATAATCAGATTCAATCAAGAGATTCAAAATTGTTTAACTTTATAAAAATCACCAATGCAGGATGATGTCGATCACATTTAACTAAAAGATCATTTGAGCATGATAGGGTATCATTACTATTGTAACTAAAAACTAGATCTAGATATACACCATTTGCATTTTGAATGTTATTGATCTGATACATCTTAAGGTATGGCATTGTTTCTAGTAAAGATTCTGCAGGCCCCACAACACCACTACTAAACATTCCAAGAGAGTCATTACACCAAGTCAATTTTGGTAGATTAAAATCACCAGCAATCAAAATTGAGCTGTCACCATAGTCTTCGGCCACCCTCTCGGTTGTCTCACAAAAACGTTGGTAGTCTTCGGGTTTAGAATTGGGAGGTGTGTAAAAGCAACAAAAAATTCGTCTGACTTTACCAAAAATAACGGAAACCCAGATGGCTTCAGATTCTTCATGAGCCACAGGCAGCAATTCAGACTCTAGAGACGAGCGAACAGCAATAAGCACTCCACCATTCCTGGTTTTACCAGTCCGTTCAAGACATCTGTCCCGCCTATAAATAGTAAAGCTATGCAGACCCAGTTCACTGTCCAAGAAGTTGCTGTTCAATGAAGTTTCACTCAACATCATCACACCATATACTGAAGTTGAAGCATTTTTACAAACTTCAACCAACTTTGTTCTTATGCCATTTACATTCTGATAATAAACTGTCACCTCATTAAGAGCTATCAATTGCCTTGTATGTGTACATTTGGTCTTTGAAAATTTACATTTGAATTTCTGGGTTTATTTTCAAGTGAACGAAATACAATTCCATCTGGCCAAAAAGATTGATCAGAAATTATGTCATAATATTTGTCACTTACACCAACTTTAAATGATTTTACGAGAAGATAGCTGATATACAACTACGTCCTTGTTGTCATCTATCTTCACCTGATTTTTGACAAAGTCAATAATGGTACCCTCACAGACTTCTTGGAAGCCATCAGATGTGACAATTGTACCGGACACCCTTCCAACATATAACCATTTCTTATACTGGTACTCCAGATAAATGTAGGTTTTTCCCTATGCCTCTTGAAACAGCTGGCTTGGAGGCAGTTTTATTGTTAGGCTCCAAAGATGATGTTCCAGGGCTAGATTGTGATAACTCAGGACTGATTTTAGAAGACCCCGAACTGGTTAGAGAAGATCCCAAGTTGGTTTGTGTAATGGCGAGACTGACCGCTGTCTCCAAAGCCTTTTTTGACACTAATGGCTCTTTATCCTGAGTTCTAGAGTTGTTATTATAGGGACTCTTTGGTTTATTGTTGTAAGCTGGGGCTGGTAGAAGTAGCAGAGTTACCAAGCTTGAAAGTATTGATGTCAATTTTGTTCAACATAACATTGACTAGCTCTTTGTTTGTATCATAAATATTTTTTGTAACTGACTCAAGCTTGGTGTTAATTTTGGACTCCAAAACATCAAAAAGACCTTGGATCATTTCTTTAAGTCCCGTCATAATGTCATCAGTTGATATCACATCAATATTGGTAGGTGTTGTGTTAATCTTTGCATAAGTAGATATACAGCATTTGCACTAGGCAAGTAATACAGGTTTTTGCAATAAAACACATCTGACCTCACTTGAAGAAAGACTACTGCAAGATTTACAAATAGCTTTTCTACACCTTTGGCATTTGAAACCAAACAAGACATTTTTCTCTTCCTTAAAATAGCAATTGTTCTTACATGATTCACATATAAGCTGAATATCCTTGCCCATTCGGTCATCTGAACCACCCTGACCCATTGTAGATCAGGAAAGACAGTATAACCTTAACCCTTATGGAAATGACTAAAAGCACTGCCTTATAGCACAGTATACACAAGTTCAATATTAGAAATCACAGATCACAAGACTAATAGATTTATGTGGAAACACTGCCTACCTGGTTTGTATTATTAATTATTAATTATTATACATATATCTAAATTTAAAATAAAAGTCAAAGAACTTCGATTGCTTGGAGCATATTATTCCCAGGAAGAGTATCTTGGTGCTTCCTTGTTGTGATGGTCTGCCAGCTCTTAATGATGTTCTGTTCTTCTTTCCTGTGTTTTATTTTTTATTATATATATTTCGTATTTTTTATTTAAAATGATTGAATTCCTAGATAGATCTCAACTATTAAATAAAATATTTGTTCTAATGCTGTAATATTTTAAGTATTTTATATGTAGTTTTACATTTTAACATGTGTATTAATTTATCAAGTTAAGTTTAACTATGTATTTTATATTTTATCTGACCTGACTTATGTGAAAACTTTATATCCTGACATCAATAACCTGCTCAACACTGTGGCTTTTTTTTTCTCTGTACCCAGTATCAATTTCCAAACCTATCCAGTTTATCACATTTATCCTAAAAGTGATAACCTCCTTTTATTTCAGGATTGCACCATCCAAGGCAGTCAGATTTTCTTGCATAAGGTTTTTAACAGATTGACTCCTCTTGAGCTATTTTGTCAACTTAAGTTTTACCATTCACCATTTATCAATTTTTTCTCCTCTTTATCATTAGTTAAATAAATGAAATAAATTTAAATTTAAATTTCCTTTTTTGGTTTTAGGTTTAGTAGGAAGAGGGAGGGAGAAGTAACCTAACCTCACATTTCAGTGTTTGGGGAGCAGATGCGGGACATTGTTAAAATTGTTAGACTGGGGAACAAGTGGATAATAGGACCCGTCCAATAAAGGTAATATGCTCCAATAACAAGATCGCCAAGGATGTCTTGAAGGCTGCGATCTTCTAGGCATGCATTCAAAGTTAAAAGTGACCTTACCCCCCTACAATGAAAGTGCTGGATTAAGGTTTTTGATACGTTTAACAAGCGCAAAAGTGATGGCGAAGAAAATCATCAATAGATGATTTTCTATTGATGATGATCAGAGTTCTATCATATATTGTATATGGCTATAGCTTTGTTTGTGCTTCTTAAGAGATTTAAAACCTCATCTTTTCCCAGTTGGTTTTCAGAGGAGTGAAAGTACTTGATCCAGCAAAAGAAAATTTCACACAAGAAATATCAGTCTAGTCATATCAGGAACCTTTAGATCCAATATACCGTCGGCGTGTATTTGGCGTGCCGACAAATTTTAACCATAGAGAGTTCCAGAAAATGAACGTTAATGTATAACGTTAGTGTTTCAATAAGTTGAGTCTTAAGTTAAGTCTTCAATAAGTTGGAAGTACCAAAATATGCTATACATAGTTCAAAATGGAGTATATTCTCTGCAAAAATATCAAACAACCCACAAAGGAGAATAGATATTGTAGATATGTTACAGAACACAATATCTGACAAGGATAATATTATCAAAAATAATGAACACATCATACAGCTTTTACAAGAAAAAATTGCTAGACTGAAAAACACAAGCTCGGGAATAGCTAAAAAACCTACATATACAGAAGTATTAATTTTTAAACCAAATGCAAGTCAAGATTCTAAGGAAGAAATCCTAATGAGAATAAATCAAGGTAACTTAAAATTGGGGATAAAAAACATACATACTCCTAAGCGGGGAAATTTAATAATTTCAATGCTCAACTAAAGAAAATACTGGGAAATAAGGACACTATAGATATTTGTAAAATGCAACTACCTAGAATTAAGATTGTTGGATATAAGGACAGTTTAAATAAAAATGATATTGAATCAATTTTAAGAAAACAAAACAGCTGAATAATGAAAGAAGACAAAATCTCTAACAATCTGATACATTACATTACAACTGTATTCACTAAATGTTCAAGTGGACTGTTTAATAATTCAAATAAAAAGTGTCAAAATTGCATCAAATCCAATAACATATTTAAAACAAATTATAATATTTCACATGCTACTAGTGACTTTGAGTGTCCTTATAAATATCAATTGAATATTTTAAAGAGTAAGATAGATTATAGTAAGCAGGTATCTTTAGTTTGTTAACAACAACTAAACTAATATTATGGATATTTCAGAATAAAGTATTTTAAATGATTTAGAAACGGAATGATTCAGATATAACAATATAAATAGTCGTTTTAATATGGAATAATTTAAAGAAAGATCATAAAGCATAAGAAACATCTACTTAGGGTTGTCCATATAAATATCCTCAGTGTTCAAAAAATGTTGATCAGTTTTTAATATTTCTTGAGGGTTTCAATCTTAAGAATTTGGATCTAATTATTTTGGGAGAAACACGTAAAATCGAAAATATTAAAAATTTTACAATTCCGGGATTTGAAACAGTTTATAACAATAGTAGAATTAATCAAAATGATGGAGTTTTGCTTTTTTTAAATAGGCGTATTAATTTTAGTGTCTTACATACTACTTACCTCCTGCATACTTATTGCATTAGTACTACTACTTTTGTTTTAAATAGGGTAAATTTTGCGATTATGTCATGTTATAGGTCTCCAGCATCAAATGATGACTTGTTCTTGTCTGACGTTGAGATGAGAGAAGTTAGGGATTAACAATCTTAATTATAATGGTATTGTACTGGAAACTGATTTAACAGACCACTTTCCCCTTTATTTGGACATACGGCTTGACATAGATGAAAACCAACAAACACCAACATTTGACCATCAAAACTATATCTCATATAATGATGATCAATTTCTTAATCACTGAAAAATGAAACCTAAGAACATGTAACACTTGCTCAGGACGCAGAATTGGCTTATAATAAGTTTTTTAAACTTTTAGTACATGAAAACTGTAAAACAACAAAAACTTGTTATAAAAAATATAAAAAAATTAAACCTTGGATTATGTATGGTAATATATGTTCAATTAACCATAGAGACAAATTAAAAAAACAAACTCTTAAAAATAAAAAAAAAACAAAATCTCAGACAAAAATACTCCCCATATTGGAACATTTTAAATAAAACAATTCATCAAGCTAAAACTCATTACTATAAAAACCACATATTGGACAACATGAACAAAACTAGACAAATCTATAAAATAATAAAAGATGCCGCAAATGAAAAAAAGACTAAGACTAACGCTGAAATGGCTATAGCAAATGAACATGACGTAATAATTGCAGACAAACTGGAACTAACCAATTACTGTAACAAGTACTTTGCAAATATGGGGGAAAAATGGCTGCTGAAATTCCTAACAGCTTATCTGATGTGGGTAACTCCTACATCAAATGCTAAAGATGGTATTTCTTCTCGACTTATAAAAAAAGTACATTGCACTATAAAAAAATAAAACCACTAATATCATATAATAAATCGTATCTTTACAACAAGAATAGTGCCTAAAGCTTTTAAATGTGCTGTTACAACTCCCATATATAAAAAATGAACAAGGTCAGATATTTCCAACTACAGACCCATTACTATTACAACTTTTACAAAAATTCTCGAAAAATGCCTTAAAGTCAGGCTCTATGACTATTTATTATCAAATAAACTACTGAATAATAAATAATATGGTTTTATAGAGGGCAGCAGCACTAATAATGCATTATTTAAATTGATTGACCAAATAAAACTAAACTTAGACTCATATCAAACATGTATAGCTGTCTTTCTCGATTTAGCCAAGGCATTTGACACTGTGCCTCACACCCAGCTGCTTGAGACTCTTGAGAACTCTGATGTCAGGGGTGTAGGATTGAATGTTTTTAAAAGTTATTTACATCAGAGATCTCCAATAGTTAAAATAGATAATATTTATAGTGATCCTTTGAATATCGTTATGGGTATACCACAGGGCACAGCTCTTGGCCCCTTATTGTTTGTTTGCTATATAAATTCATTCCTCGATCTAGATATTAATGGCATGTCAATTTCCTTTGTAGATGATACAGTACTGTATTTTACTGGTTCATCATGGGATTCATTAAGAGACAAAATTGTTATTGGTCTAAGTAAAGAAAGAACATGGCTAAATTCTCGTAAATTATCACTTAATCTTGCTAAAAGAATTTATGTTCCTTTTTACCTTACTGAATCCAATAGACCTTTATACAACTCAATTATTCTTCAACATGCCAATACAACAGTATATGAGGTGTCACATACTAAATACTTGGGCATCAGTGGCGAAGCGTACGAGTAGACAAGGTAGACACTTTCTACCCAAAATTATCCAGTTATTTGTCATTAATTTATCACGTAATTATTTCATGTAATTGTTGAATTAAAATTTAAAAAATAACACAGAACGTAGTCGCTATCCTTACTAATTATGATTATGATTATTATTATATAGTATCTAAACATGATTAATCCGAAGGCGCGCCCCGCCTGCCGCATCGATTAAGATAAAAATACAGGGCTGACACCCAATTAATGTATACGAGCCCCAGGAAGACACATTGATATTTGTCTTCCGAAATTTGGAGCATATCGAACCAAATACGCATCAAGCAGGCTACAGAGCATAGATAAACAGTTTATAGGGGTTAAAGTATAGGGGTTAAACAGTTTATAGGGGCTACAGAGGTCCGGCCGCATTCAGCCGTATGCAATTCGCATGCAAAATTTACTCGCGGGGAAGACATTCGAGCTTTTGTCTATCGAAGTCGACCAGCTATTTTATTATGCTGTTAAGGGTTATTGTTTATGGACACGCTTGATCTGGTCGGCCGCAATACATCTTCAATTTTGTCTGTATTTGGTGGGGGCGCGTGCTATAGTAATTTAATAAGTAGTATTTTTATTTTTGGGTGTATAGAAAAGATTTTTTTAGTGGATATTTTAGGGGTTATTTATGAACGACTGTTTGATATTGGCAATTGTATTTTAGTTGTGTTTTTTTGTAAGTAGTATTTATTTTTATCTATCTATCTTTTTATGCTAGTAGTAATTATTGATTTCTTTTTTATATCACTACATAATTTTTCTCTTTAAGTTAATATTTCATGCGCTTTCATTCTGTATTTCATTAAAGTGAATAATATAGAATACACATTTTTTTCTAATTAACAATTTTTATTGTTTGTCTACCCGAAAAAAAAGTTCACGCTTCGCCACTGTTGGGCATAACTATAGATCAACATCTTAAATGGTCAGAACATATTCCTGAGTCTAATTCACAAATTTTAGCAGATATGAAACATATTACCTCATAAAATTATAACTATGATATACAAATCATTAGTGGAATCAATATTAAGCTATGGTATCATAGCCTGGGGAGGACTTTACAATAATGCTCTCGGTCAGTTAAATGTAATTCAGAATTACCTATTAAAGATTATTTACAGAAAAGATTATCTATATCTAACAAATCAACTATACAATGAAAGCATTTTAAATGATAGAGGTCTATACTTTTTAAGCAATTATATTTATTGTTTTAGAAATAAAAATTAACAGCATGTAGATCATGCTTATCCTACCAGGAATAATTATAATAATATGTTGATTGTCCCTTTTAGGTTTGATGGCAACCAGAGATTTGCATCTGTAGTTGCACCAAAAATATATAATTTGTTTCCTAATAGTATAAGAGAACTAAAAAATTATCAATATATTAAACAGGTCAAAATATTTATTTCAAAAAACATGATTAACCTGTTAAAATTTTTGTAATTTATTGTGATGTGTTGTCAGATTGTTTAAGATCAAAATGGGTATTTCTTGGGGATTGTTAATGTAAAACTATCTCAATGATTATTGAATATAAATTTTGTTATTAATAATCAATATTGTTAGTAAGTTAAGGCTGCAGGAATACATTATTTCACTTGTGTCCTAAGTTAATATTAGGAATGATGTATAATAAACTTCTGCACATACAGGTAAACACCTAGGTGCATGAAACAAATTCATGAAACTCAGATCTAGAGTTAGGATTATACACATGTTTGTACTGTACATTTTCTAAATAAATAAATAAAATAAATAAATACTGTTGCAGACTATGAAGTCTTTTCAGATCTTAGAGCTAGGTGCAAAACTCTAATGGAGACTTGTTACCAGAACTTTATTTTAAATTTGGACCAATTACTTTATACAAACCATAAAAGTTTTTGGTATAAGTTTAATAACAGGAGAGCAACAAATAGGCTTCCTGATTTGATGACCTATAATAATGGGGAGTTTGTAGGTTGTGAATAAATTGTAGGGGGGTTTGTCCAATTTTTTTCTACTGTCTATAATGGAGAAAATAATGCCTTACCTTCTCGGCAGGCTGGTGTAAACATGACTATTCCAAATCCTAAATTATCCGTTAACCGTTCGATAACCCCTTAAACTTAGTGTTGGCCTTGATGGTATACCCAATTATTTTTTGATAAAATGCGATTGTGCCCTCTCTTATCCCCTCTTTATTTTCTTCAGTAGATCATTGGACTTGACAATTTTTCGATCCCGCCTATATTTAAATGTGCTGCTGCTAATGAAATGATCAATTACAGAGTGTGGGAGTACAGTCTGCCATTGCAAAACTTCTGGACAGTCTTATTTATGACCAAATTAATTTTTATTGCAAAGTACTTCTGTTAAGTGAACAGCATGGCTTCAGTTGTGGCAAGTCCGCTATTAGAAACTTGTTGTTGTATCAGGGTGCTCTGTTGAATGCTTTGAAGAGGGGGTGAACAAGTGGATGTATTATATATAGACTTTTCCAATGCATTTGACAGTGTCAACCATAGCTTATTACTAAAAAAATTGAAACTTCTCAGATTGTTTTAGGCCTCGTTTGCGAATTTTCTTTCTGATAGATTTCAGCAGGTACAAATTGGTGATGCTAGGTCACACCTTATCAGTGTTAAGGTGTGACCTTTGGGGTTCCACAGGGTGGTCATTGGTCTCCTCTATTGTTCAATATTTTCATTAATGATATTTTGGTTTGCTTTGAAATAGTAATTTTTTTGGTATTTGCTCATGATTTAAAATTTTAAAGGGTGATCAGTTCAGAACAAGTCATGGTTCTCTTGCAAGATGATCTGAATAGATTGTGTGAACGGTGTGTTGGTAATAGTTTGGCTTTGAATGTGGGTAAATGCAGTTACATTAGTTTCTACAAAAGAAACAAACAGGTAATTTCCTCCTATACTATTGATAATGTTAATCTTAGGTACACTGAAGTAGTAAAGGACCTTGGTATCTTTTTTGATGAACAATTGAATTTTAATACCCATGTAAATACTAATATTACTAAAGCATCTAAGGTCCTTGGTTTTGTCCTATGTAATTGTAAAGACGTGTCGGTTAAAACTTGCAAAAGGTTGTACATATAATTTGTTGTCACTTTGTTGGAGTATGGATCAATTTGGTCTCCTGTTTACATGAATAATTGTATGGCACTGGAGAGAGTTCAAAATTAATTTTTACGATTCTGCCTTTATAAACTTCACATTCCAGTTCCTAATCACCATTGTTATGATGAAGCAATGAACTGATTATAAGAAGTTTACTTAAGAGATACACTGAGAATGATTTCATGTTTATTTATAACTTTTTGAATGGCCTTGTGATTTGTCCCAAACTACTTAATAAAATTTAATTTAATATTCCACACCATAATCTGATTGTTCTCTTTGCCTACCAACTATGCTATGCACTAGCCTGTCGAAAGAACCTTGAGGCTAGTAAGCTCTACTGGAATTGAAGTTTTGGGAATTTACTTATTGCATTTTAGGAGTCTTATTAAAAATTTGTAGGATTTTGTTTTTTTGAAATAATTTTGCTCCATGATTAATAATTTGAAGTACATTTGATCATGGTCATTGATAATAATATATTTTGTTTTTTCTTAGCTAATTTTGCATTGTCAATTGTTCAGATTTTGAGAGATTATTATGAATGCTTGTACAACAGTTTAATTATCCTTGTCATTAAGATTAAGTCTGATAATTATTGTTAATTAATAATTAGTGGTTAGGTAGTTAACTTTTATTTCTTTTCCAGAAATATGTATATTTTTTGTAATGGGGTTGATCTTGTGTATTAATTGATTAAATAAATAAATAAATATTTATCACATAAGACTCATCAAAAGAGTCTATTTCAGTGTTGCCAACAATTTTTTATGTAGTAAGTAGCAGTTCAGAAAAGGTGGATCTGAGAAAAAACTTGCCCAGGGACCTGTTAAACTACTTCTTCCAAGTTGAATCAAGGAACCCCATTTTTTCAAATGATCTTATGCAGCTTTTGCTTAAAAATAAAAGACATGAGAAGCAGCAAATCACATACCTCTTTTAATGAATGATGGCCATAATTCTCACATAAGCCAGCATATCATAAAAGAAGCAATCAATAATAGCAGTCATCAGCTTTAACTAAACATTTTTTTTTACATTTTCTTAAAGATTCTCTGCAACATTGTAACATCCTCAAAGGTTTTCTTTACTGGAACATTTTCAGTTGACTCCATAAAATTTCCATGATCAGATTTTAATCCTGTTTTAAGAACATTTAACTAAGATCTAAACCTCACCAAGTACTAATCCTAAACATCTAATGAAAAATATTGAAGGGCAAGCTCCTATTGAAAATCTTAAAATATGAAGTGCAATTACTTAAGCAGATAAGATTTCAAAATACCACATTTAATATGAATTTAGAAGAAGTCGTTTCTGAAATATTTGAATCTGCACTTATTGTTCTTTTGACCTCTACACATAAAACTTTAATTAAAACCCCCAAGTAAAAATAATAGTATTTTCTGCCAAGCAATAAATACCAGTGATGAAAAACTAGAGGTTGTAGCTTGAACTAATTACAGGAATTGAGTTCAGCACAATTAGAAATATTTTATCAGGTTCTAAAATTAAGCAGTATCAATAATAATATCAGCCTATTTTTTTCAATTACCGTTTGTTTAGAAACAATATCTTGCCTTTTACATATACCCCACTTGACACTACTATGCATATATTTGATGTTTGCACATCTAGGATGTGACTTCTTTAATGTTGCAATAGGAGTATTACTAAGCACTTTTTGTAATTTTGGTATACTATAAAATAAATACCATTTGACACAAAGTTTATTGAATGTGTTTTTGGCAATACTTTTCTATTAATTATTATTAGTAGAGCCATTATGTAGGGCTCAAAGGCTGGTTAAAAAACATTAACTATATTTAATTTTAGGGATATTAAAATTAATAAATAAATAATATAATTTTTTTTATTATAAACATCACTTACCTCTTCATATAAAGAATCATGAACATCAGGCTGTATAACAATAGCTTCTTCAGTATCTGTTTTAGATTTTTCTTGTTGCCCTGTAAGTTCTCGTAATGCAGTATCAGATTTTTCACATTGCACCTTAAATTCATATGCAATATTTAATTTTTCTTCACAATTGTTACAAAGGAGGTATGGGAGGCCATCACCCAATGAGATCTACAAATATAAATATTTAGCTGTGAAGGTATAAGACACTGTCTTAAAAGACAAAGAAAAAACCAACAATGTTACATTATATTAAAATATGTTAGACAAATTATTAATCTAATGAATTTAAGAAATTGACTATCGAACCTGGACCGCAGAACAGGCCATAATCATATGGGAAAGCAAAATGTTTTCCTCTTGAGCATTCACCATTTTCTCGAAAACATTGTTCATCTCGGCACTTTCACACATACATGAACGGCATATTTTTTCTATCATAAGTTGCACTTCTTCCGGAATCATCATGATTTTTATTCTTTTATTCAAAATATGAGGAAAATATTTTAGTTTTAAATTAAACATGCATTTTCGCCTACCCGTACCCATACAAATAATCTAAACGAAATGTCAATCCCAAACATCAGTAACATCACAATCACAAACATTTTCATGTGACAACTGACAAGTGACAGAGAAACAATTAAGCCGTATCTTGAGCCATATTTTAGCGAGTAAGCGTCTTACTCGGTTGCCTAACAATGTCTTAAGCGTTACGTCATCATATAGTTGCGCTCGAATGACGTCATGTCTAACAGCTGTCAGAGTCTAAATATTAGTAAATATTAGCTATACCTTTCATCGGTATTGCATTCGCTTTGGAGACTGACCTAAACCATGAAAACACCCATTTGTCTAAGTTTTCAAAACGTTTTGAGTCTAAATACTAAACTAACTAAATCCGATCTTATACATTTTAAGGAACAGATCAAGAGGAAATACAATAAACAAAAAAGTTACTGGCGTAAACATAACCTCACTCAAATTTTTTTTCACACAGAAATAAACACAAACTAATCAAAAATCAATTTAAAAAAAATATTCTATGTGTCCTATATGGCTTTAGCGAGTAAGCGTTTGAGAGAAAAAAGTTTTCGTAGGTGTCAGAAGTATGCCGGTATTAAGCGTCAAAGACAAAAAAGGTGTGAGCAAAATTTACTCTACGTAGAAGGTTGCAGATTATGTCAAAAAATAAGTTTTAAAAAACTATTAAAATACTAAAAGTTTGAATCCCCTAGATGCCGCCAATAAAGAGTTATTAACAAAAAATAGAGAAATTCGGTCAAAAGAAAGCTCAAAAAGGGGTTCATATTTGTTAACACAGCTTACCCTGTATAACATCTTGCGCCATAAGTAATACCTCTATTTAATCAAGTTGGTTAAGCTTTTAAATGATGTAAACAAAAAAAAATAAAAAAAAAATTTTGTAGTAGAAAAAAAATCATTTCTCTAAAAACTTTTTTTTTGGAAAAAAAAATTACGTTGAAGCTCGTTTATCTCGGAAGCAGTTTCTTTTTGAAAAAAAAAAAAAGTTTTAACAAAAAAGAAAGCTACATTTACGTAGAAAAGTGCTATTTTGTCCGCAATGTCGGGATCGTTAAAGCCCGTTTAGGCCCCACAACCGATTAAGTCCGCGAGATACCGCACAAAAAGTTCAAATTTCATTCACAGAAAAATCCCACTTCTAAAGGATTTTGCTTAAAAAGCGCTCTTTAGGAGCTTTCCATAGAGGCCTTTGACGTCAATGAGTTTCAGAATATTCGGCCCAGTCAGTTTTCCGCAAACTGCTGCAGCGGCTGGTTTAGCGAAAAAGGCGCCCCTCCGAAGGGGTGGGCATGACTATTTTTTTTTTAAACATCATAGCCTCATCCTTCGCACAATAGACAATAAAAACCAGAAATAAAATCGCCATAGAACAAAAGTTATTAGCGTTTATGCGTTTATCTTATTATGTTTATGCACATAATAAGAGCTTCGCTCTAATAATAATTCAGTTTTGAGAAACAGTGAACCAAATACGTTTAAATAAGGAGGAAGCTATATCGCCTGATGCAGACCATATACCTTAACGTGTCGTTTACAAATCGCCAAAACAATGACACTAATCACAATAGACAATGTTATTTAGAATCAGTCATATCGAGTGATCATGTCGAGGTTTTAGTGCATGATTTTGGAATCTCAATAGCCCCCCACACACGAGGACTCCAGCGCGCGTGAATGGAGTGTGCCGTTCAAAAACCCCGCGAAAAAGTGTCAATTAGTGGTACAAACCATCACGCAGGTTTGGAGTGGCATTCCAGCCGACACGAAACGAGGCGTCTTAAATCATTTAAAGCCTCCACAAACGAAGACTTCGTCGTGTGCGTTATCACGACGTTCCGGTGCAGTGTTGATCCGTTTTTATTTCTTTTTAAAAGGAACCGTTGCCGTTGTAGTAAACCTTTGTTGTTAAAAATGAGTGATACTAGGTAAGTAATTACAAAATAATGCAATTTATAATAAGGAATATCGTTACCCAAAAATTGTTTTTTTTTTCTAGCCTGAACATTTTGTTACTAATTTTCTGTTTGCATTAATGTTAGAAACAATAAAATATTTTAATATGGAATTCCGTTAAATTATGCCTTATAAGTGAGGCCTCTAGAACAAAACCAGATAAATCCACTTTTTAAAATTTCCGCTTTGGTCGATTTTCTTTAAATTTGTTGACAGTTGCCAGCTCTTATAATATGATCGATTTCTATTTTAATTATTATTTTTTTATTTTTTTTTAATTTTATATATTTTGTAATGGAAGCACTTTTCTTAGATTCTTTATTTATTTTTGAAAGGAAACTTACTCTTACAAAATGTTGTTTTAAGGCACGGTTTTTAAGATCTTTTAGTTTGAAAGTACGAAAACACAATCTAAAAAGCGGCACCGATGTAAAAAAACCAAGTAGGCTTGGACTTTTTAATAATAATGAATAGAAAAATCGATCAGGTGACTTTAAATTATTTTGCATTTGACAGTACATAACTTATTTTTCTAAATTAAACCGCGAGTCTGAAAGTCAACCTTCCGTTACAAAATATTTTGTCGCTTTGCCGCTGGTATTTTTTTTTAATGGCTTTATTATAATTGAGAAGGGCACTACATTAACCTACGTGCCAAATTTTATTAAAATCGATCAATTGGTTTAAAACTTAAAAAGTTTAATTTTTTGTTATAACTTTGACTACCTGTAGATTTGTCATAAAACATTTTTGAGCAAAATTTTATTACGGCAGTCTATCTTTTTTTAAATTCTTTATCACATATTAAAATTAATGACGTTTGAACCGGACCACCCTGTATAATAATTTAAAATTTTGATTACAGGTACCTCCCCAAAAATGTACTCAATAAATTTATTGAAGTATATAGAGAACATCCTGCGCTCTGGAAAATTAAGTCAAAAGATTATACCAATAAAAATTTAAAAAATGTGGGTTATGACGCTTTAGTAAACATCTGTAAAGAAGTTGAGCCGAATGCGAATAGAGAATATGTTAGTAAAAAAATCCAATCCTTACGTGGTTCATTCAGAAAGGAATTGAAAAAAATTGAACAATCTCAGCGCAGTGGAGCTTCGCCTGATGATACCTTATGGTATTTTGAACTGTTACAATTTACTATTGACCAGGAACTTCCAACTGAATCAATTGAAAATATAACAAGTGAAACACAAAATATTGATGAAGTTGAAAGTATTTTCCCCACAGAAGAACAAAGTAATGACGATATCCATAGTCAGACAGCAGAGGTAATTATTTATTATAAGTTTTTACATAAATATGCACTTAAAAATAATGTGAAACAAATACACAATATAGTTGGTTTTCTTTACGCTTTTCCTTTTTTTATCATTTCTTCTTGCCAGGCTATTTTTCCTTTACCCAAAAAGTATCGTAGATAATTTTCTCGATTTTGCTTAGCTTCCAATGGTACGTTCCTAACTATGTTTTGTTTTAAAGATGTAATTTCATAATTCTGCTGTCTCCAGTCACCTCCTTCTATTTCATGTGTTTCGCTATTTTCCTTATCAAGTGTGGAACTTGTTATATAAGATGAACTATGCCTTCTTAAATAGTTGTGCAAAACGCATATCGCAAGAATTATATACTTTGCTTTAGATACGTTCAAATTTATACAAGTATGAAGTATTCTGAATCTAGAAGCGATAAGACCAAATGCATTTTCAACCACATTTCTGGCTCTAGATAATCTGTAGTTGTAAATTCTTTTTTCAAAATTCAAATCTTTTTGTGGATAAGGTTTAAGAATATGTCTATGCAAAGCAAATGCTTCGTCGCATACAAACACGTAATTTAAATGTTCTGTAGTTTCAGTATTATCTGGCAAATTTAAGGCATCTTCTGAAAGTCGGCGATAAAACTCAGTATATTCGATGACGCCTGCATCTGACATTCTACCATTTTTTCCGACATCGACATAGATAAATTCATAATTTGCATTTACTAATGCCATTAAAACGATGCTGTAAAAGTGCTTGTAATTATAATATAATGCACCTGAACCAGCCGGAGATGTAATTCGTATATGTTTTCCGTCTAATGCTCCACCACAGTTAATGAAGTGCCACTTATTTTCAAAATCTTTAGCAATTGAGTTCCATTCTTCTTTAGTTGTTGGAAACTAAAATAAAATAAAATAAAATATTTTTACTTTTGTAGGCTTCGAAAAGTAAGGCAACTAGTCAATATTCAAATACAGAAAGAAAAAAGAAGAGAATCGAAAAGGATGAAACTAAAGCGTTTATGAGGGCATGCACATCTGCTCTCACAAAGCATGAAGAATTTACAGAATTTGAGGCAGTTGGGATGAATGTCGCAGCTAAATTAAAACGCATGGACCAATCACAGGAAATTTTGGCTGAGTTTTTAATTCAAAAAATTTTAACCAAAGGCTTGTTAGGTCAACTCACTCAGGTCACGGATATTTATGAAAGACAGCAATGGACATCAACAACATCCTTGCCTCTAACCTCACCTGCATCAAATTCATCAAGTGACGTGCGTCAGTATTATGAGAATGCCGGCAATTATAATTTCTAAATAATTATAATTACAAATTATTTGTATTTGTTCAGAATTCATCTTTTTTTTAAAGAATAATAATTATTTGCTTGTATTTATGAATCTAATAAAAATATCATTCTTACCTTTAAATACTCATTTTTTAATTGCTCATAAATTATTTTGCAAGTTTCCGGAATAATGTATCCCAAAGCTTGAGGAGAAATCGCAGTAGAAAATTTTAAATCTTCATAGGATCTACCTGTAGCCAAAAATCTTAAAGTTGCCATGAGTCTTTCATTAGGCGGAATAGCCATCCTCATTACTGTATCTTCTTTAACTAAATATTGTTCCAGTACTTGAAGAAGATTATCAAATGTTGTGCAGTCCATGCGTAAATAATTTTTAAAATCATTGGGATTGTTTTCCCTTAGTTCCTTAAGAAGGGGAATATGACCAAATTGGCTTCTTTCTTCTAGCCACTTTTTTGTCCAACATGCACGTTTCTTATTTTTTTTATTTTGTACGGACGATATATACGCATATATTATTCCATAAGTCACTGCTCTGCGCCTACTTTTATTTTTTAACGTTAACATGATTTTAGCTAGTGTACTCTGTCGAACAAGCAATTACTACCAACGCCAATCCTTTTCAGATTTCTAAAATGCCACACGCCCCGCCAAGTCTACAGGAATCGACACACTTTTCTGCCACAAACGCACGTCTCTGAATGTGAAACTCTTGAGTGTCGGATTTACCCGCGCGATTATTTTGTACGTTTGTGTTTAAAAACAATGCCAATAAAAAAATTAATTTAGTTCGTGACAGGTCACACGTCAAATGTCAGCGTCGTCAACTTCATTACCGTTATTTAATATATTTTTTCTTGGCAACGCTGAAAATATTGAAACAGAGTGACCAACATCAAATCATTATAAAAATGGCGGCCACCAGGCAGTGGTCATTTTTGAGCATGGAGGCTATTTGCATTAGCAGTCCAGGTATATTTATCAAGTTCGTGTGAATGGGTGTTTCCATGGTTTAGGTTAGTCTTCAAAACCAATTCAATAACCATGAAAACGTAGCTAATGTTTAGACTCTGACTGCTGTTAGACATGACGTCATTCGAGCGCAAACATATGATGACGTAACGCTTTAGATATTCTAAAGCAACCGAGTAAGATGTTGACAGTTTGACGTACCTTATTGGACCAAATAAAATGGAAGAAAAGCATGGCCTAATTAAGGCGGGAAAATTACAATTTCATTTAAAAAGAAATCTCATATTTTTATTATTTTATCGCAATATCCAAAGCAAACATCCAATCTAAAAGGTTAAGTACTAACCTTTAAAGTACTTTTTTATTTGGTGTTGATCACATCAGATATTGATCAGGATAAAATAAAATTCTTCGGCTTTATTTTACATATCTAAATGAGTTAATATACTGCAATAATCAGTAACAATAGTGTACAACTTTTCATCAATTTCAAAATGGATATAAAACAATGTTTTCCTTTTAATTTTCCTGAAAAATAATTACTTAAAATTATATACATAATTTACAATAATTCATTATAATAGATATTATATAAATTAGAATTAATCTAAAAATATTAAAAAGTATTTTGTTAGCCCTGAACTATGCCAATCCAAATAGATTAGAACATATTGTGAAGATTTTTGTGTTATATCATGCATGTAAAGACATTACCATTAGGTTAATAATATCCCTATTTTATTACCACAAACAGATTTTACTACTTATGTTCCAATAAACGAGGTTCGAACAGTTGTAAACGCATTCAACAGTTTCTATGATAAATTATAGTTTGCCATATAAGGACAGAAAACAACATTATTAAAACTGACTGGTACCATAAACCAACGGTTTCCGAAAGATTACTAAATTATAAGCCAAATATAAAATCAATATAATTAATGTTGAATGTGTTTCAAGAAACACATTCAATAACATTTAAAAGCATACTTAAATATATTACTTATCTTAGGATATTTATAACGATAACTTAAAAAAAGTGAAAAAAACCATTGTTTTATTTACATAATCTAAACACCTTAAAAATTGTAGCCCAGAGCTAAAATATTATTCATTATAGTTAAGTACATAATAATTTTAATTTCACATGAAAGCCTGTTAAATCCCCTTTTCGAAAATGTATAAATTGTCTTAAATTCATTGTTTTTTTACAGAGCCAATTTTAGTAAATGACACCTTTTTCAAATTTTTCCAAGAATACATACCTGAAGTTCTGTGAAAACCGCACATTGTTGTCATTTTCCGTTCTCGACTTATAAGCAGTTAAAATGTGTCAGGTTATAGATAGAAACCCTGTATTTAAATGTTCCCATTTAATTTTTAATTTTTTAATTTTAACTATAACTCTCAAAAAAAATATTTTTTTGTTAATTTTTTATCCCTGTTTTTTTTTTGAAGATGTATTTAAACAATTAGAGTAGTAATTGAATAGTGTCATATTTAAGTTTTAAATTACTTATTTAATTTATTTTTAATGTATTTTAATCATTGATATTTTTTTTTGACCACTGTATAACATACCGTTTTAACTTGCCTATATGTGTTTTAACTATGTTTTTTTTTATTTTGTAGTGCCCTGAAGAAGGCCTAATATAGACCGAAACGTTTTTTTTTCAAGATAAACAAATTCAATTTTGTATCGATAGAATAGTTATAAGACTTATCTCATCTTTTGACATATTTTATTGTTTACCATCACTTCCGGTTTAACAGGAAGAGACACTAACTTTTAGAAAATTCAAGAAGAGACACTTGGTATATTATTACTTATTTTGATGGAAATTAATATTCTGAAAACAATGATACTCTATTTGCTACTTATTTTTATTATCATAGAAAAAATCTTTTTTTTTTTAAATTTTAGAATGGGGTTCTATGAATGCGTTGAAAGTTTTAATTTTTAATCAAGTAATCACGGAAAAATAGTTTTCATTGCATTTTATGACATAAATCGGTTACACACCTATTTAAAATGTACAACCCAGGCTAATAAAAGCGTGTTAATTAAATACCTACTACTTACAAGTGGCCTTATATGCTAAAGATGTAACCAATAGAGCAAAAAGTCAAATATTAAGAAATGTTCAAATTAACAAACAAAAAGGAACCTATAACATCAAAAATAATTTAGATCTACCTTTTTTAGAAATAAAGTCCTCTATTTTTTCAGATAAGGTGATTAAATTAAAGATCTGTGAAAATATTGTAAATACATAGGACGAAGAACAAATTTTCAATTTTTTTTTGCTATAATAATTAATCTAAATGGCCATATATTAGAGACGAAAAACTGAAAAAAAACGCTGAAACCAGTTTCTATGAAACGAAGGGGAACGAAAACACGCCTCATATTATCTCACCCTTATGTGCAATCCCTTGGACAGGATCAGATACTTTTAATGATACCATAGAAAGCCACATTTCAGAAAATTCTTCAATAATAAAGCCTACTTTCAAATTCTTCACGTACATTTACAAATGTTTCTCTGCATATTGCACGGCATTCCTGAATTCTATGCTGGAGTTGGTCTTGTGACTCAGATTGTGTTTTAAAAGTTGATTTTAGGTGACTCCGCAAAAAGAAGTCAGAAGGTATTAGATCTGGGGATATAGGTGGCCATTCAGTAGGACCTTTTCTTCCAATCCACAATTAGGATAATGATCATTTAACCATTGCCTAACGGGAACTTCATAATGAGGAAGTGCTTCAAATTGTAGTAAACGTTCTTCTAAAAATAAATTTCCGGATGCCTTTCGTTAAAACATTGAGTTGTCCTTAAGAAACATTTATCTTGGTAACCAGAAATATCTACACGTTTAGCTATGCTATACACCATTGTTAAAAATAAGAAGTGCTGCTTTTCATTTAAACTGAACCGAAAGTCAACTGTTCTTAAACTAATAATACTAGCACAACTTACTTTAAAAGCAAATTATGTGATAATAAAATGCGAAGACTTATACACAATGCTTTTTTTCCTGCAAAAAAAACCATAGCAACAACCAATGCAATACCTACGGGCTTGACATACTTAGATATGTTAAGAGTTTAAATATTTAATGAAATATTAATAAAAAAATTCGAAAATGTGTTTTTATTTATTGGGTTTCCATGATAAACAGAGATGGATTTTTTGAAATGTGGCTTTCTATGATATCATTGAAAGCTATTTTTCAAGAACTTGAAGATGTTAATATCACTCGACCCTTCTTTCATTTGAGAATTTGAACGGTGTAGCTCCGCACGGAGCTTTTACACGTGCGGAGCTATTTGCATCTGTGCCCTGTCCAAGGGGTTGCAGATAAAGGTGAGATAATAGGCTTGTTTTTGTTCCCTCTTCGTTTTATACAAAAAAAAAACTGTTTTCAGGAGGTGGATTCTGTTTTTTATTCAGTGTTTCGTTCCTAAATATCGCCATTTGAAGTTTTTAAATTGTCACTTTGTATATGAATATTTTATATATACAGATCGTGTTTTCGTTCGTTACGTTACTTTCGTTCGTGACAGAGCACCGCTCCGGCCGGCCCGAGGACGGGATTAGTAAACATCTGACTTTCGTGGGAGCTGCATCGTTTGGCGACAAAATGTCCCAAAATATTACGCAAAAATGCAGGCATTTTTAAAATATTTATTCTAATGCCGGTTTTATAGACATGGCAATGTGTAAAACCCGCATAGAATTGTAATCTTCAAATATTTAATATGCTGTGTTTTGCATAATGAAAATAAAAACGTTATTCTAATAAAAAATAAAATATCAAATCTGATAAAAATATAATAAAAAATCAGAAATAAAACTCTAATAAACAAATTTAACAACATATCATTTTTTAAATAAAAGGCTCCAATAAACCGCCTTCTTTCGCTAAACAAAAACTTAACCTATCGTAAAAGCTATTTCGCACCTCCAAAAGAGTTTCAGGTAAAATGGAATTGGCACCTTCGACAATTTTATTTCGCAACTCCTCTAAATTTGTTTTCCTACTAAATTCATGCTTGTAAATGGTCTGCTTAAGGTAATCCCACAGATAAAAGTCATTTGGAGACAAATCTGGAGATCCAGGAGGCCATTTAATATCGCCAGTCCCACTAATAAGGCGGTCAGGAAAAGTATTTGTTAAAAATTCTTTTACCCTAGCTGCGTTGAGCAGGACAGCCATCTTGCTGAAAATAAACCGATCCCAGGTCTACATCAGGTAGGATTTGAATGACAGGAAGAACTTGGTTTTACAGCAACTCAAGGTACTTTTGGGCGTTTAAAGTGCCATCAATAAAAAATTTCCCTATAACATTGTCGCCCAAAATACCTGCCCAAACATTCAATTTCTGAGGATACTGGGTACGAAACTGAAAACTTCTGTGCTCGTTTTCCTGAGACCAATAACGAACAATGGAAGGATTGTGTTTGCCATGTAATGGAAAAGAAGATTCACCACCAGAAAACAAAATATTTTTTAAAAAATATTCGTTTTCATTTGCCTTTTCCATCATGGTTTCACAAAATTCCATTCTTCGCCACTGGTCTTCAGGAAATATTTCCTGAGTTTTTGAATACTTGAAACATTTGAACCCATATTTTTTCCAGATACAAGCAACAGTTTTATTGCTCATTCCCAGTTCCTCTCCAATACTTCTAGTGGACCGTGTCGAATCAAGTTCTAAGGTACTGCAAACCCGTTCTTCCCGCTGTTCTATATCCTGGACCACTTCAACAGGTGGTTCTTGACGTTTTGTGTGGCATTCTTTTTAAAATTTTGAAGACAAAAAGATGTCTCAAAATTTGTAACCACATTTAAAACCGTTTTTGCACAAGGTCTAATTCTATTCTCAAATGTCACTGAAAACAAATCTACATTGTACTGCCAAATTGCCTTCATAAAACCATTTAATTAGTTGAACTCTTTCGGAAGGGGTATAAATAGCCATAGTGAAAAAAACACGAATATAACGCTCAAAAATTATTAATGCAACGCGCAGTAACACAGCAAAGTGAGGTCTGCTGACTCCCGGTTCAAAAAATAAAAAGGAAAAATTCCGCCGCCTGCAAGCCGCAACCAAGCGGTGTTGCCATTATTTTGGGTAATACGTAGCTCACGATAACACGATCTGTACGTATCTGATACGTCTCCTTCAATTTTAAAAAAAGTAGTATGAGATTAGATGATTTAATACTATCTACAAAATGGTTAAATATGAACCTTAAACACTTCATATACAAGTGGAAATCGCCATACATGACAACTGACATTGACATCCAGTGCGGGTAAAAAACGAAATGAGCTGTCAATTGTAAAACAAAAATTCTCAAAAATCTTTTCCCTGTCGTCCATTTCGACGTTTGCACGTGTTTCACGTAGTGCCAGTGGAGATTAAATAGATTCACGATGGCACCGAAAGGTAATAATATGATTCCAAATGGGCATTTCCACAAAGACTGGCAGCGCTTTGTGAAGACGTGGTTTAACCAACCGGCCCGTAAAATCAGGAGACACCAAAACCGCGTGAAGAAAGCCAGGTCTATCGCACCTAGACCTGCTGCTGGCCCTTTGAGACCCGTTGTTAGGTGTCCAACAATCAGATACCACACTAAGGTAGATCTTATTCATAGTTTCTACTTCCTTTTTCATATTTGCCTATGCCAATGTGGTTAAAACAATGGGTAGAATAAAATCTCAATTCTAGGTCCGTGCTGGGCGTGGGTTCACCCTGCAAGAATTAAAAGCCGCAGGACTTAATGCCAGGTTCGCTAAAACTGTTGGGATTGCCGTAGATGTTCGCAGGCGAAACAAATCTGTTGAATCTATTCAACTTAATGCTCAAAGGCTAAAGGAATACAAGTGAGTAGTAAAGTTTTTTTTTTACCTTTGGCAGGTACCAATACTATTGCAAATTATGTTTCTATTTAATATTATGTACAAGAGATGCTTATATTGAAAAAAAAAGTTAGTTTTAAGTGTGATGGGCTAGGTATTGTGTTAAGAGAATAGAACCGATATAGTAGGGATTGTTGTTGATTGCTCAGATTGCCATTTTTAGTCTGCTATAGGCATTAACTGGGAAGATTGTGTGAAGGTGTAATATTAGTCTCTTTGACTCTTTATATTGACTTTTTACATTTTACTCTTTATATTGAAAACCTCATACATAAATATATTAGACCACCATCTAACATTACATTTATAATATTCATGAAATAAACTTACCTCTTCCAACTGAAATTTACTGGTATTTATTAAAATAAAAAATTTATAATTATGTGCGTCATTCAATAAAATTAGGACACACCTTAAAAAAAACTTTAGCAAGGAACTAAAAAAACTTTACTACTACTAACTTTACTAAGAGATTATTACAGCATTGGAGAATATTTTAATGATTTATTTTGATGGATTATGATTATTATCTATCTGTTTATCAACTTCTGTTGTTCTTTTCTTCTACATTTATTTTGAACTTACTCACTCAATATTACTCACTGTTAATTTTATTGTTTTGATGTTATCCTACATCTATATACTCAAAAATGGATCTGTTTGCTGTTATTGGAGGATTTAAGATTAGCAAGCTTTGAGTATGAGTGAGATTTTAAATTAACAATTCAGTTTGAAAGGCTTTTTAATGATTGAAGATCATTACAATGTTGAATCAGAAACATAACAATTGAATTGCTATAAAAATGATAGTAGTAAATGAAATATTAATTGTGTTTATAAATTACTGACAAAACACTAATTAGAGTTTGTCAGTTATGTATTAACATTATAAAATATAGACCCATTAAATATATGGAATGCAGTTTAAAAAAAGGAAAATTTGACGGAACAGTTTAATAACAAAATTATATTCAAAAATGTTGATAATGTTTTTTTCACTACCAAGTGGTTCTACTTCAGCAAGGAGACTATCAAAACATTATTCTAAATGTGAGCATAGAATGATCATTTGCAAAATAAATCAAGTATATATCAAGAAAATATGTAATATCTTCAAGTTATTTAAGTCAATGTATTTTTATGTAATTCTTAGTGAATAATGGGCAGAGCTTATTCTCATATGCTTGTTTCATTAAATCATGGTATTGGTTAATCTGCAAGCCTAATAATTTGACTAATAACTAGATATGTCAAGGAGCACATTATAATTTAATAGATAAAAATTAAATTTGTTTGTTATATCTTAATGCATCTAGTTTAACAGACCATTTTGATAAAATTTGTGACTTGACCATTCAAAAAAATTGAATAGGTGTTGCATTGCCTCTAGGCATGCTTAATAGATTAATGTCAATTTTAGAACCTGGGAATCGGAAAATTTTCAAAATATTTTAATTGATGTTAGTTTATTTAATATTGTACATGACACAACCCAGGCAGGTAAAGAAACAAACCATCAAAATATGTTTCAAGTAAGAGTATTAGAAAGTCCAAGAATTAATAATCACTACATAATTGAAATTTTGCAAAGTGGAGGAAGATATATTGACTTTATCAGTTTAAACAACCTACTGGAACAGCAAAACAAAATTTTATTATGATCATGCTAATATGAATGAAAAGTATAATAAATTTATTAATATAATAAATGTATTAGATTAGAGAAATTATAATAAATGTATTAGATATTATAGCTCTGTTGAGAACAGTTAAAATTTATCCTAGATATAAAGTTTGAACGAATGATATTGTCAGAGCTACTACTAGAAATAGGACTGTAAGTTATAAGTTATATAAACAAAATAAAACTTCTGAAAACTTCAATAATTACAAACAAAAAGAAATTTGGTAGTAAAAATAATAGGGTATTAAAGAGAAAGTACTATGAAGCTAAAATATATGGAAATAAAGAAAATCCAACAGAGATGGAAAACTGCTAGAATTTATATAAAAAAATAAGTGATGAATTTACAGGAAGTAGACATTAATGGTGAAGTTATTGATATGGAAAATAATTTACCCAACAAGTTGAATCACTATTTTAGAGACAGTATAAATTAAATTCTATTAGATGTAGAGAGAACAAATATTGCAGAGAACTTAGAAAATCAGGACACTTTTGAGAATATTAAACAACCACTGCTTGATTTAATAAATTGTCCTCTTGAAACTGGTGAACTCCCTGAACTACTAAAAGTATCAACAGTTATTCCAATAGCAAAAGTAAATAAATCTAGTTTAGTTAATGACTTAAGACTGATAAATATTTTATGTGTTAGACAAAATATTGGGAAAAGTGGTGTATACACAGCTCTTTAACAGTCTTAATGATAACAACATAATTAGTGATTTTCAATCCAGCTTAAGAGAAAAATTTAACTGTGAAACTGCTGATCAGGGTAGGTTGGCTGATGGGCAAAAACAATTGATTGTAATTTAGCTACTGGTGCCATTTTTCTGGATTTAGGAAGAGCATTTGAAACTATCAAGTAATGAAGTATAGGTTATTTTGAAGTAATTTAGTATGTATTTAAAAAATTGAAAATAGGTATTAAAAATTAATGATGTTTTAGCAGACCTATTAATATATAAAAATGGCATTCCACGAGGTAGTGTGTGAGGACCATTGCTATAATTTTAGTTTATTATTTATCTAGATGTTCACATTACTTAAACTTATGGACAAAAAAAATTATTTACAATATATTTATCGTGTCTCACTTTAGTTATTGTTTTAGTGTATTTTTATTAAAATAAAATGAGTTGTCCCGACTTCAAAAGTTGCAAAATAGGGTCATGCGCATAATATTAAGATTGACCTCAATAAAAGGCATGTTGCAGGCATTTTGTTTTAGAATGGTTAGTAGTCAGAGTCAGAGATCTTTTACTCATTACGAATAAGATTAAAATTGGTCATCGTCCACATTATAGGATCATAACATGCATTCGAGAGAGAAATAACTTTTATATAGCTAGAGTTTTCTAAGAACCTGCTCAAAATTCATTATTTTTTAATGGTCTAAACAAATACAATATGTGCCTAATAAATAAATCAAAACAATAAAGTATAAAGTTTTTTTAAAAGGGCTTGTCAAAATCATTTGATTACAAAGTCAAAGGAAATGAATAGCAGTGGACCAATAACACTACTTTGTGCTGCATGCATTCTTCTGACACATGGTTTTCACTTCTCATTTTAAAGAGAGTCACTCTTGAGTTAAGAAAAAGTAGCACAGGGCAGGTTTGCACTGTATACTGCAGTTTTCACCAATCTTCTTATAATATCAATATATATTATCTGATATACTTATTACATAAAGACTACATTTGTTTATTAAAGTTTAAAGGTAAATAGCAAAATGATTTTAAAAAAAATTAATAAATATTTTCTTTCCTTTAAAATAATGAAATTGTAATTGAGCAATGTTGTAGATGAAATTAGAGTAGAGAAATAAGAGAATAAGAAATTGTCATGATTTTTATGGTTGTGAAAATATATCATTTTAGTTACCCTGTTTGGAAACAGAAAGACCTTATTAATTGTTGTGAGTTCCTAAGAAGATTTTACAATTTTGTTTAATCTAGAGTGGACATAGGCAAAGTAAAAACATAATACAAAATGATGGCCCAGTCTTATGTCTATTTCTTTGTTTTCTGATTGGCAATTAATCTTAGTAAAGTAAATTTATTATGTTTTAGTCTTTAAAACAACCTTGTTAAATATATACTATTTAGATGTTTTGCTGATTAGATAGATATAGATAAAAAAAAAAAACATTTTACACAAGTCAAGAA
Source organism: Anthonomus grandis grandis (assembly GCF_022605725.1). NCBI lineage: Eukaryota > Metazoa > Arthropoda > Insecta > Coleoptera > Curculionidae > Anthonomus > Anthonomus grandis. The sequence continues at coordinate 26,298,191 of NC_065558.1, forward strand.
GCTAATATGATATCACTAAAACTTACAAGCTTGATAACAAAAGACAATAAGTAAAAATAGGGGGATAGTTTGGGATTATTAATAAAAAAAAAATTGATAATGGAGAATTAAAATTTGTAGGTAAAATTAGTCATACAAATAAATAAATTTTGTTGTGAAATTTGTTTGATTTAAAATGTTTAAAACTTAGTTACCTAATTTCTACACAGTCTATATAGTCTGTGATAAAATCTTGGACAATAATAATTGGGGGAAAACTTCTGTATAGCTTTGTGTAGCTAATATCTTCATTGGTTCTTGTGTAATACCCATGGATTTTATTTTGCAAAGTGTAATTATCTAGGTTTTCTGTGAAACAAAAAATGTCAAAATTCCCAAGTCTCTGAATGTTCTTTCTAAGTTAATAGGGTATCAAGACTCACACACAAGAATTTTAAGAAATCTATTTTTCATGCATTCCTCAAAACCAGAAATATTACACAGCATGTTGTGGTGTGTTATGTAAGACTATAAATTTGGCACTTGATTTATTAGATCCATAATGGACTCGCTTAGGTAACAAAATTCTATAGGAGAGGCAATTGAAGGCCTTCAATAAGTCACAAAAAGAGAGATCCCACAAATAAACTCTCATCATAGACCTGATAGACAGCATCAATCAAAGTTGTAATTATTGCATTCTCTGTTGACCTGTTTTTTTCAATAGCCAAATTGTTTTTTTTGTAAAAAGTTCATTATGCTCGAAATATGAACTTAATTGAATAGTGAGAATTTTTTTCAAATATTTGTCCACTCAAGGGCACTATAGAAATGAAGCTGTCATTTTCCACTTTGTTAAAATCCCCATCTTTGTGCAGTGGTATAATGTTTGAAATGTTCATTATTGTGGTGAGTTCCTTTTAATATGCAATCATTAAATAATTTTGATAAAGGGCTTATTAGTAAATTAAGTTATATATTATAAGTTAAAGAGTCTTTGAACCCCATTATGGTATCACAAACTTCAATTTCTGAATTTGTGAAAAAAGAATTTTCTTAGTCTGTAGTGTGCAATTAAGATTTGATTATAAACAATCTGACCATGAGTAAAACTTTTTCAAAATTTTTTAAAAAGGATAAAAGTGAGGTTGGATAAATATGTTTGTAATAATTATAGAAAAAACATCTATAGTAATCAAAGTAGGTGTTTTGTGATTGTTGTAGAGTTGTTTTCAATTCATAGGCAAACATTGAGAAAAAGACTAATGTACCTTTGTGTTGACTGCTGTGAAGCTCCTAAATTGGTGGTAAAAAGAGCTCAGGAGTTTCAATGTGAAATTGGTCACATTGAAGCAATGCAAAATCTGCACCAATTCCTAATAAAGAGTAAATTATATTCAAAACAAATAAAAGAGCTAACAGATTAAAAACTTGATGCCATATGAAGTTCTAGAGGCTGCAGTATTGCAGGATTGGATTAGTCATGATCAGGAAAAAGTATGTGCAATAACTAGAAAACTTCTTTGTTAAAGTTATGAGAGTCAGTCAGACAAGGGATGATAAGAAAAGGGCAATAAAAATCATTTACAAGGAGTTTGCAAATTATCCACAAAGCAACATTAAATCAACATAAATTTAAAACTGAATCTTGTCTTTATAAAATATCATATGATTCCACCCAAATGCAGCCAAGTGCTTATAAAGATTGGCAAGAGGCGACATGAAGGACAAATAATTTTGAATCTGGCCTGATAATCTGATATGTAAAGAGAATGCCATTAGTTTGTGTTAAAAAAACATAATCCTGAGAAAAACTAAACACCACTCCATTTTAATTACTTAAATGTAAGTGGATTATACACTAAAATGGATATTTTAAAGTTCTTAGTATTTTAAGCTCTATTCATGATTTGATCATTTTGGTGGAAACAAACTTAAACATAGATTTTTTGGACAGTAAATTTGATTGCATACATTATTTATAGATATATAGCGGCTCAATCTTCTGTATCTCAAAGGATGGATATGCGAAAATAAATGAAATGTGTACCTAGATTATTGTTCACAAATAATGAAAGTGTAGAATTAAGTTAGCTAAGGAACATAATTTAGGAGATAGCTTACAAGCTTACTAGCCTAAAATATGCTGGTCTTATAGCTAAGTATTTTATGTTTGCTGATGACACAGTTCTAGTGTTCTCAGCCAAAGACATTAAAACCCTTGAAAAAGAAATAAATGACTCTTTAGATATATACTATAAGTGGCTGTGTTATAATAGGCTTAGTATAAATGCTACCAAAACTGTCTACATGATTGTAAGTAATAAAAATAAAAGAAAATGTGATATTAGTGTACATGTAAGCGGCAATAAACTTAAAGAAGTGACAGACTACAAATATTTAGGTTTAAATATAAATAATAAACTTTCATGGAATAATCATATACAAAAAATTAGTGACAAAATATCTCCTATGCTTGGTGCTTTGAGAAGGTGCTCTCACATGTTAAATATTAAAACAAAAAAATTACTCTACAACATCTTTATTGAACCATATTTGAGGTACCTTATAGTATGTTGGGGAAATGTTCCAAATTATTTATTAAATAAAATACGAGTGCAAAATAAAGCAGTTAAATTAGTTTATTCTTTAGATTATTACACACCAAGTGATATAATTTATAAAAATACTGGTATTTTAAACATTAATCAATTAAGAACCTATGAACAAATTAAATTTATAAAATGTATACAGTTAAATAATATTAAGACTAGTTTAAAGGGAAAATTATTACAAATTAAAGACTGTCAAAAGTATCAGCTAAGAAATAAAAACATGTTGAGAAATGCATTGGTGCGAACAAAAAAAAATGTCAGGACTCTCCATTACATAGTGCAATAAGTGTCTTCAATAAAATTCCAGAAACTATTGTGAATCTAAAAAGCTACAAAAATATGTGTAAAACAATACCTTAAGGTAAACTAAATAAATATATTAAATATGTAAGGCTGTAAGCCATATATATTAATTATTTCCTCTATATTAATCAAGTAATATTGTACTAAATTTATTTAGAATTATGTTCCTAATTTTGTTGTATTTTTTTCTTTTTTTTGTTAAGTTTTAGGCCCTGGTGCCAGTTTGTAAACTGTTTTTGGGTCATAAATAAAGTTATAAAAAAAAAAAAAAAATGTCAGCTATCAATGTATTATGAAGAGGGTTTACAATGATTTTAAAAATGCCAATTAACGCTTTAATTACAATTAATTGCTCAATGCTTTTAATTATTGTCCAGTCTTCTTCTGATAATAGTTTTTTTTTGATTTTTGACAATTAGTAGGTTTTTTATTTATAATATTTCTTTACTACTATGTTGTTTTTTTTTTCACTAAAACATAGGGTGCTGGCATACCACCAAACAGTGTTTGAAGCATTGTGTTTGCACTTTGGTTACTCCTTTGTACTTACTTTTTAATCTATCTTTGAGGACTGCAATATTTCCTGATATATGAAAACATAATTTTATAATTCCTATATTTAAGAGAAGTGAGAGAAATGTTGGTTTGAAATTTTTTTTAACAGCCTTGTAAGTGACCAGTTGGAATGGCCACTTACAAGGTGGCCATTCCACTTACATGGTGCCACTTACAGTGGAGAGGCTTAATTAACAATAACCAACATAGCTTTTACGCAGGGTCTCACAAATCTACTAACTTATCAGACTAAAATTACAAAAGCTTTTAACCAGATCACCATACATTTTATATGTGTTTTGGCGCAGACACTTTAAAATGGATTCTGTTTCATAAAAGTTCCCCAAGCATGCTCACCTGCTTTGTTCATTTTATTTATAAATAATATTTTTGATTGTTTTAAACAATGTGAAGCTTGAAATAAAAAGTTCAACACTTCTTCCTCATTGCAAGAAGAAATTCTGCATTATATCTCCAGAATATAATTATGGTTTTCTATGAAAACTTATCTTTTGTTGAACATATTAATACAATTACAGTAAGGTCCTTAAAGATGCTAGACTTTATAGTTAGAAGCTGCAAGAATTTTTCTGTTACATCAATGATTTGGTCTAGTTATCATAACTATAGAGAAATAGAAAGTCAACTTATTTCTCTGCTTTGGAAAGATTGCAGGGTTTGGGCTGGATTAAAATTTTTTACAACTTTGTTATTTAACATAAAGTATTCTACAATCTACTTAAATAAATATAAAAATAAAATATATCTCTTAAATCTACTTAAACTTTTATACATTGACATTTCATCAGTCTTCTATCACAGAATTTTATTTCGTTTTTTTTGTACATTTTTACAAGAACTAACATCTGTATTATTTTCTTTTTGATAGATGGCCAAGGATTGTAAGTCGCCATTATCTAGACATTTTTGGTTTTAACCTATCATTTTTTGAAAGTCAATTAAATAACATGAAATTTGTGGTATAACAACATATTATATTGTTAATAATTGTTAACATTATATTATAATCAAAATCAAGTTTCTTGGTTGGTTCTGCTGTTCCAATAATGGTATTAGTACACTAGGCTGTTTAGCAGTCAGCAACCAATCTGCCTTTAGATCTCACCAATATTTTTCCCTTAATTTGATCGGTGCTGTGTTCGACTAGAATGTATGCATTTAATAGGCTCTCTATTTTCTGGTTTTGCTCCAGTGTGGCCACACAAGTTAAATAAATCAATAAATAACGCCTTTATTCAAGTATTTCTTTGTACATACAATGCAAAAACATATGAAAATGTACACTCACATCATATGCACAAGAATAGCGCAACTGGCGAAGTTTAGCCTCTTGGCCGTTCGTTCACTCAACCAATTTGTCCAATATTAAGTTCACCATCTTTAAATGTTAACAGAGAAAGTCCAATAGAATGCTTTTAAGAGATGCACTGAGGATAAAACAGTTTTAACCAACCATAACAATATAACAATGCAGTACATACATACATACAATATATCTGCACTAAAAAAGTCCTAAAAATCTACTGCACATCTAATAAATACCTCTTGTACTTAGACCTTAAATAACCAGTATTGCATACCTTAAATTGAAGAGGTAAATTATTATATAATTTAACACAATTATAAGTGAAGCTCTTTTTAAATAAAGAAGTTCTATGTTGTGGCATTGTTAAATAATTTTTATCTCGTAAAGAGCGATTATGCACAGCATCCCTATAAATTAGTTTTTTAAACAAACATACTGGTTGTTGACACATATATTTAGTTTTCTAGAAAATAGAGTATAAATTAATATCAGTAAAATTATACTTTTATAATTAAAATTATATCAGTTATCACACTTAAGCCAACCTAACTCTTTTATATTTTCTGAGACATGATCAAATTTTCTTAATTTATAAACAAATTTACAGGATGTATTCTAATAAATAGACAATAATAAGTAACTCACACAATTTTTTTCTGGTTTTAAAATTTAAAAAGTGTCTACTAGCATATAAAAGCTTAATTCTCACATAACTTCTTTTTAGTAAAGATTTTAAATGTTCAAAATTAAGCTGTACATCTATACACAAACCCACATTTTTACTGCAGTTAGCAAAAGTCAACCGAGTATTTTCAATCTGAGTATTAAGTTGACTCATGAGTATGCCCCTTTTCTTTTCAGAACAAAACAGTAACATTGTAGTTTTTGCAGGATTAATTGTCAGATTATGTTCTGTTGAGTATTGCAAAATATTAGATAAATCTGAATTTAAAATCTCAGCAGCATTATCAGGACAGTGTGGATTAAACTGAAATAATAATTGTGTATCATCCGCATATGCTTGCATGTGCGTTGATACAATAGAAAACATATCTGCAGAATAAATATGATACAACAAAGGGCCAAGTATGGACCCTTGTGGCACTCCTGAAATAATGTTTCTATTCTGCAATGTCTCACCACCTATCCTAACTACCTGCCTTTGACCTGTTAAATATGACCTAAAGAACAGTATTTCAACCTCCCCAAAACCATAATATGATAGCTTGGCACACATCAACACATGTTTTTTAGGTAGTGGGGTAATAAGAGATTCTTTCCAGCAATTGTTGCTTTGATACTGAATGATTCTTTTGTATCTTATTAAAACTGATAAAGGTGTCCACTACAGTTTGTAAATTTTCTTTATCTCTAGACTTTATGATGGCAGAGATAGCTTTAGATGTGTCCACCTTTTAATTTATTTCTTTTGACATTAGTGGTCAATTTGTTCTCTAACGCAACTCTTAGTTTTTGAATTACCCTCGCAAAACAAACATGCAAATCAAGTTAGGGATCTATGTTTAGTAATGACAAGTATGGCTTCTAAAATAGATGTATTTTTCTTAAAACTGAATTGATCTTCCAATGCTAATTTGTCTCTTTAAAAAAAATATGTTTTTTCTTATCAAAAAAATGTTTCATAAATTTTCACAAAATTTGTTATATTAGATATAGGATATATATTGGTAACCTTAATTATATGATTTTTAATTGTAAACCACTTTTGTTGGCTTTTATTAGATTATAGAAATTGTTATTAAAATACTGACCATTACCTCCGTTGTTCGACGTTTTCGTACATTCTTTATCTTGAATAACTAGGTGGTCCTTAAAGTCTTTTACAAAACCCTGCACCTCTGAAACTAATGTACATATGGGTATATTAATTAAAACAAATATTCAGATTTAGCTTATTTGCTTAACATAAAATTATATAATTCTGCCAGCATTTCAATAAATTACACTTGTATTATGGAACATCAAATCTTGATTTGGAAAAACTCTACATCTTCCCTTTTTTGAATTTCAGGTAGTCAAACTCTATTGAAAACTGATGTAGCAATACCAATAATTCATCATAGTGTTTTAGACTATAGATGAGTCAGTTTAAATTTTTTTGTTTGTTAGAAAAGGGATGTCTCAAGTATCATGAGTTATATATAGTAGTGGATAGAGTTTGTTGATAAGTAATTAAATAAAACTTTAAAACTAAAGTAGATGGGAGTTATTTTCTAAAATATTGACACTAAAAGTAATAACAAAATTACCATTAAAATATCTACTACATGTATAATGCATATGATAGGAAGTACAGAAGATTGAAATCAGGTAAGATGGTCATACACAGTTAAAAAAATATTCTAAAACAAAACAAAACATGATATCTAACTAAATACAAGAAAATATAATATTAAGCTTCTGTTTGTTTGTCCCACGTTACCTCTAGTTACACTCATACTCTCAACTTGCCTTGAGAAGGGCTGCAGCGGTGACTTGCGTAGCTTTTAGGGCCGCCATACACGAGCTGATTTAGTTTACCTGGAATAAATTGTTAAAAGAAATAGCGACTGTTTAAATGACTTGAGAGCATTTAAACTGGCGCTGCCGCACATAGGGTTTACATGACTAGGAATGTTAAAGTCGCCGATAATGGTAAATTCTAAGTTCCGTTTACTTACAAGGTTTGTCAAAAAACGTTCATACAAATTACAACCACTGTTAGGGATGAAATATACTACAATGACATACAAGCAGGAAATATAGTACCAAGTGGTATTCTAATACACGTTGCTTCCTGATCAGCATCAAACATTTTAATTTCGGTAGCAATAAATCTGTCTTTGATTGCAAATAATCCACCACCGCCTTGAAATTTATCTGTTATTTTTCTACTCCTAACTTATATAAAAAGAAGTTTGTCCTTAAAGCTAAACGAGCTGAATGAGCATTATAAACAGAAACGTTACAGGGACGATACTAGATGTGTTTTCGTTAAGTGATATGTTAACAAGGTTGGGTTGGGTTAGGCTCACTATAGGACGTGATTAATCATTAGAATAACCGTATATTCGAGTAGTTTTGTCAACAAATAGGTGACAACCTTAGGTGAGGTTAGGTGTGGTGTTAGCTTCGGTGTTAGCATTGTAGCCTCTCAGTGTGATTTGAGAAGCGTCTTCGAAAGCAAAATTCGGCAAGATAACCCGGGAAATGTTCTTCTCTTCTTCCGTAGTTCGGGATCTTTTCTTTCATCTCTCGCTATGTTCGTTCTAGATTTTGTGTATGAGCTCCAGTTGCAGCTGAATTCATCCGTGCTGATAATCGTTTGTCTTTTGCCTTGCATATTACAACTATTAATGAAATTAATTTGGCCGGAGGAAAACTTGTCAAAAATAAAAACTAAATCACCAAGCCCATTATTTAAACTATAGCATTTACTTGGGTTCAACGAACATATTGATGTACTTAAAACCAAAACATTAGGGTGCATAAGTATTTTTAATTTATTTACAATAAACTGGAATTTCGGGATAAGATTTAAATATAAGTTACGGGGGTGGTCCGACAAGTGACACCACTAGCCTCACCCTCTAGTGGCGCCACTATCGCAAGAGAAATACTATTGTGTAAAATATATGCTATAATTGGCATTTTTGTACAATTAAACTAAGATATTTTAAAAACAGTGCCTTAAATCATAGTTTTGCAAGAGTAACTTTTTTTCCAAATTAAATGGAGAATGTAACAGTTGACTTTTTATCACCTCGCAGATTTGAGACAAAAAAGGACCAAATCCCTCCGTATGTTACGCCACTGGCAATTTTTTTCTAAGATTGGCTTCATCAATAATTTACTACAATAGCGTTCATGCGAAATTTAATTAACATTGAGCTGGTATTTTAATATTATGATAAATAAACAATTTATTATTCTTAACTTTAGCACTCTGTATCTTTATTAAATATTTCTGCGAAAAGTTTTATAATGAAAGTCTTATTTCTTTTTAAATTCTCTATCACGTATTAAAATTAATGGCGTTAAAACTGGACGACCCTGTATATTGGTGTGCTATTATCTAACGAAGACAGAGATTTTGAGAAACAGTTATTTAAGTTTATAACAGTTTGAATATGGTTTTCATTTTCTGCAGTTAGCCGAGATTTGCCATAAAGTAGAGAGTCTACTATGTTGAAGATCCTTAATCTCACTATCGAGTGATTCCAACTTATCAACTAAGCACCGGTTTATCTCCGACAACTCAGCGTTTTTGGTTTGTTGTCTAATAAATTCCTTTTTAATTGTCATCAGTTCATCCTTTAATTTTTGAATGTTGGTGTCCCGTGCTTTAACCACCAAAAAGACTTCATCGTCCAAAGCTTTAGTTCGCATCTGAAGCCGTTTGATGTGATCATCTTTCAATATATTTTCCCCAATTAATTTCGGATCCAAGATTTGATAAGTCATCGACTTCTGCCGCAAGTTTAAAAATATACTTGGTTTTTTGACCCGATTAAATTTTGAGTGATTCGTATTGTTGGGATATTTATTTAATTTAAATACATTTGTATAATTTTAGACCTAAATCTTTGTAGGGTCAGTAATCAAAGACCGCAACTTTTTTTAAGATTTTTAACTGTATAACCCGCAATTTTCCATATAAGATAAGACTCAAAAAAAGTAATGAGTAGTCCCAAATAAGCTATTATGTACTACTTTACTTTTCAGATCTAAATTAATCCTGTTCCCTGTACATCAAAAGGCTAAGTTGAGAGCTGGTGAAGCCACTGCCGAAGAAAGGAAAGTCGCCACTCAGTTGACTGGTGAAGTCCTGCCAATTAGACAGCCTGCTCTGAGAACCAAGGCTCGTGTACCAACAGAAGAAGAAAAGAACTTCAATGCCTATGTCACCCTTAGGTAACAAATTTCACATAAAAAGTATTTAATCATGTTTTTGTAACATAATTTTAATTTTTTAAGTTGCTTTTGTTAATTTTTTAGTTTGCCACTGTTTTTTTTAGGTATTTAGTAATTGAAAGCCTGGAATGTTCAAAAGTTTAGTTCCTGTAAAATACTGATAATGAATTCTCAGGACCGGTATTTAGGTTCGTTTAAGGGACATCTTATTTTTTTCCCCTTAAAAAAAATCTAAAGGACAATTTATTTCCCTAAATTAAAAAAAAATGTTTTGTAAATATATATAAGGTTTTAATGTTTTCTTTTCTGTTTTAGGAAAGCCCGCGCTGATGCCAGGTTAGTTGGTATTCGTGCCAAGAGAGCAAAGGATGCAGCTGAAAACCCAGAAGATGTAACCAAGGCTGGCAAAGAAAAGAAAGCCAAGAAGTAAATAAGTGAATATTTACTTTAAGTTTTTTTTACATTGTTAGGACTATAAAAGAAAATAAAAAATGGTTTCCATAAAAGTTATGTTTCTTATTGTGCAAAGCACGTTTTAAAAAACAATTATTTGAGAATAAGTACAACCGGCAAGAATGGTGCAACGAAGATTAAGGCATAAATCCATTACATGAGAATATACAGGGTTTTCGGCACATAATTCTTGCGACAACATTTTTTGGCATATTCTTGGGGTCATCTGAAAGCTTGTTACCCTAATATCTTGAGTCCTAAAAGTTACTGTTACAAAGATGTGAATTTTTTAATGTTTTTCTCAAATTACTTTTTTAATAGTGACAATAAAATTACGATTTTTGAAAAATAGTATTCCCTAATCTACGGTATTTAAATAGTAAACAGCTTTTGTTTCGACTGATTGTCCTAAAGGGATATACGAAGTTTTTATTTAACGAAGTCGTGATCGTTTGAAAAAAATCAACGTCAAAATTTAATTTAAAAAAAGCAGGAATTACGAGCATTATTTAATTTTAAAAAATCCGTTAATTAATGGCCTTTTTAACAGTATGCTAAACATTGATAATAAAACATAATATTCGTTCAAATAATAGGTAATCTGTAAGAATTGGTCAGAAATTTATTTATATGACCATTTATTTTATTAAAACAGATTATCATAAAAGTTATACCTAAGAATTCTCTGATTGCAAAAAAATATGTCTGAACAATAAATTTAAATATTTCTGAATAAAAAAACTATGAATGCGAATTCCACGCTCTCCGCATCCGAAGTGTACAATAATAATAATTGTACTTTTAATTAGAACTGTTAACATTTTTCGGTCTTTTGATTCACAGTGATAAGTTTTTTGATTGTATTTTGTGTTATGCCTATTTACACTGACATGATAATGGCGTATGGTGCCGCACGTGGAAATTCTCATGAAGCCCAAAGAATTTATCAGGAGATGGATCCTAATCTCACCACTTTTCGACTACGTATCATCGCTTGAGGGAGACCGGAAGCGTACATTTTTAAGGGCAGCTAACATTAATGCGATTAATGTCAGAGGGCATAATGTTGCAATTGATGAACGGATATTGCAAGCCTTCGAAGAAGATCCTAACACAAGTATTCATGCTGTGGCGCGCGCTCTTATGGTACGCGCTCCCAAATGGTTAGGTTACCATTTGGAAAGTGTGGTCAGTTCTTCGGGCCAATGAACAGCGTGCTTTTCATTTCACTCCGGTGCAAAGTAAACCAAATGTCTGATTCCCTTAGTAAGTGTTAAAATTTAAAGAAAAATTTGCCATCTTGTTAAACTTTTAGTAAATAATTGTTCAATGTACTTATTTAGGCGAACAATAAAGTACAAAACTGATTGGAAAACTGAAACATTTAATTTGTTTTTTACAGGTGATCTTGCTAGGCGAATGGAATTCTGTTGGTTTTTAATGTATGATGTAGACGATGAAGAATTTCTAAAACGAATTCTATGGACATACGAATCCTATTTTAACCGCGAGGAACCATTGGGAAACAAAAGGTACTAATACACACGCCATGAGACAAACTTCCAGTATAAAATTAGTAATAATGCGTGGGCTGGAGTAAAAAGGAGACATCTTATTGGACCACATTACTTGCCAGAGCGCCTTACAGGGCCTGCTTACCTGGAATTACTACAAACTGCATTACCGGAGCTCTTAATGGAAATCCCAGTGTTTAATGAAGACGTTCCCATTGTCTTCCAGCACGATGGTTGCCCGCTAACATTTTAAAAGAAAAGATAGAGACCACCTGGACGACACCTTTTGTTTCGTTCTCTCTCCTTTTGTTACTTTTTGCTAATTTTACTTATTTTTAGTTAACATAAGTTTTCTTTAAAGTTTAAGATATTTAATAATTAGTTCGGTAATACTTTGTTTATTTTGGTTTATTTACATTGATTTTGCATATAAAAGTTCACCCGCTATAACACAAGCGTTTCTTGGTAAATTCTTAATATTTAAACTCGACCTATCTTACATTTCCTTACTCTTTTACTCCAATGTTCCTTGCATAAAGCCTTGCTCTTTTATCCTACTTTATCTTATGGACCCCTCGGGGCGAGAGGAGTAATCTATTTGACCGAGGTCATCTGCCAAAAACTTAAAATACGGAACAGGTGTGCGATACCGGAAAGCAGTAGTACTACGGCAATTATTGAATCGGTACCTAAATCTCATGCGAGATAATACCGAAGTGCATCACGTCTTTGTCGATTTAATGAAAGCTGATTGGGGTGTTCCTTATATCAACATCCTTTACTTCATTTATTACTAGGGTAAGTCGAGTCATTTTTTTTCCTTTCACGTTAAATTGCGTCTCTTCGTATTTTGTTTCTATTTTATTTCGCTCATTACATAGTCACTAAGGGTGTGCGTCGAAAACAGAAGGATCATCTTATTTCAGTGTGACTGGAACAGCGTCCCTATTTTTTTACAGTCTGGTTTTGATAAACATTATAAATAGGCCCGAAACACCTTTCCTAACTCGTGGCTAACTGGCTAGGCAGAGGCGGTCCGATTCCTGGGCCGGCACGATCTCCAGGCCTATATTATAGCTCCCTTAGACTTTTACGTCTGGGGGTGGGCCAAAGCTTTAGTTTATGCTACAGATGGAACAATGCGAGAAGAAATGCGCTTATCTACCGTAACTGTTGAAGTACGAAAGAGATGTCGAGCGTGCGTTAGGAATTGAGGACTACAGTTCGAACAAAATTTATAACAAGAAAATAGATACTTAGGTATTTAATGTTTGTTTTTAGTTAAACTTTTCTTCAAATAAACGATCAAAAACCATACTTCAATTCTGATCGATTTCCGCTCTTGTTACTGTAGTTGACTACTGTATTTTTTGAACCATTCATTTTTTCATTAATAATAAGCACACTGTCAGAAAGGTAAATAATTAGAAAATTCCCTGTATAGACTTTAATACAGCGAAAGATAATGTAAAGCAATGTTAACAATAGAGTAAGCAAATATTTATACAGAGTGGTCAATATTGTGGCCATAATTCCTCCCGCGTAAGATTGAAACAACAGGGATGTCGTATTTTTTTCAACATTCTGGATGGCGTTTTCCTTCTTTTCTGAATCTTTCACTTTTCTTTAAGAACAACTCATACACTGCAAAGGCTATGCAGCACAGGATCAGACTCCAAGGATTGTGGCAAAACTCCATGTAGCTGGATGGATTTGGTCACCTTCTTCCGGAAGGGTCTTGATAACTCTTGCCTGGTATTGAAGCGCTTTGATCAAGATGGGATCGATAGAGTCGAGCTGGTTAGTTTCAGTATGTAACTGGAAGTCAATATTAGCAAATGAAATTAAGGTAACTGGAAGGGTACATAGTCCAAGATTGTTTGTTCATTCCAAAATTTGGATTTCGACTTCACATATATAGGTAAGGTATCTAGAAACAAACTGGATCTCGATGCGAGGAAGATTCTTCTTGAATCACAGAGCATCTGGATTTTTATTTTTAAGGTAGTTGGTATTACCAATACAAACCAAAAGTAGGAACAATGATTGAATTATTTATCGGAATGGTAAACAAGTGGTAAATATTAAAATTTTCCGTTATAAATAAGGGAAAATGTATTGCAAATCTAATTTTGTCTTTCGAGAAATTAATCCTGCGATTGAATAATAATAATTTAAATCTATAAACTATAACTAAATTAAGTTTTTTCTTCACCATATAGAGTAGTTACATTAGAAATTATCTGTTCCAATTGATTAGCTAAAATTACTGCACTTTGAAGCGCATTGAGCTTTGCAAACATTATTGCGTCTTCTACGTTGTCTAAAAATGTTATGAAATTTTGACAGTTTATTATTAACTTATTTATGGTATTTTGAATTTTTAATAAAATTGAGAGGTCATTAACGATTTTATTCATGTGTTTTTCGAATATTTTGGAACATGTCTATTCAAAGAGTTTTGGTTTTTGCTAAGAATAGTGATAGTGCTATTGACGCTATTGTAATTAATAATTAGGTCTTTTGTTAATGATAAGTTTAAGCTTATTTATTGCTTGTTGTATCTATCTCCATCGTCTGCATTTAAGCTATCAAAAAGCCATTTTGATGATTTTTCTAAAATGTTGATTAAGCCACGTTTAGCTCTATTATGAGGTTTAATATTATTAAGCTTAATTCTTACTTCGTTAACAAAATATTAAGCGTGAGTAAGCAGGTCCAATATATTAGTTTCATTGCATGAAGCTTCGAAAATTCTAAATGCGTTTTCAATATTTTCTAATTCTAATAATAGAGGTTTTAACTCAATATAATGTATAAAATTTTGTTTTTTTTCTATAACTCTGGCGTTTCCTAAGTGAAACGGGAGTAATGGGATTTCAGTAAGAGTTATAAGGCTACGGCAATTTGTTATTGTACATGTTCGATTCTTTTACGGGGTTTCTCTTTGGTTCGCTGTTTTGTCGGTTAAATCGCAATCGTATTTTTATTCTATTTTTCATTCAATCTTGTTTTCTTATAATCAGTCAGTCAAACTTATTATAAATTTGTTCATGAGTTCTTTTTAACCTTTCTTTGCGATCGTTAACATATTTATTGATAATAATTTCATCCGTCAAATCAAAGGGGTCTAAACCATATAAACGTCCGTTTATTATATCAAAGGGTTTTTGTTTTGTTAAGCTATATATAGGACAATTATATCCCATAATGGCATAAAGCATGAGTTGTTTTGTTGTTGCATTTGGGTGTTTTAAATTCAGTACCATTATCGCAAGTGATTAATTGGGGTACTCCCTGATGACTTATAAATATCGATAAATTCTCCAATACAGTTATTGCATTATGGGTATGCTAGTGCATATCGTGAGATTACATCGATTATTGTGAGGAATTTAATATTGGATATCTGAGATATCCATGTGGATTGATTCTAAGGGTTTTCTTGGAGTTGGGGTCAATACAAATTTTAATTTTATAGGGTGACGATCATATTTTGCCTGTTGACAAAAGTCAAAATTATTAATGTATTCAGTTAGATCATTTCTCATATTAAGCCAGTAATACATTTTCTTTAGAGACATTAGGCATTCGACGCTAATACCTATATGACATGACTTCATGGTGGTTTTCTATTCTTTGATGTTGACTATCAATTATATAATTAAAAAAGGTGTTAGATATCACTAATTTATAAGAATTGTATCTGAAGATGTTCGATTTTGTAGCTATTTTATTTTTCTAAATTATTGATTTAAGCTTGTTTAATAAATAAATAATGTATGTACAACTTTGGGGTATATGTATTCTTTGAAAAAATATACTATTTAATTATCATAATTCTTGGTTAGGGTTAAATGGTATCGTTTTTTGTTTCAAAATGAGTGTTAAAAAAATTTTCTGTTAAAGGTATATTGAGTATTGGACCTTCTGATGCAGAGTAGGTGGTTTCTCCACTTTTGGCTTTGGGCCAAAACCACCTACCTTGGATGGAATCTTATTTGAATATTTTGTAAAATTTTAATTTTATTTTATTTTTCTGAAGGATTACTTTATGTTAAGGATGAATAAAATATTTTAGTTTAATTGTATATATTAGTTTAATTTAATTTTTGTTGGAAAAGAACTGTTCTATTTTGTTGGATAAAATATGTTTACAATTTCCCCAGTTCTTATACCCTTTCTGTCAAGAAGCCCGCTTATTTTCCCCATTGCTTTACCAACCTTAGCTCTTGTCATTTTCAAATGGTTCAGAAACAGCCCTTTCCCATCAATACGAACCCCGTCGGCAACCAAATAAGCTGAGTAGCAGCTCCTCCAAACCCTGGGATAGAAACTCAATACATTTCATATAAAGTTCCATGAGCAGCTCTGGATATGCATTCCATATTACCTTAATGTACGCTGTGTCCCATTTTAGATAAAATTGCAATATCTTGGTATCTCTGTCATTTTTTAAGATATAACTTTGCGGTTTTCGCGATCCCGTATCACTTTTTTAAAAAACTTTTAAAACTACAAACAGAAATATTCCAACTATTTAATATTTTCTTCCTGAAATACAGGAGAAATCGAAAATGTTCACTTTTCGACATGTTATTATTTCTCGGGCCCTATATAGGATAGAAACAAAATGAAAATTGCTTATAATAGGTATTTTTACATAAAAGTCAGTGGCGTATTTAAAAATCTTTTTTCGAGCACTCTTTTGAAGATTGGGCAAAAACTTGGTATTTTTAAAGCGGAACACCCTGTATATTTTAACGTCAAATTTTTGCATTTTTTTTTCTGAATACATTGATGTATCACAACCTAATCTTTTACCTTTAAAAATCAGAAAAAAACCATATTTATGTTTCTTTTTTTAATAGTAGGCCATGAATTATTTCACATATGCATAAAAAATGTTTTCTTTATTGCATTCATGGAAAATAGATAAATACAAATCAATAATGATTGTTGACGGTAAAACATATTATTTCAAAATTTTTAAGAATATGAAATGAAAATTTTAAAAAATATATCAAAACTTTCTAATGAAAATGTGGAAGCAGCGCTTCAATTATATTTAGACAGGGTAAAAAATCGGCTTATTTTACTTTGTTACAAAATTTCAAAAATAAAAAAGATCTTATTAGAAAGAAAGAAAATGTGCTATATTATGTAAGACAATAAAATATTGTGTACAAGCATCCTAAAAACTAAAAAATTCCAAATTCACTTTAAATTTCATATTAGGTTTCCAGAAAGACGTCAGCCATCTCGGGCTACGGTATTCCGATTAAAATCCAATCTTTTAAATTATGGCTGCAATTCAAAACATAGGCAACCTCATGTTGAAAGAAATGAAGCAGGCAAAATAATTGTTTTAGCGTGTGTGGAAATAGGACGCCAAATTTCACGGAGAAAAATAGGGGAAGAGGTAGGAGCTTCAAAAACAAAAGTGCAAACAATTTTAAAAAAGCAAATTTAAACCGTATAAGGTATAAATGTATAATATTGTTCGAGAGTTATATCCTGACAATCCATTTAAATGATTGGAATTTTCTAATTGGTTTTTAACCAAAACTAATGAAGATCCGATTTTGCAAAAAAGGTAATATGATCTGACGAATCCCATATAAGCAACAGCGACATATTTAATAGAGTCACTGGATTTAAGTATTTTAGACTTCTTCGGGTGGTCATACTTGAAATATGCAAGTCGGCATAATAATATAGATAAACTCTGAGCCTCAACTCTTCAGTTGCAGAATGCTTCTTCAAGCATTCAAAAACTTACAAAGGTAACCCTTTATAATTTTAAATGCCTTAAGGCGAATTGAAGCTGTATGTGGCTTATGTATATGTCAATAAATGAAAATAAAGTGTCAATGTTCTAATTACAGTTTTAAATGTTAAATCAGCACAAATATTATTTTTTGTTTTCAAAATTTTTAGGTTTATGTTAAAGAGTAAAGTTTTGAGTTTATGTCTAAAATATTATTAAATCAATAGGTTTAAATCAAACGTCATTTTAAAAAAGTAATAATTAAAAGCATGTGTGAAAGAATTTATGCTTTACTAAAATTAATTAAAAAAACAAACATAAATATGTTTTTTTCTAATTTTTGAAGGTAAAATTTATTAAAGATTAGGTTTTTGATACATCAATGTATTTATAAAAAAAACACGAGAATTTGACATAAAATACACAGGGCGTTCCACTTAAAAAATACCAAGTTTGCGCCCAATTTTAAAAACATTGTTTTAAGATTGATTACCTATTTATTTCTAATTCCGTAAATTCGTTTTGTTTACATATTCCTTCAGTGGTATTTGTCTATCAGTTAAATATGTTTTTCTCCCCCTTCCAATTTCCTGTCATTATGCCATATCTCAGTTTCTAGTTCTGATGTATTTTTAATTCCTAAATATTTTCCATAATTTATCCCAGGGTTGGTTTCCTGATAGCTCATCTATTTCATATATTATTGCTTCTTTCTTTTTATTTATTATCCTCTTTTTATATTCTCTTCTTTGTTGCATATAGTAATCACGCTTTAATGTGTATTAATTTTCCTCTTGTCTTTGCGTTTGTCTTAGTGTACTTCTGGCTTTGTCAACTGTTTTTTTCTTATTTTCAAGTTCATCGTCCCACCATTTTGCTACTTCTCTGTTCTTTATCAGAGACTTTTTTATGTATTTTTTACCTATTTCCAGCAGTTTAATTTGCAGGTGTTCTATGATTTCGTTTAGAACTGTCCTGTCTACGGTTTTCTCTATATCGATTTTGTATATTTTAGGTTGCTCTCTATTGCTTTACTTAACTTGGCTATGTCAGTTTTCTACCCATTTCTGTGTGCTCGTAAATGTCTCCCCCTTCTTAATTTACCCTTCTTCCCCACTTCTTAATTTATGTAACAGTGATCGCTTAATGACTTTACATCTTGTACTGGCCAATTGCCTATAAGGACGTCTGTGTTTATTGTCAAATCAATCCAACTTTTGCCCCTAGTTGATATGAATGTCCATTATCCATCGTTTATTTCCAGTATTGGCAATTGCGAAACCCTTGCTTGTTGCACATTCAAATAGTTCTTCTCCTCTTTTATCAGTTTAACTGCCACCCCAGGCCTTGTTTTTTGCATTTAAGTCTCCACCGATTACTATATGGTTTTTTCGTTCTAATTAATTTTTAACTTCATCGAGTCTTTTATTGTTATTTCCACCAGGCTCATCGTATACCGACACCACTATTACTTCCTTATTTTTCGTATTTATTTGTATCCCTCAACTATTTGTTGTTTTGAATTCTCTTAATCCCATTGCCTTAAGCCCTTTTTTAACATAATTCTTGTCTTGGTATCTTCCTCACCTATACATTCGTATCCTTCTGTGTTTTCCATTCTGACATCGCTCTGATATTAATGCAATGTCCGCAGTTTTTTCTTTCATGTGCCTTTTGAGGTTTTTCGTGGCCGCCTTCTCATTTTACATTTACCTGTATTATTTTAGCCATTTTAGTAATCTATTGTACTCCTCACTTGCTCGCATTGCCTCTTGAAAATAAGACAGCCGGATCTGTCGCCGCATGCCTTTTAGCAAATAATATTTTTGTTTCACTTTGAAACTGACATTTATTTAACATATGTTACAGGTTAATCTAAAAAGATTCATGCCTACTTGTCTAAATAGAGTGTTACTTAAAATTAAGGAAGTGGCTCCTGTATGCAAAGTGCAGGTGGCCTTTGCGTGGAGTGTGGTGGGTTTTGTCAGGCTCCCACGGCATGTATGCTCTGCAGCAGCATTTGGAATTGCTGCTGCAAGGCAAATAAATCTGCCCTTGTGCAATTTATACACTCTAGTTCGGAACTTTCATCACACTCCCTTGTCTCATGCCGCCCAGTACATTTTGCGCATACGCTAACATCTGCGCATTTGTTCGCGGTGTGCCCATATGCCGACAACACTTGAAGCACATGGACACATCTAAATAGTCTTTTGCCGCCCTATAGACCATATCAATAGCAACCCCACCTTCTTTAATTATTTACTTAAAAATGCCCTTTCTACATTCCAATATAATACTCTCCTTTTGATTTCCATCTCGGCCCTCTTCTGAATAATACCCTGAGTTCCCGTCCTCCTGTTAAATTCCCTTTATCAGCCTCAGTTACCTCCCTTATCCCTGTGTTTTCTATAATTAGTCGCTTTATTAATTCGTGATCTAATTTATCTACTAAAAACCACCACATATAGTCAATAAGGTAACACTGAGCACCGAAGTGATTTGAAGGTGGAGGGCGGAGCACATTGATGGAAATCCTAAATTTTTGAAAGGCGTTGGTGCGGTCTATCTCTTGTCGACAGCAAAGCCAGATCAGAGAATTGGAGGCCCTTTAATTTCCTTGAGGTAATTGAAGGAACTCTTAGTAATGACTCCTCGCGAGTTCAGGGTCATTCAGGTCACTCCGACGTGGTGTACAATAAAATGTGCTGAGACTGCAGCAACGACTGTGGCTGGTTGTATTTCTGCTGCTTGCTCCTAGTTCGTAGCCATAATGTCCGGCTTGTTTCCGAGATTCCCATGGTTTTTCTTGAATTCAGAACATCCTGTATAAACAAGAAAATTAAATAATTGTAGAGCAACCTAATTTTTAAAAAAATCACTTTCTGTGTTGTGTTACGTCGAGCGTTGACGGCAGACCGTCCACCCGGTGGGTGAAGGGGGTTAAATTTCTTAAACTTGGCAATAAGGGAGATGTTATACGTCCATGGTGCGCCCGCTTAAAAAGTCGCCGGACTATTTGAGTCCGCGATTTTACTTTTGGAGTAGGTACCTGCTGCGTAGCTATAGTTCGCCCAGCGAATAGACGTGGACGGAAGGAATTTAAAGAATGCAGAAAACAAAAATCTGTGGCATTTACGAGATTGTCAGATTTCGTTTATGAACTTCGTCATCTATTATTTATGAATTTTTGTATTAAAAATGTCTTAAAATTTCTTTCGAATAGAAATAATTTCGCTAAAAATATCTAGATATTATTGTTAGTTTCATAGTTTTATACTATCAAAAGTCTATTTATTAAATTAAAGTTTTAATTAAAATACCCAAGGAATATTTCGTTTTTAAATCACTAATAAGTGGAAACAATGGTTTAGAGGACGCAATTTCGGGGTAAAAGTGGATCGGACCTTACTGGCACTCGACGTACACGATTTTTTTAATTGGTCAGCAATCAAATATTTAAATATGACGCCTTGCTCCTCCAATTTTTTTTCTTCCATCTATTTTGAGAATATCACAATAGGTGTCAAATTCGTATTCTATTTGTGTTGTGTTTAAATTTTTCTTGCTTCATTGACTACGTTTTTTTTTGTTATATTTGGTTGGCGAAATTATTTTCTTAATATTTTCAATTATTTCCGTGGCCACTAATATACAATACTGTTGAATTATTTGACAATAGTCTAATAATAATTTTAATTAATATTAAAAAGCTTATATAAGGAAGTATTAGTAAATTATTAGATCTACATACAAATATTCTTAATAATGTTAAGTGCATCAGATATTTTATATCTAGATTTACTTGTATGTACAGGGTGTCCAAATTCCAACACTCTATTAGGTTATTGGGTTGACGAAACTTGCTATTTTTACAGAAATTAGCTGTCATACTTTTTATTTTACATAGTGATTTCATTTATCTATATTTTATCTTGTTATTATATTTAATTGTATCCCCATTATTATATAACATATTTAAAAAGTAAAACTTATCTTGATATGGTTTTTTGGTAGAACACGATTATGTTTTCTGTATTATTCTAGATATGTAGGATTTTGAGATTTACATTTCTCTAAAGGGAATTCAAAGTTTATTTTTTTGTCTCAATTCCAAAACACTACAATAAAACATATACATAAATAATAAAACATATCCGTGTTCTATGGAAAAAAACGCAATAAAAACTTTTTTTATTTTTTCAAAATTTTAAATAGTAAAACAGAAACACAAAAAAAGAGTCTCAAAATTATAGATTTTTAAAATTAGGCTGTCGATTAAAAACTAGGACAGCTTCCACATTTTTAACAACGGCATACTTCGGATTATAAAAAAGTAGCATCGCAAACGACAAGGCTCATCTCCCATAGCAACCGACCCTTTACAATTTACATCATATTATGTATAAATACATCATATTATGATGGACTGCTATAAAAATATTTGAATTTAAAAATTGCAGAATAGGCTGAACCAAGATCAAGAAAATGATATAAGAATAACATTTATTTAGCTTTTTAAATAATTTTTTTTAATTCTATAAAATAATTAATTGCATTTTACATCAAAAAAAGTTTTAAGTATTTATTTATATGGCCATAATCTTAATTTATTCTCAAAAAGAAAAATAAATTATTAAAAAAATATGTAAAAAAAATATTTAATTTTTGTTTAATTTCTTCTTTTTAAAGGTTCTTTACAGTTTTCTTGTACCGGGTGGACAAATAAGCGAGGTAAGCCGCTGTATCTCAGGACCTGTACATCTGGCAACAATGGATTTTTTTTATTATTATAAAAGTGACCATGAGTCAGTGGCGGCTTTTGGGGTAGAGCCACAGTGCCATGGCTCTACCTAATAAACGTTAAAAATAAAAAAAATAATTTATTTTTTAAATTTTACTTCAGTCCAAAAAAATATCTCAATAATCTTCAAAACCACATAAAATGTAATATATATATTTTTTTATATGGCATATTCTTTTACAGGTAAATAATGTGCAACTTTGGGGTAAATTATCCATTTTCGTATTTCGAGGGTAGACGAATTTGAAAAACCGTTGATGTATATTTTTCCAATAAAATAAATAATAAAAAATATTTAAAACATTTATCATATACCTAAAAATACGTAATAATAAAAAAAATTTATTATCTTGTAAAATGTAAAACTTAGTCGTTCCACTGTACGGCGTGCGCCACCAAATCTCGGCTTCAATTTTGACGCCACGCAACCAGTGTCACGGCTAGAACTATCGATGCCATGGCTCTACCTAATAAACGTTGAAAATAAAAAAAAAAATATTTTTTAAATTTTTCTTCAGTACAAAAAAATATCTGTATATTAATATTTAATACCAATTATAAAATTAAAATACTGGAACGCAGCCAGTGCAAGATTCCGCAAATTTCGCTAATGCGAAATCGAAGACGTAGTTGTCGCGCCAGGCCCCGTATCGATGCATGTTACATCGAATAATCACAGCAAATGTCCTTGAAACAATGTGGTAAAGCTACGGCAAATTAAATAATTTTGGGCCAGGCTCCAAACCAATAGAATCTTTTCTAGCAAAACGTGCGTGATACTGTTTGTTTTGATTATTCATCGGGCGTTCGCGGTTCCGTAGAGATCTTTTATTTTATTTGGATGGCGTTTTCGGCTTTGTTGGTGTTTTTTATTTTTATTGAATATTAAAAACAATGAATAAAATTAGTTTTTTAAAAGCAAATCCATTTTCCACTTTATCATTGGAACAAAAAGTAGAAATAAAGGAGTTAGGGCGACCGTTGCCCGATTTAAATATAGAATTTTTTTTTTGAGTTATTAAAAACAATAAAATTACTTATTTGTGTACCTTACTGTAAATATGGAAAACTGTATGTTGTGTGTGACCTGAAGTATTGACATTTCCACGTAGTTTTTGTAAGTTCATTTCCTTAAATTTCAAAATTTTTAAAATGTAAATTTTTATCTACAAAAAAAAATTGAAAACTTATTGCGTTATAATTTTGATAATAAAATGTTATAATTTCGATCACTCGTTCGGTCATGATAAAATTAGATCAAGGTTTGGCCCTACCTCCCTGAACTGTCAGGAGCCGCCACTGGTAAATAAAACTAAAGATTTAAGTAAATTCAAAATTGAGAATTAAACTACTCCCAACTTCCTCAGACAACAATCCCAAATCGAAACTATGTAACTTAAGATTAACTCTGAAAAGAAAAATGACATTCACGGACACAAGAGAAGGAACATAGTCGATGAGTCATGAGAAAAGTTGTAAAAAATAAATAAGGGTTTACGATTTTGTAGAGGGTGCGAAGGTGACCTTTTTATCCTTTCGGGAAAATGTTCTTCACTCCTGCGGTCGTTGAATCTGCTGCTGGTTGGTTGATGGCTGGCTGCTGGTCGTCGCGAAGGCACCTGCGCGGTCAATCAAATCATCAGCCAAAAAAAACGCAGGTTTAAGAAGCTCAACAGATAGGTACTGTTTTGGACTTTCCCCGAACTTCGATCTCAAAAACTCGATCAGAAATGCGATTGATAATCTTATGAGGACCAGAGTACGGACGTTCTAGAGATTTCTTAGCCATATTACGCAAAAAAATATGGAAACACTCGTGTAAGGCTTTAAAGTAGAAGATTTTACGGGCACTTTTATGTGCAGTGGGAACAGGGCGAACTTGCCGCATATATTCTCGAAATTATTCGATGAAGAAATTGGGGTCAGGTGAGATATCCTCTGGTAGGAAAAATTCACCAGGTAACCTAAGCGTAGTTCCAAAGAGAAATTCGGCAGGCGACGCACCTGTGTCAGACCTAATTTAGGCTCGCAATCCTAACAGAACTGTAGAAAGTGTGCGTACCCAATTATCTTCAGAATTACACATTAACGCGGCTTTGCAAACACCATGCCAACGCTCGATTAGACCGATAGACTGAGGGTGATATGGGGTAGTTCTTATTCGCTCTGTACCAATCAGACTTAACAAAGCATGGAAGAGACGGCATTCAAATTGACTATCCTGATCCGTAGTGATACACTTAGGAGAACCGTACCTGGATATCCACGTGTCAAAAAAGGAACGAGCTATGGTCTGCGTTGAAATGTCCATGATTGGCGTAGCTTCAACCCATCGCGAAAACCTATCAATCATAGTAAGAATATACGAATAACCATCATGTTGAGGCAATGGACCAACTATGTCCAGATGAACTTGGTCGAAACGACCATCCGGGGCAACAAAATGATCAGGTAAGATTTTGACATGTCGAGTTATTTTTGAAGACTGACAATCTGTACAAGATTTGCACCAAGCCTTAGCATCTTTGTGCATATTTGGCCAAACGTAACGCTGGCGAATGAGACGATCTGTCACTCTGGCACTGGGATGAGCTGGATTGTGAACCGTGTAGAAAACTCTCTGCCGAAGAGATTCCGGTACATATGAACGAATAGTTTCACCCGAAATTTCGCACTCAATCTGAACATTATCAGGACCCCATTGGATTTTTTTCAATTTTAGTGGGTGATCAGGAGAATTTTTGATACTTTGCAGTTGCTGGTCAGTAATTTGTTCCTGAGCCAGTTCCTGCAAGTTAAATTCAAGAGGGATTTGAAGAGCGTCTATGCGTGAAAGCGAATCAGCGACTATATTTTCAGAACCGGCCAGATGAATGAATTCTGTTGTAAACTCAGCAATGAAAGAGAGCTGCCTGATTTGGGGAGATGCCTTATCGCTGCGTTGCTTAAAAGCAAAAATTAGCGGCTTGTGATCCGTGTAAACCTTAAATTCACGGCCCTCCAAAAAGTGCCGAAAGTGTTTTATCGCGTGAAAAACTGCAGTGAGCTCGCGATCGTATGCGCTGTACTTCACCTGCGCAGAAGAAAATTTTTGCGAAAAAAAAGCTAGGGGCTCCCAAGACTCGTCGTTTGACTGTTCCAAAACAGCACCCATGCTAAGATCAGATGCATCCGTAACTAACCTAATGACAGTATCGATGCGAGGGTGGACTAGTAGCGCAGCATTTGTCAAATCAGATTTCGCTTTTTCAAATGCCTCTACAGCTTCGGGTGTCCACAAGATCTCACGTTTGTCATATGACAGCACCTACCCGATATGCATTAAGAGGGGCCAAAATGGAAGCAGCGTTGCTAAGACAGCGCCGATAAAAATTTAGCATACCTAGGAATCGTCTTAACGATGCGATGGTTTTTCAAATCTGCAGATTGCTTCGACTTTCTCGGAAGTTGGACGTATGCCCTTGGAATTAATGATATAACCCAGAAATTCGACCTCAGGAACAGCAAACACACACTTGTCAACATTAACACGAAGCTGGAATGCCTTCAATCTCTCAAAAACAGTTTCCAAGTGACGACTATGCTCCTCAAACGATGATGATGCGACCAATATCTCATCAATGTATTTGAAAACGTAATCGAGATCGCCTAGGGCACGATTTATATACCTCTGAAAGGATTGACTGGCATTCCTTAACCCAAAAGTCATGAATAAATACTCAAACAAGCCAAAAGGGGTGATTATAGCCGTTTTTTCTATATCTTCGGGTGCCATAGGTATTTGATGGCATGCCTTCCGCAAATCCAAGGACGAAAACACGGTTTTTTTAATTTAAGTTCAATGTACAGTCATTAAGATGAGGAGAGGGGTATCGGTCAGGGGTTGTGACGGCATTTAGACGGCGATAATCTCCGCAAATACGATATGAACCATCCTTTTTGAGAACCATCTGTACCGGACTAGCCCAGGGGCTGCTTGAGGGACGACAAATGCCGGCTTCTACTAGAGCAGCAATCTCCGCCTTGGCATGCTTGAGGTTCTCAGGGGTAAGCCTACGAGCACGCTCGGCAATTGGAGGTCCAGTCGTCAAAATATGATGGCAAACATTACTATTCTCAGAGGAAGACAGGATGCCAGACCCAGTAATTTCGGGAAATTTCTTCAAAAGCTCTGAAACAGGGAGATTTGGATCAAAATAATGGATAGAATGGACGTCTGCTAAGCTAAAATTGCCAAATGCAACACTACCGGTAGTCGAGTCAATAATGCGACGCTTTTTTAAGTCGATCAATATCCCGTGGTGGTTCAAAAGGTCTGCACCAATGATGCCGTGTTCTACAGCTGCGATGTAGAAGTTCCACTTGATGGGACGACGCAACCCAAAGTCTCTGTCAGTGTGACTCGCCATAGGTGGGAATAAGTGTACCATTTGCTGCAAACAAATTAAATTTTGTGGAGGCAAAAAGATTTATTTTTGAACTGGCAGGGACCACAGAAACTTCAGCACTAGAATCAACCAAAAAGTACTGCCCAGACTTTCTATCTCGAATGTGGAGACGACGAGATGAACTAGTGCCCTCCGCCACTGTCTCCAAGGAGAGACAGTGGGAGGAACAATTAGTTTTTTGTTTTAAAATTCTCAAACTCCGTACACCAACTACGACAGAATGTCGGGTTGTTCGGATATTTCTGATGGGCATAACATAGACCAGATTTATTTTTAGACCTATCAGAGGAATTATTTCGACATTTGGAGGCACTACGGGCACGAGAATGAGAATTTCTCTCTAAAGCATCAACTTTTGTAGTGAGTTCTTGCACATACTTAACTAAAGACTGAATTTGTGTCTGCGAAGCATTTAGTTCAGCACTTACTAGGCTTATTTGTAGCTGAGAAACCGAAGAGCCACAAATATCAGCTAACTGATCTGCAAGCTCAGCCATGGCATCGAGGGAAACTGAGTTGGACATTACTATACCTCGATGTTGTTCAGGCAACTGTTCTAAAAACAAGGATTTCAAGATTGCGTCATCATAGCATTGTTTACATTAAGGTTACGCAATCGGCTTAATATCAAGGAAGGTTTACCATCTGTCAAAACTTGACCTTTCAAAAGCTGCCTCAGTTTTGCCTCGTTGGACACAGCAAACGTTTTTATGATACGCTCCTTAAACTTCGTGTAGATGTCGGGGGGTGGTGGTGTCATGGCGATAATATCCTTGACACTATTAAGCACCTCTACGTCCAACGCAGCCAGCATGATGTCTGCCTTTGTAGCCTCTACCGTGATCCTTGAATTTCTAAGGGAAATCTCCACCTGTAGAAACCAAAGTGCAGGGTCAGCCTGAAAAAGGTGGGAATTTTGGGAACTCGATAACTGTCAATTTGGGGAGCAGGTACGGTAGCCCTAGCTGCTCTAGTTGCCCTACACGTCCCTGTGCTGCTCTGGACTTATCAACAATCGCCTAATAATATCTTCGTCAGTGAATGGCATGATTCTCTAAAATAACAAAGCACAATTATGCTCTTTTTTAACTTTTGTTGGGACTATTATCCGATGAAATATGCAGCAATTCCACCCCCAAACAAATTCAAAAACATACACACAATAAAATAATTGCTATTATTTTTAAAATTTAAAATATTATTAAAACAAATAATTTTATTAATTAAAATATGTCGAAATACCAAAAATACCACACTTTAACCTAAAAATACTGAAAGTCAGTCATGTGGTCAAAGGTTACAGGTTTCTGTCCAAAATGCGTCCAGAATATTTCTGTAATTCTGCAGCGCTCAAAGATTACAGGTTTCTGTACAAAAGGCGTCGTGTCAAACGATTGCAGATTTCTACCTTACCAATCAAACTGACGGCTGTCACCAGTGTCAATGGCGCTGCTTGCTGCGGCAAGATGCAACACAACAAAATGCGCGCCAAAACGCCAACTTTTAATGCCAATTTATAGGGTAGTTAAGGATAGGGCTTCGCTGACACTTACGTGGCTTCCAATCGTGAAAATACAGGGATTCAGGCCCAAAAGAATACCCAGCGCTGTAGTAGCCGGAATTTCACACCACACTAGCAGGATCGACCGTGTGGGTGGGCAACAGCGTGTCGTAGTTGCTACAGCAGTCGCCAAAATTGCTCAGCTCTGTCGGGGTCACCAAATATAGGATTATGTGCCTTAGGGCCACCAGTTTGGATCGCTGGTCGCCCCAGATATGCTCAATTTCCTACTAATATAATATCAATAAGTGCCCCAAGGTGCTCGGGATGAATGCGCACCACTTAATGAAACTCCCGATCAGTATGGAAAGAACTTCTTTATTCAACACCTTTATGGCACGACAACTTTATACCAACACACGTGCACAAAGACTAACTACTCTTACAGTACCTACTTATTATTCTAAAGTCTATTAACTTTCAGGGCCATATGCTCCCGTGAACAAGTTTGCTTTGGCACTGCGCATTACGTCACTCGTTGAGTAGTGGGCGGGCGATTATACACAATTATAATAGCGAAATTGGTAATTTAGTCATGTTGCTTTTGATTTATATCGTAAAATTGGCTTAGCCGTTGAAATTTAATAAATAAATATTGGGATATTTAAAGTTGATGTTAGTCCTGATGGATGCAGAATTAATTAATATTATTTAAATAGGAATCACTGGTTGGAAAAAATATTTTGCTATTAAAAAGATAATATAATTATTGATTTCTGACAATACTTCTTTGTATAACCTGAGTGATTTATTTTTATCCAGGGTATCTAATATAGTTATAACATTTCATATCCGAAAAAAATTGCAATAAAATATATTTTTGCTCCATTTATTAATAAGTATGTGTATAAGTACAAAATATTTTAAAACTAAAAGAAAAAAAATTTAATTTTACAGTTTCTACATAATTATTATAAAAAAGCTACGATAAGATTTTCGTCCATTTCCTTTTCTCGCATTCCCATTTTTGTTCTTTTTAATTGATTTATTAAGTTCTCTGATGCGAAAAAACATCCTAGCTCTAAAAAAAAGACGTTTGGCTTTCCCAGGACATTCAATTGACTCGCTCCTCGTTATAAGGGTTTTAATAAAGTTGGGGCCAGTCTTTATATCTCCATCGCTATTTATTTCAGTAAATACTCTGTTTAGTTCTATTTAATTCTATTGAGAATTCATAAATAGGGGAGAAGGTTTCGATAAATAACCTTCATCCAAATGGTTGACCCACGAAAATGACTGCGCTGAAGTGCTTTGCAGAGATGGATCCTTTAATCTATGGCATATAAATCCTGCTAAATTCTCTAACCCATCGTAGGCCAATTCATTTAATTCTTCAAGATTATCCTCTACATTGCTTGGTGGACGATCAAGTGAAGGCTTCAATTTCTGAGTAAGTGATCCACTGAGAGGAATATCCGGGGTATCGTCAACTTCAACATTTAAATAGTCCGAATATGCCCCCTCATTCCTACCCAAAACATACGTCCTTAACCTATATTTAAATTCTAATGAGGTAGGATGGTCGTATAGTCCCCCTTTGAATCTTATGACCCCAAAGAAATTCTCCAAAACATCTTGATTTATTCGCCTAGTTAACAGGTAATCAATGCCAAAACGACGGTGTAGGTCAGCGTGCAACTGTGGCAATGCTGAATTACTGATGAGAATACCTGAATTTTGAAAAACAAATTAATATAAATTATACAGGGTTGAAAAATGTATTTTATACATTACCTTTTTGAAATGGCAGTTGGCACTTACTGTTAACTATCTTCATCTCGGAAATCACTTTGTTCATCTTTGTTAAAATGGGCATTTGAACGTTCAGAGCTAACCCAAATGCTTTATTTCTTGAACGTGAGTACTGACTCACGTTCACTAACTGTCATGCTCGTATTAAAAATATCAAACCAGTCATTAACCAGGTAAACAATAAATATTTATAAAAATCATACACATCAGCAATGACTTAAAGAACATCTTACCAGTTTAAAAACTCGGAACATTCTACACAATTTTTCTCTGACAAATATCCTGGTGTCCCACATCTTGAAATAGCACAGGATATGGTATGAGAAAATAGTTTTGCGGCATGCTTCACTTTTTGTCTTTCCCACACAGTTTAAATTTTCTAGTGTAATTTTATGTATGATTTTTAAATCTGACAGGTTTGTAACATTTGTGACTTTTTCCACAATATCTTTGTTAATGAACTTTCCATTAACTAAAAATTCCGAATCCACAAAATTATTCCAGATTTCTTTAGTTGAAGGATTCTCAAAATAGGGCTTTGATGCTGATATATGTAGATCTCTATGTAATCCCCTATTTGCGCCACCTAAATCTGATACCATTGCAACGACAAGAAATCCTAAAACACATTTATTAATTAATCTGTTTTCAAGCATATAATTATTCAATATTTATCACAGTCTTCAACAAATTTGATGATTTCCGTCAATAAAGATGGTACCATTCTGCAATCAAAATCAAAGAAAATAGGCTGCTTTCATACCTTAAACAGACCAGAAATCATGACAACTTGGACATAACTAAATGCAGGCATTAGATAATCTCTGGATTGGTCATAAACATATTCCGTACGAATTTTCATTTCATCAAACATTAGAATGCATATGCGATCACGTTCAGACATATCAGCTTATGCAGCAATTTTAAAAATATTTTTTAAAATACCAGGCTCCAACTTTATATTTCGTACCCATTCTTTTAGAGTAGAGACAGCCGGATATGGGTAGCCATTCTTTAGGCTGAGTCGATATGCTCGAGCACCTGCAGAATACACTGCAATGGCATTTGAAATTTCACTAACTGACTATTTTATCCTTTTTTCCTGACTAAGTTTATTTATCTGATTTTAAGAGAAAATTTTCTTGACTCCAGCTAATTGACTCTCCAGCTTTCCAATTTCCTTTCTCTGGCTTTCTATTTTTTTTTGCAGTTGTTTTATTAAATTTCTTTCCTGGTCAGTTTGAACCTCGGTTTGAACTCAATATACAAGTAATGTATATAAACTGCTCGTGATAATGAGGGGAACACTCCAAAAAAGTAGGTCTCCCCATTATGACGAGCAGTTTATTTAAATAGCCATATTATTTTTCTTTTGGTTTGACATACTATATTAAACTCGATATAAAAATTTAAAATATTACCCTTTGTGAGACAAACTATTAGCTTTCACCAATTTATTTTCATTATTAGTACCTCCATCACCTGAACCATCACCATTAAATCCATCAGCAATTTCAGTTGGTGCGACCCTGATTATATTAAATTTACTTTAGGAAAAAAATCTACAAAGACTTACATATTTCAGGAAAAAGTTTATTAACAATAACCTTGCAGAACCAGGGTTCTGCAAGGATATTGTTAATAAACTGAGCTTTTAGCCTTCTTTCATTTAAAATTTGATGATTAAGCTGACTTTTTGAAGGCACTGAAGCTATTCTAAATTGATATAAATTTTGGGTTGGCACAGCATCATCTTTTAGGCCACGGTAGCATTTTGGAGTGTAGTTTAAGAGCTTGTGTTTTAAATTAATCTTTTAGTCACTATCTAAAAAATGTTTAGAGCACACAGCAGCCGACTTAACATTAAATTTGTCTTTTCTTTTTGTAGTATGTAACCATTGTTTGCACAAATCAGAGTTTTTTGGGAAGCGATGAAATTTGACATTTTCATCTAAAGGTGTTTTCTTAGACTGGTTGTCTGAATTACATCCCCCTACAGCACACCGCATTATAAAAATATCCACCAAACTCAGAAAAATTATGAATTAAAAGTTCAAGTTTTGTAATACTGCTGCTTGCTTGCTGGTTTGATGGCACTGCGAACTACTACTTGGCATCGGCAATTGCCAGAAGTTTTGTAATAAAATAAATAACAATAACAGTAATAACCTAAAACCCCACGATACAATAAATAAAATCCAGTTGTCACTTGTCGGTTGAAAGCACGAACACACAGAATCCCAATCCCACGATGAAATAAATACAGAAGAATCCCGGTATACGATAGATAAACGAATCACTCAACGAGTGACGACACCGCTGCGGATAGCGCCCCACCCACCATGCGCAACATCCTATCATTTATTTATTGTATCGTGTTAATTATCCATTGCTGTCTATATTTGGCATCTCTTGGAAAACAGAAGCGGCTAGAAAAGGTCTGTGCAGCATGGGACACAGCATTTATGTTTTGCCTTTACTTCACCCCTAAACATAGACATTTTCTGAAACTTAATGTTAATAATAAAAAGTTTTAGGTAACACAGTACACAACACATCAGAAAGTACACCACCGGAGTACCCATGATTATTAGATTTATAAATATTAAATACCTAATTCCTATTTTGTGAAGTGCACTAAATCTTGTTTCACAGGAACTGGACACTAAATATTAACGGGGATAACAAGTTTATAGTTTTTGTAACTTTAGTTTCTCAATCTCAAGGCTGGCGATAGCAATGGCAGCCAGAACAGAAAGCAAATCGGGAACCGCGCCATCTTTCGACCGAGGGGAGAACCTCCAAATAACCCGACACGCTCCTTCCATTTACCTTTCTTTTGTTAAGGGGGATTTTCTGTGTCTCTCTGCAGCAGTTTGCATTTAATTGTGGGATTATGCCACTAATAAGGAAACTGCTAAAGGAAACTGTAATTCACACAGATGGTCACCTCTCTGACGGGCACTCCTTATACAGGTGCTGGTCGCTCCTCTTGCTACATTTCCCTGTGGCGCCCACAGATAATCCCCCTTTAGAAAAGTCAGTGGCGAAGCGTGATTTTTTTTTCGGGTAGACAAACAATAAAAATCGTTAATTAGAAAAAAATGGGTATTCAATATTATTCACTTTAATCAAATAGAGTATGAAAGCGCTTGAAACATTAACTTAAAGAGAAAAATTATGTAGTGATATAAAAAATAATTACTACTAGCATAAAAAGATAGATAAAAATAAATACTACTTACAAAAGAACGCAATTGCATTTTAAATTGCCAATATCGAACAGTCGTTCATAAATAACCACTAAAATATATAATAACCCAAAAATAAAAATACTAATTATTAAATTACTATAGCACGCGCCCCCACCAAATGCCCAACGTAGATTCATCAAAACAAAACAAACTGAAGATGTATTGCGGCCGATCAGATAATAAGCTGGTCGACTTCGATAGACAAAAGCTTCAATGTCTTTTCCGTAAGTAAATTTTGCATACTTAATAGGCTGAATACTGATGCGGCTGGACCTCTGTAGCCTGTCTGTTTTTGAAGGTAGTAGCGAAGCCACCGTAATATAGAAAGCCAGAAACCTCGAGTCGTGACGTCACGTCGAACGTCTGAGTATCCCGTGTCGGTCGTATGTTATAGCCGTATTTATTCAATACTACCGCTGTTAAAATCATAATATTATCATTATGTATCGTTTAAATGATAATATTGTTTAATAAAATTAATAGTGTGTTAGTAGAAAGAAGTACAAATAATAAAAACATATTCTTTATTAAAACAAAAATGATATAAAAATCAATAAATTCTTTAATGACTTATAAATATAAGGCAAATAAGGCCTATATGATACAATAGTTTTTAATAACTACTGAAATATATTTATATATATTAATTAAAACAAAACAACATAAAAAAAATACTATATCTACTATACTATATGTAAAATACTTCAACAAGCTATAAATATAAGACAAATAACCCATACAAGTTTTTAATAGCTACCAAAGTATATTATATGTATGCACATATATAGAATAGAATAAATTGAAACATAAATACAAAACTCTTAGGAAAATAATAAATATAATATAATGTAAGATTGTTTAAAGCAATTTTAATAAAATACTAAATAATTGTTTAAGATTGATAGTGTGCTGGTAGTAGTACAAAATACATAAAATCATATTTTTTTATTAAAACAAAAATATTATAAAAAAATATAACATTCTTTAACAGGTATAAATATAAGGCAAATAACCCATACAAGCTTTTAATACCTTCCGAAATATATATTTATAATAAATTAAAACATAAATACAAAACTCTTAAAAAAATAAATATAATTATAATGAAATAATAAATATAATAATATGAAAGTTGGTTTAACACAAATTTAATAAAACATCAACAGAAATAAAACTCAAATAGCTAGATAAAAAAACTCGATAAAAACAGAAAAAAAAATTTAATAAATTAATTTTATAAACTGGAAAGTTTTTTTATATTTTCTGGTCTTTGGTTCTGGTTTTTGGTTTTCATCTTTTGATTTGGACACATTTTGTTTTTCTTTTCTCTCTATAATTTTTTTTTAGTTTGGCGGCATGGATTGTATTATTTTAGACTTTTCGGTAATTATTTAATGAAATGTTTGAAAACTTAAATACCGCATTTTTTACATGATCTGACATAAGAATTCCACAGTCACATGTTATTTCAGGATTGATATCTGAATTATCGAAAATAATTCTAACAGCAAGCTTGGTGAGGTCGGCTCTCTGAGATGAGCATTTTAAATAATTTTCTCCATATCTGTCCGATATTAGAGATTTAAAGATATTAAAAGTTATTATTAATACTTCCTAATGCCTTCCTACCGAGCGCATACCTAATGCCGGGCTGCATAGAGGTAAGTAACACGCGGCATCGCCATTCGGGAGGCCGTTCGCATTTTTGAATGTAACACGCGGGCTGGCCAATTTACTGGCGATATCGAGTGCTACTTTGCATTAGACTTTTTACAGCGAAAAATGGCTGATTCAACATGGAAAATGCACAGTCATTATTTGTCTTCGTGATTTTACAAAGGTAGCATATTTTATTGTATTGTCTGATTTTATTAATCATGGATTTGTCGTGCTTACCAGATGGGTATTGTTATTTAGAACAAAATAATTTGTTGCGTTGCAGGTTAAAGAATAAAGAAGAAATAGATGTACGTAGCATTAATAATAATTAAGTTTACTCTTACGACTTAAGAATTAGACTTATTGTTGTCCCATACATATTTGAGTTGTCCTTGTCGGCTCTTTGTCGGACTAATTTGCCGACAAAGAAAGGTTTGATAATTATTGAGTCGTCATTGATTTTGTCGTTCTAGGCATTATTTTAATACCCATTTAATCAAGGAGTTTTTAGACTTGTTTACGATTTATGTCATTTAGTTTAAATGGTTCAAGCAACATAGATCCCAGGGCCTTCTTTTATATTTTCTCATCGTTCATAACGTTTTTGTGCCACTGCGAAATTGAAATATTTAGGAAATATTTCTATATGGTGTTTATTAAAAACATTTTGGAAATGCATACGGGTTGTCCCATAATTAAATAATTTGACAGTCGGCTCTATATAAAAAAATATTAATATTAAGTCAAATTTTCCTAGTCGAAATGTCAACTACCACAAAGATACCGAGTGATTAAGCTAATTTAAATTTTGTTTACACATTATGTAATTATTTATTAATTTTAATGATGACAATTGAAACGCCTCCTTCATTGGCATGATTTAATGTCTTTAAACGAATTTATAATTGCCATTTTCACACCAGAGGTGGAAGAAAAATTTCTGAAAGTAATAAGAAAAAGCGGGAACATAGATCTAAAAACATTAATTGTCGTGCGCAGTTAATTATTATAATTAAAAAAGAAATAAAAAAAATTTCTCGATCTCGTGCTAAAAACGTTGATGAACTAGCCAACGAATGGCCCTGTATTATTGAATTCAGGAATAACCATAGCCATTTTATAGATAGTATTGCTGCGTTAAGTCAAAGACGCATCAAAACTGAAACAAAAAATGAAATATTAACATATTTTGAGAGAGGTCATTCGGTAGCATCTGCATACTACACATATAATTTTGATAAAATGGAACAATATGGTGACGATTTTAGCATAATGTCTGCAGATAGAGCAAAATTTCCCACCAAAAATTATTTCAAGTACTTATGGAAAGTTAATTTCGCAAATAAATTTGGCCCTAGAAATAAAAATTAAATGCTTTCATTTTTAAAACAAAATCTAACAAATTCTGATGTACCCCATAAAAATGATAAATTAGGCGAACATTATATAGTTGCATTATGTACGCCAATTATGCAAAGAGTTGATTGTTGTTCCGATTGGTGGACTTCCTTTGGGTTGTCTTGTTTCAACGTCCGAGAAAACAGAACTCTTTCATTTAGGAGTCAAGAATTTATTGGAAATAATAACCTATAAATTAGCACCTAACATTATTATTACAGATGATGATTTGAAGGAAAGAAATGTGCTTAAAGAGTTTTTTCCGAATTCAAAACTGCTATTATCCACTTTTCATGTGCTCAAAGCAGTTTGGAAATGGCTTTTAAGCGCGCATAATGGCGTCGAAAAAGACCACCGCCAAACCTTATATAATATGTTCAAGGCAATTTTAATGTCATCCAAAGAAGAAGATGTACAAGAAAATATTAAAGTCTTTATAAAATCTTCCCAAAATTATTCAAAATTTAATAAATATATTGAAAACTATTTGGCGCGAAAGGAGTTATGGTGTCTTTTTTACGGCAAAAATCTCATGACTCGGGGCACTAATACGAACAATGTTGAAATAATGTTTCGGCTGTTTAAAGATATACCTCTTGAAAGAACAAAGGCCTATAGTCTTACCCAACTAGTAGATTTTATAACGATTAGCATTAGTAGGTATTATATACAAAGGATATTAGATGTCATAATGGGAAAACTTGATCGAACAAAAATGTTAAAGTTATTGCCAGATTGCAAGGATGTAAATAAAGAAAACATTACTGAAGTAGTACCTGGCAACTTTCAATATTTAGTTAAAAGTAATTCTGATTCCACTCTAAGTTATTTTGTGGATATGAGTATCGGCATCTGTTCATGTCCGTTTGGCAACTCGGGAAAGATCTGTAAACATCAATCGGCAATCATCGATGTACTTAAACTTGAATCTGCATATAATACACTAACCCTTTGAAGCAAAGAAATATTATATAATATAGCTACGGGAAATGACGCACCACCAATTTTTTTTGTTCTTTGTTAGAAGAACCTTGTCTGGAAAAGCCTCAGGCTGAACATCTACCATACATTGGGCTCTTAGATACTTCTGAAGCTGCACCAAGCAATCAACAAACACATAGAATCTACTACTAAAAGTGTTATGGATATTGAGGATGGTTTTGATGCAAGAGAAACAGGGGAGAAATTAAAAGAATTTATTGATCAATTCAAAAACACACTACTAAAGAATTTGGAAGACGATCCACAACACTTTCAACCGGCTATAGAAGCATTAATGAAAAATTACCACTCGAATGCAAAAACACCACTTCAACTATTAAGTTTATTGCATACTTCTTTTAAAAACACAATATATAAGCCAAGTCATCCACCAACAACTAGAAAGGGAAAAAAAATATCAGTGCAGCCTACAGCCATAGCAAGAAGACATTCGAAATATTCAGGTATGGCTACAGTGGGTATGGCTATTAAAAATCTCAGAAATATGTTATGAGGTATTATACTAATTCTTATTTTCTTTAGGAAAAAGAAGATTCCAAGGAGGTAAAGGTAAATGGGGAAAGAAAAAGCCAGTTGCACCACATTCGCTTGGCAAATGTGTCGAAAACAATAAAGGACTAGGTGACAGAAAAATAGCGAATTAACTATTTCCTTTTTTATGATTATTATTACACATTTAATTTCATTTTGTTAATAAACTTTTTTTTTAAACGGTTATCCTTTTTTTTACCGACTTTTCTAAAAGCGATAAAAGAAACTAAATTTTATAGTGGTCCTAAGTGGTATTATTTATATATATATATATATATATATATATATATATATATATATAATATGTGGTTAAATAATATATATATTATTTAACCCACATAAATTCGTCTTACAATACTGAGCTTATAACTAACTTATTCTACAGAAAACAATTGAATTTATAATATAAAAATGATGATTCTGCTCCTGACTAAGCTGCTTCTTATCGGCGACTTCTTGGAGTTCGCAAAAGGCGTGGAGTTGCCGTGGAACTAAAGCAACAGACGCCTACTCGTTGTAATTTGAGAATTGTGAAATGTCTTCAATTGAAAATTGAAGACATCACTATTTTTCTCATATAACATATATATATTTTTTTTTTTTTAAATGGACTCCATTTGGCTTGAGCAGCATTTTAATTAAGCGCGAAAATAAATATCTCTAATATTACAATCTAAGTTAAAAAAAAAACTCTCTTTCTCTGGTTTTTTTATCCGTATAAATCAATTACTTAGATATCTCTATTCTTATAAGTTCAGCCGCAAATAATAAATGCATCAAATAAGGTCAATAGGGTACATAAACTAGTAGTTTTATTATTTGATATTTTTTAATTCTTGTGACATGAAAAATAGCGTTAAATATTTTATTAACCATTTTTCTAAGCTTATTCCAATACAATTTATATTATTGTGAGAAATGTTTACAACTTCTGCGCAATGGCGAAAGGTACTCAATGGCGATGCCAGGTGTTACTTACCTTCATGCTGCCAGCCCGCGTGTTACATTGACAAACACGAACGGCCTCCCGAATGGCGATGCCGCGTGTTACTTACCTCCATGCTGCCGGGCTGGGCGAGGAAGTCAAGTCGTTCGGGCAATAGACGTTCGACGTGACGTAGCTGCTGGAGAGTGGGATGATGTTTCTGGCTTTCTATATTACGGTGGCTTCGCTCTTCGCTTCATCCACATCGACACAGAACGTGTGCGAGAACGCGATACATTACGAAATAAGAAAAACCATACGTAGCAAGGGAGGCAAGCCTCCTCCAGCGGTCAAAAATCCAACGGGCCGTGCACTCGATTTGGCGCCGACAAACGCCGTTTTCATCACGCGAAATAAGATTAACCTGATTTTGTCGATTTATCGATTTAATTGTGCGGCCGGATTTCCCTCTGTGTCCCTCTATTTCCCCCTACCAAACACTCTATAGTGTTTGGTACTTAATTTAAGGTATTTATCGTGTTTAATAATTTATTATTATATGTATTTGAGTGATGCAAGGTAAGATATTTTTATTTAATGGCTTCTTTTATTAATCATCATATCATTTCTAATGTTTTTTTGCTGAAAAATGGACAAATTAAATGAAATCAAACAAGCTGAAGATTTAATAGACTGGCTGCTATTAAACAATTTTAGTTCATTAAGCTTTGATGCCAAATATTATGTTATTAAGACTTTGGGCAGGCCTCAGTCCCATTTAATTTCATTGCGATCTGCAGACAATCGACAAAAATCGCGGGTTTAATTTGACTTGGTACAGCAAATATGATTGGTTGACCGGATCGGTTAAAAGAGAAAAGCTTTTTTGCTGGGCTTGTCTGTTATTTTCTGTCCAAGCTAAATATTCTACGTAGTCGAAAACTGGATTTTCTGATTTAAAAACTTTGCCTCGGTCCATTGAAAGACATTTAAAATCAAAGGAGCACATTTCTTCGTCTTGTAAATTAAGGCTTTTTGGAAAACAAAATATTGCTTCTGCTTTAGATAATGCTCAAAAAGAAGCCATTATTTCTTTTAACAATCAAGTACGTGAAAACCGGTCAAATTTAAAGCGGCTTGTTGACATTACTCTTTATTAACCTTCACAAGAACTAGCTTTTCGCGGACATGATGAGACCGAAGAGTCGATTAATCGTGGCAACTATAAAGAAGTTTGTGGGGTAAAAACGATTCAAAATTTGACGAATTTTTAAAAGGTAATGTTTTTTCGGGCACATCAAAAACGATTCAAAATGAAATCATTGAAAGTTTGTCACATGTCGTCGATGAGCATATTTTCCAAGAAATTCAAGCAGTCCCTTTTTTTGCATGGGAAATAGACGAGACTACAGATATTACTTGTAATTCAAAAATTAAAAAGATAATTACTTTATTCATAAAATGGACTTTTAAATGACGAAGACAATTTTTATTTCTTAAGAAAAGTCCAGTTCAGAGATCTATTAGAATCTTTGATGTGTCGCGAATAGTCCGTGTGCCGGTATTGCTTGTATTGTCACATGGCATGCATGTTTAAATCGCAAAATTTTATGTGAAAAGAGTCATAAAGTAATATTTTAAGTGATATTTAATCATTCCATTAAATAAATAAAAATATTTAATTTTTTTTTTAATTTATACATTTGATTTGTAAAATTTGACTACAGACGCCCACGTACTATTTTGGTAGACATCTGGACGGCTATTCTGTAAACGCGTGAAACAACATTCACACGAGAAGTGGGCGGAGCTCACTCGAAAATTACTAAAAGTTTATTCTGTAAACAGGGGAGCGCTCACATCGTGCGAGAAATGCGTGATCAAACTTCTACTGCTAAATTGTGAGGGAGAAGGATATCCTAATCTAACTTCCGAGATAGGTGATGAAAATCCAAAAAAAAAATAGCGTTGTTTTGTTTGGTTTGAAGGTTCTGATTATAAAAAAATCCCTCCGATTATTATTATTGTGTATAATAATAACCATAATATGGATTTTGCTTTTATGTATGGATTATTTATGGATTTTTTGCCTTTATGTTTTTCTTTAAATCTTGCCAAGACTAAAAATGAAAGGTATATTCAAAACTGTTTTTATTTACCCTAATGTTTTACCTACTTTTCGCCATTGCTTCCAAGTTTTACAGGATGCCCCAGGGAATGCATTTAGCGTTACAGTGATGTTTTCCTACAAGTTTTGGGCGTCTTTCTTTGTAAAACTATTTGAAAATAGTCCACTTTGTAGCTGGGGGTGTTTTTTCATCCACTCAGTTAGAATTTTTTTTTGTCCATTGGTCATGGGGGTCGATCGATTACACTCTGCCATTTTAATACCACATACTACTATCTAATTTCTAATTTATTAAAGTGGTAACACTAACACAGACAATTATTAATGTCTTTTAATCCGTTGTACAAAAAAAATAAATAATAAATACCCGGCATCCGGTACGGTACGTGAAATGTCAAAATCCTTGTCAGGTCAGCGGCGCGTCGAACGTATGAGCGCGCGTATTCTATTGGTCGAGAATCTGGCAACGCTGTAAGAATTACATGATCGTGATGATCGTTCACCATACGGTCACTGCTATTACAGAATACTAATTTTTATACCTAGGGAGAGGAACGTGATGTGAGATCCCTCCTCTCAGGAGGAAGTGTCACTTCCTCCAAAATTACAGAATAGCCGCCCTGACCTCAGTCCCAGCCACTCACTCAAGCGTAAAAAGTTGCACAAGTCCGGCCTTAAAATTTATTTGAATTTTATTATTCGGGATTTTTGGGCTTAGTTTTATAAAGCTAGAAATTCAGGATAGTTGATAGCAAGATAATAGTTAATTTAAAGATAAGATTTAAGTACGTAAAATCAGTTTAACCAAAAATTGTAATTTAATAATTACCATCAGTGGGGGTGTTTATAATAAGTGATGAGAGAATAGATGGTACAAATTACTTAGGCCCATTTATTCTGTGAATTAAGTCATTAGAGATTTACTTTTTGTCACAAAAAGGTAAAATCTTTTTATTTGTCTTCAAATTTTATATATTTCTTTTTTTGGGTATTGAGATTTATTTTAATTTGGTGGTTATTATTAACGGGGATTTTGGCTGCCACATTCAATGCCCTTTATTATTGTTTTTATTTAATTTATACATATTATGATATACTATTATAATAACTTACTCATGAAAACCCCATCTCTATATTTAGTACTAACATCTTTTGATAAAAAGTAATTTTGTAGTCAGAAAAGTGGAAGTATGTTTTTTAAAATAAAGTTTTACATTAAAAACCATCTAGCTGTCTATATCTTATGCGTGTAAAAGACACAAATTTTACTTATAAAAAAACACATAGTTTGCATCCTGAATGTAATATTTATTAATTTGTTTGCCTCATATTTAGTTATATAATAGGAGAGATTAGATGAAATTAAAAAAAAAAAATAAATGCTTATACTAAAAACTAAAAATCTTATACAAAACACTACATTTAAAGTACCTATACTGGATCCTAAAATTACAGTAAGGATACTAGGAGGTACTTTTATAAATGTAACCACTACATTTCTTGTATTCGGCTGTACGTCAGATTTGACAAAGCCTTATAACAAATTGTTTGCTGGCGGCTGGGGTCTGGTCTTACCTGAACCGAAAATTTGGTAATTTTGCAATTACATTTAATTGAATAATTCAAGATTCGCTTATTAAAATTTTTTGAAAC
Organism: Anthonomus grandis grandis; assembly: GCF_022605725.1. NCBI lineage: Eukaryota > Metazoa > Arthropoda > Insecta > Coleoptera > Curculionidae > Anthonomus > Anthonomus grandis. The sequence goes on from NC_065558.1 coordinate 26,340,736, forward strand.
TTTGCACGAGGGTTTGCCAGATTGGTCTCTTCAAAAAGTTATCTTAAATTTTTTCTGTAAAATGTACAGGGAAGCCAATAATTGACTCCCTTAAAATTTACATGGGATTTCCTATGTTCCGCTCGCGTATTTACATACTATACTACAGCACAGAGCTCCATAGAACTTGGCGGCTCTGCACTGCAGTATAATATGTAGTTGAGAAATGCGCTAATTTATCACTACATACCATACTACGGTACAGAGCATTAGAATGAAAAATGTTTTATGTGATTTGTTTGGTGCTGTAAAATTGGTAGTAACACATTTAATTATTGTGTAATTATTTATGTTGTTATTATTATTATTGAATTTTGTTTTTTTTGCTTGCGATTTCGATATACAAGATAGAGGGTGTTTAAATATTTAATGCATATGATGCGACTGGAAAATTTGAAAACAAATACCTAATATTGTGAAGGTATGTTGTATTTTACAAATTTTAATAGTAGCTTGTAGGATTTTTGAAGGTACGTGAATATAACTTTTAAATACGTACGCGTAAAACGTAATTTCTTTAGTTCATTCCTAAATTTGGTTTAATTTTAATATATCGGTTTCGCTTCAGAAAGTACAGAGTTATATTTTTTATCATTAATCTGCTTGTATGAATAATAAATTGGGGTAAACTTTTCTGAAATAGCGAAAAATGCCCTTATGTTGGTAAAAATATTCAAAGTAGCCACACATTGAACCACCAAATTATAATAGCGCATAAGTTGATTTATGTTATTCTGCAATTCACATGAATTAAAAACGAAATTAAAAACTCAAAACAACAAAAAATAGTGATGAATTTCGTTTTAATTCATTCATTCGTTTTAATTCACTATTCTTCTAAAGTTTGCTTAGGGCCAGTTAGCTTTAAGTAGGGCCAAACAAGTCTTCCGACTAAATTGGTACTCGCGGCGTAAATTTAGCTTACTCTGTGGGAAATAGATCGACTATTGAGTATAAATATCATCTGTTAACAAGTGGTTTGCTGTTATTATTATTGCTTAGATTTTTTTAGTCTTTATTGTATCACTACGTCCACTATTGTTTTATATTCAAACTAAAATGCTTTTTGAAGACTTCTGTAAGGACTTTGATTCTAGAAAAATATGTTTATACATACATTTAGTAAGTTCAACAAGCATTATTTTATTATAATATAGCTTTATATTATTTTGGCAAAAACAGGCAGTTAATTTAATTTTAAAGACAATAGATAATATGTTTTCGAAGACGTTAAGGCTCCAAGGTCACTAAATAAACTTGTGCCCTACAATTGTCGAAACGCAATATATCACTAAATATTTCAACTTTTTCTTTTAAGATAGGTACTATTGAATTTAATCTTGAATGAATACTAGGTATCATCTTTTTTATTTTTTTTTATATAAAATAAATCTAATAAAATATTGAATGATTTCTTACAGCTTTTTCTTACTGATTAACAGTGATGTTCGTAGAAACTCCTTAAGTTTGGTTATATTGTCTATAGATAGGTAACATGTGCAATCAAGTAGATAATATTAGGTAGATGAGTAAAAGAAAAAGAAAATTAATAATCTGTGTATTCCTATACATTCTGTCTCATTAACCATTTACTTTCACTACCATTTCTAATCCGCAAAATCTTGAGGTTTTGCTTTCATATTTTAAGCAAAAGTAATTGCTTTATTTTTATTCATTAGGTCCTTTAAATATCAAATCTAAACTAAATAGGTAGCACCTTATTAAAATCTAACAATTTATATGTACTTACACATACTTTGAATTAGATACATACTTTGTATTCATATACATAAAAATAAAAAACCTAACTTGGAAACAAAGCACTATCGAAATTCTAAAACCCAAAATACAACACACCTGCAGAACATTGTTTTTAAATTTTAAAGTAGCATTGTATTCATTAAATATTTTAACATGCCTCATCTTGTATATTATCTTGTATATTATAAAATCATCAACAAAAATGAAACAAAAACCAATAATATTAATAACATAAATAATTACACATTTATTCACTCTGTTACTACCAATTTCACAGCACCAAACAAATCACATAAAAACATTTTTCTTTCTAATGCTCTGTAGCGTAGTATATTATGTAGTGATACATAAGCGCATTTCTCAACTACATATTATACTGCGGTGCAGAGCCGCTGAGTTTTATGGTGATCTGTGCTGTAGTATAGTATGTAAATACGCGTTCCGCTCGGCTACGTACCACCCGGTATAAGTATATGTGTTTATAGTTTTTTTATGTAAGTTTTAGGCAAATATTTGAAAAAACATTACCTATCTCATAAGTTTCTTGCAGTTTTTTCTTACGAGTATTAATCGAAACTGTGGATTCTAAATGAATATTTTAGCATAAAATAATTAATTTTCTTTTCAAATCAGTCATATACATGTCTTTGCAGCATTTATAAAATAAAACTTTTAATATATGGTACGTTTATATAACAGAATAACTAATTAAATCCATTGTGTTTTCACTTACCAAAATTACTTCTCTAAATTACTTTTTTACCTAGGTATAAAAGTTATTTAAAAAAATAGGTACTTATTTCAAAAAGATTAATAGCATTTATATATTTAAGATTAAAATTAAAGTACAATACTACAATATTTTATAAATTTTGTTTTCCATTTATTTATTTTTTCTAAATATACAATACCCTATTGTTTAAGTTGGGCTTTTCCCTTTAATATGTCGACATATAGAAAACTTAAAAAAATAATAGTTATTTGTATAACAAAAGGGAGCAAAGTGCATAATTTCCTTGCGTGGAAGTTTGATCCAGCAAAAGCATCCACTGTAAGGAAAAGACACTGCTCCTACAGTATTCATATAATTTTTTCTACTCTTATTTTATTAATAAGCACAATTTAATGTAAAAAATTAATTTTATGAAAAATAATAAGCAAGATATACTCAAATTAAAAAATTCAATTAGGCAGGGAAATAAAATTAAAAATTTTCTTATAAGGTAGTAGAAAAATAAATTTTTCAAAAATAAACTACAGTAATTTTAAATAATATCCAAAATCAAATAAATCCATGTCCGCCCAAAGAAATTTTTCAAAATATTTATTCAAAAAAAAAAAAAAAATCAATTTCCATTCCATTGGATCGTTCAACCAAACTGCATTTTGATACTACATTAGGGTATTATGTATAAAATTAATAATTCAATTTTCTTGTTTGCATCCTTTATTTATATTTAATTTATTTAAAGAATCAATAATTATTATTATTCCAGAAACGCTATTTTTAATTTTAAATAAATTATTATTCCATTAATTCTTATTTATTTACTTATTATTAATTTTTATAAAATTAATAATAAGTAAATAAATTAGATTTATTATATTATTAATATAAATAGATTTTATTATTTAACTTTATTAATTCTTTATTTACTTAATTCTTATTAGTTTTAGTAGGAGAGTACATGATGGTTTTTTAAGACCCCCATAAAAAATAATCTAATGGAGTCAAGTCCGGTGAGCTATTTGATCCATCTATTTGGATATTGTTGATGCAAATAATTTCGAATATTTTAAGTGCAATGCGGTGGAGCACCATCATAAATGAACCACATATCTTGCTGAAGTTGTAATGGCAATTCTTCTAATAAACCTAGCAGCGTATTTTCTAAATATTTTAAGTAATTCACACAGATGAGTTACTTTAGTGGCATTGGGATTTTCATCATCGTAAACATGTTCATTATGAAAATTAGATAATTCTCGTAAAGCATGCTATATCTGCAAAAAAAATTTAAATTTTAATGTAAATGTGTCTGTTTTCAATAACAAATTGACAGATGCCCAATCCCAAAATCCGTAGGCAAAAGGTTTTGTACCTTTTGGATGTGGCACGGATAAAGCTGCTATTCTTTCAATGTTCTTTAAAACATATTTTTAAATGCTCCTACTTCTAAACCTAACCCTCTGGTGCTTAATGTAGGATCTTTATAGATTCTTTCCAAAATTTGTTCGTCTATCTGAGGAGTTCTTATCATATGGTGCCGTCCATAATTGAAAGTCACATGAGTAACACTACCTGTTTCGCGAAGGCGGCTCTGAATTTCAGCAGGTGTTTGGTGATTTGGTATACGCCGACTTAGAAATCTTTACTCATATACTCTAACACTTTCCCGGCCATTACCTTAAAATACTTTTTCTTATTTTTGCAGTAGCAAATTCTCACTGAAACACTTAAGGCTCCGCTACCTCCTAATCCTTTCTGGTAGCTGCTGCGGGGCAGCAGTGAGGGGCGAGGAAGAAATGAATTTATGGCGGCCGGTATAGCAGAGACATTCTTAAAACGGCAAACATTATATTCCAGGGCTGGTTTAGTATGAAGGCCTTAAAAGCTTGGGTGAATTGCGAAACACTAAAAAGCTTCTGCTCCACGAAATTTAGATGGCGCTAAGAATGCAAAACTACTTAAACTACCGCTTTTACCGAGGGTGTACGGACTGTAAAGCATCAAATTATATCATATAAAATGCGGCCATTTTTTATAGTTCCTTAGCCTGCGCATGCTTTTTTTTACTTCTGCCGAAAAACTAACTTTCATTAATCAAATTTTCCAAAACATCTTAACAAAATTGATCGATTCTCATATTTAGTATAAAATGTTTCCAGTTGTTTAGTTCAGAGCTTTGTGTGTCAGCTGTCATTAGTTTTCATTTGGATGTGCCAACGCTGACCTGGGATACAGGAAATTTCTAAAAAAGCAGTTAATTATATTGTTGTAAAAGAACTGAGATATAAATAGTGAAAACTTTGATTTGAAGATAGGACATTGGACATTGCATGTGCATAAATAGTTATTGCAATAAACCTTTTTTGTAAAAATGATAAGTACAAATATAAACAATAGTAATAAACAATTCTATGCATGTCAAAATTGTTTAACTACACATTCATTCAAGCCGAATTCAAAGAGGGGTCTTAAACCAGATACCATACCTTCAGATAACCTCCCAGGCTTAATACAAGGTAAGTTAGTGGTCTTCGTAACAAGTGAACCCACCAGAGGTGTAAGCTTAAGCTTAATTTAATGATAAACTGCTTGGGTTAAACTAAGCTATTTAATCAATATTTTGGTTTTTTTCATATTAAAAAAATATAATACTTAACTGAGTAATGTGTCTCTTAGACTGACATCACTGTTATGTGGCTAAATGATATTTTGTATGAGAGTTTTGAAATCAATAAAACAATATCTCTTTATTTTTTTGAGTTCAAGATTTATATATATATACATATATACATTCCATTTAAAAATTTCTTTTTTCATATCAGGATTCTAAAGAACTGACCACTTTTAATCACATAGAGTAGCAGCTGACAACAGAATATGCTGATGGCTTGAAAGTGAAAAACTGCACTCAGATCTTTAGGAATACCATAGAATCCTAGATGGATAATATGGCAAAATGGGGTAAGTTTTTTTTTTGAATGATTTTAAAAATTAATACTTCAAATTGTACTTTCTGTTTCTATATATTCCAAGTAAATTAGCCATTCAAGCTCAATAGGAAGGAGCAGAATTCATCTTGTTCCTATATAGACTTTTTGACGGCCTCAATATCAAAACATACTCAAAATGTAACGCCAAACTAGAGAGAAAACAAATAAGAGAACAGCAATTTCAACAGTTTCAATGCATGAGCAATATTTGATCCTATACAAATCTTGGAGTCTAAAATTTTCAAAGGCAAATAGAAAAATGATAACTTATGTAAACTTTACTTTTAACCTATTTACTTATTGCCTCTTTTATTACTAATTTGTTGATAATTATTCAATTTATAATATAATCGAAGAAACACGACTCTGTGCATTTGACCTTTATACATTTACCATAATCTTCTGTAACACTTTATAAATTCTACACTTCAACACTTCATACACTTTGCTCTGTTCTTTCTGCTGCTGTAATTTTTCCTTATTGCCTCTTTCATTTGTAATTTAATGACAGTTATTTATATTATAATATTTACTATAGGAATTACTTCTGCATTGCGTAGGGAGTAATTCTTTGGTGAACTAATTTTTTTTTAACCTTTATACATTTACCATAACCTTTTGTAACACTGTATAAATTATACTTTAACATTTTTGTTTTTCATACAACAAAGTACCTAAAAATTGTAAGTTTATACATTGTGAAATTTGCATCAATTTTTAATTTTATTTAATGTTAACAGTTTTTTATTTTATACTTACTAATATAATTTTTTATTGTATAACTTGCGAATTGTTTGCTATAATCTCTGTTTATAATATAGTAATACATTTGGTGAATATTTTTTGTTTTAAATCCAGATACATTTTAAGTGCACAGTATAATAAAGCGAAATTGAAATTCGGCGCCATAATCAAATATTTCCTGCAATTATGACGTCACAAATTTATTTTCGTTTTCTGTTAGTACTACTCCTGAAAATTCAGAGGGTGCAACATTCATCGACGCTTCAGTGTTCTATTGGCTCTTATGGGAGTTTCCTATCTAAGTAGTATTAATCTATGGTTTAATATAAATTTACGGCTTTTGGCTATCCGACAACGAAGCGGCAGTATATCAGGTAGGTAGGGCTGCAAAAATCACGCTTAACATTCACGCTAATAGTTATTGGTCTAAGTTGTTGTAAAAAGATATTAAATTTGGATGATTATTATAGGAAAGGAACAAAAACACGAGGTTGAATGCAAATAGGAAACGCGCAAAAATAGAATATAGCTTACGCTATATTGAATGTGGCGGGGCAGAATAGTCTGCCACCCAAGATGGCCGATTGATTCTGATTGTCTTGTTTTTACAGTACATCAAATATGACAATAGTGACGTTAATGACATTTTAACTGTCGTATTTTATAATTTTTTTAAAATTTTCTTTGGGTGGGAAACAAGCCAAGCTAACAATTTTCTTCCAATTTAAAGTTGGTCAATACTTTATAGTATGGAGAATTATTTTTGTTGGGATTGATAACTTTTGATGAGAGTTGATGATCAGTAAAATTAATCTATAATTAATTATTGCAAGGAATGAGTAAAATAACTTTAATATATCATTGCACCCGGTATCTTTGCGCGTTAGTAAAAAAAAATATATATGCGACATGCGCTATGCGCGAAGAATTTTGGATTGCAATAAGCGGCAGTATCTCTCTCGTTTTGTTCGTTGAAAGTACCACCATCTTTTCGGGTACCGTAAAAACCTTAATTCTACAAATTCAAAATTAGTGTAAACAGAGCCGCAGAGGCAAATTCATGAGAACTATAAAGTGTACGAAGATCCAGCGACTAGATCCTCACGGGAGTTATGTGATGCAACCAGGCCAAGAACCTCAGTTGACCCCATACATAATTATTATTATTACAAATATTCCTGAATCAACAAAATAAGCATTTTAATATTATTAGGCTCCATAAAAATTGCATTATATAAAATCACTTATCTATTAATTTTCGACGAATAAAGTTGTAGTTAATTGATGGTCAAATTTGTGTAGAATTTATTTTGAATTAAATTTATTCCTTTTTAAAAAGTAGATGTTCAATAATAATTCCATCACTCGGGTAAGTCATTAAGTTATGGATAGCCGTGGTCATTTAGTCAATTTAGAGAAAATGTTTTAGTTGGTTTATAAATATTTAAATGATAAAATCAAATGCCAACTTTAAAACCAAAACGACAATCTTTAAGTGTTGGTCTTCTAGAAAACAGAAAGTTTTGACAATCTAAAATGCCTTCAAAAAAAACAAAAATCTTGAATATCCTCATATAATACTCATAATCAGAATAATTTTGTTTTTTAGCTTTTTAGCTAATGATACTAAGATGTTAGTATGTAATATCTTATTTTTTAAAATTTAATAAAACTTTTCACAGTCCTATTTTATTTACTGACCTATAATTAAAATCATGTTATTAACTTAAAGTAAAATTATAGACTAATATAAAATCATTTAAAGTATTATTTAGGACCTTAATTGTAATCATAATTAATGTGATAATCAATACTTACTAATAATAAAGACTTATATATTTTGGATCATTAGGATGAAATATTTATTAGGAGATTTAATTTTAACCCAATTAGAATATAATATTGCATACACAATACACTATCTTAATCTGTTTTTTTATGTTTCATGTTCCATACTTACTGGAGACAACCTCACTGACATCTTTACCCGATTGTGACTAACCAAAAATCAAAAGTCATATTTTGTTTTTATTTGCTTATACTAAAAAAATAAAATGGATAAAAACATGCATATTAACTTGTACATTTGTATTTGTGTTATATCTAATCATTATTAATTAACTTATTTACAATGAGAAGCCAGATTTATTTCAAGAGATAGGTTCAGTTTCTGTCTTTATAAGAGTTATATTTTGTTTTTCATAATATGTGGATATATATTATTTTGTTACAATTGTATAGATGGTTAAAAAATATATATATGTTTAATTTTTTCTTAGGTATGTGTGTTACATGTTTCTTATATTGTTTTATATACTTATGAAAACAAAAAAAAGCAGGTATTTTTTTCTGAAAATCCAGAAATTAGTATTTTCAGTTAAAATATGCTTTATACCTGCAACAATTCTATTTTTTACATAAAAAGGTCTCATTAATACCACACTTACAGTTTGTAGTATTTAATTTAGAATATATTGTAAAATTTTTTTATACATTTTAAAACCCTTTGTTAAATTTATTTTAATTCGGCTTAAAATAAAATATTTAAAAGACAATTTAGTTTTGTTCTTTTTTATTTAAAATTTGGTCCCATATCTATCGTGCCAATTTATAATTCTTGGTAAGTATCTATAGCTAAATTTCTTAAATAAGCAATGTCTTGAGAACCAAATTTAAATTAAATAATATTTTAGTTGATGTGTTAATTCTTGATTAAAGTGATAAGGGAAGTCTGAGATGCAATTTTTTTTTCTCAGCATTTAAAATTAACGATTTTAATTAAATGTGAGTATTTCTAAATTGATAAGCATATTGTTTTTTTTTAATAAATTTCTATTTGAATATATCTCATCACTCGTCAGTTAACGTATCAACTTTTGTAATTCTGCAAATTACTTCAAATTTAAATATCAGGCAATAGATTAGGCTTAAATTTCCCGCCACACGCCATCCAAGATGGTTGCCCCGCCTTTGTCAACAACGTCGATAAAGCTGTCAACAGAATTTCTGTCCGTTCATTAGGCAACACGCATTTCTCTATATTTGTGTTCTGTGGCGACAAGTAACGACTGCTTCGACCTTCGAGTGTCAGTCGCGTCCGACCAACGGCGACAAGGGTATAGTTTAGATGAAGTTACTTGGTCAAGCTCCAAAATTAAGTATGTACAAAATACAATCAACATACTACATATACGCATTAAAATAAACTGCAAAATATATTACGATATTTAGTGATCGATTCCCGTATATGTATATTTACGGTCGATTCCAGTCTTTACACAGCCTCCGGCCCGTTCAACAATCAATATTTGTCAGATAAAGATAGGCAAGTTTGGCGCGGATAACACGAAACAGACGTTTGATTATTGTTATTTTACAGTTTTCTTCAAATAAACGAATATAAGTAAAATATTAACTTTTATTGCGTTCTATTATTTATAAACGTCATTTTTTACTAGATATTATATTTTATACGACGTGTTACAAATTCCTAGCTCACTATTGGGATCTCGATAAATATAAGAGATACGAAGATGGTTAAATTTACGGCAAAGTTTCGCATTTTGAGCATAAAAATGTGCTATTTGAAAATTTGTATAAAAAATATTTAAATTTATATTTCTTGTTGGGGCGCTATTGGACCACCCCTTTTGTACGTGGAAATAATGTTGCGAAGAATCAATCAAATTTCTTAAGATGCGTGCCATAATATATAGGTCTGTATATAGTAATAATTAAAACATTTTGAATTTTGTGAGTGTGTTAAAATTAGACTTGCTCACCCTAAAATCGGTTTCGCGTTTATATTATACTGTAGTTCTTGTTGTTATTCTATTTGTTATATACTGTTGATGTTTTGTTTTATTTACTTTCGTCTCAACTTTTGAACAACTTTTGATCAAATTTTAAGAGAGTATCAATTACTTAACACGTGTCATTTTTGACCTGAATATATTTTAAACCTAAATTATAATTTTTAAATACAATGTTCGTTAAAAAATATCATTAATATTTGCTTAATAAAAAAAAATACAGTACCGTTTTTTAAGATAAAAATTCAAGGTTAAATTGAATTTTTGACATTAAAATTAACGAGTCACTTATTTTGGGTATTATGTCACTTATATTAAATATCAATTTAGAAAATATTATCTCATACGCTCAAATATTGAAAAGAAGAAGAAAATAGAGTTATTCACATATTTAAAATATATTTGAACTTAAATTTTTAACGAAACCTTTCGTTATATTTACTTTAATGTAAGTTCAATAAGTCTTAAATATTATAATTTAATTAGATATAATAGATACCGGAAATGAATCCAATTATAATTCATGCCAATGACGAATCCAGTTCCATTCCAGTGAAGAGATGGATAGTGATGCTAAATAGGTAAGTATTTTTGGACGTAAAAAAATGTGGGTGCAAAATTATGAATATGTAGTTAACTTCACTTATATTTGATTTCGATAAGCCCAAAAATGTCATTGTCAATTTCGTTTCAATGAAAATTCATTGTTCAGTGGGAATTTTTGGGCTTATCGAAACAAATATCAGCGGAGGCAAGTATAACAATATTCTATTGCAGCAGCAGGGCCACGACATTATTTTATACCTGTGTTACAACAAACCACCCACCTTTTTGACAATTTTTTTAATAATTAAAAAAAAACTGTGTAAAAAATATGTGTCATTAAATCTAACCACGACTTTTGCATGAATTGATAAATGTTTTTGTTGGTTGTAAAATAACATTTTTACTATTAGTATATATTAAGCCAGAAAAACAAAAATTATATGTACGCCAATGTTGCCAATGCCTTATAAAGAAAACGCCGCGAGTTTTCTTCTCAAAAAAGGAAATGATATTTTTAAAAAAACTTTTATTCAGATTGACAGCAAGTACTACCAACAAATGAGCTTCATATAATTGGTTTCACCCATATTTATAAGATATTAATATACTGACTATGCAATTACGGAAATTAACAGTAAGCAATATTATACAAGGAATATACGTTATACAGGGTATATAACTCCTCCCATGCTAGACGAAAGCATATCTTAAAGGGTATGTTTTCGTAAAATAGGGTACAGTAAAAATACTTAAAGGTCTAAACATAAAACGTAAAATAAAACATTAATCTTAAAATCTAAAAATAGGGTAAAACAAACCAATATAAAAATATAAAAGGATATAAAATATAAACTAAGTATAACTAGACCATAACACTTTCAAAAATAGTGTCTTTTGGGGTACTAGTTTTCTCGATAGGTCTTAATTTACGCACTGAACGAAACTTTTTCACTGTTAGATATAAAATAACTAGTACAATGAGAATGTAAATGAAAATAGTCCATACACTAGTCCTAGTTAAGGAAATGGGTGACGTAATGTCTTCAAGGCTTCTAGCTTGGCTTCTTAGTTCTTCTTGGATTTCATCGGTTGCTTTAAGATTTACTAGTTTCAAATCAATAGAAGGTGGATTGAATACAGGCGGCTTTTCTTGTACATCTTTAGTCCAGTTGAAGGTAGGAAGACTAACTTTCTCGTAGACTAATTCTGTTGGCTCGTATGATTCAAAAACCATTGACTTTATTTGAACCATGCAGTTTTGCGGGATTTCCATCAAGTAGGAACCTTGGAGGAGTTGGCTTGACTTGGAGTTGCCACATTTGACTTGGGCGACTGTGCTCGTAGGGGTGGTAATTGCCCAATTACCGTTAACGATTTGTACGGCATGTACATCGTGCAGGTGAATCGCAAATGGATGGCAGGTGGTAGTGGTTGACCTTAGGATAAGGAGCTCAACGGCACATGGCGGGTGGTCCTCAATAACTCTGCTATGGGTGTTCTGGCATAGAAATTGGTTATCTTGGACTTCTGGACATTTCTCGTCTTGGTAGAAATAACTCGTGCTGCTCAGCGCAAGATATTGTTTAAATGGTAAATTGACAAGAAAAGACTCATTACTTGGCATGGTAACGCTAATAACTTATAGTATTGAAATGTAATTTCACTAACTAGTGGAAGCTCAAGAATGAAAGTTATTTGAAAGTCTTTAGCGAGGCTTTTGACTTGGATTAGTTTTTCTAAGGTCAATATATTTTCTACGTTATCACTAAGGGGTAGTTTATCATTTTCATTAAGGTGTTTATTTAATTCCTTAATTTTAAGTAGCAATTCATCTGGATTAATAATCGAATTAAACAAGATGTTTGTTTTCGAAAATGTCAAGGCAACTTCGATTTTATTTAGGGTGTTGTAAATTGATTGGTAGATTGATGTGATTTGACTAGTTATGACGAATATTCTTAAATATTCATGCAGTTGAACATTATGAATATCGTGTCGCTTAATTGATTCCTCTATTTGAAGGATCCTAGATTTTAGTATATATTCGTTATGAGTAATGTTAGCGATGATATGCTTAAAATTCTCAATAGTTTTGTCTAGGAGCGAAATACGGTTAATCGCATCAACTTTTAGTTTATTTTGATTTGATTGTAATAATCTTATACTTTGATATATGTTCTCAGCATCAGTTTGGTCTAAGTTTCCAGTGATACTTTTAATAAAAGAACCCAAGGGGTTAAACAAATCTCTTTTCCGTCTATTATTAGGAGAAACATAAGGAAATATTTGATTTATTAAAATATCAATATTTCTTTCCATAGCATGAAGGGGTGTTAATGAATTAAAGTACTCGGCGTGATAAGTAGTACTGTTTTTTAAGTTAAATGATAGGGTTTTAGTGTGGTTTTTAAGAGATAGGAATTCATTGATTATTGGTTGTAAATCTATAGTTTGTACAAATGACCAATGATTTGTAACTAACTGTGCCGTTCCTAATTTGAAAGGCAACATTCCCGGATTTCCGTTTAAGTCGTGGAACTTGACGTTGATGGTTCCGTAGACGGTCCAGGTCCATCTGGAAGAAGAGAGACTGATTTAGTCTCATTGACATGGATTATTTCCTTCTTGTTATTTCTAGGGTTTTCTATCTCTAATTTGCTATTTTCTAAAATTTGAGTAACTGTAAAGGGGCCTAAGTACCTATCTTTGATTTTACCAGATCTTTTATCTGATTTCTTATAGATTAAAGAACCTATTTTGGGGACTTTTGTAGTTTTCGATTGATTAACTCTATCGATAATTCGTTGTTTGAGCGCGGTAGATTCTTTTGCGATTTCGTCGTATAAAATATGCGTTTTATTTTTATGATTATGTATATATTCTGTATATACATGCAATGCTATTAAATTCGTAGGGTCTCTGTTATCGGTATGACCGTGAACTAGCTCAAAAGGGGTGAAGTTAGTACTCAAATGGATTGTACTATTATAAGCTATAATCGCGTAAGGCATTAGTTTTACAACATCGGCGTTAGGATCAGCTTGACGTAATAAACGAATATGTTCGATTAGCGTGGAGTGTAAGCGCTCAATAGGTGAATTAGATTCGTGATGACTAGGGGTTGTAAAGTGAATTCCGATGTTATGGGCTTTAAGAAGTTCTTTAACAACTTCGTTCTTAAATTCAGATCCATTGTCTGATACTATAAGTTTCGGTACACCTAGAAAAGAGAAAATTTTAACAAGTTGTTCGCAACAGGATATTGCGTTTCCATTGTATGGAAGAGCTTGTCCGAATTTAGAAAATTTATCTATAAAGGTGAGAAACTTAGTATTCCCTATGATAAATGTATCTACATGGGCAATTTCAAAGGGTTTACTTGGTGTTTCAGTTAAGACTAATGGTTGATCTGGGGGTTTTCGATTATATTTTGCTGTTTGGCAATATACACATCGATTGATATAGTTGATGACGTCTTTCTTTTGTGATTTCTAGTAATTGGCTTTTAAAAATTTAAGTGTAAGAAATATATATAGGAAGGAGAGTGATTTAAATGTTCTTTTAAGAAATTAACAATCTGTGTCATATTTGTTGGAAGAGTTGCATGTACAATTTTATGCCCATCAAATATTTCATGGTCAATTTTAATGTAAGTTGGATAGGGCGATTGTTTAACAATAAATTGATTTAATTTATTATTAATAATCTCATCCAATAAGGTCATTGTCGTGTAATTCTGGTCCGAATTTGTCGTGTGTACGGTGTGTATCATTTCGTCATTCGCAATTAAATTATCTTGGGTATCAGGTTGCAATAGTGGGTCATTGTTTTGTTGTTGTGTTAGGTCAGTATTTATGGGATTTGGTGGACGAATTTGAATGTTAGACAAAATCTTGATTTTGGGTGATTTTGGCTTTTCTAAATTAGTTATAGTATTCTGTACTAATTCAGGGTCCAGTGAGTTTGGGTCAAATTGATTTATGTTGTCGAAGAATTGTGCAATGTCAAAGTCTATGTCGCCTGGGCTATTTATTATAGACTCAGTTTCAATTGCGTTTACCTGTATGCGAGAGAGTGCATTCGCGTTTGTGTTTAAGAGTCCTTTTTTATAAATTATGTCGAAATTGTATTCGTCTAATTTACATTTCCAACGCATTAATTTACTGTTAGGCTCTCTGAGATTTGCTAACCAAACTAAAGGTCTATGGTCTGTATATATGGTAAACTTTTGACCGTATAAATAAGGTCGAAAATATTTACAAGCCCATACTATACCTAGGAGTTCTTTCTCGATGGTACTGTAGCGTTGTTCGGTTTCGTTTAAAGTTCTCGACGCGTATCCGACTGGAAGGTCTTGGGGTACAATTCCTTGTGATAGTACGGCGCCTAAAGCTACGTTAGATGCGTCTATAGTCAAGATAAACGGTTTTGTAAAGTCTGGGTATCTTAGAATGGGTGCATTTATTAACAGCTCTTTTAGATGGTTAAACGAGTTTATGAAGTTTGGCGAATGTTTTACTTTTGCATTTTTCTTTAGACAGGCGGTCAGGGGTTTACAGATTTTCGCGAAGTCTTTAATAAAGCGTCTATAGTATCCGGCTAGACCTAAAAATGACTTAATGTCTTTTGATGTTTTGGGCAAGGGGAAATTTTTGACTGCGTTTATTTTGTCGGGGTTAGGTTTAATTCCGTCATTAGTAATTTGATGTCCAAGGTATGCAACTTCTTTGCGCAAAAATTCGCTTTTGTCTAATTGAATTTTGAAGTTGGCAAGTCTTAGTCTTTCAAAAACAGATTTTAATCTGTCGATATGCTCTTGTAGGGATGTAGAAAAAATGATGATATCATCAAGATATACAAGGCATATTTCGTTCTGGAATCCGCGAAGGACGTTATTCATTACGCGTTGAAAGGTCGAGGGTGCGTTTTTTAAACCGAAGGGCATTCGTTTAAATTCGTAATGTCCTGTGTCTGTTGAAAAGGCGGTTTTTTGGATGTCGTTTGGATTCATCTCAATTTGGTGGAATCCGTTGGCAAGGTCTAAAGTCGTGAAGTATTGTGATTTTCCGAGTTTGTCTAAAATGTCGGATATGTTAGGTAACGGGAATTTTTCGTCGATAGTCTTTTCGTTAAGTCGTCTATAATCGATGACTATACGCCATTTACGTTTGCCGGACGCATCCATTTTTTTTGGGACTATCCAAATTGGACTACTCCATGGGGAGAAGGATTCTTGAATAATTCCGTTTTTTAACATTTTAGAAATTTGGGAGTTGACTTCAGCTTTATGTACATGGGGGTATCTGTAAGTTTTGGTGAAAATAGGAGAATCTTCTTTTAAGTTAATTGTGTGTTTGATTTGGTTGGTGAATGTCAAGGGAGTATTTTCACAGTAGAAAATATCTCTGTACTCGTGACATAAGGTTCTAATGGCTTTGTACTCTTCAGAGTTACAATGGCTAAGCCTTAAGTTTTTTAAGTTTTGTTTTTGTAAATTATCCATATGCTCGGTTAATTCACAATCAGTTTCCATTTTTTCAATAAAATGAAAATCTGGTTCATCTAAGATTTCAACTTCTACGCGTTTTAACAATGTTAATTTAATGTCATTCTCAGAAGAATTTGTAACAGTAGTAAATGCATAAGAATCAGTTATGCTTACTAAGGCTTGAGGCATTTCGGCTGGGCCAAAATTCTTGTAATTAATAATGCCTACTCCAGTAGTGTAATTCACTGGAATTTTCACACGTTGAGATGTTCTCGCGGGAATTATTAATTTGCACGGTGGACAGTCTGTTAACTCGAGTTCTGGTAAACTGGGTTTTGGGAAATATAAAGGTAAAGTTACATTCTGAGATTGTAATGTAGAGTCTTTTGAGTTTATGTTAGCATTTATTTGTGTGAGAAAATCTATACCTAATAATCCGTCAAATCTCGAGAAAAAGTCAAAAAGATAAAATTTGTGCTTTTCGTTTGAGTTAAATGAGGCGAATATAGGTATGTTTATGGTTTCATTATGGTTGGATGTTGCGTGGGCTGTTTTTACAGAAAATGGTTCATAAGCTATATAGTCAGGGTAAATTTTATAAGCTAATGCAGGGTTAATGAAGCTTTTACCGCTACCAGTATCTATAAGAAATTTTGCATTAATTTCCGGTAGATATATAATGGGTAAGTCGGTATTGGTGTGTATTTAGGGGAATTACGTCATGTCGTTGGGATTTTGAACCTCTTGAAAATTTCCGTCTGAGGGGAAATTATTTATGGGGTTGTAACTATCATCATACCACAGAGATTCTTCGGGTCCGTTCAAAGATTGATCATAATAATAATTATCATAATTACTATTTCCTTACGGGTAATAGTCGACTTCATCATAACCTTGATCGGGGTCGTAGTTATTAGATTGACTAGAACTTGAAGGGTAGTTGAACTGATTATTATTAGGATTTTCTAGCATAATTTGAGGTTGCTTAAATTGTGGTTCGTGTGATTGGTTACGAACATTGGGATGAACATCTTCAATTTGATATTCAGATTTCTGTTGGGTTTGAATAGGGTGAGCATGAATAACGGTGTTGCCGGACGATGTGTCCATCGGCTCAACTCTTTGGGTGTAAGGCCTGACAACTGAGGATGTTGCAGGGCGTTTATTGTTTTGGTTAAAGTTATTATTATAACTGCGGTTAAAATTAGGATTATGATTTGTGTAGTATTGGGGTTGAGGCGGCCTTACTGGATAACCAGGATGAAATGGCTTGGGTTGTTGATTTCCAAAAACATTTTGGTTTTGTGTAAATCTATTATGTCTAAATGGATTTGGTGTAGCAAAATAGCGATGATGGTTATTAAATTGGTGTTGTCTAAATGTGTTTTGATTGGTGTTGTGATGTGGATTTTGTCGTTGTTGTGGAAATGTTTGATGTTGTTGAGAGGGTTTATACTCAGAATTTCTTTTTGAATAACTCATGAAGTTTTCTCCTTCTTGAGCTAAGCACATAGCTTCTTCGAGTGTTTTGGGGTCTTTTAGGCGTACTACTAGTTGCATATGGTAGTTAAGACCATTAATGAAAGTTTTTAAAACTAAGTTAGAATACTCTTTAATTTTAAGAACTTTAAGGTTGTTTTCGTCATTACTAACGTTAATTTTCGAGAATAGTAAACTACGTATATCCTGGAGCCTTATACCAAACTGTTGGGGTGACTCTTCTTTTCGTGACTTACAAGAAATAATATCTTGGACTATACAATCTATCGATCGTTGGTCTGCAAACGTATTAATTATGGATTGTTTAACATGTTCCCATGTAGTTAATTCTACTCGGGATGCTACCAAATCAGCAGCTCGACCAGTCAATTTTGTTAGAATGGTATCGAATAAGCAAGAATTAATAGTTGCATTAACATTTGTTGTGTCTTGATGGTTTTTAATAAAATTTTCACAGGCGGAAATAAAGCGGTTAATTTGCCTGGGGTTACCATCGAATGGGGGGATGTTATCGACTTGGAACCTAATTAACGCATAATTTGGTTCTGGCATTTTGCTATTTTAATGGTAACACAAAAATAAAATAAGTAACGTAAAGACGTTCAAATACGACAAAGAAATAAAATTGAATTCTACTTGAATTCTACAAATAAATCAAATCAATAAATCGATCAAATAAAATAAATCAAGTAAATCTTTCAATACTATAAAATATCAAATCTTCCTTGTCAAAATAACAAATAAACAAAAATCAATGTACTTACGACAGCAATAGAATTATCTTCATTCCAATAGGACGAGCGATGCTTGTCTCTTCCCTTAGTTATGAGGGTCGGACGATGTCTGTTCTTCACCTCGCACCAATAGGACAGTTTCTTCCCTGGTCGTGAGCCCTTTGCCAATGCACTACCGAATCTCGAATTTTGTTTTTGGGTATACACCATTAATCGTTGAAACGAAAGCGAATTGTAAATTTTCGCGATGAAACTTTTTAATCAACCCGCTTGGTGTATCCTACCGACTGCGCCAGTTTTCTTCTCAAAAAAGGAAACGATATTTTAAAAAAAACTTTTATTCCGATTGACAGCAAGTACTACCAACAAATGAGCTTCATATAATTGGTTTCACCCATATTTATAAGATATTAATATACTGACTATGCAATTACGGGAATTAACAGTAAGCAATATTATACAAGGAATATACGTTATACAGGGTATATAACTCGCGTGCTAAACGTTTTTAGTTTTTATACTTCACCTAAAAACCTAGTAACTTCACCTAAACTATACCTGCTTGTTTTAAAAGACAGAGGCGGTCTATTCCATTGACCGTCATGTGTATTTCTATATTTTTTTTCAAAGTAAAGTAAATAATAAATGAAAAGTGTTTTAATGGATATACATAAATACGAGTAATATTGGAAGATGCCAAAGGCTTGTCCATACAGCTCCAATGGCAGCTTAATTTTATAGTGACGCACTTACACGCGTTTATATACAGAGTGATTAATAACCGATACATAAGATGTAAATGAATGTGGAATTTTTTCTGAAAATTATTCTTTATCGTGGTTCATTAAACCACGCATCATCATCTGAAATATTTTTAGAATTGCGATGTCCCCGCGTCTATCAAAACGTTAGCAACTTTGACTTTTTAAATGGGATGTCCTGCATTTCCTTTTTTTTTATAAGTTTCTTTTAATCATAGCCATGTATCTGTAGCGGTTTTCGATAAAAAATAACTTGTCATTTTTGTTTAATGAAAACTTAGATGAAACAATTGACCTAAAACTTTATAGCGAAAGAGAAAATAAGGCACTTGACTCAAGCTGTGGCAAATCAATGTCAAAAACCTGATTTGTCACCGGATGAGCTTAAAAGAGAAAGTGAAAAAATCTTAGACGGACTTAAAAAAAGAAAGAAGAAATTATAATTATAGAAAAATATACCAGGCAACAACATAACTCGGATTTACTATACCTAAAACGTCGAAAGAGCCTTACTGAATCTAATTTTAAAGTAATTTAATTCCAGGAGTAATGGTGATACCAAGAAGCTTGTCAAGTAACTACTCTATTCAAAAATATTGAATTCAGATAGCAATAATCGGTGTATGCAGAAAAAGAATTGCGCAATTGATACATTAGAAAAAATTATCGATAAAAATATATCATCTTGTAGTCTGTATAGTAATTAAAGCTTTCCATATTTGATAGCATATGACTTAGAGAAAAAGTAAGTCTCCTCGCACCTAAGGCAGGAAACTGAAGAAATTAGTCAAAACCACGAATGGTTTTACCAACTACAAGTCAGCTATTAGTAACTGGAAGAGCATATTGCTGTTTTGGGATTGGACGCCATTCGGTGTAGAAAAGAAATAATTTTAAACAATGTAGTAGTTTTTGACAAAATTAAAGATCAATTGACCGATTTTTTATGAAGTGCTATTAACTGAAACTTGTGGATTCTGGAAAATCTAGAAGTATGAATATCGGAAACATTACATTAACATAAATATATAGTGTAAACAATTTTTATTGACATAAGCTCAAGAGTTTTGACCACTTTTTTAATTTAATCATACTCTTTCTTTCTTAATCATACTCTTTTGGTTTTTGTTAAAAGCCAAGGCATATTATTATTTTTCGTTTCTAAAATGGCGAATAGTTCTTTTTTTAATGGAATATCCTATATTTTATATTCATGGACAGTTAAAATTTCTTTAGTTTAATATACGTAATACTATCTATAATATCTAAAATGGAAGTTATTACTACTTAAGGCAAATTTTGATAAAGCTATTTATTTTGCATGGATAATGTGATCAATAAATAGACGAAAGTTTCTAAGGTTACAAAATAATTTTGTTTATTATGGCTCTAAGTTAAAACCTGAATTAAATAAAACAAAGTCAGTTACCAATGAAAAAGATAACATTATGAATGTATTGGCATATTTTACTCTATATCCGCAAGCTTCAATTAATAGTACTAAGGGTGATTTAGTTTTGTTTTATTATTCAATTAAAAAAATATTAGCCAATCATAAAATGGGTTTTCATAAAAAAAATCGGTTTCAATGTATTTTGTCTTTTAAACGATAATGAAGTAAAATTTTTAATTTATGATAAACCACTAAATTCCGCCATTTTAGAAATATTGTCAGTAATTTTTTGGAAAATCTGCCATTGCAAGATTTTTCGCACTTGTTGGTTTCAACTTGACGGAGCCCCGCCTTACTGCAGAGACAATGCAACAAGAGAACTGCGCGCCATGTTTGATAATCGCTGCTCAATGAGATGGTTTAGGCATATGGGATCATGGAATTGGCCGGCAAGATCGCCAGATCTGACACCCTTTGATTTTTATTTGTGGGGTAATATAAAGGAAAGGGTGTGCGCAACACCAGTAAACACTAAAGAAGAGCTACATCAGCGAGTTATTACCCGTTTAGAAGAGCGATAAATATATCCACCCGAAAAAGATTATATAAATGTTTAGAGAATAATGGTAGTCTTTTCGAAAATTTTCTATAATAGTATTTTTTTCTTTTGTTACTTTTAAGTATAACTAACGAAGTATTTTGTAGTATAAATAAGATTTTCTTATCTATTGGTTGTAAATGTAGATACAATGTGTTAAATTTTTTACATATCCTTGCTAATATTTGAGCAAATTGTCCATGAAGTCCCGTCAAAACTTCATTTGAGTAGTTAATAATAATGTTACTTTCTTAAATTAAGTTTATTATAAAACTTTGTAACTAATGGTAATACTATAACTAAAACTTTCACTGTCATTTATTACGCCATTGTGAGATTTTAGTTACCTAGTTAACTATGAAAACAACTTTAAAAATAAAAATGTTTAAAATTATCAGATTTTATGCTACTTATTTTACTACTTTTTTAGGTAGAAGAATGTTATATATTAAACTAAAGGTATTAAATTTTAGTTATTGAAGATGGTCTCTTAAAGTGATGTTTAAAATTTGAGATTTTTAGGGAAAAAAATGGCTAAGAAATATATATTATATCAAATTGAGAATTGAAGATTTAAATAGATAACATCAAAATATAAGGGCTGTCCCGAAAATTAAATCGAATAAAAAAAATTAAAATTTTAAATTAAACTAAATACCATATCTGGCAGAATACTAGAATGTAAGAACTTTACCGTTTTTTCTGCTAAATATGAAATTAATTCTTAAAAAATGTCCATAAATAAAATAAAATACTGACTTGAAAACCTTCGCTACATTAGAAATGAAGTAACTAAGTAATATGTTAGGTCTTTACGTCACTTCACACTTTACTTAATGTATGCCAAAGAAATTTCACGCATGACTTCAATGGTACCATTGTTATTAAGTTCACAACTTTATTAAAAGAAAGACACTTCTATATTCTTCGTTATTTTACTCGCCATCAATATATTGTTTAAAAATGCATCTTTTCAATAAAAAAATAATGAAAACGGCCTTAAAATCTGAAACTGAAAATAACGCTAAAAAACTACGTTAAAAACGAAGTAGTTAAATAGTCCGTAGAGGACGCCATGTCGCGGCGATTAAAAATGCACTTTGAAGGGTCTAGGATATATTGTTTTTTTTGCGAATGTAATTTTTTCTTAGGTATTTTTTGTACCAAATTAGAGAAAAAGTTTTGCTGGATGCCTAAAACTACTGTAAAATATGATGTGAGGTGTACTATTATATTTTAAACTGCCTTCAAGTAGTCTATATTTAATTGAAAAATTTATATATTTTTTAATTTTTATTACACTTCTCCTATAGTTTTAGGCATGTATCAATTATTTATCTGAAATATAAAAAAAATCAAACCGAAAAGTGCAACAGTGTCGAAATAAAACGATACACCCCATGGTTTTTGAGATAAGCCCCCTTAAACCCTACAAATTCCTATCAAACCACAAGCTACATAACCCTCCTAACTCTAAAAACAAGAATTTATTGGCATAGTTTACCTAAAATATTTAAATTCCACACCACAATATTATATTAGCACTGAACTAATTAACCCTTAACCTATGAAACCCATTCAAACATTGCCTGTGAGGTCAGTTTTCGTCAAAATATCAGTATGTTATATACAAGGAAAAAAGTTAGTGGGATATTCCGCAAAATATAAAGCAGGATAATAATGAGATATATATAGATAATATAGATAAATCTGCACATAATCTTAAAAAAAGTTAAAAATACCAAATTACTTTACGCATTAGTGCATAAGAAAGTATTTCTAGGCACTAGTGCGTAAAAGTCAAACTTTATAAACCTTGGAAAGTGCTTAAACTGAGTACTTTTTGCACGGTAGTAGAAGATAGTTATTTATGTAAGTGTGTAAAATGATCCTTTTTTTACACACGCGTCACATACAAAATGTTTTCTCCCACCGACGAAAACATTTAAAAAATGTAAAAATACCATATTACTTTACGCATTAGTGCGTAGAAAAACGTAAAAAAATGTCAAAAAAATTTTTGACAAATTATAAAATGAATGTCAAATAAACGTCAAATTACTTTTCACGCACTAGTGAAAGCACTAGTTAAGAAACTAGTGCGTAAAAAGTCTTTTTAGGCACTAGTGCATAAAAAGTCAAACTTTATAAGCCCTGGGAGTGTGTAAAGTGAGTACCTTACGCACGGTAGCAGAAAAACAAAATTACATTAATTGTGATCAAAATCGGAATACTAGACGGTACTTGGTACTAGACCATTATTCGGAATTGGTTCCGATGAATTTTTCCATAAATGGCTAATGTATGAAGTTCGCAAAAGCTGCTGCAGAAGTTCACGCTTGCTTGGGGGCAGAGTGCAAGCATGAATGTTCGAGGACATTCTCGAGAAGGCGTTATATTTTGTTTTACAAATATTGTAGGAATTATTTGAATTTATAGGCAGATCGATATTTTCCTTTCTAGGATGATTCTCTTCATATGGTGTGACAAGGACATATGATGACCTTTTGTATCCACCTTAATTAACGTTTAGGGAATGAGTCCAATGCTGAGATGCTTGCCAAAACAAACAGTCACATTTATCCTAAACTTCCTATTCACATCAAATCCAACATATATAGTCTCTACCTGTATGGTCTATTAAACTCCAATCATATACGCAGGAAAAATTCAAATTTTGTGCTACACATTAATGCTTGCGTTTTTTTATAACATATTTATCTTATTGCCCTTTAATTAAATGCGAAATGATGCGAATTTTTTCTATCATCTCTAAAAAATAATCCATTTTTGAAAATCGATTTTTTCTTATGTTATACAGCACTCCGAAGCCTGCCTTTTTTATTACGTACTTTACGTTCATTTATTATTTATAATAAAATGGTTTTATTATACATGCTTGCCTTTCGGGTTCTGAGATTATTTTATTACCAAATTAATGTGTCTCTTTGTTTTAAGCAGTTTCGGATCATGCAAGTTATGTGCAAAAACAAGATGTCCCGGAAATTTCGTACCGTTAATCTAATGCCCGATGCTTGCCAATTTTGGTAGCATAATATTTTGATATGCACTTTCATTTTTTTTAATTGGCAAGCAGTTTAAATACCTTTTGAACCAAGCTGGTCGCTTGTAATTGCTTGCCTTTCAGTATTCAAGCTCCATTTAGTGTATATGAGCGTGTATTACAATGGCAAGCGGTATCAGATGATGCAAAAACTTCAAAATTTTCTAAAAATAAAAACGCGTTTTCAAATATGGAAAAAAGATTTTTCATTTTTTTAAAATATTTTTTTATATTATTTTGTCGTTTCATAATTGTATTTGTTTTGATTCTTTATAGGATAATATGTATAAAATGTACTGGATGTGATATTTGGCGTTTTAAAGTTCATATTTTAGTCAGTAACGATACACGATGGTGCAGACATATTTTATTTTATATTTTTATTTATGTTAGTGTGAGTCAGTGTGTAGTTTTTGTATTTAGATAGGTATGTCTTTTCTGTTAATTAGCGCTCTGTTCCGTTTTATTTAATTTTAATAATTTTAATTTTATTTAGGTCTGATGATGCCCCAATGCGGCGAAACGCGTAACCTTTTAATAGACGCTTGAGTTATGAGACTTTGACGTTGAGTTTACTTTCTCCCCCTTTGGTCGAATATTTCAGTTAACTGAAAAATTAAAATCTTAATCACATTAATAAGTGCAGCACTCATTAATGTGATTAAGACTGGATTGATTGTTCATATTGATATCAACATCGCCAAAGCATAAAATTTTATGGTTCGAGAATAGAAATCCAATAAGATATCTTCCATATATGTTAAAAACTGCTCTGCATTACCCTGTGGGGGTCGATAAATATTACCCACTACTAAAAACGTCTGATTAGGCAGAGAAATTTTTACCCAAATATGCTCTACAAAATGTTTACATTCGTGAATTATAACTTGGATGTTAAAAGACTCTCTCAAGTAAAGCCCATCCTCGACTATCTTTATCTTGGCGGACGAAAGAATATGTAGGTATACTGACAGATACAGAATCAATTTCTTCCCTCAACCAGACCTCCGTCACTCCCACCACATCATAATCAGGCTTAAGTACATGATCGCGAAAATTATTGAAGCAGCTAACTAGCGATCTTACATTAATATTAGTAAACGATAACATTGGCACACCTATAGCTGCTAAATTATTCCTGTAATGAATATCTTACTATTTCTATTTTAAAACTGGTCTATATCAATTTTTCGAGAACTAAAAATATACATTTAAAAAAGAAAATTTAAATATACCTTTACATTATAAAAGCACTCTTTCATACGGTATAAATAGGTTGGTGCATTCAATTAGGACGCAGGTTAAAATTATGAAGTTATTTACGTATAATAAGTTTGTTCGCGGGATAAATCCTGAATTAGTTTAGAATACATTCCGAATTGCCTAACATATTACTACATTTCGTATATGTTTAATCTCGAACTAATTTGGAATCTAGGTCATCCGCGAAGGCTTTTAGAGAATAATTTTATTTATTTACATTTTACAAACAAGTTTTTTTTATTGTAATCTCGACAAGAAAACAATTGTGCGTTCAAGACAATTTTGTGATATTTTCCAAGACCTCGCAATGGATGAAGGTAAACTAGGTATTTACAATATAGATACAGTGATGAACAACTTATTAAAATCGATTTAAAAGAAAACTCTATGTTACAGTTCTTTAAATTAAATTAAAACCAACTATAGTCTAACTCGTTTATAATAGTCAGTGAATTACTCATTCTTAGCATTAGGATGCGCCAAGTGAAGCAAGGGAAGAGGGAAAGAATTATAAAAGAATTTTATTATACCTATTATAATGGAATAGTAATACAAAGACTTAGGCAAATATAATATTCGGATCTTCAGCTTATTATGTACAAAGATTTGCTGTTTTTAAAATATACCGTAATTTAAATTAGTAATGTACTAATTCCTTTTTAGAAAATATTTATACATTCCTATAATATATATGTTATATCCAATTTTCCCACAATAAATGTCACCTTCACAAAGTCACCCAGTCCTTGGTTCTCACCGGATCAAATAACACTTATCATCTAAACCAGATAAGTCACTTCCCAGACGCCGGATCAGCAGACACCCACACACTTGGTTGACCCACACGGTCAACCAAGATGCCTGTTCTCACTGAATCGGCATATTTTACATATAAATAGGATGACAAAAATCATTGTATAGAATTAATTAGATTAGACTCTTTAAGTTAAGTCACGATACTGTAATTTTTGAAACATATAATTTTATATAATAAAAATATTTTTTAAAAGTAATTTTAAAATCAGTAATATAACAATTGGCGCAGTCGATAGTAGGATCTGACAACGTTGCTAGAACACGAGCATTCTAACTAGTAACGGTGGATCCCTATCCTTTAACAGAAAAAGAACCATAAAAGAATCCCGAAGTCATAATTCTTCACGTCCTGACGTCCTCACTCACGGCGAACTACGGAAGGAACACCTGGTGAAGCCCCTGGTAGTTAAATCGGCGTAGAGAACAAGACGATCAACTAGATGATTTCCTTACTGTAAGTACAATATTGAATCATCACGTGTTTGTATTTTATTGTTTTTATAATTTTATTGATTGGAATATTTAATCAAAGTTAGTCAAACTGCACGACTATTTAATATTTATGATTTGATTATTCTGTTAATCAGAAAAAGAGAAACTTCAATAAAAGAAGTATTTATTTTTTCAGAAAAGATATTAATTTTACACAAATAACAATACATTTATCTGTAATAACAAATAATTACTTTTACAATAATTTTTTTTTAAGTTAAAACATTTACAAATTGCTTGTAATTTTATTTTATTTACTATCGATTTATTGATCATCATGACAGACAACGATAATAATGCTGCAAATAATGCTGCAGAAATAGAACCATATAAACTATCAGAAATTTTCTCAATAATTCCTGAGTTTGAAGGAGATCAAATTTTTCTTCAAATATTTCTTAATGGTTGCGATTGTGCTTATAACATGTCCACCAGAAATCAGAAACATCTATTAGTAATTCACATCAAAAATAAATTACGCGGAAGAGCAGCTCAGCTAATAAGCTCTAGAAACCCTTTATCATACTTAGAAATAAAGCATCTACTTAACTCTCATTTTGGTGATACTAGAGACTCACCTATTCAGGACTTGCAACGCATTAAATAAATAACAAACGAATCTCCTTTAACATTCCTAAATCAATGGCACTCAGTACCTTACTAACAGGATTAGAACCCAGAATTGGTCATATCATTCGAGCAAGTAACCCAAGAGATCTTTTAGAAGCCCAGGTTCGCATAAGACGTGAACTTCAACTGTCTTACTTTGAAAATCAAAAAGCTGTTAAACCGAACCCTCCTAAACCAATTTCTAATCAATGTCATTCATGTGGCCGCCTTGGTCATTATGCTAATGAATGTCGCTCACAACAACGACCAAATTATTTTCAAAATGGCAACAACAACATTTTCCAAAGGCCCCTCTTTAATAACAATCAGCCTAATCCTATTCAACAAAATAAACCCAATGAACAAAGACCCCACTTTTCATCTTCTAACCCACAACCAAATAATTTTCAATCACGTCCTTCAGTAATACAAAGAAATCTAAATTTAAATCCCGACAAGTTTAGAGCCCATTTTCTCAATCGCGATCCTAACTATGAAAATAGCTACCCTAATAACTATTATCAATCACACGATAGACATGATTTTCCCTCAGAATTCAACCAATACGATCAATCAGCAGATCAAATCGATATCCAAAATTATCAGGATTTTCTATCCCTATCCAATCAAAACCACCCACCAGACCTTATGTCCAATATGACCCACGAATCAGAAAACCAGTCGGAAAAGACAGAAATCCAACACCAAATTCAGACATTGAATCTAGACGATTTCGACCCGTTACTGAATTTCCCGGAACAGAATTTTATGTAAACCCCCTTTTAACAGTTAATCGTAAAAACTTATACTACATTACAGACGCGACAAATACCTTAAAACTATTAATCGATACAGGTGCAGGTATTTCAATATTTAAAGAAAATGCCGTGAAAAATTTTAAACAACGTTTTCCCGAAAAAGTTTCTATCCAAGGTATTACCGCTGAAAAACTTCTTATTACAGAATCGACCCTTGTACCCTTTAAAGTCGGAGACCCACATAAAGTCTATATATACAATTTAGATATTGATTTTGACAGAATCTTAGGTCTTGATTTTTTGGAACATTATAAATGCACTATTGATTTAAACAACAAACAATTAAATCAAACTTATTTTAAAACCGTGCCACTTTACAAAATTGAGAAAACTACAGAACTTAAGGAAGAACCCTCTAAAAGAAATTATCCAAATAAAATTAATATTCCAGCCAGAACAGAACAAATATTCAAACCTAAATGCAATCTCTCAAATACAGACGCTATTTTATCTAGACAAGAAATCGAAAAAGTCCACATCCCTAATGCTTTAGTTCACATAAATACAAATGGTGAATTTTTTATGTCAATAGTCAATGCTAATGCTATCCCTAAAAGTATTTTCCGATATTCAAATTGAACCTTTTGTTTCACATACCCTATTAAATTACAATACTTCTGAAATTCAATCCAATTTTCCCAGCAATCGAATTAAGAATATCAAAAACCAACTTCGCACAGAACATCTAAATGAAGAAGAAACTGAACTTATTACTAATCTTTGTCTTGAATACGAAGACATATTTTATCTCGAAGGCGATATACTTTCTTTCACTAATGAAATAAAACATCAAATCGAAACAAATAATGCCAGGCCCATTTTCACTAAGTCCTATAGATACCCTCACGTCCATAAAGAGGAAGTAAAATTCCAAGTAAACAAAATGCTAGATCAAGGCATTATCAGGCCCTCTATTTCCCCATGGTCCTCCCCAGTTTGGGTTGTGCCCAAAAAAATGGATTCTTCTGGAAAACAGAAGTGGAGAGTAGTCATCGACTACAGAAAACTTAATGAAACTACCGTGGATGATAAATACCCACTACCCAACATCTCCGATTTACTTGATCAACTTGGAAAGTGTCATTATTTCACTACATTTGACCTCGTATCTGGTTTTCACCAGATAGAAATCGACCCCAAAGACATTCCGAAAACAGCATTTTCCTTGCTTGCTAATGTTGAAAACGGTCATTATGAGTTCATCAGAATGCCGTTTGGTCTTAAAAATCCCCCGTCCACCTTCCAACGCGTCATTGACAATATCCTCCTTGGCATTTTAAATGAATGCTGTCTTGTCTATATGGACGATATAATCGTTTACTCATCCACAATTCACGATTACATTAATCGACTAACCGATGTTTTCAAACGCCTAAGGAAATCCAACCTTAAAATTCAACCAGACAAGTGTGAGTTCCTTCGAAAAGAAGTAGCTTACCTTGGCCATTTGATAACACAAGAAGGAGTAAAACCAAATCCCGAAAAAATTAAATGCATAAAAAAATTTTCCAAAATTAAAATCTCCGAAAGATATTAAGTCCTTCCTTGGTCTTACTGGCTATTATCGACGGTTTATCCCAAATTTCGCCAAAATTTCTAAACCATTAACAAGATTACTCCAAAAGGATGTACCTTTTGACTTTGATGCAGATTGCAGACATGCTTTCGACGAGCTCAAAAATGCGTTAATTTCAGACCCAATTTTAATATATCCAAATTTCGATGAACCATTTCTTCTAACCACTGCGAGTGCATATGCAATAGGCGCTGTTCTATCTCAAGGCCCCGTTGGCAAAGATTTACCCATTGCCTTTGCGTCAAGAACACCAGGCAGTGCTGAAATAAAATATTCCACCATTGAAAGGGAACTCCTTGCAATTGTGTGGGCAGTAAAGCAATTTCGTCCATACTTATATGGAAGAAAATTTACTCTCGTCACTGACCATCGCCCTCTCACGTGGCTCTTTTCAATTAAAGACCCCGGAAGCAGATTAGCACGCTGGCATTTAAAGTTAGAAGAATATAACTACAAAATTATTCATAAACCTGGAAAAGTAGACAAAAACGCGGACGCCCTTTCTAGAATTAAAATTAATCATTTTCAAGATTGCTCAAATTTTCAAAAGAAGATTTCAATTTTCGCTTCAAACGAAGACGATTCTGACTCAACCCTAAGTGCTGATGAAAAATCAGATGAAGTAATAGTAGACGATAAAAAAATAACTGAAGAATATAATAATTTTGCCCATTTATACGAAACAACATCTTTAATTGACTACTCTAAAATCGAAATTTCAAATGAACAACTTTTAGAAAATACTCATAAAAGAATAGTCACCTTTTTTTGGCAAAACAAACTAGAAGAGCTTCATCATAAAATATTAGATGATATCTTTGAAGAAGACGCTAACTTTGGAGCAAACCAAATTAATATATTTTCTAGCAGATCTGTCAAAAATCGAAATTATTTAATAATTCCCCTTCCTTTCGACCCTGAAATGGTAGTTCAGCATTTGTTTTACGTGATTTATACGGGACAAAATAAATTTGATATGTCAATCACTTATTACATCGAAAACCGCCTTGAATTACCTATTTTAGAAATTTTATCTTACGTTTTCGCCGACAAAG
This sequence comes from Anthonomus grandis grandis, assembly GCF_022605725.1. Lineage (NCBI taxonomy): Eukaryota > Metazoa > Arthropoda > Insecta > Coleoptera > Curculionidae > Anthonomus > Anthonomus grandis. The sequence goes on from NC_065558.1 coordinate 26,371,525, forward strand.
ATTATTAAAATCAAAATTTGCCAAAATCTCATTAAAACTCCCGACGCTGACGAAATTCCCCAAATTCTAGATCATTACCATCGCGGTAAAACTAACTTACACCGTGGCATAAATGAAACGACACGTCGAATAAAAGAGAAATACAATTGGCCAGGTCTTTCAAAAGACGTTGAAAATCTTATAAAATCATGCGAAACCTGTCAAAAAGTTAAAGCCTGTAGGAAAAACTTAAACAACCCTCTTGTAATAACTGAAACCCCTAAAACACCATTTGAACGTAATTTGAACGTAACTAGAAATTACGCACTGACCATAAGAGATGAACTCACTAAATTTACGCAGGCATACCCTTTAAGTGACAAAACTGCCAAAACAGTCATCAACACCCTTCTATTATTCTTTCAACATTATAGCACTCCCTTAAGGGTCCATGCAGATTATGGCCGTGAATTTGACAACATTCCTATGAAAGATCTTTGCGAACTCTATGAGATAAAACTAACATTTTCTAGTGTAAGCCACCCTCAATCCAATGGCTCAATCGAAAGATTCCATGCTACTTTAGGAGAAATGATTCGGGCTAATCAATCCGAAAATCCAAACGATCACCCTTTCAACATATTACCATATGCTGTTATTTGTTATAACAACACAAAAAAATAAAATACACGGATTCACACCATACGAGCTTATTTTTGGGCATACGTCCTCCAGACCTTCTGAAACCATCTATAATAAAAAAACTTTAATATCTAAATATGTACGAGACTTAAGCAATCGAATGCAATACTTCTATAAAGTTGCACGATCTAAAACTGATAGGAAAAAAGAAAAAGCTAAGGAACGTTTTGATCAACATCTTTCCCAAAACCCTCCAAACTATCAAGTAGGTAATAAAGTATATATTAAAGAATCTCAAATTGCAAATAAAGCAGCGAATAAGTTTAACGGACCCTTTGAAATTCTCGAAATTCTTAAAAACTCAGCAATTGTATTAAACCCCCAAACAAATCAAAAATCAAAAATAAATTTTGATAGAATAAAATCCTATCATGAGTAAATTCTCTTTCAGACTCTCGGACTGTTTCCAGTCATCCTTTGCCAATATTCCATAACACCGATCAACAATACCATTGGAACCTTCTTTCACGAAGAATCAAAATTAAAAATTTCTAATAACAAATGGACCCTTCTTGTTTATAAAGATTTAGAACTAATAAAAAATACAATAGAAAATAATGACAAAATACTAAACAACCTGTTAAACACCGTTTTTGAAGGTGGTAGACAATGGTACAGTGAAAACATCTTGTCGGACTTGCATTGTCTTATTTATTTAATGTAACACGACGTTTCGGTTGGTAAGTATCTCCAACCCCCTCCCCCCACCCTTCCACATCGCTGCACACATCTAGTATATAAGCCTATAGAATAGTAGTTTTTCTGTCAGTTTACACTTGATAACGGTTGGAGATACTTACCAACCGAAACGTCGTGTTACATTAAATAAATAAGACAATGCAAGTCCGACAAGATGTTTTCACTGTTAAACACCCTCGATGAAGACGTACCTCGAATGTTAGCTTTTAAGACGGAAGTCCAAACTCATGTTAGTTTCCTTAGACAAATATCAAACTCCATAAATCAAAAATACTCAGACATTATGGTTGACACACGCAAATACATTTTTAGAGAAAAACGTGGATTAATAAACGGTATGGGATCAATTTGGAAATCCATAATTGGAAATCTAGATGCCTCAGACGGTGAATATTTTAATGAATGGATAGACAAACTAGCACGTGACGAACATGAACTAGAGAACCTCTTAAAAAATCAAATTTCCGTAACAACCTCAGTAATAAAGAACTTTAACGCCACCATCCAAAAACTTCAAGTTGACGAGGAAACATTTAATAAAGATATAGAGGAAATTAGAATTCAATAATCGATATTTCTAATCAGCTTAACTACTACTCATCCCAAATCGCAATTTTAAACATTTGTGAATCATTAATGGAGAGCTATTCATTTATTGAAAACTATCTTAATGATGTCATAAATGCAATCACTTTCGCAAGATTAAAAATACTACATCGTTCAATCATCACCCCGCAAGACTTAATTGAGTCCTTAAAGCACATATCACAATCATTACAAACCAATAACCTTCCATTACCAATCTACACTTCTAGTGTGGCTCAATATCTCGATATAATAGAACTACAAGCATACCAAATAGATTCTAGAATAATTTTTGTTCTCAACATACCACTGGTAGATCCTGAAAAATATACTTTGTTTAATTTGTATCCAATTTCAATATTGGATAGTCGAACAGGTCTTCAGCCTATTTTAACTACATCATATAAACACATTGCGCGAAATGATGATTCACTGTTGTATGTAACAATCCGGAACCTAGGAGCATGTAAATCTCTTGGAGGAAGAACAAAACTATGTTCCAATATTCTTCCATTGCCAATAGACACAGACGCCATCTGTGAAGCCCAACTCCTCAGACAACTAAGTCATCTACCCAGGACATGCCAGACTTCCATAATACTTGCAAAAGATTACAACATCCAAGAAATTAGCCAAAACTTATGGTTAATAGCCGTTGCTGACCCTCGTCCCATACCAATCAAATGTGGTACCAGAGACATCGTCACGAAAATCACTAACAACAATACACTCTTCAAACTCCAACCTGAATGTAATGCATTTGTTGGCAGCACGAGAATCCACGCCCAAAAACAGATTGACGCACATGACAACATCACCTATAGCAGTCATCCAGTTATTATACCCTACAGCTGCTGTGACCACCTACCAGAAAAAATACATTTGCCCGATTTGAAACCACTTAAACTGAATAAATTGAACGTAGAGGACCTCAACATAGCACAACATAAGTTAAACCAATATTCTGATGAACTGGACCGACTCATAAAGCAACCCTTTGTTAACAAACACATAAGCTGGTTTACTATTGTAACAATAATCTTGATTGTAGTATTGCTCACCCTCTAAATCACCTGTAAATGCAAAAAACGAAGAAATCTCAAAATAGGAATCGCCACTTCCAGCGATGACTATCCTCCTTCACCACCTAAACATCCAGGCAATACTTTTACCAGACAATGGAGGAAGATGCTTCCCAGAAGAAGACCAAGCATCCATATTGGAGATCTCGTAGAAGAGGGAGAAGAACTAGAGCTCAACCCGAACAAACAGATGTGTTAAAAAGTTGCTGTCACGCATTAACTTTTTTCTTAATGGGGGAGCTGTTATATCCAATTTTCCCACAATAAATGTCACCTTCACAAAGTCAGCCAGTCCTTGGTTCTCACCGGATCAAATAACACTTATCTAAACCAGATAAGTCACTTCCCAGACGCCGGATCAGCAGACACCCACACACACGGTCAACCAAGATGCCTGTTCCCACTGTATCGGCATATTTTACATATAAATAGGATGACAAAAACCATTGTATAGAATTAATTAGATTAGACTCTTTAAGTTAAGTCACGATACTGTAATTTTTGAAACATATAATTTTATATAATCAAAATATTTTTTAAAAGTAATTTTAAAATTAGTGATATAACATATATAATTCGTTACAATCTTAATACGGGTAGATTTCTAAGTAAATATTTAGCGTCGCAAACCCTAAAACTTTATCATGTAGGTAAGGTACGTATAGTTTGCAAGTAAAAGGGTTGTGTATCTATAAAATATCCGTTATGAAGGTATACATACAGGAAGGTAATTCTCAGGTAGGTTAGAGGTGATTCAGTATTTTTAGACATACCTAACCATTAATTTGAATTATTATTTTTAAAACACATTATTATAAAAAAGCCTGCCAAATAAGGTACCATATTATCTTTATATCAATTTAAATGGGAATGTAACATGTTCGTCTTTAGAGAGATGCCACATCCGATGATGGAAAAATCCATAGTGGTTTCAAAGAAAAACATAAACTACTACCTTAAAATTATTCTAGGCTTATCTTCTCTTATTTTTTCTCTCCATTACCAAGTAACTGCGGAAATATATCACAATTCATATTTTTTCTTTTATTTGGGGGCCAAAAAGAATCCAGTTTTAATTTTTGTCTCGGCGGAAAAAAAATTCTTTAAATATTTGAAAGCTTCAGACTCATGATTAAAATCTTTCACAACTTGTTTAATAAGACCCGATTTAATTAATATGCAATGGCAACATTAATATATTTTTAGGATCGACAATTTAATATTGTATTTTCCCACATCGTACTGTACTGGGTACGTACGTACGGCCCAATGTTTTTGAGCAGCATCATTTTTACTATCCCACAGGCAAAAAAAACCGAAGTATTTAGTACAATCACCTTAAATTCCAGTAAAAAAACGCGCTATCTTGAAGTCCCCAAAAACTTCCACTTATATTCCATACATTTAATTGCAGTTAATAACATTTTAACGCTATCATAATTTTCCTTAAGATGTAGGGAATTCGTAAATGGAATAGACGAAAGTTCGCATTGTGTAATAGAACAGCTTTTAAACAATTTTATTCAATTTTATCACATGAAATACTAATTTCTTAAAATAAACCTTTCACGTCATGAGTTTATCTTCGTTACCAAAGAAACAAGAAAATTTTTCATAATATAAGTAATAAGCAATTGCACTTTAGTATGTTTTCTTCAAACTGTATGTCTTTTGACTTTATCCAGTTACTCTATTATGTCAGCTTTTCGCCGAGCAGGCGTGGGTATTTTTTATACTTGGCGACTGTGAGACGACCCATTGTCTATAACGTTTATAGAACCGGCTTCCACGCGCAGTAATATTAACGATGGCTCTTACCGGAAGGAAGAGATCTTAAGCCTGTCGTAAATCTGTCAAGAAATGCTTGCCGTGAACTTAACAGGACTTACATTTAAGGTGCGTCACTTATTTAACCAAGTCTCCTCAGTATAATATATACTTTATTCCATTTAAGTCTACGTATTTGTTTTCAAAATTTCTTAAAAATAATGTATTAAATTATAGTTGTTTATCACAATAGCAATATATAATTTATTTATAGACATTCCACTAAGAAATTTGTTAAGAATGCAGAATATAAACAAAATTTATAGGTAACACAGTTGGCAATCTATAATTCCCCCTGTGATTAGACGTGGACGAAAAGAATTGAAAGAATCTTGAAAACAAAATGTGGCATTTGCGGGATTGTCAGACTTCATTTACGAAGTTAGTTATCTATTATTTATGATTTTTTTAATTAAAAATATCTTAAAATTCCTTTTAAATAAGCTGCTAATTTCGCTAAAAATATCTAGATATTATTGTTAGTTATATAGTTTTATACTATCAATAATATATTTGTTAAATTAAAGTTTTAATTAAAATACCTAAGGAATATTACGTTTTCAAATAATGACTAATGAGTTGTAACAACGGCCTAGGTGTTACTCAATCTTTTTTCGTGACGGAACCTTTTTAAAAAACTAAATTTTTAACGGAACCCTAAACTCTAAACTAAAAGCAAAAACAGTTATATGTGAATTGTTTATTAATAATCATACAAAAAAAATAGGTACAGTAAGTAGTGAGTTAGTAACCAAATGATAACACTAAGTTCATTTAATGCGAGGCATGTAATTGTTTTTTATTCCCCATCAACTGGGTAATGTCAGGCTTGATAAAAGAATGTTGAATTCTCATGTCTGGTTCGGTATCCAGTCTATTGCGGTATTTTGTTTTTGTAGCTATACAGGGTGTTACTTAAAGGTATGTCATAATTTAAAAAAGGACATTCCTGGACCGATTTTAAGTCAAAAATTTCATATAAACATGGGTCCTAAAATGATTAGTTTTTAAGATACAGGGTGTTAAAGTTTTATTTTTTTTTCGTTCTTAATAAATTTTTCAAATACAGTTTAAAATATTGAACTGAATTTTGGCACAAGATATTATGGCATAAAAACACATTTTTTAAATGTTCACCTACTTTTTTTTAGCAACCAGTGGCGTAGCTATGATGAATTTTTAATACAATTTTACAAAAAAAATACTACGCCATTGACTTACGAAAAAAATTACGATTTTATCTTAATTATCAATCAATATATAAACAAAAAATTCCTCCATGACTTTTGCTGTAAATCTTACCGTTTGAGTGTAATCGTTAATTAAAAAAACGTCTTTTATGCATAAAATGCATCTTTAAAAATTATGGAAATAAATCAAGTTAGCTTTGCTCGTTGCCAGCAACTGTTTTTTTTGTTGTTGTAAACATTATGACACTGACATTAATGATTATTTTTGATTGTGTTAAGTTTGATTTTATTTTCAGTTTTTATTAGGTACATTTTTCAAATATTTATTTTCAAGCCATTTTTTACAAACTGCAAGAACAATTAAATACAATACATACATACATAATTTACAACAAATATTGGAAATGACCACCTCTTGCCTCTATGCAGGCTTCTGCTCTTCTTCTCATAGAATCACGAACTCTTTCGAAAATTCCAGGCGTGTTTCATATAGTTTCACATCCGTAATAATAATAATTCTATTTCTTAGTTCTTCTAATGTCACAATTGGTGTCTGATAAACCAAGTTTTTAGGTGTCCCCACAAAAAAAATATAGGCTATTTAAGTCAGGTGATCTAGGTGGCCAAAACTGTGGTCCTCCACGGCCTATCCATTTATTTCGGTAGACTCTATTTAAAGGCTCACGAGCCAATATGCTAAAGTGGGCTGGAGCACGATCATGCATAAACCAAAGTTGTTGCCGTAATTGAAGAGAAAAATCTTCGAGAAGCAAAGGCAAATCATATTGGAGAAAATTACAATAATTCTGTCCGTCAAGGCGTCCTGGTAAAATAGATGGTCCAATTAAATGATCGGATACGATACCGATCGAAACGTTTATTGAAAATTGTTCCTGAAAATGTGTCTCTGTAATCGCATGAGGGTTTTTTGAGCCCAGTAATGATTGTTATGGAAATTGATTATTGCATTTCTGGAGAGATTAGCTTCGTAAACAATATGTTCGCACCAAATTGAGGATTTTGTGTTACTTTTAGGAGATACCATCTACAAAATTGTGTATGCGGTTCATATTCTCTAAGAAGCAATGCCTGAACCCTTTGTATGTGAAAAGGATATAACAAAGAATCCCTTAAAATTTCCCATACCGTCTTGTAGCAGATGTTCAATACCATACCAATTTTTCGTGTACTTGTGGTCGGATCCTCTTCGACTGCATGTAGGACAGCCTCTTCAACTGCCGGTGTCCTAACTGTACGGGGCCTTCCCTCGGCAGAATTAGCCTTAAAACTCCCAGATTCAGCCAGACGACGATGAATGTTTATAAATATTCTTCTATCTGAGACAGCGCAATTAGGATACCTTTCTTGATACAAACGCCGCGCCTCCATAGCATTACCATTGGCAAGTCCATAAAAGAAATGCATTTGCGGCATTTCCAAATTAGAATAATCTACCATTTTTTAAATAGTACAATTCACGTTTTAAGATCCAAAGGGTACTAAAAACAAACTGTCAAGAATAATCACTAACGCAAGTGTCATAATGTTTAAAACAACAAAAAACAATTTCTGGCAACGAGCAAAGCTAACTTGATTTATTTCCATAATTTTTAAAGATGCATTTTATGCATAAAAGACGTTTTTTTAATTAACGATTACACCCAAACGGTAAGATTTACGGCAAAAGTCATAGAGGAATTTTTTGTTTATAATTGAATGATAATTAAGATAAAATCATAATTTTTTTCGTAAGTCAATGGCGTAGTATTTTTTTTGTAAAATTGTATTAAAAATTCATCATAGCTACGCCACTGGTTGCTAAAAAAAGTAGGTGAACATCTAAAAAATGTGTTTTTATGCCATAATATCCTGTGCCAAAATTCAGTTCAATATTTTAAACCGTATTTGAAAAATGTATTAAAAACGAAAAAAAAACATTACCCTGTATCTTAAAAACTAAGCATTTTAGGAGCCATGCTTATATGAACTTTTCGACTTAAAATCGGTCCAGGAATGTCCCTTTTAAATTATGACATATCTTTAAGTAACACCCTGTATATGATGAAAGTTCGGTTTCACACAAATACGTTGTTAGGAGTGGCAGAAGAACATTCAAAGCTTCTGTGGCAAGTTGTGGATATTCATCACGAATCCAGCACCAAAAATCATTTAGTGAAATTGTTTTGAACAATGATTCCATGCTTGTATCCGATGTCATTTCTAGAAATGATTCATAGATCTGATATGACATATTTTCAGGCTTCTGCAATTTAGATGAAAAAGAGTTTTGAATCCATGAGTTTATTTGCAGTTTTGTATTCTGTTCTTCAGGAAAATAAGATTCAAAAGTCCTTTGCAGATCAGTGAGATATTGCACCAATTCAACAAATATTTCATTTTGAAATATTTCTGTATCACTAAGACTATGGTGGCTAAGGAACTCACTTAGCTTTCGATTTCTCTCTTACCAAAACAAGTAATCCAAAAATCTAATGTTCTTTTAAAGGCAGTTATTTTGTTGTTAGCATTGAAAACTGTTGTCTGTTTTCCTTGAAGTTACAGGTTTAATTCCTTAAGTTTTCCAAACATATCTGCTAAAAATGCTAGTCTAAATAACCAGCTTTTATCGGACAAACGGCCTTTTAAATTAAAAGGAACATCTGTAAGAAAAGCTTCTAATTCTGTTCTTAGTTCAAAAAGCCTTGGCAAAGTTTTACCCTGAGACAACCATCTCACTTCAGTATGGAGCAATAGTGTTTTATGATCGCTATCATAATCTTCACATAATATTGAGAACAATCTGGATTGTAGTGGACGTGCCTTGACAAAATTAATTATTTTTACTGACTCATCAAAAACCAATTTTAGATTTGGTGGCATTTTCTTAACCGCGAGTGATTGTCTATGCAGGATGCAGTGACTCGCGGCACCGTAACTTGGTCAGTGTCAGGCAGTGACTACTGACCTCCGCGGCGACGGACATCGTTTCTGTTTGCCTCGCTTCTTTCGGCGCACATGCGTGAGACCAATAAATATACAAAAGAGCGCCAAATTTAAATATTTAAAAAAGGAATCTAACACGGCCAAACTGACACCATTCCGCTCTCGGAATGCTCTAAGTAGGATAATAAGAACCCTAAATATATTTTTATATTCAAACAGTTTTTTTTTTCAGCAACTTTTGTTTTAAAATAAGCAAATAAGAATACACACTTTAGTATCTAAAATACATATGAAGAACTTAATTATCATAATAATGTAATAAGTAGTAAGTAGGTACTATCTAATTAATCAATAGTAAACAAAAATTGACCCATTTTTCTCTCTCAGGCTTGTACTGTACAAAGTACTACAGACGGTATATCAAGTATGGATCATGTTTCAGAGGCCGTGATCGTGGCCATAGTTTCAGCAGGCTGGCCTAATTCACTGGTATTTGTTGAAATAAGCAAAAGAGAAGTGTTACCCACTTTAAGTCACGTTATTTCTCTTTTGTAAAAACAATTTATGGTATGACGCAATGGGAATACTGCAGATTGCACGTATGCACGATAGGTCGTTTAAAATCAAACGTATTCGAATGACACGATGGAAATATTGCAATATGTACATTTTTACGATGGGTCATGATATAGATCTGTATTTTACAACAATCTAATACGGCATAAAAATATTACCATTTAGACTACTTACAATTATTTATCTCTATCAAATTCTGAAAATTTTCAGAAGTCCAATCAATTGGCCACTGGCGCAACTGATCCTTGGAACATTTAAGGGTTGTTTGCGAGCCCAACTTCCTGATTGAATATCGGTCATTGGCTAACAGTTGCTTAATAACGTAGGGACCAACAAATTCACATGAAAATTTCTCTGCTCTTTGACCTCGGCTTCGCAAGACAGCATCACCAACTTTGAAAGACTGGCTACGTTTCTTGTTAAGGGATATAACTTGTGTTTCAGCATTTTTCATCATTTTACGAATAACAGCAGCAGAACCCAAAAAGAGAGCAAGGAATGGATAACAAGAGGACTGATTGCCTCAATTAAACACGTACAGGGATAGACTGCAGAAAAACCTACAAAAACATTACGATCATGAATTTCAAACACTTATAAAGCTTATAGAAATCATTTAAATAAACTAATAAATATAACAAAGTATACATTTTACAAAAATAAAATAGAAATAGAAACAAGAATGATATGAAAAAAGTATATAAAATTATAAATAAGATAACCGGTGGAGCCGAAAAAGAAAAACAAAGTTGATGATGGCTCTTTAAAGACAGAACGTCGTATTTTAAATTTAATGGTGTCATCGTATAGGCGAGAAAAAGTGGTCACAATAATTTATTCATTTAATAAATACTTTTGTTATATATTTTTTAATAACGCCAGAAAAAAATTAAAATGATTTTCCCAAATTTCAGTTTTTTGCAAAATTTAGGAAATATTTGGATTTTACAGATCTCACTACGCTGAATAATTTTTCAGATATTGAATCACATGACAAAATGGTTACTTTTTAGAAAAAATTATTGATCAAGAAGTTATATTACCTTAGGTATTAAGTATTATGAATTATTTCAATTATTCTTTATAATATTTACATGAAGCCTGCTGATATCTTAAAATTTGTTTCACATATTTTTTGAATATTAGTTTTTAGTTAATTAAGTGCAACAGACTTTTTATTTAAAAACTTGATCCTCTTGAACACAAAATGGAGAAAACATAATGTTTGGAATTATAACTTGTATTAAACTTTGTTGATAATTTTGTAAAAATAGCTTTTTATATATATATTTTTGTATTAATATTTGTCTCAAAAACTTATTTAAGTAAGTAATTATTTGTTTATAAAATTTAACTTTTAAGAAATTTCAAGGTCACCACCTAGATGACACTACTGTGTCGTATGTTAAAAAAAAATAATAAAAACATAGTTGGCGGCATCATCCCATGTCTTAAAAAAATATCAAACACGGCCGCGTAACCGGAGATTCTAGCGTCGTTGAAAAAGACTCAAAGAGGCCAAAAGCCAAGTCCACGCAGCTAAAATAAATCGTTCCTAGATTTGACGCTTCGCGGCAGCACCACACGGTGCACGAAACTGAACGGCAATCCGATAGTCGACTGGGTACACTTTTTAACACAGGTTTGCGTATCTTCCCAAATATTTAATCAACGGTTTTTCGCTTTTGTAAATTAAGCAGTTTTGGATTTTCTTTAAACGTAATACTTCTGATGGTAGGTGAACCAGAATTTTTAGATTTGGTGATTGAGCAATTTAAGACCCCAACGATTTTTAGATTTTTTTGTATGTTTAGGAAGCTTACATTCTGTAACTTTACGGATTTAGATTACTTCTTTAGGTCATATACACAAATTTCCACACGCAAATCGGGAATATTAAATATGTAAATACTAAATACGGATTAATTCCTAAATAGACTAGAAGAGACTGTCAAATGTCACTTACGTGAACAACTATTATTTTATTATTTATTGGGAGTGGCTACTGTACTAGTACGATTATCGTAATTTTCTGTCGTGTCTCATTATAGGTAAGTATTTGTTTATTTATATAATGATAATAAATCGCATACAAGGTGTACATACTAGGCATATGGGACTATGTGGTTGGTGCACATGTGGAGCTGGGATTGCAAAAAGGTATTGGAACCTTGGGTTGGCGCTAAATAGTGGGTAGGTAGTCGTTTGAGCCCTATTTGGGGACTGGGATAATAGTTAGGAAAACAGGAATTATCGGCACAAACACGGGGCGGTAGCCTTTACTTTTTTATCAATAAAACATTCAAACTCAACATTCTATGTAAAATTTTTCAAAAAAAAATCGTTTTTTAGACGTCCCTTTAACTTTACCGGACCCCACGATTTTCCTATGCTTCTATTTACTTATAGACACAAATATTAAAAGTATACTAGAGTATTATCGCGGACTAATCACTTTTATTGATCTAAGATATTTTTACTTTATTCCTATATTAAATAAAAAAAATATAACGATTCAAAACAAACACTTTTTTAAAGTTGTTTACCAAATTGCCTCCTTTAATTTAGGAACGTTGACCTTTATAAATAAATGTCAAATTATTGACTTTTGACACACACCTTATTTAGGAGCATTAAACTAATTACTGCAGCGTTGCCGGACTGTAAAGCTATTTTCTTAGCTTTCATTCCTTAAAGGGGAGGAGAAAGTAAACTCAAAGTCCAAGTCTCATCAATCAAGCGTCTATTTAAAGGTTACGCGTTTCGCCGCATTAGGGCATCATCAGACCTAAGTAAAATTAACAAAATTAAATAATACGGAGCAGAACGCTAATTAACAGAAAAGACATACCTATAATAATATATAAATACAAAAAACAAAAAACTGCACACTGACTCACACTAACATAAAAATAAAATAAGTTTATGTTAGTGTGAGTCAGTGTGTAGTTTTTTGTTTTTTGTATTTATATATTATTATAGGTATGTCTTTTCTGTTAATTAGCGTTCTGCTCCGTATTATTTAATTTTGTTAATTTTACTTAGGTCTGATGATGCCCTAATGGGGCGAAACGCGTAACCTTTAAATAGACGCTTGATTGATGAGACTTGGACTTTGAGTTTACTTTCTCCTCCCCTTTATTCATATACTTAAGTCTCTTTGGGAATGATGGATGATTATTTTGAATTTCATTCCTTATATATTCTTTTATTACATAAAGGTATCAGGTCAGTTGGTTTACTTTGTTTAAAGTTTTATTTCCATATTGATTTTTTTACTACAAGGACTTTATACTAACATGTGTCACCATCTTATATTTTGTTGCATGAGACACAGGCGAATGCGATAAATAAATTAAAATTATGTATGACATAATTGGATGGGATGTGTTGGGTTGGGTTGTTTTGGCTTTGGTTGAGTTGGGTTAAACACATACCAGTTCTTAAATTTTATATATCAAATGAGGGATCCTTACCAATTAATTTAAAAAAATAATAATATTTTTTTTTAATTAAAAGAAATAATATAAACAGATGTTTCATGCTAAAATACAAACATTGAACAATAGAAAATTCACTTACAACTAACGTTTTCCAAGTGAAAACCGAAATTTATTCCTTCCACTAACTTTTAACTGCCGAATTTTACTTAAACTTTATGGATTTTTGTCATATTGGAGACTTTTCGCATAGCAATGTTTTGGAAATGGGTCATTTAATAAGAAGTTTTTTTGATTTTTTAGGGCAAAATATGGTTCGGCCAAAAATTTTTTTGTACCCTTTCTACTGAGCAAATTTTTTTTTTGCAAAATCGCTGGTTTTTAATTTGCTCGAACAAATTGCTTAAATTTTATTTCAAATTTATTCTTTTATTTATTAAATCAAATTGTTTGATTCAGGAATATCTCTATTTAATTAATTACAAAAAAATAAGGTAAAGGTCTAGTTTAACAACCCTTTGCCCTGATTGGGAACAATATTCTGATGGCAGAGTAGCGAATTGTCAAGTGAATTAAAAAAAAGTATTTTAACATTTAAAAATACCTGAAGGTCTTTTCATTAACTTGACTGCAAAATCAAAGATACTTGACTTTAAGTATCTTTGATTTTGCAATATGTTAAAATTATAGAAGATTATATAAGAAATATATTTTCGGACGTAACAAATTTTTTAGAGCATATAAATGTACATAAACAATTGTAAATATCATTGAGATAATTGTATAAAGAAACTTTAAAAAAAATTCTACTTTAATAATCAGTGGCCTAAATATCTCAAGAAAAATAAATCTCTGATCTAGTTTTTAGAAAGCACAAAACCATATTATGTACTACAGGAATGTTTCTCATCAACATTTTAGGAAGTCAACTTTTGTATTATTTTATATTTAATATATAGAGCCTTATTTAGTATATTCATTTTCAAATCACAACTCAATCGACTATACTTGGATCTAAATGTTGGCGATGTAGTCGCTGGGGTATTTTGTGACTTCTCTCAGGCGTTTGACTAAGTGAATCATGGTATATTTATCAATGTGTGAAATAAATATATTTTTTTGCTGTTGATTTAATATTATATCATTTACTGCATACATTCGCTTCATTTTCAAATAAGCGCTCAAACAACTATACTTGGACTTAATTCTTAATGGTTTTGAATTAAATAAAATAAAACAGATTTTGACATGATTTGCCACATATAATACAATAACTTAAAGTGTGTATATATAATGTTTTAATTATAATTTCAATTCTGACTTTCGTTGTTTTTTGAATTTTTAATATATTGTTTTCACTGTTTTTTTCTAACTTTTGCCGCAATTATTCTAAATAAATTTCCACGTTTTTTCCATAAAACCAGCAACCATGAAGTTTCCAAAGTCCCAGCACGCACTTACCGAACTAAAATCTGATCCTGCCGTACTATCTATCATTAAATACTTTACCGAAAAAGTTGACCAGGAGGAAGCGTTCTACATATGCAACCTCAACGATATCATCGAGAGGCATGACATGTGGAAATACTACTTACCCAACGTGGCACCTTATTATGGTAAGTCAAGGAAAACACTGCTTTGTACTTAGCAGTAATTAGGACAAGACTCCAAGTTGCCGTCGTCCCTAAACTGTTAGTAAGATAGAATGAATTTTTTCGATTGCCACAAGTTTTCTTAAGTGGATTATACCCATAAATTTCTGATTCCTGGATAACTTTTTTATTTTACAATATTTTTTAATGCGATTTTTACTAATTAAATGTACATATTTTTGTCAAGAGTTGATAGGTGCCAGTTTTATAAATTTCTAAAATTTTGATTTTTTATTTAAAAACCAAAAATAAAATAAAAAATCTTTCCATACGTCTCTAGATACATCTATTTTAGAAACATTATATTAAAAAACCATTTCAAAAAATCAAATCAAGAAATGCGCGACGCTTGTTCGGCCCGATCTGTGCAAACGACGGTATCGGCTACTGGTCAACAGCAATTCAATGTTATGTAAAACGGAAATGTTGATTGGGATTTCACTAAGAAGTATTTTATTGCGAAGGTGTTCCAATTTTCTACACGTTGTTCTTTATATTATTAAGTTTTTTAGGTTTATTTTAAAAAATGGGAAAAAGAAAAGAAGGAGAGTCAAAAGTTAATTATTCTAAACGAAAAAGTAGGAAGCCAAAAAAGGATCAGTTTACGCCTAGAATGGCTGCAAATATGGAATAAGAATGCCACATTGCTTTTACGATTTATATATAAATGAAAATAAATGATTCATTTTGGAAAGAAAAAATCATAGAAAAATTAAAGATTTTTTATTTTAAAAGTCTACTGCCTGAAATCATAGATCCTAAGCATAATAGAGGCATGGAAATTCGAAACCCATCTAGAACTTGAGCTGTATGGCAATTGTTGACAATTTTTGTATTACATTTGTTTGGTTTTTCTATTTTCATTAGAATATACCACTTCGTTATATTATAATTTTAATTTTTGTATAATACTTACATAACTGTTTAATATTGTCTTATATTTTATACAGCTTGTTCCAAAACATGTACCTACGTCATTACAAGTACACACAACATCCATAAATACAAAAAAAATAAGTGTAATCTAATGTAACGAGTTCAAAACTGAGACACACATTTTTTTAAATTAAGTAAACTTTGGGGTTTATTTTATGCCCCTTTGACGAAGCTCACGCGTATGTCATAATTTATTTTTTGTATTTTGATTGCTAAGAACTGTTTAAGAAGGCATATTTAAAGATGATTAACATTAAAAGAAATTAATATTTATTTGTTTTTTTATTTCTCTTTGACGAGAGCTGTATATACAGGGTGGCTAAATGAAAACAAAACGGCGGCCATGTCGTGCTCGTAAAGATTTTAAAAAGAAAACGCTCGGACACGTCAATTTAGATTACCACGAGAAAACATTTTCAGAGTATAATACCATCCCCATCTGTCATCCCTTAGCCAGGGTGGAACTAACCTCAAAAATTTTAAATGGAATAGTGGGTTGAGTTATACCTTGTTTGAGAGGTCTTTCGATTTTCTTTACGGCTACACCTAATTTAAAGGAATTTACTTCAGCGGTTCTCAAACTATTGATTATTTTAACATTTAATATAATTTTTTGGAAAACCTGTATTAAATCTTGGGTGTTTGGAAAAACTGTATTAAATCGCAATTCTTTATCGAATTATTAATTTATAACAATCATACATAAACCCTAGTCCAACAAATACTGAAAACTGCCATCGTTATAAGCCATGCAATAATACAGATTTATATATACCGGGTGGTGCGTCGCCGAGCGGAACATAGGAAAACCCATGTCAATTTTAAGGGGGTCAATTATTGGCTTCCCTGTACATTTGACAGAAAAAATTTGAGATAACTTTTTGAAGAGACCAATCTGGCAAACCCTTGTGCAAAGTTTCAAATTTTAATAAGCGAATATTGAATTATTCAAGTAAATGTAATTGCAAAATTCGCAAATTTTCGGTTCAGGTAAAACCAAACGGGCACCAGTTTATATTAAATAGTTTAGATTTAATGTATTCATAAAAAATGCTTTTATACAGAGTGTCTACTATACAAACCGCCAAACTTTAAGAGGTGATTAAACAAGTCATTTGCAACAAAAAAGTCGTATAACATTTTTTCGACAAGTTGTTAGTTCTTCTGGTATTTAACATTTTTTGATTTTATCAAATTTCTTTGTTTATTTTCATATTGTACAGGAGATTCCTGATTACGTAATTTTTTAGTTTTAGTAAAGGCAAATTAAACCACCAATAAATTATAACATATCCTTTACTACGTATAAATTTTGATAACCAATAAAAAATGGACTGTATTTTACAATAACATAAACGCGGATCGGTCAACAAAAAAAACCAATACATCAGGGAAGCACCGACCGCGATGATACACTGTCACTCGATGACTTTCGACGCGGCCGCTGACAGTTCCACACCGCTAATAGGGATGGGTTATAAGAATGGGAAAGAATAGCGATAAAGTGTCTTTTTCCAACATACCCCCCACCTTGGAAGAATTTCTTTCAACCCCACTCAAAGTTTCACTATGTGCTTTCAAAGTCATTATCAGGTAAGATACAAATTTTAGATAAAGAACGTTTAATGATTCCAGTTCGAGTTCTAATCTCTGCTACTCGGCATCTCCCATCAGGTCCTTGGATCAGCTTCACGATTCGCCCAAGTTTCCAAAGAAATGGTGGCAAATTATCTTCTCTTATAACCACCATTTGATTTTCTTTCAAATTTGGTTGCTCCAACTTCCACTTACACCTATTCTGCAGCTCAGCCAGATACTCCTTAGACCACCTTTGCCAAAAATGTTGAAACATTTTCTGGATTTGCTGCCACTTATCAAGGCGGTTTTCTCTTAAATCAGAGTAATCACCATCTGGTAAGGATGTGAGTCGTTTGCCAATAAGAAAATGGCCAGGGGTTAGGACATCAAAATCATTAGGATTAGGAGACAAGGGAACCAAAGGCCTGGAATTCAAAACTGCCTCCACTTGCGTAAGAAGAGTACATAAACCTTCAAATGTTAATGAATAAGTTCCCAGGACACGCTTCAAATGGTGCTTACAAGACTATACCCCAGCTTCCCACAACCCTCCAAAATTTGGCGAATGAGCTGGTATAAATTCCCAGTTTATATTTTCCCCTTTAAAAAGCTCTTTTAACTCAGAGGCTTGACCCATTAAAAATTTTCCAAGATCTTTCAATTCTGAAGAAGCTCCCACAAATGTAGTGCCATTATCACTTACAACATTACTTGGAATTCCCCTACGGGATACAAAACGTCTAAAACATGAAATAAAAGCGGTTGATGTAAGATCACTCACCAATTCAAGGTGTATGGCCTTAGTACTAAAACATACAAATAAAGCTATATAGGATTTTATTAAACGAAAGCCTCTACCACTTTTATTTCTAATCATTAATGGACCTGCATAGTCCACACCTACATTTTGAAAGGGCAAAGAAGGACGAACACGCAACTCAGGTAAAACACCCATAATCTGACTAGCTTGGCCCTTATTAGGACAAACTCTAAAACACTTTATACAATTTCTAGTTACTTTACGCACCAAGTTTCTACCACCAATAGGCCAATATTTTTCACGTAAAGAGCTTAATAAAAGTTGCGGACCAGCGTGTAAGAGTCTTTCATGTTCATATAAAACCAATAACAAAGTAAATTTATGCTTTGCTGGTAGCAATATTGGATGCTTTTCATAAAATCGCAAATCAGAACATTGCAATCTTCCTCCCACCCTGAGGATGCCACAGGAGTCCAAAAAAGGACTTAAACCAATTAGTTTTGAGGACCTTAAAGGTGTATTGGCCTTTAAACTATTTATTTCATATGAAAAGCACTCTCTTTGCACCAAACCGATTAAAAGTTGCAAAGCACTTTGGTTTTCAAGGAAAGTTGTTTTACTTTGACCCAATTTTGCACATTTTGACCTTGTTATTTTAACAAATCTTAAAACATATGCTATACAATTTGTAAGTCGTTTGAAATTAGAGAATCTTTCAAAATCAACCAACCTATCAACTGAAACATTTTTAAAACTATAAATATCAACCTTAGATCGTTTGATTTCTGGAATATCTAATAACGTAGGAATTTGAACAATATCCCAAGAATTTTGAGAAGAATGTAACCACGGAGGGCCTTCCCACCAAAATGCCAAATTCTTTAGTTTTCCAGGTTCACACCCACGTGACAAGATATCAGCAGGATTCTGCTCAGACTTCACATAAAACCAATCATTGGCATTAGTTTTCTCTCGGATTTGTGCAACCCTATTTGAAACGAAAGTTTGTAAGAGATGCGGAGATGTTGCAATCCAATTAAGCACCACAGTGGAATCACACCAAAGAAACACACCATTAAACTTAAGAGACATACAACTCTTGATTCTTTCGACTAAATGTACCAATACTAAAGCACCACACAACTCCAGACGTGGTATCGTTAACGTTTTAAGAGGTGCCACCTTTGATTTCCCACAAATTAAAGAAACCTTGACATTGCCACTCTTATCTACACTTCTTATGTAGACACAAGAACCGTAAGCTTCCATGCTAGCATCACAAAATCCGTGGATTTGAATTTCTATAGGCTCTAGACATACAACTTGTCGTTATTTCAAAATCATCTAACATAAAGAAGTTTTTTCTTAAATCTCTCCAATAGAAATCAAGGTTGGATGGCAAAGATTCATCCCATGAAATTTTCAACTCCCATAGCCTTTGTAACAAAATTTTAACCAATATTATGCTAGGACTTAGTAATCCGAGAGGATCAAAGATCTTTGAAATATCCGATAAGATACTACGTTTATTAACTTTTGAAACATTAGTAGGAAAATTTATGTAATAGCTTAAAACATCTTTTTTAAAAGACCAATATAATCCCAATGTCTTATTGGAATCCTTTTCACCAAAAACTACATTATCATTTGAAGCAGATCCCTGAATGCCATCAATGACCTCTGGTTTATTTGAAATCCATTTTCTCAGGTTAAAACCTGCCTCAAAGAGAATTTCTTTAACTTTTTTACACACATTAACCATTTCACTCACAGAAGCTCCTCCTGCCAACATATCATCAACGTAAAAACTATGTATTATAATTCTAGAAGCTTCTGGATGAGTTTCCACGTTATCCAATCCTAACTGCCTAAGACAACGTATGGACAAAAATGCTGCTGACCTAGTCCCATAGGTAACAGTATTTAATGTATACTCATGGACATCCTCATCAAGAGATTTTCTCCACAGAATCTTTTGTAGACATCTTTGATCTGGATCTATCCAGATCATGCGGTACATTTTTTCGATGTCAGCACAAACAACAACATTAAACTGCCGAAATCTAAGTAAAATATCCAATAAATCATCTTGAATGACTGGTCCAGTATGCTGGATGTCATTTAAAGATACGCCAGTATCTGTAGGAGCAGAACCATTAAAAACCACCCTTAGTTTAGTAGTCTTACTTTGTTCATTTAATACTCCATGGTGCGGTAAAAAATATGACATGCTATCATTTGATGTATTATCACAAAGTGTCATATGCCCCAACTGCTCATATTCCTCCATAAAAGAACAATACATTTGCTTTAAAACAGAATTTTTATTTAACCTTCTTTCCATAGAATAAAATCTGTGCAACGCATGGCTTTTAGAGTATCCCAATTTATTAATAGAATCACACAAAGGAAGCTGCACAACGAATTTTCCATCATCAGCATGTCTATATGTTGTCTCATTAAACAAATTTTCACAAAAAACATCTTCCTCAGATACCAGAGAATTTACAATTGGAAGAGGTTCCTCAACTTGCCAGAATTTTTCTAATTCATTTTCAATATTAGGCGTTGATTTAACAAAATTACATAACCTTTTTGTATTACCAGGACCCAAAATGCTGCCAGAAAATACCCATCCAAGTTTAGTCTTTTGTATAACAGGTTGATTTTCACCAAGACTTATTTGACCAATACAAAGCAAACTATAGAAAATTTCAGCTCCTATCAAAATATCAATTTGTCCTGGTTCATTTAAAGAGGGATCTGCCCATTTTAAATGACTTGGGATTTTTAAGTGAGAAATATCTATAGGCTGGCTAGGAACATTATCACCAATCTGTGAAACCACCAAACATGAAATGCTTGTCTCATAATTATTATGGAAAGAAACAATTTTCACATTGCACTTAGATTTTATATTAGTCACCAGTTGATTAACCCCTGCCATAGATATATTAACCCCAATAGAACTCAAGCCCAATTTTGTAAACATTTTCACAGAAATCAAATTAGATTGAGAACCACTATCTAAAAGAACTCTGCATGTTTGATAGTGACCATTAATGTCTACCGCTTGTACCAGTGCAGTTGACAATAAAACATCAGAAACATTACTCGAGTTACAATAAGAAGTCAAAACATTAAAGCTTGTGGGTGAAGAATCCTTAGGTTCATCCAATAATTCTTCCTCTCTTGACTTTGCCAAATCATTTTCATTCTTTACAGGGCTAGAAACACCACTTAAATTACCACTATTTTTATTTTTATCATAATGCAAAAGAACATTATGCTTAGACCCACATTTTTTACATCCCCGCTGGGTACAGCTCTTACTAATGTGCCCAGGCCTTAAGCAATTTAAACAAACCTTTAGTTGCAAAGCTTTTTGGAACCTATAATAAGTACCCATTTCCAAAAATACTTTACAATTCTGGATAAAATGATTCCCATCACAAAAGGAGCACTTTTGGTTCACAGAAATAAAAGATCTTTGCTTTGCCCTGTAAACCCCCTTTTCTTTAATGTTACCTACACAGTTATTAACCTCCAAGCCCTCTAACAAATCAGCTTTGACTTTTAGAAAGTTTTTAAACTCCTCAAGGGTAGGTAATGCATCCTTACTTTTCCTTTCTTCCCATTCTCTTTTTGTGTGCAAATCTAGCTTTGAACTTATCAAAAAAATAACTATTACATCCCAATTATCAGTATATACCCCCAATGAGTTAAGTGACCTGAGATTTTTTACCAAAACATCCAACATTCTTCTCAGCTCATAAGCATTTTCTTTTTGCATTTGAGACAAATTAACCAAACATTTTAAATTATTATTCACCAATAATGAAGTATTATTATACCTTTCTAATAGCAAGTTCCAAGCAACATCATACCCACTATCAGAAAATTCAAGTGTTCCAATAAACTGCTTTGCGTCTCCGTCCAATGCACCCCTAAGAAAATGGAATTTTTCAATATTGTCCAACCTTTCATTTTTATGCACTAAAGAAGAAAAAGTATCCCTAAACTCCAGCCAATTTTCAGATTTTCCTGAAAATGTAGGAATTGGAATTGGCGGAAGTTTTGGCAACGCCTTTAAAGACACAATTTCTTTTTTATTGTGGCCCGAACCAGAAGCTATCGAGACAGACCTTAGAGATTTTTCTTCAGTAGCGTTTTCATAAAAATCATATTTTGTAAGTAAATTACGAGCCATTGATGAAAAACTATAAAAGTTATCCTCAAAATGTTGACGTTCTGTATACTGGGCTTCCAAATCAGCCTCATCCACCAAAAACTCAATATCATTCTGAATTTCATCAAACACCGGTAACAATTCGGTCAATTTTTGCAAACGCATATCCAATTCTACAAAAAACGACTTGTCAACACCATCTGTTATAGTGTCCAAGGAAGCATTTAACTTATCAAAATAATTCTTAAACATTGTCAACTTAGATTTTAAGCTACCGCGCTTTTTAATTAACGCTTTTACTTCTTCAGCCATTTTCTTCCGCTAATGGAGACACAAAACAAGGAATAAAAGGAAATATTGAAAGGAAATACTCACAAATATCCACAAGGATTTTTTTTATACTAAACCAGCTGGTATACAAACACAGAGCTCAAATCCAGTAGTATTTCCAATCTCCAACTGCTTTTCCAATAAGCAACAGCTTCGCCAAACACAGTTTTTCCAAATACCAGTCCAATAAAATCACGTCCAATTAACACACGTCCCAAAATAAAACGACGTAAAACGTTTAACAAATCAGTGCTCCAATAACACGATCTGTTTTTACCAAGGCCAACAGTTTTCAATAGTCACAATAAACCACAATTCACTGGATTGCAAAACATCCGGTGTCGATGGACCATTTTGTATGTACAGGAGATTCCTGATTACGTAATTTTTTAGTTTTAGTAAAGGCAAATTAAACCACCAATAAATTATAACATATCCTTTACTACGTATAAATTTTGATAACCAATAAAAAATGGACTGTATTTTACAATAACATAAACGCGGATCGGTCAACAAAAAAAACCAATACATCAGGGAAGCACCGACCGCGATGATACACTGTCACTCGATGACTTTCGACGCGGCCGCTGACAGTTCCACACCGCTAATAGGGATGGGTTATAAGAATGGGAAAGAATAGCGATAAAGTGTCTTTTTCCAACACATATAAACAAGAATATCTCCGTTATTCCACATAAAATTTAGATATACCATCTGAAAGAGAATTAAATTTGCTATAGGATGGGTATATTTAAGTTTTTAAGTAATTTTTTATACCGGGTGTTATCAGAAGTTAAATGTAACATTTGGGAAATGTGCAAAAGTTCTTCGTTGTCGTTTTTCTAAAATTTGCTAGATAGGGATATGTTTTTTTTTCAGCAAAAACTACTGCATTTAGAGAGCCGTAAACAAATAACATATCGGGATATTCATTCTTTAAGAAAAAAGGCAGGTTTTCCTTCTTTTGTAAATGGCAATGAATCCGCAAAAGAAGGAAATTTACAAACCATGTATTACTTGATTTTAAAACAAAAGCATAGATATTTACAATTTGACAAGAACTGTCATTAAGTTTTCACTTCGAGTAGTTAAATAAGTAATTTGATTTAAACGTGCTTAAAAAAATAATGCCTAGTTTCACAAACATTGAATATCGGGACATCTTATTTATTTACGGTGTCGCAAATGGAAACTCGCGAGAGGCAGCAATGGAGTATGCGCTTCGTTTTCCTAATAGACGGCAACCCCATAGAAGTACATTTGCAGAAGTATTCAGACGCTGTGGGGAAACTGGTTTCTTTCAAGGTTTGCGGATTAGAGAAGGTGGTCAAAATGGTCAGCGCTGGAGACAAGAGCCTGCGATTATGAGAGCTGTTACAGAAGATAGATCTAGAAGTACTCGCCACATTCGTGCTGCATTAAGGATTCACCATTCCACTGTACATAGAGTTCTTAAAAAAAAAAATTTGCATCCGTTTTATTTGAAAAAAGTCCAGGATTTATTGCCAGTCGATGGTGAGGTGAGGCTTCAATTCTGTAGGTGGTACTTGAATAAGTTGCAAGAGTGGAGAACAACAGATCAAATATTTTGGACAGATGAAGCAACATTTACAAGAGCCGGAATAATGAATTTAAAAAATAACCATATATGGCATACAGAAAACCCTCATGCGACTGTTGTTTCACATTTAAAGCATGAGATAAAGATCAACGTATAGATAGGATTAATGAAAGGTCGCCTTTTCGGGCCTGTAATACTTTCTGATCGGCTCAATTCCAATGAGTTTTCGAATTTATTAATAATGACCTTGTTGACTTTCTGGAAGAAATCTCCTTAGCCGCTAGACAGGAACTTTGGTTTCAAATGGACGGATGCTCAGCCCATAATGGCAGAATTGTGCAAAATTCCTTGAATCAATGCTTTGGGGAGAAATGAATCGGAAGATACGGTACGGTAAGATGGCCGCCCAGAAGCCCTGACCTTACGCCCCTTGACTTTTATGTCTGGGGCACATTAAAATCTAATGTTTATAGTATTAACATTAATACTCGAGACGAACCAATTAATCGAATTAGTGTGTGTTGCACTGATGAAATGCGACAAAACGCGTTGAACTTGAACGGGTTATTGATAGTGTCAGAAGAAGATGCATTAAACGTATTGAACAAGAGGGAAGACATTTTGAATAATTGTTATAATTTTAGGTTTGTTTAATGAAATTTTGATTTTTTAATTCTGGTCAATCAGAACATATAAAATTTGAATATTTTCATTTTTTGTGGTTTTCTATCTTTTGCCCATGATATTACTGTGAAAACAAATAGCTATCACAAAAGTAAGTATATCATTGGAAAGCATATTAAATACAGCAGTTTTTGCTGAAAAAAACGTGTCCCTATTTACCACATTTTAGAAAAACGACAACGAAGAAGATACCACTAACTTTGCACATTTCCCGAATGTTACATTTAACTTCTGATAACACCCGGTATAAAAAAATTACTCAAAAACTTAAATATACCTATTTTATAGCAAATTTAAATCTCTTTCAGATGGTATATCTAAATTTTATGTGGTAGTAAAGATAACGGAGATATTCTTGTTTATATTAAAAAAAAAACAATGAAATTTGATAAAGTCAAAAGATGTTAAATACCAGAACAACTAACAACTTTTCGAAAAAATGTTATACGACTTTTTTGTTGCAAATGACTTGTTAAATCACCTCTTAAAGTTTGGCGGTTTTTATAGAAGACACCTTGTATAGGAGGGTATTAGTATCACAAACAAGAGGAATGAAATATAAAAATGTTTATAATTTTGTCTCACTTTCAAATATATAGACATGTGAGTGTCTCCCGTCAAAAAAAACGTAGAAGCAGCCCCATAGATTGAAAAGAAAATTGTCTCACTTCCAGGTATGCCTATTAAGCAGTTAGTTAGCAATCAAAATATAAAAAATAAATTATAATAGTAATGTATTTTAATTACCAACAACACAACATTAATATTACAAATTAATTTATAATGTACAGCCTAAAAATAAAAACCTAAATAAAAATTACCAAATGAAGATAATAAAACACAAAATAAATTAATCATAACAAAAATCAACTATATGAGAAAAAATCACACATAACACCACATCCTTTAGCCAGGGTGGAACTATCCTCAAAAATTTTAAATGGAACAGTGACTCGAGTTATATCTTGGATGAAAGGTCTTTTGATTCTCTTTACGGCTATACCTAGTTTAAAAGACTTTACTTTAGCGGTTCTCAAACTATTGACTATTTTAACATTTAATACAATATTTTTAACAATAATACAGATTTTGTTTAAATCGACGTCGCATATTTCGTAGCATATCAGGTGTTATCTGTTGGCATTCAAATGTAATCCTTTTGCGCAATTCTTTTATTGAATCTTGGGTAGCATATGTTGGGTAGCATAGATTTTACCCTTTAGGTGACCTCACAGAAAAAATCCAGAGGTGAAAGATCAGGCGACTGCGCGGACCATTCAACAGAGCCTCTCCGTCCAATCTAGGGATCAGGATAGGTCTCATTTAAATAACTGCGGACAGCTATTACGTATTGACGAGACGCACCATCCTGCTGAAACATCAACTCGTCTTCAATTTATTGATTGTTATTATCATTTTCAATCATGTTCGTGATTGCTAGATCGATAGCTTCTTGTAATAACCTAAGGTTTAATTTTTAACCACACCAAAAGTCTAATTTTTGGGGATGTTGAGTATGTGCTTCGTGATAAATGTGTGGATTGTGGTCCGACCTATAACGGCAATTATGACGGTTGACAGTGCCGTTTAAGAAAAACGAAAATTCATCCGAGAAACAAACATTAAACACATAATTGGGATATAATATTCTTTCACTAGTTATCTCACAGAACTCCAAGCGCCGATCTTCATCGTCTTCATTTATTTCATGTACCAGATTTATTTTATAGGGGTGGAAATCATGAGTTTTTAGAATCCCTTGTATACTATTTCTATTTTTTCTTGTAGGGTATAAACCATTTTAACTATTACTTTGTTTAATACGATAAACTAAAAATCAATGTTCCGATTTCACTCTGATTAAGTCGAATTGACCTCTAAGTAACATTATTATTTATTGTTTATTTGTATTTTGGTATTCTTATTTTTTTCCTCCTAAACGTTAATGTAAATTTGTATTATTGCATGGAGTTTGTGACGATGGCCATTTTCAGTATTTGTTGGAGTAACGTTTATGTATAATTGTTATAAATTCATAGTTTAATAAAGAGTTGCGATTTAATCCAGTTTTTCTAAACACTCAACATTTTATACAGATTTTCCAAAAAACTATATTAAATGTTAAAATAGTCAATAGTTTAAGAACCACTTAAGTAAAATTTTAAATTAGGTGTAGCCGTAAAGAAAATCGAAAGACCTTTCAAACAAGGTATAACTCAACCCACTATTCTATTTAAAATTTTTGAGGTTAGTTCCACCCTGGCTAGGGGATGGATGGAGGTGATATTATACTCTGAAAATGTTTCCTCCTGGTAATCTAAATTGACGTGTCCGAGCGTTTTCTTTTTAAAATCTTTACAAGCCCGACATGGCCGCCGTCTCGTTTTCGTTTAGCCACCCTGTAAATACAGCTCTCGTCAAAGAGAGGTAGAATCAGTCGTATAACGTAAATTTTTTTTTTTTTAAATGTTAATCACCTTTAAATATGCCTTAAACAATTCTTAGGAATCAGAATACAAAAAATTAATTATAGACACACGCGTGAGCCTCATCACAGGGGCATAAAATAAACCCCAAAGTTTAATTAATTAAAAAAAAATGTGTCTCACTTTCAAATACAACATGCTATAACTTAAAAATGAATATGTAGAGAGAAAATAATAAACAAAATAACATGTCTCAGAGACAATAATAACATGACACAAGACAATATTAACAGTTATGTAAGTAAGTATACAAAAATGAAAAATATAATATAACGAAGTGGTATATTTTAATGAAAATAGAAAAACCAAACAAATGTAATACAAAAATTGTGATTTAAAGCTCAAGTTCTAGATGGCTTTCGAATTTCCATGCCTCTATTATGCCTAGGATCTATGATTTCAGGCAGCAAGCATTTAAAATTAAAAAAAAAATAAAAATCTTTTTCTATCATTTTTTCTTTCCAAAATGAATCATTTATTTTCATTTATATATTAATAGTAAAAGCAATGTGGCATTTTTACTCCATATTTGCAGCCATTCTAGGCCTAAAGTGATCCTGTTTTCCCTACTTTTTCGTTTAGAATAATAAACTTTTGAATATTCTTCTTTTCCTATTTTTCCTATTTTTTAAAAATAAACATAAAAAACTTTATAGTATAAAGAACAACGTGCACAAAATTGGAACACCTTCGCAATAAAATACTTCTACAGTGAACACCCATCAACATTTCAATTTTCAATTTTACATAATATTGAATTGCTGTTGACCATAGCCGATACCGTCGTTTGCACATATCGGGCCGAACAAGCGTCGCGCGTTTCCTGATTTGATTCATGCTAGCCCGGCCGTGCTTTGTTGCCATATGATACTAAACTTATCGGCGATTCAAGAAATTGTAAGAAAAATGCCTGAATTTTGTATTTCCATTCTCAAATGTTTATTATTAATTTTTTTGAAATGGTTTTTCAATATAATGTTTCTAAAATCGATGTATCTAGAGACGTATGGAAAGATTTTTTTATTTATCTTTTTGGGTTTTAAATAAAAAATCAAAATTTTAGAAATTAAAAAAACTAGCACCTTGAAAAGAAATATGTACATTTTATTAGTGAAAACCGCATTAAAAAATATTGTAAAATAAAAAAGTTATCCAGGAAACAGAAATTTATGGGTGAATAATCCCCTTAAGATTCTTACCTTAGATTTATAGACAATTCTCACAAATTCTCACAAATGTAGTGTCTATGAGTTTGGTTACCTCAAGCCATAAACTGTTTATATTACATTATAAGATGCTTAACTTAGGACTATTTTTATATTTAAAGAATTACGTAAACGGTAAGAGATATAGTTTCGTTTAAAATGGAGAAAAAGTTGTGCTGTTATAAGCCCAATTAGATGCAATATTAAGATTCACGATATCTACAGGGGTTTTCAAAATATCGGGCTAAATCTAAAAATTAGGTTTTTAGAAAACCCGCAAGATCGTCGCCATCTTGAATTCGATTTTAAAAAAATTTCGAAGTTGTGGGTTATCTACTGTGATCGATTGACGTTAACGATATTTTTCTAGGCAGTTTAGATTTTTTTGCAACCCTAGTGAACTTTGTTATTTCTTATGGACGCCATATTGGATTTATACGTCATTAACTAGCACGTAAAAATATCTTTTCAACCATGTATAACAACCCTATCTTGATATGGCAAAAAAACATAAATTTATTAAAAAAAAAAACATTATTTCACTTGGTTGGCTGTGAAAATAAAGGCTGCTAATCAATTATTTTGTTTTTTTTATTCAAACAAGAAAATCATTTCATTAATATGAAAATTAAATTTTAAAAAATTGAAATAAAAACTATTTTTAACTTATAAGGATAGATGAAATTAAACAAATAACAATCAACAATTAATTAAAATAAAATTAGTTAATAAAGTGTTTAAAAAGACCTCCATTGTTATTAATACAGAATGTAGACCTCTCAATCATAGCCAAACAAGAATTTGTGACTATTTGTCGTGGCATTTCTTGAAATGCTTGTCGAACGGCTGCTGCATGTGCTTTAACTGTAGTATGACTAGAGTAATACACTTCATCTTTTAGGTATCCCCATACACAAATCAAAAGGTGTCAAATCTGGTAAGCGAGCAAGCCATGTAATAGGACCTCAATTGAAAAAATCCAATTATTTCCATATTGTTTATTTAGGTAATTAGGAATAATTGCAGAATTGTATGCAGGGGCGCCATCCTGTTGGCTGTGAAGAGACAACTTTTCTAAATTAAGATCTATGTAATTGTCAAGAATTCCTAAGTATCTTGTTAGGTTGTCATTAAAAATGTTAAATAAAACATGTCCATTTAAAATACCTATTTAAACATTAAAGTCCCATCTTGTTTGATGATTAACTTCATGGTTTCTAAATAGATTTTCATCGGCCCAATAAACATTCACAACATTACACAGCTTTCGTTCAACCACAACACTTTAAAAGGAAATCTAGGACATTTCTGGCATTTTCTGAGGAACCAGTTGCAAAATACTGACCGTCTGTCTAAGTCTCCTTTTCGAGTTTTAGATGTGCGTGGATTTTTCAGAACACTTTGCAGTACTAAATTTTCGTCGCTACTTCTGTTTCTGTTGGTCTTGTTAACTGAACGATACTTCAATACAGTATCTCACAATCTACTGAAAGTCACTAAGCTCTATCTTAATCTTATGTTGAGTAAAGAAAGTTTATCTCAAAAACGAAATTATTTACGTATTTTAAAACACTTGATTAATATAAATCTTAATAAAATAAACCAATGTCAATGATAAATAAAAGTGTTAACAGAGCGATAACATCGCCGTCCCTTCGTTTTCACATGCAACGTAAGTGAAAATGTCTTTTTTTAAATAAATTTATGTTTTCCGCCATAATACGATAAGGTTGTTATACATGGTTGATAAGGTCTTTTTACATGCTATTTAATGACGTATAAATCCAGTATGGCATTCATAATAAATAAGAAAGTTGACTATTGTTGCAAAAAATCTAAAATGCTTAGAAAAATATCGTTAACGTCAATCGATTGGCCTCCAGGATCGGATTCAAGACGGCGACGATTTGCAGGTTTTCTAAAAATATAATTTTTAGATTTAGCCCGATATTTTGAAAACTAGATTTCGTGGGTCTTAATATCGCACCTGATTGGGCTTGAAACAGTACAACTCTTTCCCCATTTAACCGAAACTACAGCTCTTACCGTTTACGAATTTCCCATGCATATAATTTTATCTAAGACACCCTGTATAGTACCAAAGCCTCAGCCAATACCGTTGCTGTTCATATTTTTGGTCACCTAGTTTAAGGCCCTTTTAGTGTTTTTAAAATAATTTTTTTTTACTAGACAGTTCGTCGATATCTGAATTTAACACGCGTTTCGCACCCTATTATAGTAAGTCAAAGAAAACACTGTGTATGTAACTGAGGCCGACTGTGGGAGGTCGAAGCCCAAGCTTACGCACATGATCTAATGATCCTGTTAAAAGGAAAAAATGAGAAAGCAATTTCAAAAACACTACAAGTGCTGAACATCATTCTAATATGGTACAAGAGGGAGGAAATGTCCATTAATCCGCATAAAATGGTAATAGTGCCATTTACCAGAAAAAGGAATATGGGCGAACTCAAACCACCAATCCTGAGAAGTGAAACCATCTAATTTGCAACGGTGGCAAAACATCTTGGGATAACCTTAGGACGCTTAATTGGAACTGGCATGTTGAGAAAACAGTTAAGAAAGCAAAACTGTCCTTATGGAACTGTCGCAGGATATGTGGTAAAACCTGGGGAATGAACCCAAAACAGATGCAGTACATACAGGTCATCAGACCTACGATATCCTATTGCTCTGTGCTGTGGTGGAGCAAAGCAACACAACAACTGGCCAAAACAAATCTTAAGAGCTGCTAAATCTTGTTGAAACAATTTGGCTTAGCAAAAAGTTTTATATCAATCACAAAACAAGTTAGCCATTTCTTAAAATATAGCGTATTTGCATTTAATTTGATCTCAAATGTTGGCTTAGAAATTAATAAATTGCATGAATCCAACTAATCAATAAGCGTCAACTAAAGACCTAGTAGACGTATTTATTATCTATTAATTTCTAAGTCACAATTTAAAATCAAAATAAATGTAATGCGTTAAGAAATTGGAATCAATATCACTGTAATATAGAAGGGACCACCACCTCATCAGGAAAATATTTTATTTAAGTTCATTTTTTAGTCCATTGTTCCATCCAGTTTTTGCTGAAATTCATAGGCATGTGTTATCATTGCTGATATAGTTCTAGGGGGATATGTTTTGTGCATCTGATTTCTATTTTACCCCTCTTAATAGGCACAAATAAATCCTATAAACGTCAAATACTCGTAGAACAGTTCTATGATGTTTTCCGTGAAGTATAATAAGTTATGATTGTGTTAGGATTAAAGTTGGCCTATAAGAAATTGTATTATTGGTGGGCTATTCAAAAGCTGACTTTTGAATTGTAAATCCAAACATCATCATATTAGTAAGAAATTCTTAAATAGTTTCGAAAATCGCAAAGATTTCTATCCAGTATCTGTAAATCATAATGAGACTGACTTTTACCAATGGATATTGGAGCCAGTTAGCATGTCATGTAATCACTATTTCCCTTTGACGATCTATCTTCTTCTGCCTACCAATTATTTGCATGATCTTCTCTCTTTGTATTAATTTCTTCGTCCTCTGAATACATCTTCCTTTACTTGCAGCTGTGAAATGCCACGACGACAAACACGTCCTGGAAGTAATGACTAGCAAAGGAATAAACTTCGACTGTGCATCCAAAGCGGAAATCAGCAAAGTTCTCTCGACGGGATGTAGTACCGATCGCATCATCTTTGCCAACCCCGCGAAACCGATCGGTCATATCAAGTTTGCAGCCGAAGTTGGTGTTAACACCATGACTTTCGATAACGAAAGTGAATTGGTGAAGATCCAGAAATTGTATCCTTCTGCCAGGTGAATCCTGATCGATTAACCTAAGCATGTTTGGTGAATTAAACAGTTTTTACTTGTAGTTTGGTGATTCGGATCAAATGTGAAGCTATAGATGCGGTGCGCCCTTTAGGGAAGAAATTCGGATGTGATCCGGTGAAAGAAGTGCCGAGGCTTCTTCGTCTGGCTGAATCGCTTAATTTGAACGTTATTGGAGTCAGTTTTCATGTTGGATCTGGATGTAGGGAGCCAGAAGTCTTTTGGAGAGCCATCAGTGAGGCTCGTAACATATTTAACTACGCCAGTACTTTTGGGTATAAGTTTACATTGTTGGATATTGGTGGGGGGTATCCTGGTGGACATGGAACTTCCATTAAAAAGGTATGAATCAACTAAGAAGTGAAACTTAAACAACTCCTGAATTTGTCTTATAGATTGCCGGCATAGTAAATAGTGCCCTGGACACATACTTTCATGACCTGCCCGACGTAAAATACATTGCGGAACCCGGAAGATATTTCGTCACTTCCGCCTACACGCTCACCTGCAACATCTATTCAATCAGAAACATTTATGACGAAAACAACAACGAAATCACTCATAAGATGTACTACATCAACGAAGGGGTTTATGGTAGTTTCAATCGGATCTTACGTGCGCATCGTACTCTCGATCCGATAACATTAAGCAAAAAACCAGATCTGGACAAGTCCAAACATATGTCGAGTAGCATCTGGGGTCCATCTTGCGATGGTCTGGATCAGCTAGTGGAGGACATGGAGCTACCCGATCTGGAAGTTGGAGACTGGATGGTTTTTGAAGATATGGGTGCATATACGTTATCTGCAGGCTGTGCGTTCAATGGTTTCCCGTTACCGAAGGTGCATTACTGCATTACGCAGAATGAATGGTGAGTGGGTACTTTAGCCTGGACTGGTGATAAAAGACGTTTTTCTGAGCGCATCAAAGGTTAAGGTTATGGATATACGTTAATTAAGCGAAAATTAAGGCACATAAGCGGTATTTAGAACGACTATGCAACTTTCTATCATTTTTACCCTTACATTTTTATTCTTAGAATTCATTTGTCAACGCATAAATGGAAACTTGAAAAGGTTGTGGACTGTATTAGAAAAATTGAAAGTAGTTGCTGACGCAAGTAAGAAAATTGTCAAAAAGCGAATGCACCATACTACTCAAATTGGCACTTACCGATTAAGCCAGTTGTGGTCCCTTTAACGGGGATCCCTTTTAGTTGCAATCCAGGCTCACCGCCATTGCAATGGTTTAAACCGAAAATTAATTATATTGTTTGTAAAAATTAATTTAGTACCGAAATTAAAAATTTACTTGTTATCACTGTCGTTTCTCTCGTACAAATACTTCGACGCCTCGTGCTCAGACAATGGGAGAAAAATGTGGTACATATTCCGCGCGAAATGGAGTAATTTTGAAAGTGATTTTGTTGCATTAACATCATTCATTTATCAATGGAGGAAAAAACTTAATTTCTATTACAAGGCAAGAAAATTAAATATGGAATAAGAAATCCAAAAATGTGGAATTAATGACTCATCAGATAAGTTAAGTTTGAATTCATCGTCAAAAAAAATCTTGATGCAAGTACAGAAGTTTTAGTTTAAGTTTTTTGAATAATAAATAGCAGGAGAGCCAGTGATATTTTTCAGTGATGATTTAGTTAAGGCCTATTTTTTAAGAGAAGGTTGTTTGGAGCCTAACCAAGTGCAATCTATGAGGATTAGCTTCTCAGCCCGGTTCCAAAAGGGTGGCAGAATGCCCCCAACATGTAAAAAAACGAGCATCTGTTCATGGTTTAGTTAAGGCTGAACTTTTTTTCAGTGGTCCTACTCTAGTAGCTCTCAATGAACGAGGTAACATTGGCAAATCGATTGGGCGGTTCCGAGTGGGTGGCAGAATGCCCCCCACATGTCGAAAGATCGATGAACTTTTCATGATTTAGTTCATTTTTAGTTTCATTTTTAGTATGTTATTCTGCTGACATTTTTAAGTGTGTATGACACTGGGGCACACAGGGCAACGGGATTAAGTTCGTTATTGCCTTTGTCGTTTCAGTATTTCCTTTTTGGAGGGTGACTACTTGAACCTTGTTGTTCTCACTCGGATGCACCTTGGTTATTTTTGCTAACGGCCATCTTGATGGATTAACGTTATCTTCTTTGATTAGCACGACTGTCCCAATTTTTAGGTTGTCTTTTTCTTCTTTCTGTTTGTACCGCATTTGTAGTCTACTTAGATATTCTGTGGACCATACTTTCCAGAAATCCTTCTTCATTTTGTGGATTAATTTCCATCTCTAAGACATACAGTGGCCGTCTCTGTTCTGAAACTGGCAGCATTAAAGAAAGGACTACATCTGGTCGGCCAAAATTTTCAACAAATGATTAAAGAAGTTTGGTAATTTTACAATGTTTCAGTGAAAATTCCCAGGGTTCATTGCTCAAGAAATTGGCTTTGAATTTTTTAATTTTAAAACAAAATTAATTCCGTCCTTATAAAATTCACTTGTTGCGAGAAGATGATTTTGACCGGAGGATCGAATTTTGTAACACTATCAGGGCAAAACTAGACCAAGAGCTGAACTTATTTAATAACATTGTGTTTTCCGATGAAGCTACGTTAATGCTTCATGGCAATTTAAACCGCCGAAATTGCAGGTACTGGACCACTGAAAAACCACATTGGATGCGGGAAGTGCTTACCATAGAATGGCCAGCTAGGTTCTCAGATCTCTCTTCTTTAGAATACTTTTTTGGGGCTATTTGAAAAATAGAATATTTGTCACTAAAAATGCATATATAGATGACTTAAAACAATGCATGACAAATGAAACTAGCCAAATTACACAAGAAATTGAAAAGAAATTCGAAGAGTTATGGAAGTACAAGGAAAGATTTTGAACATTTAAATAGTTTTGCTTCGGACCAAAGTTTCTATTACAATACCTTTATTAAAAAAGAGGGTTATTTGCTTGACACTTTGAAACTAGAAATTTGTTTTTAAACAGGCTTTTATTAGGTTGGATTGTATCTTAGGTATGTATGTATCGAAATCTTTGAGTTTTAATTTTCACTGGTTTCTAAAAGTCTGACAAACTTGAAACTTTCCATACGTATCAAGGATTAAACAAATTGGACCTGTTAAAAAAAACGGACAATCTGTATCTTTTGCTGTCTGTAGGTTTAACACAACATCTTCTTCTTAGAATTCATTTCTCCCTTTTGTTGTTTACTTTTGCACTTTTCACAAAAAAAAATGTAATGCAATAACTACCTATTTATGCAAATTCAATGTCTATAGTATATTCATAGTTTTTGCTGTTTATTTCTCAGTTCTTTTACAACAATATAATTAGCTGCTTTTTTAGAAATTTCCTGTATTCCAGGTGTCAGCACACCCAAATGAAAATCATTCACAGCTGACACATAAAACACTGAACTAAACAACTGGAAAAATTTTGTGCGAAATATGAGAACGGATCAATTTTGTTAAGATTTTTCAGAAAATTTGATAACCGAAAGTTAGTTTTTCGGTAGAAGTAAAAAGAGAGCCTGTGCAGGCTAGAGAACTATGGAAAATACCCGCATTTTATATGACATAATTTGATGCTTGGTAGTCCGTGCACCCTCGGTAAAAGCGGTAAATTGTCTTGTATTCTTAGCG
This sequence comes from Anthonomus grandis grandis, assembly GCF_022605725.1. Lineage (NCBI taxonomy): Eukaryota > Metazoa > Arthropoda > Insecta > Coleoptera > Curculionidae > Anthonomus > Anthonomus grandis. The sequence goes on from NC_065558.1 coordinate 26,407,446, forward strand.
CCACCTAAATTTCGAGGAGAGTAGAAGCGTTTTAGTGTTTCGTAAATCGCCAAAGCTTTTAAGGACAGACGACAGAATATTTTTAGAATGATGAGACCGAGGTCGGAAGGGGAGGATTAACAGAAGCAGCTAGGCTCCCCTCCCTCACCTTATGTTAGCTCCTCCTTTCGATTGTACAAATTACTTTCCCTTGAAATTGCAGTTAAACTACGCGGTGTAGCAAAAAAATAATAGACATTTTTCGTGCAGAGTTTAATAAACTACGACATATCAGAAAATGAACTGCCTACTTTTAGTGGTTCTGTTTTTCTCAATAGTTTTTTTTTATCATTTTCGAGATTTGCAAATATTCCTGAACATGTGACAAAATTTTTTTTTCCGGATTGTTAAATAGAACAAATAGGCACACCGTGGAATGGAATTAAAAAAGAATCATTGAAGGCATTAGCAGATGCGTTAATTCAATCAAATTCAAATCAATTTTCTGTTATCCATGGTGACGGTTGTTTTGTAATTTTTAAAGTTTTAAAGGGAACGTCTTAGTCAGAATTAAAAATTGCAATCATATTATTAGTATTATTAAAAGAAATATCTGTTCTCAATTAACGCTTAGATCATACAGAAAGCAGTTATAGTTAAAAGTGTTAAGATTACGATAAGTTTTAGGAATAGGTTCACGTTTAGTTTTACAAAGTCTTATCTTCATGACACCAACGTGTGGTTCGATATCTCGTCAATATCTAAAGTAGTTGCAAGGGAAACGAGTAAAGTATTGCTACATTATTGCTACGAGAAAATATAAAAGAAAACTGGAAGAGTCCATATTTATCAATCAAATTTATTAAAACAAGAAAATAAAAATTATTTTCATCGAGCAAAACTTTATTACAATCTGTACCAAAAAAATCATAGTCGTATTCAGGCAATAGACGGGTAAGGGTATCTTCCAAATTAAATAACGCTACAATCAGGGGAATTTGAACAATGAATCCATACACAACTTTTTACGTGCCTATTTAATATTTATTAAACATATTTTTTTTCTTCCAGGCTAAATGTTAAAGACACCCTCTCTCTGCCAAAAGCAAAACTGATAATCGTCAATGAGAAAGAGCCAAAATTGGAAACATTTGAATCTGCTTACGACAAATGTCGGATCTAAAACAGTGGAAACATCATAGAAATGTTGGTCGATGTGGCTGTTTAAGATGTGAGCTGAAGCTGGGCTGATGCTTTTGTCCATTTTGTTGACTGTTAAACTGTTTTATTTATTATTTATCTATTGGGGTTAACGTTTGATAAACAAAACTAAAATTGGTGAAAACGTTTGTAATTCTAGTTTTAAGGTTTTTCGTTAATATTGTGATCTTAAGACCGACTAAATATGAAGAAAATTAAAACTTTTACAATACGTTTAATGAAATTACACTGACTCCATGAATTTTTCTGACTAGAAGATATAATTTTGTTCTCGTCGACAGTGGAGGTCTGAAAACAAATTTGCTTTTTGAGATTTTCACTGCCTGGAAGAAATTTCTTTTCCAGGAAGTTAAAGCTCAGCATGAAATGCTTTCTTTAGAGGAAGACCAACAATGGCTTGTGTCAAGGCACGCAAGATATTATTCGATTAGACGAACTTACCTATGAAGTTCAATCGTAATTATATATGAGGCGCTTTGTTCGAAGAAATCACTCAGTTAGAGAACTGTGTAGTACGGCTTTCGTACGCTACAAGTTTCGAGGCCACAAGTTTTCATAGACTAACCAAAATGTTTCTGGTAGTGTCTATCCGCTGATCTATCTACATTCTGTAACATGCCAATTTCATATCTTAAAGTTCTAACCTCGTATAACAACGTCGTCGGTTGAATACGAGGGGCACTCTTAAAGATGTATTTTGTAATATGGTCTTTAAAAGTGTTAATAAGGTCGTTAGTACCTATGTTCTTTTCATTCCGATGTAAGAATAAGCATACCTTTACTCAGAACCTTATTAGGGTAGGGGTGGGGAGTGATCTCTTCGAAAGAAGCACCTCATATTATACGATCGAACTTCACAGATAAGTTCGTTTGATCGAATAAATATATTTTACGCTTCGTTCTCGAGATCACTAAATTAGGGAACTATGTAGCAGTTTGAAAAATTACATAAAAATGCAATTTTAGGAAGATGTTTCGTTCTTGACTTTATTAAAGGAACCAAACATAAGTAAAAACTTAGAATTAAAAGTTAGTATTCTAACATTGATATAACCTATTCTCACTTAGGTAAATCCACAAAGATAAGGTTGGTCTACATCCAAATTAAAATACGAAATACAGATCATGATTATTAAAAACATTTGTTTAAAAAGGATTATGAATCTAAAATTAAAAGAGCAAAATCCTGGAACGATTTTGCTTCTAAAGGACACTGGTAGTACTTAGCAAATATCTGAGAATACGGATTTCAGCCGGCAGTTTTTCTTAATGTGTTTAACAAAATTCGTTTCCTCGGCTGAAGTAGGCGCATGTTTTACTGAGTAGGAAGAAAATACTTTAGTATTTATTCCTACCTCGTTGTAGCTGTAAGGTACGGGTTTTTAGTCCCAAGCAGCAGGAATTTCTGTTCTGTACTTCTTAATACTTCTTCTGTACTTCTACTACTTATAAGAACATAAGGTTGATGCGACGCACATAGTAGGTCTCTGATTGAAATAAGGCAATTCAATACACGGCTGTGTCCTTCCCACCCGCGTAGTTTTGATATCGTCCGATATAAAGACTCTTTCTGTAGTAAAATAAATGTTTTGCACTCTAATTTTGGCTAAAATCTGTCGTCTGTTTGGCTAAAGTATTTGCTAGTGCAAGTAGGGTGGCTAGTTTCGATGTTAGAATCCTTAATGTCAAGTTTTCATTTTCCCTCAGATGCTCTAGGAAATTTAAAACTAGCTCTGGGTTCCCAGTGAAATTATACGTTCTTCTTTGGGGTCGAATACGGGAGATTCCCTTTAAGAATCCTTTAATTTGTGGTTGCCTATACTGTCAATAGAAATCAAAAAAATAGCACTTCTAAATAAGTTAAACGATCCGTCGGAAATGCTTTGTGATTCTAAAATCGATTGAAGAAATTCAATTACGTTACTTAGTTCCATCTCAAACATTGGTAATTGTTTTTTCAAGTAGCATTACCACCAAGGCACTTCATATTTCTTTACTGTAGATGATGAAAGGGATTCCATAGCTTTCAAAATGCTGCATGCTGGCATCCCCTTTCTTGATAAGTGCCCTACCACCAAGGAGAGTCCAGTGGGTAAATTGCTCCTGGAAAAAAGGATTAGAACCTTTTCAGAATTGAAGAATATAGGTTCGCTCACTAAAAGGCTTTTAAACAAATAAGGGTACCATGGTTGAGTTTCCCAATTTGGTACCACCATAATACCCTCTGCTTTATCTGAAACTACCCTATATATGTTCTTGGAATAAGGGAGAATGGAGGGCAACCATAAAAGAAAAAGTCTGACCAACAAATGCTAATAGCATCTACTGCAAAGTCTTGAAAACCTGGGCGTCATGATACAGATCTTTTACATTTAAAATTTAAATTGAAGACAAAAAATCTATGTTTGGGGAACCAAATCTCTGCTTAACCGTTAAGGGTGATTTCTTTCTTAATGAAATATGATTATATAATGAGTAATAAAATATGAAAAAGACCTTTTAAATAATTCTTTATTGTGCGACGGAATAGTTAGAAGATCCTTCCGTCTAATATTAAGATTATGCACATCCGTACGAAATTTGACTGTTTTAAATAAATATAGAGGTGTTTTAAATTTAAGAATTTTATAAAAAAAACAGAATAAAAACATGTAAGTTTCGTCGGCAGTGCATACTTAACCAGTTCGCTTCAGTTAACTTATGAGATATGTGGTATCTCCTCCTTACACCATAAATAAGCCTTAGGCAACAGTTTTGAAGCTTCTGAATTCTGGCATCAGAATAATCTAGACAGGGGCCATAGATGGTGTCACAAAAGTTTAATGGTGATAAAATCAACGAATCACGTAGCAGTTTTTTAATTTTAGGGCTTAAAGAATGCCTGAGAAAAAATATAGACTTTAGAGCAGAATATCCATTTCTTAACTTAAAAGTGACATGTTCTTGCTTAAACGCAAATTTTAATTTTTCAAGATATATGCTCGGTGATTATCACTACAGAAAAGAATGGCAATTGATTTAGTAGGGTTAATTTTTAAGAGCAGCTTTTGGACCTCAAGATATAGCATATTTAAATTTTCATTAATACATTGATTAGCATTAACTACCTCAGAACTTTTGAATGAAAAGTGAAGCTGCGTGTCATCTGCATAGCAATGATGTTTGCAGTGTGTTAAATTATTAGTGATTTGTGATGTATAAAGGATATATAATAACAGGCCCAAAACGCTACCTTGAGGCACGCCCAATGTGACAGCAAGTACATCAGATACTCTACCATCAAGTATAACCCTTTGCTTACGGTTAGATAAAAAAGATGCGACCAATGCTAAAGCTGAATTACCAAATCCGATATATGCCAATATACCCAATAACGTCTCATGATTTACCATGTTAAAAGCCTTTGTGAAGTGTATGAGAACCATAACTGTAGCCTGATTATTGTCAAGGGCCTTAAATATATCGTCAGTTACTTATGACAAAGCAGTGGCACAACTATAACCTCTACGGAATCCAGATTGATTCTTGGGTAACAGACTATTTTGGTTCAAATATTCCAATATTTGGCTTTCCACAATCTTCTTCAGTACCTTTGAGAATACTAGAAGAATGGATATAGAACGAATTTGATTAAACTTTAATTAAATTAGGGAAATAGCTTTTTTTCAAACATACATTAATAATATGAGTTAGTGGATCTAGAATAGCATAATAAGATTTATATTTAGATGGTCAGCTCCAAATGCTTTACTTTTTATTTTGTTTAAGATACTTATAAAGGTATCTTGTGTTATTAACTTAAATTGAAACTCGTTTAATGTAATTCTATGCTCTTTAAAGAACCTGATAAACTCCTCATTTGGACTATTTGCATTGTTATTGTTTATGCTGGAAAAAAATTTATTTAATTCATCCACATTTTGTAAGGATATAGGCAATTGTTTATTTTTTTATGAGAAATGTTATTTTTTTTAAATTCTTTCCAGGCTTCTTTGTTAGTAGAGTTCTCGAATCTGTAGGTCAAATACGTTTTTTTTCTGCTATAATTGCACTGGTAGTAAAATTGCGATATTGCTAGTCTCCTTGTTCTTTCGAGTTTCTAAATTTATTTAAAGCCATGTTACGAAGTCTAATGTTGGGAGTAATCGAAGGACTATAAGGTTTATTTTTTCCAGTTACGGTCCTCAAAGGTGCGTGCAAGTTCCTAACCTGAAATGAACCAGAAACAGATTGAACCAGAAAATCCACCTTGTCATTTACATGTTCCATATTATACATTAAATGCCAAGGAATAGACATCATATCGATCTGAAATCGATTATTTTCGATGTTATTTAAATTTCTGTAAGTGAAATTACATTGAATTGGCTTGGGTGCCTCCAACCTAAAAGAGCAATAAACTAACATATGCTCCGATATATTTATATCTCGTATTCCACTATCATCTATCAATTCATTGTTAGAAAAGATTAAATCAAATAGTAAAATTCAAGTCATCTATTTAAGTACCTATAAATGTTGTACAGTAAAATCAATCGGTATCATAAAATCATATGAGCAAAGTATCACTGTACTACCGTATTTCTGTTTAGATCGCACAACCAATCATCGTTTGTCTCTTTTCACCAGCCATTTTGAAAGACGTTTGTTGGTTAACTTCTATCGATACGCGTGGTAAAGCAAAATTAAGGTATTTTAAGGTTAATTAACCACCCTGAGTGGGATTTTAATTTTGTTAATGGGGTATAAGGTTTGTTGCTGTTGAGCATTTGTGATATTGGCCATAACTCATTCCACTTGGCGAGACTCAATTTATTCCCTACGTAAGTGAAATTTACCCATTTTTTAATGACATTATCTCTTGAAGGCTGTATATTAACTTGTCTTAAATTTTATTATATCTAGTCCAAAAGAACTTATTGCTGAAAATATTGTCTCTGCCTGAAAACAGGTCTTAATCTTAATAACTAAACCATAGGCTTAAAACTCTCGTCCATTAGAGCTAAAAATAAACTTTCACTCCCAGGCCTTACTTAAGCTTACTTTTCTTAAGGGCTTTTTTATCTAGTTTTCGATTTTCCGCAGTCTTTTGTGGTGTCAAGCTTCTCCCAACTTAGTAATCCTACTCCAGAGGCTTAGAACCAGCTCCAGGAAAGTCTCTATGTAACTGGCATTTTCCCCAAGCCTGATAATAGCTATATATACTAGTATAATGGTAATATGGCTATATTACTCCTCTGTCTATTACCACCAAGGCCAACCTGGAATGCAGTACGGAGTGCAGGAACGTGCAAGCACCACATTAATTAACCACTTTCTTAATTGACCGTTTAATAGTATCAACTATAACGGGTGACACAGGAAAAGGGGACACTTAATAACTTTTTTACTTTTCAAGATGAAAACTTTTCAAACAATGAAATTTGGTATATAGGTAGAATAGTCATAAGAGCATTTTTTGACATATTTTGGTATTTTTTGTTACTTCCGGGTTTAACAGGAAGTGACACAAACTTTTTTATTGAAAACTGGTATATTATTTCGTATTTTGATAGAAAATAATGATATCGCATTTGCTACTTTTTATTTTATACTCATAGAAAAAATCAATTTTTTAAATTTTGAAATAAGGTGCCATAAATGCGTTGAAAATTTTAATTTTTGATCAAGTAATCACGGAAAAATAATATTCATTGTGATTTTTTTCTATACTTAAGTATAAAACAAAAAGTAGCAAATGTAGTATTATTGTTCTCAGAATAAAATTTTCTAACAAATTCATAATAATATACCAAGTGTCTCATTCAAAATAAGAAAGTTAGTGTCACTTCCGGTTAAACAGGAAATTATGGAAAACAACTGAAAATGTCAAAAGATGCTCTTATAGCAGTTCCATTAATATATCAAATTTTATTTAATTATCTTGAAGGTAAAATAGTTATTAAGTGTTCTCTTTTTCCTGAGTCACCCGGTATAAAGTTACAAACTTTTAGGGTAGATAGAAAGCGTCAAAAAAAAGAAAAGTTCATATGAACATGGGTTCGAAAATGCTTCCTCAGGGAGCTAGAGCTCTTTGAAGATAACCTTTAAAAACTAGTTTTCGTTTTATAGCTTCGGAACTACTTTAGCTACCACAACCACTTTTGGGACATAAATTATTGTTAGAACGTTTATTCTTTTGAATCTACTAAACAAAAATAATTTTAACCAGTGGCGTGAAACCAGAGGGATATTTGGTAAATTTAACCCCATTTCTTTAAAATTTCTGCTCAATTGTGTCAGATTATTATGCTCTTATGCCTTTTGCAAAAAAAGGTATTCTCAACAAAAATTGCTATATATCACCGTTTTTGCAAGTATTGACTAAAAGTAAATTAAGATACAGCTTTTTTTATTAATAATGCTTTTTTAAGTTGATTTGCCCAAAAGCGATAGTGCATGTTAACAAGGTTTGAGAATTAATCAGGACTGAACTCAAACTTTCTGCTGGACGTCCCACAACACTGTGCAATCAAGTAATTTAAAAATTACATACATTTATATCTACCATTTCAAAAAAATCTTTTAACCTCTATAAAATTTCATGTTTAAATTAAATAAAATTACCCATATAAAGCTTCAATTCAATTTTAATAATATAATCCTAGAGTAGAAACAAGCCACAACCCGTAAAAAGATTTATATTTTAGGACGCATCCTATTACTATCGTTTTTCGGCAAGTGGAATAACATTTTATTTCTACATGGTCTTAATTCCCTTTTTTATCATGGTTAAGTAATGGAAGTTAAGTAATATACTTTTGCTGAATATGCCGTTATACTATTAAGTAATGGGGAATTTGGATGCAATGGTAGAGCTGCTTCTCGATTATATGAAGAGCGCTTTCCAGCTCGCACACTTTTTGAAAGGGTCAATCGACGGCTCAGGGAGACTGGCCCCGTAAAAGTAAAACGGCCAGATAATGATCGCAAAGGAATATCCGAACCCTGAAGAAGTACTTGAAGGATTTGAGGATAATCCATCTGTAGTACACAATCAGTAGCTGATGCCATGGGTGTAAATCATGTTAGAGTATGGAACGTAGCTCATGAACAGCTTTTTCGGCCCTACCTCCTGCAAAAAGTTCAATTATTGGGACCAAATGATTTCATGCCCCCCCGTAAATTTTTGCCAGTTGTTTCTTGACCGGTGTAAAGAAGAAACTCAATTTCCAATATATGTCATTTTGATTGAAGAAACTATATTTACGAAAGAAGGCATTTTTAATTTTGAAATATAATCATTTATGGGCCGAGGAATACCTACATGGTATTATACATTTAAGGGGATATGAACATAGGTTCTCGAGAACGATTATTTGGTCCAATTATGTTGACTGCTCGTCTAGCGGTAACAATTATCTAATTTTTTTAAGACACGTACTGCCAGGACAGAAGATGATTTGCCTCTAATCATACGACAAAATTTATGGCTACAACATGATGGAGCGCCAGCTCATTTTTCACTTGTCGTTCGCGAGTTTATAAATGAAAATTTTGGATGGCGCTGAATTGGCTGCGGAGGCCCTGTCACCTGGCCAACGCGCTCCTTTGATTTAACACCCTTAGATTTTGTTCTTTGGGGGCATATGAAAAGTGTCGTTTATGAAGCTCTAGGGGAATCAGAGGAAGATTTAGTGGCTTGAATTTCCGCAGCTGTTGGAGTAATACAAACCATGCCTGATGTTTTTAACTACGTCAAGCTTAATCTTAATCTGCTGCGTAGGTAGGTAAACGTATCAAGCATTGAGGCCAGCATTTTGAGCAATATTACTTTAAGTTTTTTTTAATTCCAATTGTAAGAATTTGTTTATGTTTATAAAATTGTTGATTTGTTGTTTTTTTTATTACACTTAAAATAATTTAAGTAAGTTAATTTATTACCAAATTAATCAAGTGCTACTTTAACTTTTCTAAGACAGTTCTTTTTTATTTACGGCACAGATTTAATTTTCTAAGTATAATTGCTTTTTGTATTTTATTACTTGCTTTTAGCCAATTTTCATAAGAATGCTGATATTTAGCGATATTTACTAAGAGCACCTTTTTTATCCAAAATGCATAAGTTCATAATTGATGCCCAAACGGGCAGAAATTGAATGCTTAGAGAAATGGACAATACCCCCCTTGGTTTGCACGCCTCTGGTTAAAATAATTTTTGTTTAATAGATTAAAAAGGATAAACGTACTAACAATAATTTATGTCTCAAAATTGATTGCGGTTGCTAAAGTAGTTCCAAAGCTATAAAACGAAACCTAGTTTTTAAAGGCTATCTTCAAAGAGCTGTAGCTCTCTGAGAAAGCATTTCCGGAGCCATGTTCGTACGAACTTTTCTTTAATTTTTTTTCGTAAGTTTAAGTATTTCATTGTTCTTCCTTGCCCATTTTTCTCAATTTACTCAAATAATAAATTACGGTTTATGAAACAAAAGGTTAGAATACTGGCAATGTATGTACAACATGTAATAGCTTAGTAATGTTTTAAAAATCTTAGTATTAGATTCTTGTAAATTAATGTTAATTAACGGTAAAGCTGATTAAAATTACAATATTTGATATATTTCTTCTGTTCTTTTGCGAGTTCTTCTGTGCTTTTTCTGAGAGTTCTTTTGTTTGACCTTATGAACGACATAGGTTTCTGGTTTTTACCGCCCTTATAAACCAGTTGCGCAAACCCACGAGCCGGCATTTTGCTCCCTTTACAACCAAAGGCAGGTCAAATAGAATGATTTTGCTTTAAATAATTAATTTTTTTTGTAAGTAGAAGTCTATTCTTGCAGTGGAGTGGCTATAATATAGCGGATTGGGAAGAGCGGGAAAACTTTTCTCATTATTGTTTTTCGTGTAAACATCACAGCTATGTAGTGTTAGAGTCTGATGATGACGAGTAAACTCATCGAAATTCATAACTCTTAACCGATCCCGCTCTTCCCAACCCGCTATACTTAATTAATTATAAGCTAATAAATGAAATGAATAAATGAATTTCATAATTAAACGAAATTTCTATTTTCTGAGTTTGAAATTTGTAGTTTATAAATAATCACGTAGCAAATGTGAGGCTGAATACATTTCACTGGAATCAATGCAGAGAGCAAAGTGGCGATTGGATGTCGCTTTGATAAAACAGTGGTCACCGTTCATATCCGGAAAAACGTGCTAACATGAAGTTGTCTCTATTTGAAACTTCAAAATATTTTTAGTGAATCAGTGTTGCCGCTTATACCAAAAAATAGTAGCAACTTTGTTATTTTAAATAGAATACTCTATATATTATTTTATTTTCCGATCCGCTTCACTTTATGATTGTTTTTGTATAAGTTGTTCATATACCCATCTTTAGTGGTTTTTGAGAAACTAATTATTTTCTTTATTTTTTGACCAAAACATAGCTCCAAATAAATTTTTATTACTACGGCACTGGAACGAGCAGAAAATTGAAATTTTAAATATAATTTGCCGAAGTATTGTACATTATTTTTCACTATAAAAATTTGTTCTACGTTATACAGGGTTGCTCAACATTAGTGATTTTACCGCTAGATACAAAATTGTGATAATTGCATTTTTTTAAATGGAACACATTGTATAACATATTCTAAAAGGAAATTAAAATCCCTTTGTAACGAGGTATCATGTTCCTATATCTAAGTAGAATATTATCGGAAATTTTAACATATTTGCTTCAGGTGGCTATGAAAGGTCATGACGCAACAATGCTATTGATTAATAGTAAATACGCTTGGGTGCTTATTTAATAGTGACCTAGAAATTCATTAAAATGGAAAGAAATAGTTATTCAAATGAAGTTTTTAAGAATATACATATTTATTATTCATGAACAATGTGACAAAATTGTAGCAAGAATATGCAGAAATTTGTGCGAATACAAACTAACTTTATACAATTTGTATAACACATACTATACAACGCAGGATTTTAAGGTGCTTAGAAGTCAATCATCATGGCATCATTTTGAAAATGTATTGTTAATTACTTATAATCTTAGGATAACTAATTAAATCATTCTTAAGTTATGAAACAAATTGTATAAAGTTATTTTGTATTTGCACAAATTTTCTTTTATCCATTTTTTGTAACTTAAGGTGCATTTCGTTGAACTTTCGGCATGTTCTTGCTACAATTTTGTCACATTGTCCATAATAAATCGATTCATCAAAACTTCATTTGAATAACTATTTATTTCAATTTCAATTAATTTTTAGTTAACTAGTTTAAAGAAACACCCACGTGTATTACTATTATTGATCAACTAGCTGTAACTGTCAAACGTCAATAGCATAGCATTATTTGGTCATGACCTTTCATGGCCGCGTAAGCCAAATATGTCAAAATATTCCGATTAAAGAGAAACTTGCTTTTATTTCAGAAACTACTTAGATATAGGAACATGATACCTCATTAGAAAGGGATTTCAATTTTCTTTTAGAATATCTTATAATATACAGGGTGTTCCATTAAAAAAAATGCATTTTTCACAATTTTTGTCTAGCGGTAAAATCACTAATTTTGACCAACCTTGTATAATGTAAAACAAATTTTTATAGTGAAGTGTATATATGAATGAATATAAGAAGTATACAATACTTCTGTCAATTACGCTAATAATTTTAATTTTCTGCGCGTTCCAGTGCCGTAGTAATAAAAATTTATTTGGAGCTATGTTTTGGTCAAAAAATTAAGAAAATACTTAATTTCTCGAAAACCACTAGAAATAAGTATAGGAACACCTTATACACAAACAATCATAAGCGACAGGATCAAAAAATAAAATAATATAAGGGTATTCCATTTAAAATAACAAAGTTGCTACTACTTTTTGGTATAAGCGGCAACGCTGCATCGCTAAAAATATTTTTAATCGTTAGATCACTAGCTGAAACCTTGATGCCAAATTTTCAAAAAAAATCTATTTTTCGTTTTTCGTAAACGTCTAAGGTACAATCAACCATCAATCACCCTGTATACACTGCACCGCAAAATTAACGCATAACTTAAAATTTTTAAAAATTGGCCATATAATTTGTTTTAAATGACGCCAATGGATCTTAGAGTACCATTGGATTTTTTTAATCTCTTAATATTTTGGGACACCAAATTAGTAAAATCATTTTTTTTTAAATAAAAAGTATGGATTTTTTTAAAATTTTATTAAAAAAAAATGTTTGTTTTTTTGTTAAAAACAGTTTTAATGTTTTTAATAACGTGTATTGCCTCCTCTAGCCCTGATAACTGCCTTACATCTTCTTGGCATACCTAAGATCAGGTTTCTGATCGCATCCTGATCTTTCTGATCCCATATTTCAAACAGCCTTAATGACAGATCATTTAAGCCTCGCGGTGGAGGCTGTAAAGCTCGAACACTTCGACCCATATTGTCCTATAAATGCTCGATGGTATTAAGGTCAGGACTTGTTGCTGGCCAAGCTAAAGTTGCAATTTCTACTTCCTGGAGATAATTTTGTACCATTCTCGCCACGTGTGGACGTGCATTATCGTGCATAAATAAAAAATCCTGCCCAACAAACGGGGCGTATGGTACTACAAGCGGTTCTAAAATGTCTTAAATGTATCGATCAGTTGTCAGACGACCTCTATCAATTATGACTAATTCCGTGTGGGCCTCCAAACTAATGCCACCCTATACCATAACTAACGGTTCCAACCATAGTCCATACTTGCAGTGGAGTCGTAGGTTGCTAAGCTAAAATGAAAATCCTGCAGTCTCCCTCCACTGATTTATTAAACATTCAGTTATTCAAAACTCTCGACATGTTTCGGACGGTGTCCATTATCAGGGAATAAAAGGTTTAAAATTGGTATTAGATATACGCCCCTGGGTTTGATTCCATGTCAAAAAAAAACCTCTATTTAGCGATATGCCCAGTGTAACATGGTTCCAACGTCGATATGCTCTTCTTCGGCGGACATCACTAAAAAGACAAAATATTGACTCATCACAAAACAAGACATTGCTCCATTCACGCTCCATAACTCCCCAGTTTAAATGACCTCGGGCAAAGTGAAAACGCTGTCTTCGATGGTCTGCGGTTAGAAGGGGACCAGTTGCAGCACGATAGGGAGTAATTTCGCCTTCTTTTAACTTTCTTAGCATTGTATCTCGACTAATATGGAAATTATACCTATGGAAAAATGCCTGCTGGAGTGAATTGCTTGAAACAAATCAAGTTCGTAACACCTGCAATCGCAAAAATCAGTCTTGATTATCGGTTGTAAACCGATTACATCCCTGTCCAGGTCTTCTTTGGTTGGTGTTAGTCTCCCGATATCGTACTATAATTTTGCGAAATACGGATGCTAACGAGTAGCTTGGGATCTCGGGAGATTCCTGTGAGGATCGACATTAACGCCTTAGTACTAGTTTATTATTTTTATTGTATTTACTGCATAATAAATTTGCTTTTGTTTTATAATGTGTGCCGTGAATCTATTGTATATGTGGTGGAAGATTTTAAAAAAATATTTCATTTTCATCCAGCGACTTTCTCTGCTCTTCTTGCAGCATTTCTAGTTTATTTTCTTCAATTCTGAAGTTTCTCCCTGAGTTTGAGTTTTCTCCCTTGTTTTATTGTTTTCGTTTAATACCTCCTTTAGCTGTTGTGGAAGTAGGTTTTATTTGTTCATTAACTTCAGTCTTTTGTTCTTCTGTGAAGTTTCTCTCGCTGACCGGTGGTTTATCAACATGATGCTATTTATTATCAGAAATTTCTGTAAATTGCGTTTCTGCTGACTGGTATCTTCATTTACAATATTAGGACGTTCAAAATCTGGCAAATTTTAAAAACTTGGTCGAGCAGTAAACTGGTTCTTCAAAAAGTAGACTTTCAAAATACCACGAAGATGATTTCCAAGTAGAAACATCTCCAGAACCTGGAATTGGATTCTTTTCTAATTCTTTTTAGAACGTGTCTCTCAGGGTTTTCCATTTGGGTCTACCAACATCTCCTGCAAAACAATAACACTAAATTAAGAAATTAGTCAGAGTAACAAAAGAAATACTATTTGCTGATAAACCTTTCGTTGAAGTGGAAGGTACAAAAAATCTATTTTTTTTCAGGTATTTGGTCACCGCATCATCTCTTAAATGTCTCAGTTTCGCATTTGGAATGGCTGCATAACTATAAACATAAATTAGAACTTAACTACACTTAGAACTACTGTGTCGCTTATTGTAAGCGAAATGGTGGAAGCTATTTGGAAGGTACTACAACCTGCTCACATGAAGGTTGCCATAAAGGATATGTTTAAACAGACAGTGTATAACTTGGTCGAGTTGGTAGTTATAAAATAAAACACTAGCATTATCTTTACAATTGCATTTGATTATTCTATAAAAATTAGTAAATTAACCCGGCCTCATTACAACAACATGAGGTACTTAACCATAAAAAACATGTATAGTACTTAACTAACACGAGGGATTAGGGTAGTAATCGATAATACTATTGTCAATGTATTACTCTCTTAGGCAACACGCATAACATTATGTGTGTTGTGAGTCACGTAAACACAAAGGTTAATAATATTATTACCTTAAAAATACCATATTGTACATCTCCCCTCACAAGTTAAATTTTTCTGGTTTTTTAATAATTCGTCCAGATCGAGTGGTTTAAACTTTTATATTATTTTCATGTGACAACTGGTTTTTGGATTGTGACCATGATTTGGTGTTCTTCTAACGTTGCCTCTGCAATCCTGCAATACAGAAGATCTTGGACTTTCATGTAAATCTTCAATTCTAGCTAATTGTCAAATTTTATTTTTGTGATTTAATACACCGATGAGCCTTTGTTAAGAGGCTTTGAACACCACACAATTGTAATTTTAGTCACAGTTTCTACTATTTAATAATTGTGATGGAGACTAGCTCGTCCCTTTTAAGGTAGAATTTCTATAATTCAACAGGGTATACCATTTAAAGCTTCTTTTCCCTCCTCTAATGATTTTTTTAAGAAGGTTCTTTGCTATTGGTATGGCTTTTTCAACCAGCCCGTTCGATTGTAGATATTCTGAGCTCCGTGTTATAAGAGTAAAATTCCAATTTTTTGCAAACTCTAAAAAATTTGTCGCTATTATATGGTACAGTACATTAATAAGAATGTCAGGGGGTCCAAATCTTGCGAAGACTTCTAAAAATAACAAATTTTTAGATACAAATCACTTTTCCTTTAATTTATAATTTCCCTTAAATATGTCAAATGTTTTCTGGCATTTTACACTTTTGATTTGGTCACCGTTCTTAATAAACTTAATAACAGTACTTTGTTGAGAGTCGTTAATTGTTTTAGGAGTAAATTGTTTTTTTGAGTTTAAGATTTAAGATTTAATTATTTCATTTTCTGATTTTTCAGCATTTTTTTCTTTAGAGAAGCACGAGAGAGAGTATCTGAAATGTACATGTACCTTCCAGGCTTATAGCAAATATCTAAATTATATTTTAATAGTTTCAGCCTCATTCTTAAAATTCTTGGAGAAGCTGACTGTAATGTATTTTTTTAAATTGACGCCAAGGGTTTGTGATCCCTGGAAATTTTAGTAGGCTTACCATAAATTAAATAGTGAAATTTCTTCACCGCAAACAGAACAGCCAATGTCTTTTTTTCAATTTGAGCATAGGCTTGCTCCATTTGGTTAAATTACGTGATGCAAATGCTAGAGGCTTGTCTTTTTGCAAAAGAGATGCTCCCAGCCCATCTTTAGATGCATCTGTTTCTATCTGATAAGTCAAAATTGGGGAATTAGTTAGAACAAGTTTAATAGGAACAAGTGTAAAAGGCTATTAAAATAATCAATCCAATCGTCTGTCCTTTAAATTTCTTAAAAGAGCAGTTATTTTGGAACGATTTGGTATACATTTTGCATTTGTGCAATTTTGTTATCACAGTGGCAACAATATTACAATTAAAAGTTCTGAATATTACTTATGTTGACACAAAAATCCCTATGCACAATTAATTTAAAAATGCAATTCTTATAATACGTATCACGTAAGATAGACGATAAAAAACTATATGTATTGACACAGAACAATATTTATTACTATCTCATTTACCGCGAAAGAAAAATGCCGAAAAAACAGGAGCGAATATTAACGCGTACTATGTCTGCAATAGCAAACCAACTTGATTTATTAGAATCATATATTTCCTTTGATTAATTTGGGGATAGAAGAGATCAAGAAGTGGCAAATAACTGAAAATTATTTATAATTAATATCGATATTATTTAGCATCAATTTTCTTTTTCAATCTATATTTGTTTAAATAGTTTACCTTTTTGGCTCCAGATACCTTAATTCATGTTTTGAAGCCTTATTTGGTTAACGCTTTATGGCTATATACAATAATACTATGTATGTCACAAAAATCCCCATAACTGTATAATAGAAAACGCATAATATCAGACTATTCCCACGTTAGTCATGGAATCCACATTCTTTAATCTGGTTAGGTTAAGGAAGTATCTTCAGTAAAAGAGAGTATTGGCCTTTCAAGTATACAGCCTTTTGAAGTTTTACCGTGACTCTTTTTGATGTATATATTTTAGTAACATTTTTAAGCTCGTTTATACAGGGTATCCATTTAAAAAGCTACCACCCTCTATATTTCTGCCCCTGTATAAAATTTAAAAACACAACCTCTAAAATCTAAAATGGAAAGCGAGGTTGAGTGATACCTCATTTTAAAGGTATTTTAATAACCTTTTCAAAAATACCCTATATATAGTCGACCTTTTGATTCATAAATTTGCGAAAAACCAAGCAAACATGATATATTTCCTCAACTAGTACTTGCGTGGTAATCACTTTAGTAACAATTAACAAATTAGTTAAAAAGTTGTCAACAAAACTCAAAAAAGTCAAACGTTGTGCGCTTTTAAGTATTTTTTTAAAAAATGGTGTTTAATCTTGAGCAAAGAACGGAAATTATTCTTATTTACGGGGAAAATCAAAGATGTAAAAGAAGAACGGCAGCATTGTTTAACGAAAGATATCCTAATTAATTCATAAATATATTTTAAAATGAATTGCTAAGTTTATGGAAACTGGTTCAGTTGCTAACAAAAAAAAGAAGTAATCGTCTCTCACGAAACAGTAAAAAAAGCACTAAAGATAACATCAATTTCTAATTAATGCAAATACTTTAACAGTTTTTTGATGATCTTTTTGATAAACGAATTGAGTTTTGTGAAATAATGACTAATATCATAAACGAAAACCAAAACTGCCTTTACTGACGAGTGTTAATTTTTTTTTACATGGAAATGTCAACAAACAAAATTGTCGCTGACAATTAGTTATTGAAGAAATCTAACCGGTGAACTCTACCTTCATCTGCTGGAAGACACAATAGACCTCTTAATAACATCTAGCTTAGAAAATCAAACTGATGCAGCAGGTAATATGATTTTTCAAGAAAATTTAATACACTTTCAACAAGATGGAGTTCCACCATCCTAT
Source organism: Anthonomus grandis grandis (assembly GCF_022605725.1). Lineage (NCBI taxonomy): Eukaryota > Metazoa > Arthropoda > Insecta > Coleoptera > Curculionidae > Anthonomus > Anthonomus grandis. The sequence goes on from NC_065558.1 coordinate 26,425,189, forward strand.
TTTCTTCTGATATTAGAGAGTGGTTAAATGATTCTTGACAGATTTCCTGGCAGATGGATTGGTCAACAGGGAGCAATTGAATGGCCACCACGATCACCCGATTTATCACCTTTAGATTTTTAGCATTTAAAATCAATTGTTTTGTTAAAGGATTAATTATACTTTAAACGGGATCTGGAGAATCCTAACTTTTATTCATTTGATTAAGATATTTAAAAATTACATTGTTATAATATTTTCTTTCAAAACTTCATAAGTACGAGACTGCTAACTGAGACACCCACCTTAATTACTAATGCCTTCGATTTTTAATGGAATTCGCCAATATTTTTCATTGAACCACTATCAATGTTATCACCGCTTTACTTCTTTGTTATCGTTTACAATATGCTGTGCATGGAGAAGATTTCACAGCAAGTGAATTGGTCAACCAGTTTACTAAAGCGGACACCAGTGGCGCCGCGTGTCGAATTATTCCGATTTGTCCCGCATTTGTATTTTCTACCAGGCACTCTATGGTTTGCTTATTCGTGATCTATGTATGGGTTTTGGTTGGGTCCATGATGGCTAAACCCATGATGTAATGAAAGAAGTTCTTCAATCTCCGGTCTTGCGTCCGGACATCTTTTAGGCTACTATTTAAGCAGTCCCGCGACGCATCTGAGGTGTCTTTCCAGGTCCTGCGTCCGTCGAAAGTCCTGCGAAAGTCAAACGTGCTGTCTGCTGTGACGTAGAGAGGTTAAGTCGTGAAATAAATGTATTATCATCTCTCTCCGCCAGCATCTTTTTAGTAAAATTTAATAATAATATTAGGAAACTAATTTGAATAATGATATATTGATATATTTTTCTCCAGTATGGCTTCATTAAAGCGATACTTCTACGAAGAAAGAAGAAGAAATTCTACCTAATTTCGCAAAGAACGATAAATATTGTCCTATTTTTCCTATTGTCATTATCCATATGTATATATGCTTTTTTTTGTTGTTTATAAGAGATACTATTAAATAAGTAAGAGGTTTATATTGCTTGGTATATTTCTTAGGTTTGGTGAAAATTTAATGTTTGGCAAAGCGCTTACTTGTATTTAAATTCATAAGATATTTTGTGCTTTCCTGTTATTGGATTGCATAGTCTATCTCCAGGAGAGCCTTGTACTTAAATAAATAAATAAATTAAATTAACACCTAAAACGAAAATTCACTATAATAGTGCTATATGTTATATCATGTTATGTTACAGCATATGTTATATATATATATATAACAGGGTGTTACTTAAAGGTAATTCATAATGTAAAAGGGACATTCCTGGACCAATTTTAAGTCGAAAAGTTCATATAAACACGGGTCCTAAAATGCTTAGTTTTTAAGATACAGGGTGTTAAAGTTTTATTGATGATCACCTACTTTTTTTTAGCAACCAGTGGCGTAGCTATGATGAATTTTTAATACAATTTTACGAAAAAAATACTACGCCATTGACTTACGCAAAAAAATTATGATTTTATCTTAATTACCAATCAATTATAAACAAAAAATTCCTTCATGACTTTTGCCGTAAATCTTACCGTTTGGGTGTAATCGTTCCTTAAAAAAAAACGTCTTTTATGCATAAAATGCATAAAATGCATATTATATATATATATATATATATATATATATATATATATATATATATATATATATATATATATATATCTAAATATATATACTATAATATATATAAATAAATATATAATATATACAGGGTGTCGAACGTTAAGACGTCATAAGGTTAGCATCCATCTTGTTGTAAAATTTTCAAATAAAACTTAACCAATTCAAGCAGTGTATAATTTTACATGCTTTGAACCAGATAGTACATACGTCAGACGTTCTATAAAACACTTGTGTCTTACATTTCTCTCATGCAGCATATTATAAATAATATATATTTATATATATAATATATAATATAATATAATATAATATATATATATATTATAAATAAATATAAAATATATACAGGGTGTCTCACGACGAATAGACGCGATCAATATCTCGGAAACTAATTTTTCAAAAATTTTGAAAATTTGGCAACATGGCACAGTCGATGGAGGCCACACAACTAAAATATTTTGACAGTTGTGACGTTTCCGGTTACACCGGAAGTAGGTGTCAACTTTCTTATTTTAAATGGAACACCCTGTATATTTTTACATTTTTGGCTTCCACGTGAAATTCTAGGTATATTTTATGTATAATGTCCTATACCTAAGTGTAACCGTTTTTGACATATTTTTAATTTCATGTGAAAACCTATGTTTATAAGCCCTAACATAATTACCGATTACTCCCTTTTAGTAGCCTTTATTTATTGGTTAGTTTTGGTTTTATTTGAGAGGAAGGACCACTTTAAAAAACTATTTTAATATTTAACTAAAAAAACGATACAGGGGGGTCAAAAACTTGCAATAAAAATTAAAATCAAAAAATCATTAAACGTCATTTTTTTTTAAATGGAAACCCCTTATTTTTATAATTTTTTCATAAAGATAATTAAAAATAAGGTTAAGTTTATATAATGTTATCTAATCCAAAAAAAGATAGTTTCCGAAATATAGTGGTATATAGTGGTTCTATGCCTCTCGAACCTTCGTAAGTAGTTTTTACCGTTGGTGACATTTTATTTGGTGTTCCGTGTTTCCATTAAGAAATCTCTCTAAATATGAAGTTGTAAACCGCCAGTCATGACCCAGCAGTGGTAGGGATTTCGCCCTGAAGCCAAAAAGCACATAATTGCGCCGCCCTTAGCCCCGTCAACCTACACCATGCCTTAAGCCCTATGTGGTGAGAAATAGCCCATCGCGGGCCCTCCCCAAAAGAAGAACATCAAGGAACTTGACCAGTAATCCCACTAGTCATTTTTTTCTTTAATTAATCTTAACTATATTGCTTAATTTATTTGTATTATGATTTAACATTATTTAATTATTATTTTATCACCTCATCATCTTAATATTATGGTATAAATTATTTTCTTTCAACCTTAAATTATATTCATGTTATAATTATATCAATTAAAACAATTCAATGTTACGCTTTATTATGTAATGCGGTATCTTGGGTTATAAACATATAAATACAAGTAGTTTGGTTATTCTTGGGAATCGGTCTGTTTAAATTTATAAATAAAAATCCTTTAGTCTATTTAAGGAATCTCTACATTTCGCTACTAATTTGTAGCTTCTTCAGGAGGAAAGCTAAAATACAAAGGAAAAATAATACACACTATTAAAATTTCCAAATGGTTTAAGAATTAAAATAACATCACAATTAAAACGAAAATAATTTAAAGTCATAAAATACTTACAATGTGGAGAGAGATATATTATATACATTAAAAAAAAGAACTATTGGAAGTTAACGGTTACATTTACATCTTAACGGTTACAATTATAATAAAATAAAACGAAACTTCACAACTTTAGGGACCAATAGGAACTGTGTTTTCGCCGATAACAATAAGAATATTAGATACGAGGTTAGTTATAAAAGGTATACTATGAAACAAAAATAAGTATTATTATTATTATTTTAATAAATTGCAATATATCACACTCAGTTGGTCTAATCAGATCTAGAATTAATCGATTTCTTCTCACTGTTGATATGAACCATTTCCATAAACAAGCGTTTCCGGTAGTTACTCTCAGAATGCAATATAGTTACATTATCATAATCAAAATGGTGGTTCGTATTTAAAAAATGAACCGCCAAGGCACAAGATTTTTTAGCTATGCGACAATCACTCTCATGTTGCGTAATTCTCTATTTCAGTGTTTGGGTAGTTTGTCCAATATAGCAACGCTCACAAGTCACAACCTGTACAAGGAAAGTTGCAAATTGTTAGATTAGACCTTTGTAAAATAGGTGTTCTATCCTTCGTTTTAGAGAAAATGCCCCTTGAAGTGGTTGTGTTGTATTTGGCAATCTTAATATTTGGTATTGACTATTGAGTATTAATTAAGTTATTTTTTAAACCATTGATGTAAGGGAGTTTCTTATATTTAATTATTGTAGGAGCACCATCATCAGTAGGGCCATCGAAAAACGTTAATGAATAAATAAGTTTTTTTAGCATGTGCGTAGGGTAACCATTACTTTTATACAACAACTTACTTTATATAATTTATACAACTTACTGAGATTTTCTTTAATAAATGTTTCATCGGAAATGTGTGTGACTTTATGCACCATCGCCTTAATCATATTGATCTTTTGATTAGTAGGATGATTCGAATGGAAATTAATATATCTACCCGATACTGTTGGTTTTTGATACCAATTTAATAAAATTTTGTTATCGTTAGAACGAATAACAAACGTATATATATTTGGACATTTTAATAGTTTGTATTATTTTTTCTTTGTATTTTGCTTTCCTCCTGAAGAAGCTAAATAAATAAGAAGAATAAAAGAGATAGAAAAGAAGATAAATTAGTAGCGAAATATAGAGGTTCCTTAATTAGAATAAAGGATTTTTATTTATAAATTTAAACAGACCGATTCCTAAGAATAACTACTTGTGTCGCAGTACGGTCGAGAAAACGATAATACTCATGTAGGTATATATAATTTTATAGTTAAAGAGAAGGTAGTCTCGACTGGCTCGTTAAGAAACAGAATTTAGTTTAGTGGGGATGCAGTAAATTAAAATGCCTGGATAAGGTTTAACCCTTTATTGTATTGTCAAGCTTTCGAGTAGCATTGCACTCTTCTTCAGGACTCACTACAAACAATTTAAAAACCTAAAGTTAGTGCCAATGGGTACAGATTAAGGCTTTTTTTTTTGTTTTTGCTAAATTATTTGTTAAGATTTAAAGGAGAACTCACCAATGTGGGTTTATATCATAAACAAAACTTCATTACGCAACAACATATCAAATTCTCAACCAAAAAATAGGAAGTTTTTTCATCAAATGCTACATGATTACACACCAATACATACTTTCGTACTGTTTTTGCGGGCTTAAAAATAAATAGACGCTAACTTTTCTCGGTTATTTTCATTGGAGATCAGATATTCGATAGAAATCGTTCATGTGACGGAAAAAATATGTGAAATCATGCTGCATGAGAGAAATGTAAGACACAAGTGTTTTATAGGTACCGAAGTGCGCAAACGTCTGACGTATGTACTATCTGGTTCAAAGCATGTAAAATTATACACTGCTTGAACTGGTTAAGTTTTATTTGAAAATTTTACAACAAGATGGATGCTAACTTTATGACGTCTTAACGTTCGACACTTGAACAAATTGGTAATTTAATTTTTTTAACAGTTTTGAAACCTTGACACAATCCTAAGCGTTCCGCAAGGGCAATTAAACACAGCCCTAGAAATGTTTAATTCATTTAATGAACATATACAATTCACCGTCGAAATGGAAACCAAAAATTCTGTTCCTTTTCTTGATATGTTGGTGATTAGAACGAGTAATAACATGCTTAAAACAAAATGGTATGGAAAGCCTTACTGCTCTAACAGATTTATCAGTTTTCACTCGTACCATCCTACAAAAACCAAAAAATAAACCTATTAGTAGGTATGAAATCTAGAGCACGTAAATTATCACATCCGATGTATAGAGACTTAGCACTAACTCAATTAAAAGGCATAATGTTGAATAATTCCTATCCACTTAATTTGGTAAATAAATTCATATATTTAAAATTCATATAGATATATATAAAATATATATAGTATATATATATGTATATATAAATTTTTTTTTTGCTTTTTTTTGTTAACTTTCATTAATTCTATTGTCTCTGATCAATTAACATAAACTTTAATAAACCCCCTATTTAAATTGATTTAATGTGTTTTACTACTGAGTGAGTGAGTGTGACTGAGAGACCATACAGAGAACCCACGAATGCGGCCTGGTTTTTTCTAATCATTTCATTTAACAGGGTTTCTGGAACCTTATCAGATTTAGGGAGTTGTTATTGTTGTTTAAAACCTTAAAATCAAGACTGTCGAACAAACTCAACTCCCTAGAAATAGCCCTTGTAAAATAGTTAGTTTTGCCGGACTATTATTTTTGACAACAGTTTTTAAAATACAACCTAGTAATTTGGAAAATTTAAAAAGAAAAATCACAGGTGCGTGTAGAGAAATACACGCAGAAGTTTTTGAACATATAAATTAAGTTACCTTTTATTACTTTTTTATGTTCTGTTTCATGACAATGGTTATTACTTAAAAAAATAAATATCTTGACGGTTTTAATTTGTTTTTTATAAAGTAGTATTATTATATTAGTTAAACAAAAAGATAAAGTATGTGATATCTTTGAAAGGGTAATTAAAAAAACCTTTAAAAGGAGGTAAAAATCGACCTGCCTTTTAGATGTCATATCCACCCCCGCCAGAGAGCCGCTGCAATTTGATCGTGAACTAACCTAAAAAATGTCCCCCTCAAAAATAAATTTGACGTGTTTTTAGATATTTTTAAATTTTATACAGGGGCATAAATATAGAGAGTGGTACCTTTTCAGATTGACACCCTGCATAATACAATATTCGTGTGTTTTGCCTCATGTTACTTTGGATGATGCTTTATATTTAAGAAAATATTTAAGTATGTATATTTATAAGTATTATTGATTGTAACTTTCTACCTTCCATGCTGTAAAAAAATTGTATTTATAGTTTTTTTAATATTTACTGTATGATTGAACCACTAATGTATTTTGCAAAAACAGTTTCTATTGTAACAATATATTTCAACTTTAAAAAATAAATTTTTGATTTTTTTTTAAATCTTTAAAATTATTGCTGTAATCCAGGGTTTTTTATTATATTAATAGCCCTTCTAAACTAGAAATTATCGAAAATTTAGATTATTTTTAGATTTTTGTTGTGTTTATCATCTTTATCAACACTCCATCAAACTATAGAATTTGATATTTTGAAAAAAGGGAGTATTCCATTAGTCCATTAAACTTGAAATTCATCAATAATTATTGAAAAATAATATGAAATCGACATCAATCGCGTATATCAATACCGGAATTCTCTTGAGCAGATTTTAATTTTAACTAAAAAAAAAAAACGAAAAATTTTCGAATAATTTCAAAATTCCAATCGAAATTCTTAAAAACTTACCTCTTTAAACATAAATCAGAAAACACCAATAATATAAACAAAATAACATCTATTTACAAAAATATTCATCACATATCCTTACTAGGCTCCTCTTGAATTTTTTGGATATTCCCACGCCCGTGATAACTATCATAATAATTATCACATTTCGCCGATATGTGACTTATCCTGTAACACTCCGATTTCCTGCAGCAGTTGGAACAAGAGGAGTACATGGATGTTTTTTCCATATTATTTGCCTCTGATGAAAATCCACTACGGAGGTTATCACTAAAAAACAACTCTTTCATGAGCATTTCTCTCGGTTCCGAAATGTCTTTGGTGATATGTTTGATGTTTGATATCTAAAAGAGTGAGGAGATTAATTAAAAAAGGAAGATTTATTTTTTAAATTATTACTTTTGGGTTTACCACTATTAGTTGCTCATCTTTTTCATGAAGAATTTTGGTGAGGAGGATCTGGTCCTTCCTTTGCTGCGCTTCCTTTTGGCGAACTTTGCTGCGCAGACTGCTTTTTTTTTTAGCTAGAACATCAACAAAATAGAACATGGTCAGGATATTACCCAGTAATGTCTGTTGTTTTACCCACAGATTCTTTCTGCGAATCCCATTCCTTTTTTGCTCAGTTATTTGCTGTTCTTCGTTCTTCAGTTGGTCTCATTATCACCACACATGTCCTTATTTTGATGGAGCATCTCTTCGATCGTTTATCTCGTCTAAGAGTTGGATTTACTGGCACTCAAGCATTTGAAATGATAAGGAGAAAATGTTTGTCGTTAATTTTCCCAATTTCCTCCTCAAGATACTGGATGATTTTTCTTTCACCTGACTTTGGAGGTTTATCGTCTGTGATTGGTCTTCGATGATTTTTTTATTTTATTCTTTGCGTGTTTTTTTCTGCGTTCAGTGCGTTTCTAAAAAGGAACTTTGTTAACCCACTACTGCATGCTTTTATTAGAAATTAGAGTAGCGTATACTATTGCTTTCAGCATCATGTAGCTATATTTAAACTTTAGGATAGTCACCAACAGATCAAGAAATTTGTAATATCAAATCGACTTTTGAGAGAAAAAAATTTAAAACTCACTTGAGTTCGAACACCTGCGAATTACACAGGCAGCCTCCCTTTGACAAGGTTCAGATATGCTCTTTTTTAGCTCCTGCACCCCATTTGCAAGACTAATCGCTTTCAACTTGAAATATTCGGATTTTTCCGACATTTTCTTGAGCTGATCCTCCTGTTAGACAAGAAATTTTACTCAAAATCACCTTGTTAGTATTTCAATGTTAATACCTTAGATATCAAAGTAATACTTTGAATCTGAATGATATTTTCCTACTTCTTGTTGATTTCAGCCATTTAAAAGATGGTGGATTTGTTATTTTTGACTACGTTGGACAGCTCCTTGATCAGTCTCCTTTTCCAGGTCGAATTTACTTTGGGAGTGTAAGAGTTGTTCTTCGCCTTGTTTACATTCTTCTCCCATCATTTTATCCCTGGAATTACTAAATTTATCGCTGTGGATTAGACAAAGAAATCAACAGATTTTTCTCCAAACAGTTCGTATTGTTCGACTTTTTTTTGTAAGTCATTGGCATTGCAGTTTACCAAATGCTTCAGTGCTACCTTCAATTTGCAATCAGAATCTTATAAGTTTGCTATTTCCTCGATTAATTTTCCTTTTTATTCTTCCCTTCTCATTTCTACATCGTAATTTTCTTTCTTTTGAAAACCTCTTGTTCAGGCAATTCAAGTCTAAAAACTTCTAATAAAAATCAAAGTTACGGAGTTAGAGCAGCCATTATAGAATGTCTAGTTTTAGATGATGTAATATAAAAGAATTTTCAGCCTTATAGAATTCTAATACCAATACAAAAAGATGAATTTTTCAACACAAAAATATGCCAGGAATATTTCTACAATATTTTAATCTGTATATGAATATTCAAGGAATTTGTATGTAATGTTGAACTACATAGTGTGATATATTTGCCGTCATAATTTTAGTACAATTTTTTTACTAATCCTAACAGTATTTTTCCAACAGTAGAATATTTAGAAATTCGAGGTTTGAAATCTCTGGCCACGCCTAAGTTAATTTTAATACAATTTTATAACAAATCTAACCCTGAAATGATTCTCAGAAATTGGTTTTAGTACAATTTTGAAGTATACAGTGAAAATATAATAATAGTGATTTGCTATACAAGAGTCGATTGAGGTACAATTCTGTGACAAACAGGTTTGGTTTGTCACAGAAACTGATTTTAGTACAACTTTTAATAAAACCAAACAAGTGACCGAGGGTTTATTACAAGCCGGTTTTAGTACAATTTTGTCATAAAAAGTGAAAATACGATCAAAGCGCCTAATAGAGAAAAAGTTTTATTTAAGAAATCTGAGTTTACTTTAGCTTAATTTTATAACAAATCCAACCCTGAAATGATTCTCGCTAGTAAAGAAGAAACTGACCAAAGGGGGAGAAAGTAAAGTCAAAGTCTCATAACTCAAGCGTCTATTAAAAGGTTACGCGTTTCGCTTTATTAGGGCATCATCAGACCTATCTAAATACAAAAACTACACAGTGACTCACACTAACATAAATAAAAATATAAACTAAAATATGTCTACACCATCGTGTATCGTTATTTAATTATAAGGTTTGCACTGCCTATTTTTTTATTTTTTTTCATCATACCACTTCCTGTTTCACTAAGACGAGACATAGAGACTAAGAAAGCTGAGGCACCCAGAATTGATCGGAATGATTTTGTTATAATTGGTGTTTTTTTACGAGTTTCTTTTTATTTTATGTAGACATCTGTCCTTCAACTAAGTTTTTATTAATATTATAGTTCCAAGATAGGTTTTTAGTACTTATTATAAGAGACTAACAAACATATACTATGTAAGTAATACATGTTTATACTAAAAAGTTGTGTGAGAATTTTTAATTAGTTTTTAAAATCGGTTTAATTTTTCTTTAGGAAATGGAAACAAGTATATATTAAACATTTAAGGATTAGTCATCCTCTATTGAATCTATGTTTGTGTTACTAAAATAAAGATATTAATTACCTAATGGTAATGCCTTTAGATGTATGATGAGAAAATAGCACAAAAATCTTGAGAATCTTTTCTAATTTTTGTAAAATTAGGGTAGCTCAGTGCTAACAAAATACTTAACCATTAAACTAAACATTTTTAGATCAATTCAAATTTATTTAATGTCTATTATAATAAATTATTGTATATTATGTATTTAATAAGAGGCATATAATAAAATACCTCTTGGTGGAATTCTTAATCCTGCCACAGCTAGACTAATGTAACTGAGTTTACTACAGCACCTCACAGAAGAGTATAAAACTAAAATACAATTGGCTTAAAATATGTGTATCCTTTTTGCATATGGAGGTCGTAAGTTTAACAACATCACTCCATTATATGTCAATAATAAACATTTAAAATACAATTTTCGTGTTGACCTCCACTTTGCTATGTTTGTATATCAAATTGTAAATCACAACTCTCCATCTTATCTTACAGAATACTTAAATGCAAGGGGCACTTTACATAACCTTAACCTTAGAAATGTGGTTAATTTTAATATTCCCTTTCATCGCACAACAAAATTTGAAAACTGCTTTGCCTACGGTGCGGTGGAATTTCTCAATGTAAATTATTTTTTGGTGGCTGGCTCTAGTCATTATTCTTTTAGAAATCAATACACCAACAGAATCAATAAGTTTTTACAACAGATGATTAATTAATTTTTTTTTCTCTTCTCAATACTGTGCCTGTGGATTGTGTTAGTACGCTTAAATTGTCTGTATATTTATTTTTATTTAACTTTTGTTTGCTTCTTATTATTGTTTTTTTAACAGTATCGTAATTGTATATGTGTATGGTGTTATGGAAGATCACTTTATGCGAATAACACCTTTTGTGTATACGGGTCTGGCTAGCTAAGCACCGGTCATAGGCAATTCAATACCGTATTAAATATATGGAAAGATCATTGGTGGTGAAAAATTACGATATGCTAGCCTATGTCAAATACTCAATTTATTTTCCCATTTTGGTTTCAGTTTTGTCCCATTCTCATGTATCTTAATTCGTTTTAACCTTTTAACCTTGTCTGAGGCACTAGTTCTGTAAAATGTATTGATGGAACCCCTTAATTTGTTATCCCTAATGATAATGAAAAAGGCTATTTTCTCTATTAGTAACGTTTTTGATTAGACGTTGCTTTAGATATTACGGTTAAATAATAAGATTGTCAGATTAAATAAAATTTGATTTCCCGCCTTAATTTCGCCACGCCTTTCTACCATTCTGATTGGCCTAATTAGGCACGTTGAACTGTCAAGTTAGTTACAACAGTTTCGGTTTCCAAGCGAGAGCACGCTAGTTAATTTGTCAGAAAAATTTCTATCAGTTTGTAGGCAACCACCACTTCTCTATATTTGTGTGTTTTGTGTAATAAAGAGTCGCCGTCAGAAGGTTGACCAAGAGGCATATTTTTATTTCGAGCTATCGACGACGAGAGTTATTAGCATATTTTTTGGTCCTTCTTTTACCGGGTGATTACGAGAGAGACAGAGACTAATTAAAGGGAAAAAATTGAGTTATGAATTAACAAGAAAATTCAAGAGTAATATTGGTGTTCTAACCTGTGCAGTTCAAGTTTAGAAAACGAGTTTGAGTTCAAAGCAAGAACAAGGCTCACAGGAAGAAAAGAAATAGCGTCGCTAGAAATAGAGTATGTCCATTCCTTTTTTTGATATTGCTTACCAGTACTTTCCTTGAATTCTGAGTCCTTTTTTCCGCCGTGAGTTTGTGCTAAAATGGACGAGGAACCAAAAAAAATAATTGAGCCTTTTTAAAGTAAAAAGGGGAGTTTTTAAGGGTAAACTGACAAAATTGAAGCAATATTTGAGGAAATAAATTTAATAATATTACGAGACGCGATTGAGCTTATAAATCATAAATGTGCAAATATTTTGCCGTTCTTGGACGAGTTAAATAGTTTTTTGCACACAAAATGTGAGGTGTTAAGTTGATAAAATGTGTAAAGTTGATAAAATTACATTGAGCGAACTAGTCAAGGGTTTCAGAAGAAAGTGCACTTTTTTGCGAGTACAGAGGTGTTGTTTATGGTGTAAACAAAATTCACATAATTTAAATAAGTGTAATTCGTTTCAAAAATTCGGGCTACATTAAAAATTAACTGCAGTGAAAAACTTAAGAGTGTGTTTTAATTGCCTTAAAATAAATCATAATGCATCGAGATGTCGTGCTCCAAAGTGTCCCAAATGTCAAAAGAGCCATCACGTTTCACACAGCAATTTTCTCACAGCAATGTCGTTCGTGATTTAAGCAACGCTAGCACCGGTACTGGGGAAGAGACAATAGAGGCAAGACGCAGGTAACGGACTTGAGCAGCATCATGGAAATTTTCTCTCTACGACAGCCTTGGATGTCCAGTCAGCTCAAACACAGAAGAGTTTAAGTGACGGAATTTGTAGTAATATGAGTAGTAATATAGTCAGATTTTACTATCAACCGCGAAAATTCCGATAAAAATAGAAAATAAGTTAATGAGTTGCAGGGCACTATTAGAGTAAACAGTTTACACTTGATAACGGTTGGAGATACTTACCAACCGAAACGTCGTGTTACAGTAAATAAATAAGACAATGCAAGTTCGACAAGACGTTTTCAGGAGAGATATGCTTGTGTTGCAGGACAGCCTACTAGGTTGGATAGTAGTTGGAACTTAGTAGCTAGAAACTTAGGTTTACAAAATTATCAGAATGGGTCTAAAGTCTCAGTGAGTAATGTATGTATGGATATGCTCTTTCTTAATGAAAATCTAACGAAATTTTGGGATATTGAGGATATAGATAATAAGAAAACTGTCTGTTTGAAAAATACTATGAAGATCATTTTAAAGAGATGACAATGTGAGATGACAAAGATAGATTTGTTGTAAGAGTGCCATTTAAAAATAATTTAGACCAACGGGGATTTTCACGTCAAACTGCTATCAACAGGCTTGAGAGCCTCGAGAAAAGATTGTCAAAAAATTTGAGTTTAAAAAAAGAGTGTCAGAAGTTTATGTTAGAGAATGAAAATTTAGGTCATATCAAAAAAAATTGTAGAATCTGAAACTGTGACTAAATGTTCTGAAAATATTTTAAAATTACACAGAGAAATATATCAAATTTTGTCAAGTGCTGGATGTCAACTCCGTAAATGGCTTTGCAATGGGGCATACATTTTAAATCAATTTGAAGTTAATAAAGACCTTGATGTGAGTATTTTAAATATTGGAGAAACTTAGCACAACAAAGTTTTGGCAATATATTGGCATTGGAGGAAGAATATAATTCAGTTTAAAACAAAAGATTTTTCACTTCCAAAGAGGTTAACTTTTGACTTGTTGGGATTATTGGATCCAATAATTGTAATTGCGAAGCTAATAATGCAGGACCTTAGGTTAGAAATCGACTGGGATGATGAAAATTTAACTTCTGAGTTGCAAAATAAGTGGGTCACTTTTTTGGAGGAACTAAGTTGGATAAATAAATTTAAAATACTTACGACAGTTTATGTGTACAAATTATATTACAATTGAGCTTCGTGGATTTTGAGAAGGCGTATGGCGCAGTTTTATATGTTCGATGTGTCTTGGCATTTGAGTTGGGTTTGTCAAATTTGCTAGCGGCAAAAAGTCGAGTTGTGTTAATTAAATGTTAAACTTTAGCTAAATTGCGAGCTTGGCAGTGCGGTCCTTTTGGCAAATCTGACATATAAAACAAGAAAGGCCGTAGATATTAAATTTCATCAGATTAACTATTAGAGTGGCTCTATGAGAACACTTGCCTGGATACAGAGTGACCTTAATCGGTGGAAAAAGTTTGTTGCCAACCGATCGAAGCCAATCGAAAGAAAATCCTGCAGATTTACTATCGAAAGGGACAACACCTAATAAAGTTTTAGCTTTATCAAAATAAGCTGTGGTTTCATGTGCCAGACTTTTTGTTTTCAGATAGAGCAAATTGGAATATTCCAAAAATAAAAGTAAATTTTTAAGTTCCAAAAAAAAATGTTTGCAAATTTTAGGTGAAAACAAAAACTTTTTGAGTGATCTTTTAAATAGGTTGACTAAGTATCATACAATGTTAAGGGTGTTGAGTTATATTAATAGATTTATTGGTATTTTGAAATCAAAAAGTTAAAAAAAGATTAAGAATAATTAATTTAGAACTTCTAACATCAAGTGAGATTAAGAATGCAAATAGGGCAATGATAAAATATGTTCAGAGAATTTATTTTAAAGTTGAGTACGATATCTTGGAAAATAATGGGACATTACATAAAAAAAGTAAAATTTTGTCAGTAAATCCTTTTATGAAAGATGGACTAATATGGGTTGGAGGTAGATTGACTAAGGCGAGTTCACCATTTGAAAGGAAATCCCATTATTTTACCAAACCTAATAATCATATCTTAACTGACTTAATTTTACAAAATGAACATCTGAGATTATTGCACAGCAACTTTTGTGTTTAATTAAAGAACAATATCTGGGCGTAATAATTGCAAAAAGATAGTAAAGCAATACATTATTTTTTTATCCACCTTTAGTTGTCTTACCTAGCCGATAAACCGGGTCCAATGACAATAGGATTGACTTTCTTTCTCAAATCCTCCTTAACTTGCTTTACGTTTCGCCGGACATTTTTTTTACAACCAAAATTTTCCTTCCTCATTTTTGGTGTTCTTGGAGTTCACACTTGATGGGACTATTGACGAATTACATTCCTTCAAGGTGGCAATTTCATGTTTTAAATACTGGTTTTCCTTTAAGAGAAGATCGATTTTTGGTTTAACTCGTTAGTTTTACTGACTAAGAGCTACAGGGTGGTCATAATATCTTCTACATTATCTAAATTGATAACAATATCATATGTGCGGGTTCTTTTCCTAGGCTGCTCTGTTTTGTATGCGCTATCACTAAATGCAGAAGGATCACATGATTCATATTTCCATATCAATTTTCTCAAATGAAAACTGCGCATGTCAATATTACCACACTTTCCAGGTTAATACTTGACATATTACAACACCTGGCACATTGTATTACCGACTTAATTTCATCAAATACTAAATTACATTAATCACAATTACTTCCTGATCACCATCATCCGTAGTACTTCCTTCAGCCATTATTACATTAGTAAATCACAATTTTAAAGTCACCCCGTATATGAAATAAATATCAGTTAATTAAAACAAATATTGATTACAATAGCAAAAACCCGTTAATGTAAACACTGTAATAATCACGTACGTGCACTATATTTATGTTATACTTACTACACAAATTATAGAAATAAAAATGCAATTTTACTGATTTATGGCAACTGTGATTTTAAAATAGGTCAATACTTGAAGTCAATAATAGCTTGAAAAATGCAAAATTATAAAAGACTTATTTTGATACGCGAAAAACGATGGATCGACTATCATACGTGTTAACTGCTCGGACTACTCGGAATGAGATAGATCTAAAATATACGGGGTGTCTCGAAAGTAATGGGAAATAGAATATTTCCTAATTCGTAATTCCGTAATTCCTTACGTCAAAATAATGTGATTTAGGTCAACTTGCCTTATCCTAACTTTAATCGTATCTGAAATACAGGGTCTCAAAATATTATTTTATTTATCGTTTTTTAATCATAGGTCTTGAACCAATTGACGTACTGACCTGAAATTTAAGACATACGAGTCTTTTAAAAGGAAGAATAAAATTTCGTATATAGTTTTCGTGTTTTTGGTAAAGAGCGCTCCTTGCGTTAGTTGTTACTTTTTTAGAACCCCTAACTTTTTTTCGGCGCCGTATATCGGTTTAAAAAGTATCAAAATAAATTCCTTTTTTAATTCTACATAAAAAATGTATACCTTATTAAAGTCGCTAGAAGCAACTAGTTTCGACATAATCACCATTTTTCAAAAAAAAAATTAAAATAATATTTATTTAGTACTTTATTTAAATTGCATCTTTGGCAGTTGGCATTGGAGACAAGTGTTTGTAGTATTTATATCAAACTTTTTAAATTTCATATAAAACTTTCAATACAAGTAAAAAAGTTTTTCTCTTAAGTTTAATTATTTTAAGTAATTCCTAGGCATAATTGGTTTACCAATTTGGAGATGAGTGATATGCTTTGTGTTTACGCGCAAGTAAATTTTAATGGACGGCATGCAAGACGCAGTTATCAGGAAATATTTCAAGATAGGCAAGAACAAAACCATAAATTATTCCAAAGAACTTACAGCCGACTAGGAGAAACTGGTTCATTTTTGCTAAAAATGCCTGTTTTCGGCCGCCCAAAAAATATTTTCCATGAACAGGAAGAAGACATTTTAGTCCGCGTAGCGGAAAATCCCGGGTTAAGTACTAGACGAATAGCGGCAGCTTATGGTGTAAGCAAATCATGTGTTAGTAAAGTACTTCAGAAAGATGGCCTCTATCCATACAACTTTACACCAGTTTAGTGTTTGATCCCACTGGATCTGCCAGCCAGAATGCAGTTTTGTCGTTAGTTTAAAAATATGTAAAACGCAGATCTAATGCTTATTAGCAAAGTGTTATTTACAGACGAGGCTACATTTACTAGACGCGGCGTATTTAACTTTAGAAATGCTCATATGTGGGATACTGAAAACCCCCCATTCAGTTGTTAGTCGTCATTTCCAGCACGAATTTAAAGTTAACATTTGGTGTGGTATTATTGGAAACCATATAATAGGCCCCCATGGACTACCACCTAATTTGTACGGAGACTCGTACTTAAATTTCTTCTTAACGAAATGAACTTTACCATTAAATGTTAGGCAAAACATGTATTTTATGCAAGATGGGGCGCCAGCGCATTTTTCTCGATAGGTACGCAATTACCTTGACTAACACTATCCCGAACGTTGGATTGGCCATGGAGGACCTTTGCTTTAGCCTGCGCGTAGTCCAGACTTAAACCCCATGAACTTCTGTATTTGGAAATATTTGAAATCAATTGTTTATGATACTTCTATAAATGAACTAAATATAAAAATTGTAAATTCTGTAAATATGTTAAAAAATAATGAGGATCTTCTTTTTAAAATAGGGCAGTCATTTCTTAAACGTATTTCAAAATGCACTGAAGTTAATAAGCATTTTGAACAGTTGTTTTAGTAGTGTTATTTGTATGTTTCTTTATTTATTATTGTTTTTGGTATATTTGTTTGAAAATAAAATATAAAAAAAAATAAATATAATTTACTTTGGTTATGATATAAGAATTAACAAAAAAGTCGTAATATTTTTTTATTTAGTAACTATTCTAATTTTATATATCAATAATCTTAGGTATTAATTTTATTTTATTTAGGATTGCATTGCTAAAAATCTAGCAAATTTAAGTAACTCACACATTATGAAAACATTAGGAAAGACTTCAATAAGGTATACATTTTTTATCTAATATTAAAAAAGGTTATTTTATTACTTTTCAAACCAAAGGGAGCTGCAAAAAAGTTAGGAGATTTAAAAAAGTAAAAACTAACACAACGAGCGCTTTCTACCGAAAACACGAAAACTGTATACGAAATTTTATTTATTTTTTTAAAAGACTCGTATGTTCTAAATTTCATATCAGTATGTCATTTGGTTCCGGACTTATGATTAAAAAACGATAAATAATATATTACTCTGACACCCTGTATTTCAGATACTATTAAAGTTAAGTTGACCTCAATCACATTACTTTGACGTTAGAAATCTAGTGTTGTTCTATGTCCCATTACTTTCGGGACACTCTGTATAAATGTATATAAATATTCACCAACTGTTCATAACTTAGAAACTTAATAACGTACACGTTTGAAAAATTGTATGCAAATTATTTGATAAATTTAATTCGATACCTATTTCAGGGTTTCCCAAAAAAAGGAAAAAAAATTAAGAATTTTTTATTTTTTTTGAAAAAGATTAATCTTTTTAATAAATCATCTATGATACCTTTTCGTCTATTAGGGTTATAAAGCCAAACCAAGTCACCAGCAACCTCATGTACGTACGTCTGCCTTGCTATTGAGCCAGTTAATCCTTTCCCTTAATATTTTCACTGCCTTTGTTACTTCTACCTTAAGATATTCTTCGGAGACATAGGCATGGATTTCCTCTAGCAACTTCGAAATCCGACATTCAGGCACATCGATTTGGCTTCTTTTCTCTTTGTGGTCGTCAACCCTTTCATGCCTCAAGATTCCATCTTCGGGAAAATTAGGGAGTTCTGTTGTGCCCAATATGACTTGACATTGGGATAATACTTGGCAACTTCCTCCCAAGTTGGCTTCTTCTCCTTTATCCGGGTTAGGACTCTCTGGATGTCGGGATCTTCCTATTTTTTTATAAGATCCCCAAGAATATTCGACGATGGTGGTTCGTAGCAACTGAGCATCTTTCCCCTCTGCCCGCCGACTATGTTTGCAATCCTCTGGACAGGGTCTTTTTCTTCAATCTGCATTTTCCCTACTCGGTGTTCAATGTTAATGTCTCCTGTAGCTTCTTTATCCATCTTGCCACTTGATCCTTCAGATTCCTAAACTGAAGGAGCCATTTTATAGCTGTATGATCAGTTCGAAGAACATAACATCTTCCATAGAGGTACTTGTAGAAGTGCTTCATTGCTTTGATAACAGCTAGTAAATCTCATTGGCAAAATTTAAGTGATCGAAGTTGACAGTCTTGGAATCATTGAAATTTTCGTACTTCGTCTGTTAGCCTGGTCAATGGTTTTCAGATGTTGGCAAATCTCTCCTCATAGCCTCGATAGGAAGTGCATAATCCTACGAAGCTGCGTAGCTCATGCTCGTCTTTGAGAACTCGCTAATCTTTGACAGTCTGGACTTTTTCCTTGTGAGGAATAACTCCTTGATTGGAAATGACCTCACCCAGATACTGCATAGCTCTTTAAAAAAGATGGCATTTCTTTCGGCTCAACTTTAATCCATAAACTGATTATTCTTAACCTTAATTTTCTTTTCTAAGTAGAAGTTTGCATCATTTGTTCATATAGACCAGGCTTCATTTTGTGGACATAAAATGCCCTTAAATCGACAAGGGCAAATATTTTCAGGAAATATATTGCAGGTTTGCTTTTTATAAGTTTAACATTTCATCTATCATTACATACTGATGTGGAAAATAACTGCTTATACATTTATGTACAAAAGTCTTAAAAACATTTCTGAAAGCTGCAAACTTGTCAATATAAGACCGTTCTTTTCGGGTAATACAGTCATCAACCCGTAAGAATCTGAGATAAGAATATGGAAACTTTTTTGGAACATTGTAACTGGGAAATAATATAACAATGTTCCATTATTCCAAAACTAACTTGAATATTGACTCCTTTTTATGCCGGCTTAATAAATATGATGGAAATAAATATTTCCAGTAGCCATTTAGTAGTGTAGGTGAGTAAATAAATCAGTTAACTATTTTTGTGCAACAATTGTTTTAATTCACTCTCATACGGTAAAAACGCTACAATATTGTTTGGTGTTTTACGTGGAGATTCATAGGACTTATGTTTTAGTCATTTCGTTCCAACAAATAAAGATTCTTTTGACAATCTTTGACTTCTCTCTATCTCTGCTGTAAATACTATTTTAGGATGAAGCCTTATCATCGATATCTAATCAAGAATTTGTATCATAACTTATCTCTCAATTCCATAAATCGTACCATTAAGCTTTAGTTCTTGGATATTGCCATAAAATTTTAAAAAGATAAATATATGTACATGAAATATTCAAAGTTAAGTTGAACATAGTTGCAAGTTGGAAATATATATACAGGGTGTTTGGAAGGTGAGTAGCCAAACGGAAATGGTGAATAGGTGAGGTTACTGGCTATTTAAAACGCATAGTATTTTTTGTTTTTCCTCAAATTTAAGGAGTAATATATTTTTTCCTTTTTTTACTGGATTTTCCCCGTTTTTTTACTTTAACCTTCATTTTTTTTTTAATTTTTGGCCAAAATGGCGCACAATTAATTTTATTTTAAAGACTAATGTTGTCTCATTCAGATTTAGGTAATAGCTGAAAAAAATATTTAAAGAGAAACTAATAGTGGAGTAACAAACTTTCTCAAATCAATAGAAAAAAAATGTTACGTCAACTTTACAATGGAAATAATAATAATAAAAAAAGTTGTGTGGTTTTAAAATGTATTAAAAAACTTCTCTAGTTAACGATGTGCCCCATGTAACAAAAATAATTAGGTAACTTAACGAGAAAATAATAAGTTCGTCTTCAAGGACGCGTGGACCAATTTCTTGAAAGCAACCTAATTGAGCAGTTATAGACTTATGCCACTTTCTAACACTGCTAAATCTGTTGCGCTATCTCTTTCACCGTTCTAAAACAGCTAAACCTATTGTGCCCTTTCGTTTTCATGACCCTTTCCTTTACAGGTTGATTAAAAAAAACATATTTTTTATCTCAAAGTCTTGCTCAAATTGATGGTTATTATTTCTAATACACGCGTAACATCGCTTTCTTATTTCTCTTGTAGTATACTGTAATGTTAGTTCCCGTCTCATTATGACAAAAACGTTATTAATTTTTCCTATCAATTATTCCCTTGTATTTATAGGTTCGAAATACACAAGTTCTTTTGCACGGCCCCAGGCGTAAAAATCAAGTGGCGTGAAGTCCGGTGAACTTGCAGGCCATGGGATAGGGCCATCTCTGCCAATCAAGGATTGGGAAATGCATTGTCTAGGTGCTCTCGGATCGCCAATCTCCAGTACGCTGGGCACCCATCGTGTTGGAACGTCATTTTTTCTTCATTGATAAAACTTGGAACCCCGTTCAAGAGTTTGGGCAGATCATTTGATAAAAAATCTAGATAATTATCCCCATTCAAATTTTCCGGTAAATAATGTGGACCAATAAGGGTATTACCAATTAGGCCTGCCCAAACGTTTACTGAGAATTTCCTTTGAAAGGACACGACTTTCTTCATTTTTGGGTTTTCTTCTTTTGGGGCCCAATAATGCAAATTATGAAAGTTGGTAATTCCCTCCCTTGAAAACTTGGATTCATCTGTCCACAGTATGTTTTTCAAGAAATCGCGGTTATCCATGTCCATATGTAGCAGGAGGCGGCAAAACTGAATGCGTCTTTGGTAGTCGTTTTCTACAAGATCTTAAACGGGAGTGTATGGAAGGATGGAAGGGATGTTTTCCGTTGGCATGAAGAACAGACCAGACCTTCCATATACACTTAGGTTTAGATTGGCACACTACAGTCCGGATGTTCGTTGTGGGATCTTCGTCAAAAGCTTCCAGAATTCGTTCGTTATCAGCAACATTACGTTGTCTGCGAACTTCAGGTTCACGGCGATTTAGACTATCAGTTTCTCGTAGGCGTCTAAAGGTCGTTTCAAAAGTATGACGATTAGGTTGGCGTCTATTGGGAAAACGCTCTTGGTAAATTCTTTTTGCTTCTCGTCCATTTACATCAGCTCTACCACATACCATTAGGATATCGGCGTACTCCTCGTTTGTAAAGGCACCAGCCATAGCCAAGTTACCTAATTATATTTGTTTCATATGGCACATCGTTAGAAAGACTATTAACTAGAGAAGTTTTTTAACACATTTTAAAACCACACAACTTTTTTTTATTATTATTTTTTCCATTGTAAAGTTGACGTAACATTTTTTTTCTATTGATTTGAGGAAGTTTGTTACTCCACTATTAGTTTCTCTTTAAATATTTTTCTCAGTTATTACCTAAACCTGAATGAGACAACATTAGTCTTTGAAATAAAATTCATTGTGCGCCATTTTGGCCAAAAGTAAAGTTAAGTAAAAAAACGGGGAAAATCTAATAAAAAAAGGAAAAAATATATTATTCCTTAAATTTGAGGAAAAACAAAAAAATACTATGCGTTTTAAATAGCCAGTAACCTCACCTATTCACCATTTCCGTTTGGCTACTCACCTTCCACCCTGTATATTTTCGTGAATGAAAAGAATTCTCAATGTCAAAATAACCAAAAGACGAAAATTAAGGTTTCCTTAAACTTTATTTATAAAAGAATTTAATTAATTTTAGATTTTGAATTTAAAAATTTACCGAAATATTATATAAAAAAAAAACTATTAGTCGCGGGGATAGATTTTTTGTAACAGAGGAGCTAAAACAAAACAATGTTTATTCAAAAAACTAATTGAATTTTTTATTATTTTATTTAGATCTGAAAAGTACATCCTAAAGTTGCTAAATATTGCAAGACATTACACAAAAATTGAATGAAATTTAAGCAAATTGAAAAAGCAGTTACAAATGAGCGGAAATTGGAAATTTGAAGAGATTGTGGATATTTTTTCTATAAATTTCTAGTAGTTTTAGGAAATTGTAAAGCATGAGATTTGCTTGAATTTTTAAATATTTATAGGCAATGACAAAAGTCCTGAAAGATCATAAAACTTTAAATTCTTGAGGAATTTCTTTAAATAAATTTTCTATTTTTTACAGAAATTTCTTTTTGGGTTATTTTTCTCTTTTTCCCTCAGGTATTTTCTTTACCAGTTAACCCCTGTAACACCAGATTTAAGATTTTTTGAATAAATGGACTTCGATTATTAAGTTAAGTCTCAAAAATGTGCTAAACAAAACCGATGATTTACTAACGCATTTCCAAATAAATTTTTTCCAAGCGTAATCTTTTATCTTATTTGTGTCTTCTTTATTCTCGTAACTATTATATAAAACACAATAGAAACACAAAGTCATTAATCGGACATAATATGAATAGTGAGAAACAACTCAGTTCTACATATATGTAATTAACCTATTGGATAATATTTATCTTGGTATGTTTTGTTTGCAAATTCAGTTGTATATAATGTTTAATAATTCACTGTTTCAGGGATCTTTTTTATTTGCTGGATTAAATTATACGCATAATGTTTATTATTTTATTCTTATATAAAATCAGGAAGCGCCGAATGCATTTTAATCTTGATAGTACTAGAACTTTGAATAAATGCCTATTGCAGTATGAAGGTTTTTATACTGGTGGTTTTAATGATTGTTGGTATTCGTGATGGCAGCTCAAATATTTTGGGTAAGCATGGGTAATTTATATTATGGAATAGAACATTTTTATTCAGATAGAACTGTGAAATTTCTACTCAGCTCAATCTAAAATGCAAATTAAAAAAAAGGCATTTTTTACATATATTTTAGTAGTAAAAACTTGACAAATGTTGCAAGATTCTGTTGATTTAGTCTTCGGTCCTTTGTGCAATATTTTAACATTTGATTTCGCGAAAATACAATTTTACTGATATCAGATTCATTGGGGTTAAAGATTTTTTTCTATTGTGGAGATTGTAGTAAGAAAATGAGGAAGAAATATGTTAATAAAATATTTAAAAAAAAATCAAATCCGTAAAATGAAATAAGAAGTTTGAAAGATATTCGAATCATATCAAATAGTAGACATCACACAAAAGCATCAAATGTCTGGAATAAAACTAAAAATTATAAAATCAATATAAAATTCAGCAGTTTCATCATTATCCAAAGAAATTTAAAAATCCTTATTCCACGACTGTCTATTATTTCTGAGATATTTGGAGATTCTGGATATTTGGGAGATGGTATAAAGAATGGTCCAAATATATTCCTATAATATTCTTGATATGTGTTTTCAGCAGGGATATTCCTTATAAAAGAAATTTTGGAATTAAAAATTTCTTTCCTGTAATAAACTGATTTTTTTGCAGAATATCATTACTAAGATAACGTTTTTCCAGAATCAAGTTGATATAGAACAAATTACTGTTTACTTGTTTTGATAAAGCAAAAAACTATTGCTCATATAAATACTTTGTCATTTATAAGCTGATAAAGGAATAATTTTTACTGAATACCTAAGAATCGACGAGCGTTGAAATCACTGTTGAGATAAATCTTATATGACAACCAATAATAAAATATTCTTGCAAAATCTCAGCAGCGATTTTATTCTTTTTTAAAACAAACAACCGAAAAAATGTGTTACCTTAATGTTTGCAATGCCTACTTTTTCTGATCTATGGTTTATCCAAAGTGAAATAGGTTTACTCCATTTTTGTCCCCATGAATATTTAATATTTCATCCTCTAGGTACTGGAATATCACTGGATGAACAGCAGTCTATTGTCGATATTCACAATAACTACAGAATAAGTATTTGCAATGGAAACTTATCTGGACAGCCTCAAGGATATAATATTAAAAAGATTGTGAGTAGTAAATTGTTCCAAAGTCTAGACTAATGAATATCATCATCAAATAAAATATCACTTCTTAATAATGTAAAGATAGAAGTTCTACCTAATTTTTTCAGAAATATGACGCCATTCTAGCCGAAAAAGCCCAAGAAATCGCCAATACTACGACGTTTGCCCATGTTTCAGTAAAAGACGGTAAGAGTCATCTTAATTTAAAAAACAATAAAGTCTATTGAATTAAAATAAGGTAAATATTTAAATTAAAAATTCCAAAAAAAAATTTACCTTATTCTAATATTTTAATTCCATTTGCATTATTTGCGCGTAAATTAGTTAAACATGCTGCTATTTAGATAAGATTATCTGAGGTTCCTAAAATTCATTAAATCGGATTGTATTTCTTAATTTATTATTGTCTAGATCGTTGGAGTGTTGGTCAAAATCTGTATATCTCCATGTCTACTGCAGCAGGTGGAACTCCATCATGGTCATCTGCTTTATCTGCATGGTTTGTTGAAAATTCTTATTATAAATATGGTGCCTGTTGTAGTACTGCTGGTCATTATACACAGGTATATAAATGTGTTAAGGCCATAATGATCAGTTAAAGTTAAAATCATAATGTTTGTAATTTTCTAGATGATATGGGATAGCACTGAATATGTGGGGTGTGGATTTACCTATTTTTACAGCAATAGCAGTAAATACTCATATCAGAAGTTGTATGTTTGCAATTACGGGCCTGCGTAAGTATTCTATGGTAGCTTTATATAGATTTAGTTATTGATTAGAAACGCTTAAATGCGGAATTAATATTCGTATTATTTAAATAAAGCTTAAAAGTCAATATAAGTTTGCATTTTTGGTAACATTATATAAATTGTTTTTTTTGAAACACCCAACAGTTGTTAGCATGTTTTTTCGAAGATCCTCTATTTCTTTTGTGAATTGCAAAAAATTTTAAACGGCATAATTAAAAAAAGGCATTTAAGTAATTTTATCTTAGCCGTTAAACATTTTTTGAAAATCCAAATTTGACTTTTAAACAATATTAAAAGTCAATAAACTTTATTTACAAATAGCTTTTTTACATAAAATAAATTACATGATATTAATTTTCCTATTGGCCAGATTAAAATACAATATGTTCGATAGCCTTTGCCGGTTCAAACAAATAAAACACTCAAGTGGACTGTAAAAACTCTTTAATATGACTTGTAAAAATATCTGTAATATATGTAAGGGAAAAGTGACTTTATTAACCAACCGCGACGACGTCTGTTTCTGTTCTGTCTCATGTCTCTTAAAATACGCAAAAATTCACACATTAAGAGCGCGATTGCCAAACTTAGATTAAACTATACATTAAGTAAGTAGATTATGCAATATTGAATAACAGATGAGAGATGTATAAAGTGTGTAATAAAATATAAGATTAGAAAATGCTTAAACACAATATTTTTGACATTTTTAACTCAAAAAAAAAATTAACAAACAGTTATTTCAAATTTTGTTTTTTTCCCGAATATTTCGAATGTTTTTTTTCGGAATATTGAAAGTTGTAAACGCCTGTGAAAGCAATAGATTAATTAGAATTTAACCGTAGCTCCTTATATAAGGCCAATAAAATTTCAAAATTCCGAAAATTATTATTTTCTTAATATTTGGAATTAAAACAAATGTTAACTGAATTTGATTACGGTAAAATTGCCCAAATACCGTTAAGACATTAAATGATGTTAACTGGAAATATGGTTTGAGCTTAAAATAAAATCAAAAGTATTAAACCGACCTAACAATATTTTTTTTTAATTTCAAGATTAACCGGCATTTTGAAAATTATAATGATTGAATTGAATTAATTTTGAAATATCTTATTTTTTGCTTCTTTTTTAAAATCCTGGCAATGACTTTTGAAAAATCTTTTTTTTCTCGGATTTAGAAATTTAGAAATATAAAAATATATATTTATTTAGCATATTTCACTATATGTAAATTACAGGATTTTAATATTTTAATAGATAAAAAAAATAATACGTAAATAGAGTAAAGAAAATTATCTCCGATTGGAAAATTGTTAAGAATTCCGGTACTTATTAGAAAATCTAGACTCAATTTCAATTTTTTTCTTCTTCTTCGAAATCTCGGAAATCTGAAAAAAAAGTGTTTTTTTTTTTAATTTTTAAATACAGGTTCTTAAAAATATTGTGACTTGAAAATTTTAAATTTTTAAATTTTTCTTCTTTTTCGAAAATAACTGGTGTTCATTATTTTTTATACTAGATTTGAAAATAGTAAATATACCTTTACTTTTTTTAAAGTTTTATCAACAATTTTCGAAAAATTTTTTTTTTTGAAAAATTTAATTACTTTTTCAAAAATTTCAAAAATTTTCGAAGAAAGTTACTCTAATTTTAAATTTTCTTAGTTTTTGCTTCTTTTTCAAAATCCTGGCAATAACCAAAAATTCGTTTTTTTTTTCGGAAATTTCAGAAATAACCGACTTTCATAGATTTTAATATTACCTGTGAAGATTTTTAAAAATTTCGTTCCTTTTTCGGAAATTTCAAATTGTAAAATTTTTTCTTCTCCTCTCTAATCTTGATTAATCTAAAAAGATTCGGAATATTACAACGTAATCTTTTTTCAGAATTTTTTTTTCTCTTAATACCCAAAAAGAGGGAGAGACAGAAAAAGCAAAAAAAGAAATTTTTTTCATTTCAAATCAACCATATCATTTTCTAAATTTCCATGCTATTCATTCCTATTCTAGTTAAATCAAAATCTATAATTATATTATATTTCTTTTACCAAATATTTATTTGTTTGTTCATTTTTAGGGGGAACTGGGTAGGATCCTATCCTTACCAAAGTGGAGACAGCGGATGTCCTGAACTTCAATAGAAAATCGCTAAAGCCACAGTATTTTTTAATTTGCTCTCTCTATGGATGGTGACTATATTTTCTCTGTAATTGTATAATAAATTTGTTTATCTTAATAATTTTTTGCATTATCATATAAACAACAAAAATTAGGCAGGAAATCATAAAAAACCATAAAAAGGACCATCTGAGAGACACAAGAGCATTTCAATATTGTTGAGATTTTAAGTGCTTTTAGTTAATAAATCTTTATAACTATTAACTATAGATGTCAGATAAAACAAACAGTAATATAAAAATATTTATTCTCTACATTTATTTCTATGCATTCTAAAAATTAATATTTAAATAATAATAAATTTGAAGCTCCGTTAATTCTATTTTTAAGCATTCACATTTTACGAATGTAAACTTATTTAAAGTATTATATTTTAGCTAGAAAAATATAAGAATAAAAAATATTATCTTAGACCATATTTCAATATGGCATCTGTTTTGGTAAAACCAAAAATCGATTTAAAGTGCTTCAGGATGGAGAAATGTGACGAAAAAATACAATTTAGACACACGTTGGACTCCATAATCCATTATATAATTTTATAGATGTTTTCTTTATGAGGATACTGATAGTAATTTACCATAAAGACTTGTGTGTTTTGCCAATATATAATTTGATTAAAAAAATGTCTATTGCTTCTTGAGAACTTCATCTATGAGCTTTAATTAATATTTTAAGCTTTAAAGTCAATTATATGTTTGCCTTTTTCAGCTGAGGGTTGTTACCATATTATATTCCTTTAAATTTTCATAATTTTTTGAGGAAACTTTAATGCCTGTAATTGAAACTGAATTAGAAAAACCAAATTCTTTAGTAGGCAGTAACGAAACTGTAAATGTTTTTCTAAGACTACCAGCAGATTTCGCTATTGGATCACGATAAAAGTATAAAAATGTATACATGGACGATTTAAAATTCAATTGTGATTACTTGGAGAAATCACTATATTATACAAAAAAAAGTAAATATGTGCAAATCGGGGATTCCCCAATATAATTTTAACGACCCACGGACGGACGGAGGTTGCTGTGCTTCCAAGAATAGTAAGGTAATATAATATCAATACCGACAAATAATCGATGTTTTAAAAACAGTTCAGATATTTTAAACGAATGGCATAATTCTAACAGAACATGGTATATCTCTTGTATATTATTTTTGTTAACATTTAGTTATTTGGTTATTATGCTTTTTTTATTTAAATAATATCGCAAAGAGTTAATTCATTTGTCTTAATACATTTTTTTTTCGATTCGGTTTTAAGTTTTGGCTTTTTTTTGATAAACATTAATCGGCGTCATTTTACTTCCATAGTACTTGGATTCCGTTCGGAGTTCGGACTCGAACTTGAAACTGATCTGTGGAACAGGTATTTGCTTGGACTGGATCAGTTCGGAACTGATCCTATAATATAAATACCTGAATAAAATGTGTTGGATCAGCCATCCCTACATTAGATCAAATCGATACAGGTCTTGGAAACAATGAAGTTCTTTAACACTAAGAAAAATGTTTTGTTACTATTCCTTCCATAAAAAATCTTATATGATTTTCAATCATCATTTAAAACGCTACTTCATCAAATCACTGACGATCAAATCACTGACGTATTGCTTACTAACTTAAAAGCTTTTCTAACAAGCGATAATCAATCCTCTCATCAAAATATATCATCAATCAAAATATATCATTATTAAAATATATTATTGATTCTTTAGATTCGTTCGACCATTTACCATACAATATACCATAACACAAAAAAAACAGACGTGCTAGATGTGCAATAACCTATTATTCAGGTCATATTGCTAAAAAAGTTATAGATATGTTAAAAAAAAAATAAATGCGAAATGTGTAAAAATAATTTGCTTAGCCATAGTGAAAATCAATACTGTGACTTTATAGACGCAAGAGAATATCAAACCAACCTTTTTTTGAGGCCTGGTGGTTTTTTAGTTTACTTGGTAAATCAAGCTGTACCTACTTTATATTTTTTAATACCCAGACTTGCCAATAAACAGGATATAGGCTTATTGTTGAAACAAATTTTAATGCAAAAAATAGATTTTAAGCCTATACACTGTCCAAAGCACAATTTAATCGATACTCTATGTAGTTTTTTATTTTTAATCAGATGTTCTTTATATTTCTGGTGCAGAATAAAAACAAAATTCTTCATGGTAAAGATTCAAAATTTATAAAGTTTTTTAACACTTGTCCAAAAAAAATTTAGTTGATCCACTAAAAAAAAGGCGTTAAAAAAATGGGAAAACAAAAGAAAACTGAAAAAGGTGTATCAGAATAAACCATCAGTTTGAATAACCAATAGTGGTTCATTATATTAAGCAGCCTATTGTCAGGTTCCTATACAGGGTGTTTCATGTGTGATAGATATTATTTCCAGAAAATTTATTTAATGGTTTGCTCTTATTTCATTCTCGCTTTATAAGCCTTGTTTCGTTCATTGCATATAAAACCCATAGTAAGTTATTATATAAGGTATTTAGCAAAAGTATTTAGAAAAATTTCAGGCTTTTTCCTGAAGGCACCAGAAAAGGTTTGAAAATATACTTATATGCAACACAGTAGTTATAGTTATTATATAACAGAGCAAAGATTTAAGATAAAATATTTTCATGAAAAATCCAGCTTTAATATATGTACTTCTTATAAACTTCACGATACTATATATACAGTCTGTCTGCCGATTGAGTACCCAAAAGGTTTTTTTTTTTAATATTTATTTTACAACAAAAAGTTATTCTTTATTCACGCTATACGACGGTATTACAGTAGACTCGCGATATAGTGAAGAATTAATGCACATCCAGTTCACTATATCGATTTGTTCACTCTATCAAACTTTTTTTTAATGTACGTATTAAAGCAACGTTTGTCTTTAGAAAACTAACTTTATTAATGCGAAACAGAAAAAATATTACATATGTAATTAAAATAAAATAAAAAAACGGCAATCTAATCTATTTTTTCAAAAAATGAAGTAATTTTTGGTTGCTTTTTTGTTTTTAGTCCTGTTTGCACCATCGTATTTCTTAAGTTTTGTAAAACGAGTATACTAGAATATTCCACTTTATCTTCATTTTCTTCGGCTCATTGAAGGATGTTGTTAATCGACTTTATTGCCGAATTTGTTGTCATTCGTTTCTTATTTACTACCATTTCTTCTTGAGAATTTTTCTATAACTTCAGGCCTTAAATTTCTCCACGCCAAAGCCAAATTTAGAATGGCGTCCTTTAAGGAAATATGTTTTAGAGCCTCTCCGATATCCTGGTTAGTTCCAATAATTTGTGATAACAAATTTTTTCGATAAAATAGTTTTGTCAAACGAATAGCGTTTTGGTCCATTGGCTGGATTAGCGGAGTAAAGTTAAGTGGCATATAAACAGTGAAAATGGAACCATCATCACTTCTTAGCTGTTCTGCAGGTGGATGGCTTGCTGCGTTGTCCAACAAAAGCATGGATTTAACTGGAAGGTTTTGGCTCTCTAGGAATTCCGTAACCTAAGACAAGAACAAATGCTAGAATAATGTGGAGTTTAAATTCTTAAAAGGAATTAAAAAAGGGCGTAAATTTGTAAAAATCGTAGTCCAAAAGGACTGAAACCAATTTTTCTAATTCTCGAGATACAAAGATGGTAAAATGTAAAACGTATTCCTATGACAAAACTTACCTCAGGAATAAACATTCGGTGAAACCATTCTTTGAAAATTGCTGCCGTAGCATGCACATCAGCCGTTTGTGCATGCTAGAAAAGTCACTCTTTCTCGGTTTTCCTACCTGGGGCAGTTTTTTCTTCGCGAGCTACATATGTCTTCCCGGGCAGAAGTTTCCAATACAAACCAGTTTCATCGGCATTGTAAATCTGTTCTTTTGTTAGCTGAAGCTCATTTATTTTTAGGCGTAAAGTTCTTTTAAAAGGATCAACAAGCTCGGGTTCTGACGATAATTTTTCTCCTGAAATCGTTAGGAAGCGTATTCCAAAATGTTTTTTATACTTTTGCATCCAACCACTGCTCGCATTAAAAGAAGGAGATTCCTTGTATTGACTGTGAAGTAACTTGGCCTTCTCTTGGATTATTAAACCAGTTACCGGAACATTTTTCTCCCTTGTTTTTAAGAACCACTTATATAAAGCTTTTTCCATTCTAGGACACTCTGATTGTCTCAAAGTTTTCGCTTTTCCAGGTCCTGTGAAAGTACTGTTGACTCGTTTCAAAATCTTTATCCTTCTGTGACGAATCGCGCATATAGTGGATTTATCAACACCATATCAAAGTTTACTGAATAAAATACAAGTTGCTTCACTCGGCGAAAAACCTTTTATCTTTCGATGTCAAAGGCAGGCCGCCAAGCTCCTCGCCGACTGGGAACTAGCAAAAAATGTAAAGGGGAATTCTGGTAAAAGATATCTATTATTTTACGAGTTTCGTCTAATTCGAACTGTAGGGGAAGACGGAGCACGATTTTATAATAACTTTATTATCTGGAATAAAATTATTATGTAATGTACCTACTTGGGAAAAATATGTAAATTGATAATACTATAAATTATTTGTTTTTATAACCACCAAACTAAATAAATTTTACATTATCAAAGTTTACCTAATTCAAGAACTAAATGGTTAAATTTTTTTTGTTAATAATTAGGTACTTAGGTATCTTATTAAAGGTTGTTTTGGTACGACTGGTTTCATTAGGATTTATTTTTAAATCAAAGTCAAAAGTTTGTGTGAAAAAATGCATATATTACTGTTACTAAACTTAATAACTAAAGATAGACATAACTATTAAGTAATGACATGTTTGAATTTTAAATGATTGATTACTACACTTTTTGACGTTTTTGTTATTTTTTCAGACTAATAATAGCATTACCAAAGACATTATAAGTAATAAACATAATGTTTCATTCATAACCAGCCCAATAATGTGGAATTTTATTGTTTTAAAATTAGTAGTGAGAGAGAAAAGGATGGAGAAAGGATTGTGTAGTGTACAAATAATTTTCTATATCAATACGTGTTGTTTTCGTCGCTCTTGTGCAATTTTAAATAGAGGCGAAAAATGTTATTACATAATTAATTAACCGTAATATTTTTCATGTGACGACGCTGGTGGTAAAAATTCAAAAGTCTTTTGCTGTTTAAACATAAACAAATAAACTTACCGATGAAATTTGGATTTTAATGCTCTACTCTCTTTACTACACAAGAATGCACCATGATCGTTTATTTTGGCATTAATTTTCTCCAAAAAAGTATGAAAACAACAAAAAACTGATAAAACACACTCTAAACACAAAATACACCCTTAGACTCAATAATTTAAAGCGTTTTTGTTTTAATTCCTTGGCAACATCGCTCGAGATTCATTCATTCATAATTTTTGACAGAACTCGAAAAATAGTAAAACGTGCATAAGACTGTAGCGCAACGTTGGCGAAGTGACTAAATTTTTTAATGCTCCAAGATATTTTTGTTTGGACTGCTGCTTTTATTAATATTTTTGCTTTTAAATTAAGTCGATTTTTCTATGAATTTTATTAATATTCGATTAGTTTTTTTTCATTATAAGCTCAGTTATGTTTCCGACTCAAATAACCTTTAAAAGGTATTACATTTTTTAATACTTAAAAAGCGGATAAATAGCTCTGGCAAAAGTGCAATATTGTAAAAGAAGGACAAAAGATTCAGAGGAAAATATATTTTGCCATTTTAAAATGTAAACAATGCAGTCTCTTAAGCTGGATTTATACAGACAAATAAAGTAAAATAAGAAATAAAATAAGAGTTAAATGTACAAAAGTTCCATAACGCATTTACATAGCAAAATAATATAATAAAATAAGAAGTTGACCAAAATCCAACTTTCATATTTTATTTTATGTGAAAACGAAACTGCGCACGTTATTTTGGTCACAACACACCCTCTCAAGACAGAGAGGTACTATAACCTGGCATATAATTGGTTACCCTTATTTCTTATTTTAATTGCCTGTTTTTGTGAAACGTTGAAGAGTGGACTTTGAAGACAAACGGATGACATTTTTTTATTGGGTTTTGGTCCAACAAGGTATAAACTCATAGCAAATTGTTTATATTCATTTGTGTACCTGCTTCCCAGAGGAGACTTGTTCAGAAGAGATAGCCGACTCTTAAGGAATGCACAAGAATCTGCTGGGTAGTTGTCATCTTGGAATTTTTGAACATCGTCCAAAGTAACTCCTACTTCCAGGGATCTTTTTGCGTGAGAGCCTTCCTTTTCCAGAGTTTTAATTTCTTTTCTTAATTGAATTTTTCTTGGAGTTATTGCCGAAATCTTCATTGACGTTTGACAGAACTTATCTTGAAAGTAAAATTTATTTTAGATATACGATACCTGTTTTAATACAACATCAAAATTTAACTCAAAACAAGATCAAAATAATTTAAAAAAATTTAAGGTAATGTTTTTTGGAATTTATTGAACTTTACCCAAACTGAAATAATAAAATCTAACAAAAAATATAGATTTTTTTACTCAGGAGCTAAAAAACTATTATAGGGGTAGTGTCGTATTCATTATTAAATTACTAGGTTTTTCTTAATTTTTATTGTACTTTAAGTAAAACATTTCAGTATAGTGCAAGTGTAATTGTTTTGCATATTATAAAAAAGTTCACAGTGCCGATTCTTTCACTTACCTGTATTATTACATACATCCGTCTGGACAGAAACATTAACCTGCATCGGAGTGTCAGTTTTCACGGAAACGTCACTGAATTCCTTCCTTAATGTGTGACTTGCAATGATGTTAGAATTATCTGTGCCTGGAAAAATAGTACGTAAATTTGTAAATAATTCTGATTTCCCTATATACCAAAAAATTGCAAATATTAAAAGGTACCTTCTATTATACATATTGCCATTATAAGTGCACAAATTAGAAGAAAACATAAAACATACTTGTCGAAGCTCTGGTCAGGAACAATGTAGGAATTGCGTCGGGTCTAAGACGTTGATTTGAAGGGGACATAAAACTGCTCTCCGCAAAATGCAAACTACAGATATTAACCCTTTTATAACATTGTTTCGGAGTAAGATCGGCATATCTATGTTCGCCAGTAAATCCAAAAATACCTTTCCAGAGTTGGCACCTATAATCCATTTTTTATATTAATTTAAAAAAAGAAACAGGAACCAGATCATAAAGTAACTAGGAATGCAATCATGAATTTAATAAACAACTAATTCCAATGTACTTACCTATTTTCATTTTTCGGACATCTAAAAAACATTAAACCACTTCCACGCTTTGTAAAACAACTGTCTACCGAACAATAAGTCGACATTTTAATATAATAGATTATAATAATTTGCCATTCCACTGAGTCCACCCGGTACAACTAGTAATAAAACGCTCGCACATCAAAACGATTTAAACTCTACTCACTGTGTAACCCAACAGATTCGATTGTAGGAGCGTCGCCCGGCTAATGAAGTGAGGGGCGGTGAATAGGTAATTCGGCGCGTGGAGCCGAGTGAAGCAACTTGTATTTTATTCAGTAAACTTTGACCATATTGTCTAGACAAAACGGTCACTCCGACACCTTTCTTTAATTCTTCTAATATTTTGGCTTTATCGCTTAGGGCTAAATGCTTTCTAATTTTTGCCATAATTATTCTGGCGGCGTGACGCGACCTACTGCACCCAAATACTAAAGAAAACTAATTGCCCGAAAAGAAACAAACCGTTTAATATCTTTTTCTTGTCTTAACTTGTTTGTTTACCTAATAAAACTATTGGGTTTACTATTTCGAGAATCAATTTGTTCACTTGACCGAATGCATTAAGGAAAAAATATCTGTTCACTATTTAAAATAGTTCACTAGACAGTGTGTTCAGTATAACGCGAGTCTACTGTATATAGAATTTTCAATAAAGGATAAGTTTTTGTCGTAAAATCAATATTTAAAAAAATCCCTCGTATGTACTCAATCGGTGGACATACTATATATATTTATATCCAAGAATATTTTCTGAAAGTTTTTTCTCACCTTGTATATAAATAATACATACAATAGACGCTCTATAAATACCCATCAAGGGATCACACTGTTTTTTATGTCAAGAGACATACAAAATAATGTTATATTTAAACGCATAAAGCATTTAAATAAAAATGTCAATAATATTTTAAGAAGATTGATTTAGTGTTTATTGGTAACTGTTAAGATCTACATACATGATCTACATTTTTGTACATATTTTAGTATTTAAAATCTTTGTATTTATAATAAAACAGCTAGAGTTACATAAGGTTTTTTTTATTATTATCCCATTATTGGAACTATTACTAAAAGAAATAGGTAAATATACGGTTTTTTTATATTCTGACGACTTTAAGTATAAATTCTTAACTTAAAGGCTCAAACACAATGTAAAAAAACACCGAAATGTGGGAATTAAAAATGCACTATTTGAGATAACACGTCTAACTTTATAGAATAGGGAAACTTAAAAAGTTTTGGCGGTGTCTGACCATAATTAATTTAATCGACTATAGTTTGCAGAGCACTGCGTAAAGTCTAGGGCATACTTTGCTTTGAACCATCCTGTACAATATTGTCGGTTTTACTTTTTCTTTTTTTGCAGTATTACTTTCATGGCAGCCAAATTTTGAAAAATAGGGTCAGCTGGGATACAGCTGAGAAATTAATAGGTATATGCCTGCTCTGTCAGATGGCGCCACCTTCGCTACTGCAGAAAACTTCTAATCAAGTTCTTTAAGTACGGAACATATCCGAAGGATACCGCTGAAACTTACTTTAAATGACGTATAGGTTTTATGTGACTCTTGACAACTTGACAAGGCGTTACAGAAGTAACGCTTGTATTCTATATATTTAACCGATTCCAAGCGGTCTATTGGTAATTACCGTTCCTAAATGGTATTAACCAAACACGTCCAAGCGGTTATGGTTATAACCGCTTGAGATACGTGACGTCACCAATTAGACCTTTCCCCTTTATACCACAGAACACAAATATATAGCTTTATACGTCATCAATTTGGAACAGTAATTACCAGCGGTGTGAAGTTAGCTACCAAAAAGTTAGCTGAAAAAAGCCGATGTCACCCGAACGTCCAGTGGCGTTGGGTACAGCAGTATTAAAGCAAACAAATTTGTTTTTATGGGTTTTTACTTTATAAGTTTTGCCTTTGGGATTAAAAGCTTTAGGGCAATTTGTTTAATTTATTTACCAAAATGGCAAACAATCCAAATAGATTCTGTTTATCTTTTACTACACCATTTCACATCTGAAATGGTGTAGTAAAAGATAGAAATATTTCTTGAAAGTCCCTTATAATGCAGTTTTTTTTTATACCGTGGTAATAACATATATACATTTGAAGTTACCACAGGAACCAGAACGTCACAGAAATTGGAATACATATTATATCAGTAATAAAATTGCATATACAATATATAACTATATAACAGCTATACAATATATTATGACTATGCAAGGGTTTTTATAATTTTATTTCTCTAAATTACTAAATTTTTAATTGTTTCACATAGAATTTCGTTGTTTTTTATTGAATCCTAGAATTGTTTCACCCTAAATTGAAGATATGTGATAGCAGAAGATTTTGCCTTAATTTTAATACCAAAAATAACCCCCCCAACCCCTTCAGATATTCGCTAGAGGTGCGAAGAAAAATTGTAATACTTGGAGTCTAATAATAAAAAAAAAATGTTTTTATCGAACCCTAAAATTGTTTCACCCTAAATTAAAGATATGTGATAGTGGAAGATTTTCCCTTAATTTTAATACCAAAAATAACCCCCCCAACCCCTTCAGATATTCGCTAGAGGTGCGAAGAAAAATTGTAATATTTAGACTCTAATAAATAAAAAAATGTGTTTATTGATCCCTAAAATTGTTCACTTTAATTTCACTCTAAACTAGTGATATGGGATATCAGAAGCGAAACACCAATTTTGCTCTAATTTTAATTAACCGAATATTTAGAAAATCATGAACATCATTATTTATAACATCGCTTTTAAATTGCCTAAGAAGTGTAAACGCGGCTTAAAAAAAACGGCAACAACGCATTCATTTATTTGTCTCTTAACTTACCTATATTAATATTAATATTCTAATTCTACATGATACCTACTGCCGTTTGTGTTTGTAGGTATATGAAAATTTTTTAAGAAGAATTCTTGTTTCTTTCAATTAGTTCATAATTAGTTTTAATTGTGTTAAATTAAGTTAATTGAATCATCTGATTTATAAGGTAAGTATTATTTTTTACAATTTTATTAATTTAATTTTAGTTACAAGATGTGTTAATTAAAACTATTTTGTGAAAAAGGGTTTGACAGCTTGTATCTTGAAAACGTATATATATTAACGAATATTAATCGGTGATGTTTTCATACAAATTTTTTTATAAATTTGTATCTTAAAATCACCCAAAAAAAACCACCCTTTAGGCCGCGGCTAAGTTTTGTATTACAAGTGCGTTCGGCACTTCGGCACCTGTAAATAAACCGCTTACCGCCCAGTCGTTTACCGTTCGCCGCATCTATTGGAGTGGTTTATAGTTTAAATATATAAATATGTATATGATCATTTTTTATATTTTACCACTCCCTCTTAATTTGCTTCGATTACCCTATAGAAAAAAATGGTAAAGCTAAAGTTGTTAGGTCTGAATTGTATAGTTTTTAAGAAATATAGTTTCTAGTATACAAGGTGCTATAAAAAGTGTATAAAGACAAAAATATATTTTTGTAATGTATAGGGTGTTCCATTTAAAATTAATGTATTTTCGTTTTTTATACTTTTTATAACACCTTGTAGGTATACCTTAAGCTACATGTCTTACCAAACAACTTTCACCTTTACCATTTTTTTCTACAGAGTGGCCCAAAAAGGTTAGGAGGAAGGTAAAATATTAAAAAATTACCCTGTTCCTACTTAATTAACACCCTGTATTATTTTTGGTTGCTGCAACAATAATTTGCAAGTTGAAAAAAACTTTGCATACTCAATAATTTTATGTTTTTTTTATTTTTGTGTCTAGATTGTGGTCTTTTCTGGAGAATTGGAGACATGAAAAACTTTAGAAGCGAGGCATGGTCCAGAGATCATTTATGGGAACTACTCGTTGCGGTAAATCCTCTAATGGAGCAAATAGCATCTGGATGTAGATCGGACAAGTTTGGATTTTACAAAAACCTTTGTCAAAATTTAGGCCTAAATGGAAGAATTTATAAAAACATATTACGTGTTTACATGGCACTAAAGAGATATGAACTTTTGGTAAAAAGGGCATAAATGTCATTTATATACAGGGTTGTCTTTCATATTCATCTCATGATGAATTCTCGCGGTTAATTTTTCGGGAAAAAATTCTTAAACAATTTGATCAGTTGAATTAGGCAATCCAGAGTAACTAAGACTTACATATTTCAGTTAATTCATTACTAAAGTTGTTACACTTACTCCAACCGGCCTCGCGCCAGTTGAAAAATAAGTCGCCCAAAAGTTTGTTTTGGCTAGAGATTCGAATGCAAAAGGCAACACATATTTTTCTCTACAAATTTTTTTTACTCTGTATATGTTTCTCATTTATGTCTCACTCAAAATTATTGTATATAATTTTAGGTAAATACTATGCCAAATATCTGTTCCATTTTTAGTCGCAACGAGATATTAAAAGTAAAACCTTTCAACAACATTTATTGCGGTGATAAGAATATTCAAAACCGGCCAATGGCTGTTGTCACAAAAGAAGAATTACAAGGTGGACTTTGTGTAAGTAGCCCTAGACAATATAATTATATATAGGAGCCATAAATGTTAGAATTCTTCTATAATATGATATTTTATATTTTGGAACGCTGTTTTTATGTACAACAGAAATAGAAGGTTATTGCATCAAATATATTGTCTTTTAATGATATATTATATTTTTAGTCGCAAGGCGATAATATCTCATCTTTTGAAGAGCAGTTACATACTGCAGAAAATATTGCCATCAATGGAGATAACTGCAGACATTTTCGAAAATGGCAAAATAATAACAGAATTTGATGTAGGTTTTTTAACTCTCTGTTTTTTTCTCATCGCCTTATATAAATATTTAAACATATATGCACATAAATCTAAAATAAATTTTAGATTTACAAGACTAATGGAATTACGCTGTCTGGTGCACCATTACTTATACCACTCAATGCATCAACGCCTATACGACCCGAAGTAGAGCAGCCCGTTCAGAACCCAAATACGAAAAATTTGATTCAGACTTCAACAGATACACCCAATGTCCACTACCTCACAGATACTAATGATTCTCAAGATTTTAAAAATTGTAAAGTAAGTGTTATTGACAGGGACGGTCCGTCCGTTTTGTTCACAAAGAAGTCCATGTCACTATCTAAATTAAGTAGTAATGTCAGCAAACAATTTAATATTACTCCAGAATCATTTGAAATTCCACATGAACTTGAAAACATGATAAAAAAGAAAAGATCTTCTCTTCAGGTGATGCCTTTAAATTCAAAAAATTTAGAAACCTATCCTGTAAAATTAACTTGTCGAAAATGCATATACTTGGAAGGTTCTTTTGAAATAAATGAAAACGAGAAAAAATTTGTGTTTTTGGAGAATTGTAAACTGAATCAAAATTATTACAAATTCGTTTTTTTAAGAAAATTTGAGCATTGTATAAACAATGTTTGTACTTTAGAGTTTAAATCGCAGAAATATCTAAAAACCTGCATAAAAGTTTATGGCGAGTGTGCAAATAATCAGCACGGGTGTAAAAATTCATTTTTAAAATTAACGATTTTAAGAACGTAACAGTTTATTCGTCAAGTCTAGATTATTGTCACCCAAAACGTATTTGCCGCCGAATTAGAGGCGTGGAAAGACGAATTTTTAAAAGAAAACTATTGACTGCAAAACCTTTAAATTTAAAAAGAAAAAAATTGGTGCATGAGCTAGACAGTAAAATTGCTCTTGAAGGAAATTTGCAAGGACTACCATCTGACACTACTCTAAAAAAAGTTAAATCTGAGGCCATGTCTACTTGGGACAGGGATAGGGATGACATTGTAGACATAATAAAAATGCACTTTGAACATAAAGAGTATATTCAGCAAGTTTCAGTTCCTTTTAATATAAAGTGTTATAGCAAAGAGCAGCTTGAAATCCTTTTAAAATCTAAATTACACCATAATAAACTACCTTTTATATTTTTTGACGCCACCGGAACTGTAGTTAGAAAACCTGAGATGGTTAAAAAACGTGTGTTTTTGTATTCCGGAGTTATACCCACGTACAACGGTCGAATAGTTCCTATTTTTGAAATGGTATCGGCAGAACACTATTCAAAAACTATTTTTCAACTTTTTTTTTAATTTAAAACATTTTGCGAAGAACGGAATAAATGGCCTACTTTTCAAGGGGTGGTTTCAGATTTTAGTCTTGCTAATTTACACGCAATTGTAAAATCTTGCAATGGCATATCCTTACTTGATTATATTGAGAAAACTTATGAGCTGGTGACTAAAAGTACTTTGTATATCCCGGAGGAACTTATTATGCATTTGTGCTATGCACATTTCATAAAAATGGTATCAAAAATTATTGACGACCATTTTCAAGATCCCTGTATAAGAAGTTTTTTTAAAGAAGCTATAGCGCAAGCCGTCTTTATGGAGAATATCAAAGACCTTGAAATTTGGTTTGTTAAATTATCTTTTTTACTAATAGAACCTTTCGAAACCACCAATACCGCCAATGCAAAAAAATATTTTGATGAAACTGATAAATTAATCAATCTGGACGAATTTTTATACATACACCTTGAAATATTTGGCACACCTACTCAATTATTATTTTCAGCAGATAAAAAGCTTTTAAAAAATAATTCTTTTTATAAACATTTTAAACTTCTTCTACCAACATTAACGTGTTCACCGGCGAACGTCACAATTTTAAATTTATCTCCTAATAAATATCAGAATAAACTAATTTTAGATCTTATTTTAAATAAATATATACCATTTTTGCCATTATGGACAAATATTTAAAAAAAAGCAGAAAGAAATAAAGCTTTTACAAATACTTATGCTGAAAATTATTTTGGAAATTTAAAAAACAATATTTTAAATGGAGAAAAAAATATGAAGGCATCAAGATTTTTGAGAAAAAATAGAGAAAACATTTTATTTGTACATAAGGAGATCTGTTTAAATATTCCAAAAAATAAATTAACAAAAATCGTTCGAATAGATCCGACTAATGAAAATTTGACTCAAGAAAAATGGAAGAAAAAAAGAAGAATTGTTAATAAAAAGTTCACTGTAAGACATATACTTAATTTGCCAGCAATATCTTCAAGCACTGCAGTTTCTTCTATAGATACAATTCATCCTACTTATTCGGAATCCACATTGGCATCGTCTAAAACTCCCCTTACCAAAATATCTGTTTCTGTTCGACCTTCCACTTCTGCAATATATGTAACTAGTCCGATAGGTAGTGCTCAGGTAATAATAGATTTAATTCCTTCCGCAAATGTTGTTTGCTCTCCATCACCATCTCAGCCTATAAGTAACAAGAGTAAGTAAAATAAGTGTAACAAGTACTGAGTCGTTTCCAACCGTTTCCATATCATCTAATAATAAGCTATCTTCAATTTTTACATCATATCAAATTTTGCATTCTACCTCACAGATCCCTGTTAAATCACCCCCGCCATTTGATTTAGATCCCGCAAAATTAGTTTTTGATGAAAATATTAGAAACAACAGCAATGAAGTTAAAATGGCTACCTCTCGCGTGCCTTCTCATCAAGAGGCAAATGAATTTTACCTAGAGAGTGATGAGAACTGTGCCTATTGTAATTTAGGTAAATTGGATACTACTGCCGATTGGGTAGCCTGTGACATATGCAAAAGATGGATTCATCAAAGCTGCGATGATACTTCCAGTATTTATAATAGATACGATCTTTTTGAATTTACGTGCAAGTATTGCAAAAAAAGAGAGTTTTTTTTAAATAATTTGGAAAATGACGTAGACCAAAAAACGAGAGGACAAAGAAAAAATCCGGTTTGGTTTCAAGAAAGAAAAAAAAGAATTACCTCTTCAAATTTTGGTAAAATATGCACTGTTGCCGTTACCATTTTTAGGCCGCATTTATACTCACTTTCGTTACAGGCGTTTCGCAACAAGCATGCCACACGCCTTTCGCAGGCGATTTTATGATTTCTTTCAAAATTATGGCTTAAATTATATTTTCAATTTAGGGTGAAACAATTTTAGGATTCGATAAAACCATTTTTTTTATTATCCAAATATTACAATTTTTCTTCGCACCTCTAGCGAATATCTGAAGGGGGTGGAGGGGTTGTTTTTGGTATTAAAATTAAGGGAAAATCTTCCGCTATCACATATCTTTAATTTGTGGTGAAACAATTTTAGGGTTCGATAAAAACATTTTTTTTATTATCAGACTCCAAGTATTACAATTTTTCTTCGTACCTCTAGCGAATATCTGAAGGGGGTGTGTGGGGGTTGTTTTTAGTATTAAAATTAAGGGAAAATCTTCCGCTATCACATATCTTTAATTTGTGGTGAAACAATTTTAGGGTTCGATAAAAACATTTTTTTAATTATCAGACTCCAAGTATTAT
This sequence comes from Anthonomus grandis grandis, assembly GCF_022605725.1. NCBI lineage: Eukaryota > Metazoa > Arthropoda > Insecta > Coleoptera > Curculionidae > Anthonomus > Anthonomus grandis. Next base: position 26,468,378 of record NC_065558.1, read on the forward strand.
AATTTTTCTTCGCACCTCTAGCGAATATCTGAAGGGGGTGTGGGGGTTGTATTTGGTATTAAAATTAAGGGAAAATCTTCCGCTATCACATATCTTTAATTTGTGGTGAAACAATTTTAGGGTTCGATAAAAACATTTTTTTTATTATCAGACTCCAAGTATTACAATTTTTCTTCGTACCTCTAGCGAATATCTGAAGGGGGTGTGTGGGGGTTGTTTTTAGTATTAAAATTAAGGGAAAATCTTCCGCTATCACATATCTTTAATTTGTGGTGAAACAATTTTAGGGTTCGATAAAAACATTTTTTTAATTATCAGACTCCAAGTATTATAATTTTTCTTCGCACCTCTAGCGAATATCTGAAGGGGGTGTGGGGGTTGTATTTGGTATTAAAATTAAGGGAAAATCTTCCGCTATCACATATCTTTAATTTGTGGTGAAACAATTTTAGGGTTCGATAAAAACATTTTTTTAATTATTAGAGTCCAAGTATTACAATTTTTCTTCGCACCTCTAGCGAATATCTGAAGGGGGTGTGGGGGTTGTATTTGGTATTAAAATTAAGGGAAAATCTTCCGCTATCACATATCTTTAATTTAGGGTGAAACAATTTTAGGGTTCGATAAAATCATTTTTTTTTATTATTAGAGTCCAAAAATTTCAAATTTTTCAGCTAACTTCTATCGAATATCTGAAGGGGGTGAAAGGGTTGTTTTTGGTATTAAAATTAGGGCAAAATTTTCTGCTATTACATATCTTCAATTTAGGGTGAAACAATTTTAGGATTCAATAAAAAACAACGAAATTCTTAACAATTAAAAATTTAGTAATTTAGAGAAATAAAATTATAAAAAACCCTTGCATAGTCATATATTGTATAGTTGTTATATAGTTATATATTGTATATGCAATTTTATTACTGATATAATATGTATTCCAATTTCTGTGACGTTCTGGTTCCTGTGGTAACTTCAAATGTATATATGTTATTACCACGGTATAAAAAAAAACTGCATTATAAGGGACTTTCAAGAAATATTTTTATCTTTTACTACACCATTTCAGATGTGAAATGGTGTAGTAAAAGATAAACAGAATCTATTTGGATTGTTTGCCATTTTGGTAAATAAATTAAACAAATTTCCTTAAAGCTTTTAATCCCAAAGGCGAAACTTAAAGTAAAAACCCATAAAAACAAATTTGTTTGCTTTAATACTGCTGTACCCGACGCCACGGGACGTTCGGGTGACATCGGCTTTTTTCAGCTAACTTTTTGGTAGCTAACTTCACACCGCTGTAATTACCCACGTCCGAAGCTGTTTTCTAAACGTCAAGTGTCAAGGATATTGAAATAAGTGCGGGAAAAAATAAAAACAAAAAATTTTTTCCTTTTTAAAAATGACACAAAATGTATTATGGCTAATAACTTTTCTTTTTTGATATTTATGTATGAACTAATTACATATAATATTACTGGCGTCTGGGGTATTATTTAAAAACAAACAAAATAATGAGAGTGACAGCTGACAAATTACGAAGTTACTTCAACCAAACACGTCTAACCGGACACGATTGGTTATGTTCTAAGGGACTGTGCAAGGTGAACCAAGGGCTTAACCGCGGTTAAAATTAAAACCGATAGATCGCTTGGAATCGGTTTGTGATCTGTGGATCTATTCTTCTCCGCAGTAGGTGGTGTGGCTAAAAATAAGTGTGAGGCGTGGGCCCCAAAAAAACCCTTCTATAGATCCGGTTCCTGTGTATCGTGTATGGAGATATGGAAGATGGCAACCTAGAAGTGGCTTGCATAGCGCTGGTTGATGAAGACCATAAATAATATATTAATAACTAGAATTAATAATATATTAATAACTAGTTGATGAAGACTAACTATCTTCCTGGCTGAGACCCGGAATCTCAAAGGCAGGAATGGTGAAGGGGGCACATGCAGGAAGGGAGCTATGTATTTGAGAAGTGTAAGTTAAAATATGAATATTTCTGATATAATGTCTGCTCAAAAAAGAAGGGGGAAGCCAGGTGTCACTTACACCCTAATTTTTTTTCGCCCAGTGTGATTCTTAATAATTTTTTAATTTATATTATTTTTTATTTAATTTTTGAGGGTATATTTAGTTTTCTTCTTTCCCTATTCTATGTTAAGTTAATCTACTATGCGTAAGTTGTTGTCTGTTAGACTACAAATAGTTAATTTTGGTGATGTAGCAGCAGAATTAAGTATTGTGCAGTTTGCTCTTATGCTTCACCCTTGCTCCATTATTATTACTTATTTTATTATAAAATTTGAGCAGCAGTATAATTAGTATAAATAGACATGTAGTAGTATTAGCAACTGGATTCCAAAGTATAACCCCTATACCATAAATAATTTTTTGCTATCATTTGCTAAAAGATACTGTATATTTGTATAAAAAATATGTATAGTTTTTTCTAATAATGCAACAAAATTCAGGGCCATGTTCTTTGGAAGAAATCAAGCAAGAAATTTCTTATAAACATATGTGCTAAACAGTAGATTTTACAGGGTGGTAAAGTTGGAAGAAAAGAACTTACAAGAACTTACTTTTTTCAATAAAATTGATACCCTTTTAGATATTTTGCTGAAAATTGGTATGCAGTCTTAAAGCATCCATAGCAGTTTTTCTATACACAATATACATTTTTGATATGCCACTGGTTTTTCTTGTAATAAAAAAATATTTTTGAATTCTTTATTTCTTTCAGAGCATATCTGGTGTCTAGGTAATTTTAAAAAAATTGAAAATTGTAAAAAAATAATAACTATTATTGTGGAAGGCCATAACACTTCAACCTGAATATTTTCAGCAAGTATTACTTTTATAACTCTATGTTCAGCATTTTTTTAAAAGTTTTTCTGGTAAAACATTTGAATATAGGCCTCAAATACATGTATCAAATTTATCAAAAAAAGTAAGTTTCTTTCTTTCAACTTTACCACCATGTAGTGTAAAATTTAAGTTGTTTTGGACATATTATGCTGATTGATGGTCAAAGTGAGAATCCTCTCCCCAACAAACAGAGGAGGACAATGATCCCTAAAGCGTGCGCCAGACAGATATCTCACCTTTTGCTTCTGCAGTACAAAAAGGGATTGTAGGAGTTAAAGGTTTGTGTAACCCCAAAATTGAATTCCATAGCATTGTTGAGACTCCATCAAGGCAAAATAAACATTTTTTGCTATACTTTTGTCGAGTTCACAGTGGATCAATCTAATAGCATAGTAGGCAGAGGCTAATCTCTTTCTCAACATGCAAATATGTGTTTCAAATTTTAATTTTGAATCAGAATCATGAAAAGGCGCAAGAACTTAGGGCAGTTTGTTAACTTATAACTAACCCATACATACTTTGATAGGTACACATTATGATAACATATATATATTCTATTTTTCCTGTGAGCTTAGACTGGATATAAAGTTTGATATTCAAATATATAATTCTCTTTCTCTTTAATAAATTTTTTCCTATTATTTAAAGACTTTATTTGATATGGCAATAAGTTAGAAAATTTTTGACCCAGATATATTATACATCTTTGATTTAATGATCTTTTACTTTGTGGTACTATGATATGCTTCTCCAAATTTATTCTTGTTTGATGGCGATGGTTAATTAGGTTTTGAATGTTATATTTCTTTTTAGTATAAAGACATATTAGCCAATATATAAAGAGTTTTTAAGTTGCAAAGTTCTTTTGAATAAAGTTCAACTGTGGGATATAACCTTGGTTTTTGAAACATAATTTTTACAACTGAATTTTGAATTATTTTTAATAACTCCAAATAGGTGGCACTTGCTTCCCCCCAAACTGAGATTCCATATCGCAATATTGGTTCAATCAGAGATTTATAAAACATCAATAGAAGTTTCTTGGTTAGTATTGTTCTTAAAAGATAAAATTTCCTAATAATGCCCTGGTTTTCGCAGTAAAATATTGAGCATGCAAATCCCAGATTAGGTGTTAGTCCAATATGATACCCAGGTATTTTAAATTTTTTTACGGTATTTATAGGTTCATTCATGGTATTAATCATAATATTTGCATAATTCAGACGATTTACATTCGTTTATGAAAAGGCAATATATTTTGTTTTTTTAATGTTTTTTTAATAGTTATGTGAATCTAAAAAGTGTTTTATTCTTAAAAGTCCATTATATAATTTATTTTTTACTGCATCCCAGGTATCAGCAGTAAATATTGCTGTGGTGTCATCTGAGAAAGAAACAATCACCCCCTATGTCAAGACTAAATAACATGATAACATTTACATATTTTGAACAGAATTGGTCCCAGTAGGTTCCCTGTGGTACACCCATATTGATTATCTTTGGATTACTGTAACACTCAGTATTTTTTGTATATTGAATTCTATTTTCTAGATAATTTTTAAATAAAGAAAGGACTTTACCTCTAATGCCATAGTTTTCTAAGATTTCTATTAATTTAGGATGAGAAAGAGTATCGAATGCTTCAGATAGGTCTAAAAATAAAGGTAGCAATTTTTTGCCTTTATCTATCTTTTTTGTTAAGATGGTAACTACCTCTTGTAAAGCATCTTCACTACTCAATCCTGCAGTAAACCCAAACTGCTTGTTTGACAGAAAATTATTTTTATCCATGTAGTTTATCAGCCGTTCTTTTAGGCTCTTCTCAAATATTTTGCCAAAATTGCTCATACCACTGATAGGTCTGTAATTTCCTATAAGGGATTTGGGCCCTGATTTATGCACTGGACGAACCACTGACATTTTAAATTGGCAAGGTCTTTATGCAACCAGTATTAAAGACTTGTGTTTATAATATGTGTTATATGTATAATGATTTAACAATATATTTGTGTAAAGCTTTTATAGTTTTTGCGCTGATGCCATCTTTATCTGGTGAGCAATTATTTTTTAAAGATGCTATGTACTTGATTACCTCATTTTCAGTTATTGGTTTTAAAAACATAGAGAATGGTATTTGATTTTTTATTTTTTGGTTTACTTGGGTGTTAGGTTGCCCTCTGCCATTTTTTTTCCCATATTAATAAAATATTCGTTAAAAAGGTTAGCCACTTCAATATCATTGTCAATTAAATCATTGTTCTGAGTCGTATTTTAAAATCTTTCATTTGTTTTATTTTTTAAAATATCATGCCAGCAACTTTGGATCAGATTTGGCATCATTACTGTATACCCATATTTTAAAACATTTCAAGAGTAGCATTTCATCAAAAAATGTGTCCACAATAAAACCAAGTAATCAATCTGGACTTCTAGATACTGACTGTGATAGGGATTTTTTTTATAGATAAATACACGGAAGATGAAGCTCACTCACATTCTATAAATAACACTGAAAATAAGCATGCGAAAAGTTTCAGTAGTTTTATTTTAAATATACAGTCTCTAAGAAATAAAATGGACGAGCTTCATCTTTTACTTGATTCATGTGATTTTCCTGATATTGTATTACTAACTGAGCACTGGTTAAAGCCTAACGCATGTTTCTTAATATCTGATTATATTCCTATATCAATTTTTTGTCGGCAACACTCCATACATGGAGGAAGAGCTATTTTAGTTAAACAAACAATTAAAGCTTTTTTCTGTAAAATTAATAAGTATGATAGCTTTCTGTTGGAGAAGGTTTTTGAATTCTCCCTTTGTTTTTGTAAGCGATTTAATTTATATGTTCTTTGTGTTTATAGACCACCCACAGGAGATATTGGTATGTTCCTGGACAAACTTGATTCTCTATTATCCCAATTGTCTCTACACTCCATAGTTATATTGGCTGGTGACTTTAATATTAACTTCACTGATGTAAGCTTGCCATCATATCATACATCCCTTTTAAGTATATTGGAATCTTATGACTTGAAGATGCATGTTCTTTCACCCACAAATATAACATCCTCATCTGCAACTACTATTGATTATTTGTGTACAAATTTAAATGATGTGTCATGTAGAGTACTCTCATCTGGTATTTCTGACCATGAAGCCATTCTCGCTAGGATTCCATGCAACACTGTATTTCCTTCCTCTCATTATATAGGAAGAATTTTCAGCAGAGCAAATTTTAATGCTTTTTCTTCTACTACAGCTTTGGTTAATTGGAATGCAGTTGAAATGGCTCCTGACCCGTTTACTTTGTTATTTCATGTGCTATGTGACAAGATCAATCAGTGTTTTCCTAAAAAGAGGCTTAAAATGAAAAATAGAAAACCATGGGTCACAGCAGGCCTCAGAACTTCAGCTAAAAACCTCCGTTTTTTGGCTAAGCTGTGCAAGTTTACAACTAATGCAAACATTATTCTTTATCATCAGAAATATCGTAATCTATACAGAAAGACGATAAAAGCAGCTAAGATGAAATATTATAGTGACCGCTTGAATATGTCCTCAAATAGGCAGAGAGAATGTTGGTCAATTATAAATGACTTCAGGCATTCTCACAAGAAAGTTTCAGAACCAGAAGTAAGACCAAATAGTTTAAATGATTATTACTGTAATATTCCTCATTTATTGCTCAAGGATGTGAATACTAATATTGATCCTTTGCATTATATTCAACAAGTGTCAGTTCAAAATTCTTTTTTCTTTTATCCTTACTGATGTTAGAGGTGCAATTAAAAGCTTAAAAAACCATATATCCAATATCATCAAAATTACTACTCCTTTTGCCTGACTCAGCATTGAATGCCTTAGCTTCTGCCATAAACAATTCCTTTCATAATGGCATTTTTCCAGCATGTTTGAAGGAGGCAGTGGTTATCCCTCTTTATAAGGGTGGAGATGTGAGTGAGCCTTGTAATTTCCGTCCAATTTCTATATTATCTACCCTCTCCAAGATAGTTGAAAAACTTGCAAAAATCAGAATTTTATCTTTTTTGCAACAAAATTGCATTTTATCTGCAAATCAGTTTGGATTTCAAACGGGAAAAGGGACTCATGACGCTGTTTTCGGCTTTTTGGAGAGTGTCTATGTGTCCTTAAATTCTGGAGAGTCCGCGGCGGCAGTGTTTTGCGATTTATCCAAGGCATTTGATTGTGTAGATCATGGAATACTGCTGTCTAAGCTCAACTCAGCTTACAGTATCTGGATGTTTATCCGATTCCAGATCCCTTAAAACTGGAGTACCTCAGGGTTCAGTGTTAGGACCACTATTATTTTTGCTCTATGTAAATGATTTGGGTTCATTAAAACTGCAGGGCAAAGTGGTTCAGTTTGCTGATGATACCACCATTTTATGGAATCATAGAGATTCTGATAATGTTAGAGCCCAGGTTTTTAAGGATCTTAAGATTTTATCGGAGTGGTGTGCTGCAAACAGGCTTGTATTTAATGTGGGCAAAACCTTTATTATGGGATTTAAGTGTGACGTTCAGGGCCTTATGTTTAGTGAAAACTCCCCCTTGCAAAACAAAGAAAGCTGTAAGTTCCTTGGTATTACCATTGGGATCATATCCTAAATCTTGCATCAAAATTATCCTCTGGATGCTTTGCAGTAAGAATGGCGGGGCATGAGCTGAGAGGGGTAGTTGCACGTTCAGTGTACTTTTCTCTTATTGAGTCCCACCTTCGTTATGGCTTGCCTTTTTGGGGTTTAAGCAACAAGGGATTATTAAACATAATTTTTGTGATTCAAAAAAAGGCAGTTAGATACCTATGTTCCGCTGGGTTAAGAGATTCTTGTAAACCTCTCTTTATATCTCAAAAAATCCTAACTCGTTTTTCTCTTTTTATCTTAGAAACAGCTACTCTTATTCATAAATGTCCTAATATATAATTGTGCTACAATTTCTTTTTCAGACTGAAAAAAAATTTCCTTGCAATCCTGGGTTTTTGTTCCTTTTTGAATGTTGTTTGAAGGTAATTGAATTCCATTGTAATCTTGTCTACTTTATCCAATCTTTATACTTATGGGTCCATCCAATCTTTATAATTATGGTCATCCTTGTCTGTTACTATTTTCAATTGATTGAGTTTTATGCTTAATATTTTGTGTAGTCAGTCTACAGTGTATGTTTTTGTAGATTTTGATTTTCCTCCTTTTTTTGTATATATTTCTCTTTTTTACTGTTCCATTTTTTTTTCTTAATTTTAAGTTTTTTTAGCAACAAATATTTTTTCATAACAGTAGAGCTTATTTTGATTTTGATTTAATCTACATAGATTTTTCAGAAAGAACGTCGGTGACACATTAATTTTTGTGAAAATTACTTTAAATTGTTAATAACTAGGCAACGTCGCATTTTAGGGCAAATCAGTTTAAGAGTTAAAGAGAGAGTCAAATGACTCCTATATCGGAAAAAATATATAGGTGGGTCCATTAAAAAAAAGTTCAAATAATGTACCATGCTTTTTTGTGACAACCAATATCAACCAAACTAATTTTAAAAATTAGCCCCTTTAACTCAATTAACATTACCCTTATTAAAGGTTTTTTCCGTTTCAAGGTTTATCGCCAATCGAGCACCGCAATATTGAATGAACACCCTGTATATCTGAGTTCACCAGTTTATTTAGGTCAGAACTCCGCAATTTGATTGTTCCCTAAGCTTGAGTAAGCAATGTGAGGTTTTGCAAAATACTATGTACAATTTATTATTAAAATTAGGAGTATCTTAAAAAAAAAAAATCTCTAATATTTTTGTTCATCATTAATAGCACTACTTAAAACTGCTGAGGGTGGCACTAGTTCATTTACCAGAACAAGTACATTTTAATGAGTATTGGCACAATTCAATTTTCTTTAGAAGTTTATAATTTCATGATGTATTGTAAAACGCAAAATCCCGTGAAATACCTGCATTGAAATATTCAAATTCAAATTTATTAGTATGCAATACATCTTGTTTACCAATTGAAGGTTAAATCTAAAACTCATTTATACAATATACTAACAGCATTTACCAACACAATATGATTTACCTATTCTAGTTAATTTCTTCTTATATTTAAAATTACATGTTATAATTAATATTTGTACTTTTTTGTATTGAACACGTAAATATTATAAATTAGCAATCAAAACTTACCCTGTTACAGGTTAAAATTGGCATTTTATACTCTTTATTAAAAGCACTGATTACAGTTATATTTTCAAAATAGATATTTTACAAATATTAATGATTGGTACTAGTAATGCCCTCTCTGTAATAGCCTCCCAAGTAACCCATAGTTCTGTTCTCTAGCCATTTCAAATTACAGTATTCTTTTTTTTTAAGGACACATTTAGTTTTGTACATTTCAGCTTCATATTGTACTGGTTGTTAATGAAATTTTATTTATACTCTTATAAAACCCGGTTCTGGACTAAAGAAATATTTTAGAATTTAAATTATATCCCATATTGATTATTCCATACTTTATTTAATTATTTTATAACGAATAATTATTAATTGGGCATGTACAATTATTGTGTATGTTGTACTGTCCATAGTACAATAACTGATTTTGGCTTGACCATACCAGATATGCTGGTTGATTTTACTCCGACTGACCTATCTAATTTTTGTCTCTTTTTATCTAATGTAAATATTAGTTTTCTTGGAAGATAGCAGGAAGTTGCTGGTCTAGGCAAAATCGAAATTGAGTGTCATAGTGACACATATTTTCATTGCCAACTTCCTTGGGCCACAAATTTTGTTATTTATTTTTTATAAAAGGTTTTATGGTACTTATAAAAAAAAGTTAAGTTATTTTGTTATATATTTCGATTGGCAATACACTTTGTGCGTGATTGCTTAAATACGGGTTTGACCTCTGCGGTCGTTCCTTTTTCCAGACCGCGTCATGAAGTGAAGAGTGCTTTAGTTCTTTTTGAAATTCGTGTGAATTTTACCCATATGGGGATATAATTGACTAAATGTGGTGATAGTAAATCAACTTTTTGGGCGTAATGCTGTAATTTGTTGTTTTGTTGAATTTACTGGCCTTTATGGCGATTTAAAACCTAATAATTTTTCACGTTCCCTCGAACATCGGCAAAATAGCGGTTCTGATTGGCATTGGCAGGGGACAATTTAATTAGCAAGTAGGTATTCTTGGATTTATCGTTTATACTGATAGTATAGGTTTTTTCTTTTCTTTTGGCTACTAGAGCTACATAACATGGATTTTGGACGGATTTTTTTTGTACGGACCTGATTTCTTCATGCCACATGGTGCTTTCGTTTTGGGGTTATGTACTCTACTGGCTCTAATCTAGAGGGGATTTTAAACAACTGTGAGCTAACATCTTACCTAGACCACTACCAGAGCTTGGCGTATTGTGAAGTGGAAGAGGTGAGGCTTGAAAGCCTGCAGTTTTTCTTGACTGGGAATTGGATGTCTGGGAGAGTCTCGAATCTGAAGTAGTCTGCTGTGTGTGGAGCTAAGTGACACAACATAACATTTTTTTATTCACCTATTTTATTTTTATTATCACAACTTTTATCTTTTGAGTTGAGATACATACATATATGACTTTACAATCTGAGCAGGGTGAAGCCGAATTGTGGTGGTTAGGGGATGTAATTATTCTTCTCATTCAAAGGCTGGATATATTTATATTACTTTGATAATCCAAAGACCCACCAGGTTCGACTGTACTTTGTCTCAAAAGTTTATTTAAAATTTTATTGACATTATTTAATCTATGCTATTTTATTATTGAATATTACTGATAAGAGTACATATATATGTAACAAGTGACTCCTGTGAGGTAAGACGCAGCCGGCTTCGTAGTACTACGAGTATATACTTGGGTTATTATTTATTTTCAAACTACTCCTAAGATGTCAAATTTTCTCAGATTAGCTAGTAAATATTAGAGTAAACTAATATAAAGGGTAATTTTGATTGGGAAGCTTCAACAGTTAGGGTTGACATTTTTTTTTTTTTGCTTAGGTCAATGTCCGTGGCGGGATATACCGGGCCATGTAAATTATTAGTTTAATTCGAATTGAAGCTTCGTTCCCCAAAAGGTTTGGGTGTAACATAATTTATTTTATTTTGACAACCACACTTTGATTGTGTATTTTTTTTTGTGTGATGTTGTGGTTCCTTATTACCAACTTAAATAATTATTCCTCTTAACGATAAATAACATAACATAATTCTCTGTGATAATCAAGACTTAAATAAATTTTTATTTTCTGTTGTTAATTTGTTTTTCACTTGAGTTGAGTAGGTTGGAATATCATAGGTAATTTGGAAACAATAGTGTATACTGACTTGACTTTGATTTTGTTTTCCAAGTTTCGTTTTGAACTTTCCTAAATAAATTTTGATAAATATTGGGCGTCCTTTGGGATTATATAAAATCCAAAACTTGGTGGCGCCATACTGATTTTGACATTTATTTGGGTAACTCTTGGGTAGTTACTACCTAAGAAATTTTGGTTCATTTGGTTGAGAAAGAAGCTAGAACCCACATCGGCTTGAGCTAGCAGCATTGTGAAGGATTCCTTCTCTGGGCGTTTCAGGTAAGAGGGGTTAAGTTCCTCCGGGCATCAAACAACTTTTGGAGACCCTCTTAAGGCCATAAACCTTTCACTATTTTTAGTACTTCTTTTCTTTTGATTAACTTGGTATTCATTGGTTCACCATCATTCCATTTTATTGCACTTTAGAAAAAAAATATAACAACCCACAAGAAAACAGTCTAAAAATTCAAGCAAAAGCTACTTTCCTACTTTCCAATATGCACTGACCTATTTTGTGTTTGACAACCTTAAATAGTTTATTCCTAATGTAGTCAGGCATTGTAAACCGCGCACTAGTATAACTAATATGCCTCTGAACTGCAGAATTTCTGGAGAATGTCAATTTTAGATTTTAGTTCTTAGCATTACGAGTATTTTGATTATGCATTAGTCTTTGTCTGTAATACTGAGTATTAAGCATAAAGGGTATTACAAACTTATTTATGTATAACTGTTCTAATGTCAAGAGTTTACTCTCTTGAAAGAGTAAGTTCGTGGAAATCCTTTTATTCTTAAACATCATGATCTTTATAATGTATTTTTGAGCTATAAAGAGGTTAGAATTTGTTATTTTACTTGCACTGCCCCATATTATTATTATTCCATAATTTATAATTGATTCAACCAATGAATAATAAATAATTTTTAACATTTTAAGGGTCAAAACATTTCTAAGCTCATAAAATTTATAAATGAGTTTTCTAATCTTTTTTGTAACATAATCGACATGTGTTTTCCAGTGAAAATTTTCATCTAGAAAAATACCTAAATATTTTAAAGACATTACCCTCTCAATTTTGTCAGAACAGGCACACTGCATTACATCTAAACAGCTAGCGGCTGTGAATCCTAATAGTCTGCACACTAGGAAGAGTTCTTGCAGTTAACCCAAATGTGATGAACTTGGTCTTTGTGATGTTAAGTGACAATAGGCTGTGATCTAACCAACACTTAATTTTTGTAACAGCAGCTTCTGCATTCCTTACCACCAGCTTCCCACGACTCGCACTGTTATTGCAGTTCGCCAGCAAAACAAAACACTATGCCCTCACTGTTACTAAGAATAGACAAAATATCATTTATGTAGATATTGAATAAGAGTGGACCCAGCACCACCCCATGTGGAACGCCACAAACCACCACTAGAGACTAACTTACAGTATCTCCAATCTTAAAATGTTGAAGTATCTTTCTATTAATTTATATGCAATAGCTCTAATACCTAATTTATAGTCTCTACCTAATATCTATTATGCAGTAGTACGTGATGCGTCACAGTGTCGGATGCTTTCTTTAGATCCAGAAAAAACCCCAAAACTCTTTTTCCATCATCAAAGCCCCTTAGGATCAACTCTGTGACTGCACTCAATGCATTCTCTGTGCCGGAATTCTTTTTAAATACATATTGATTCCTTTAAAGTAAATTTTTATCATCAAGGAAAGACTGTAGCTTGACTTTTATGCATTTTTCAACTTATTTACTAATCGTATTTATTAAAGTAATTGGTCTTTAATTGGAAAGTAATTCCCTATTACTGCTTTTAAAAACTGGGACTACATTTGCTTCTTTTAGAATCTTTGGAAAAACTGCCGTACCAAGAATGCAATTTAATAACATGCAGTAAAGGTGGAATCAAGTAATTGTGATTCTGTTTTAAGATTTCTGAAGTAATGTGATCCTCACCGCTCTTTACATTATTTCTTAGTTAGTTGATTATGCTGATTAGGTCATTTGCGGTTACTGGTGTAAAATAGCAAGACTTTACATTTCACTTAGTGGCTATATGAACATTTATATCAGGAGGTTTTATTTTTTCTACCAACTCGGGACCTACATTTTTAAAAAAATTGTTAAACTCAGTGGATATTAAGTAAGGATCTTGGATGGTCTCATTTTCTCTGTTTACTATAGTCTTAAGCTAATCTTTGTTTGAAATATCATTAGTCACTTCTTTTATTATGTCCCATATTTTCTTGGGATTATTAATGGTATTGTGCAATTTAATTTTATAAAAATCATATTTTTTTTAGCTTGGACAAAAGCCTTGATAACTTTTATATTTATTTAAAATTTCAATTTTGTTAGGATTCTGAGTACATTGTTTTTTCATAAGATTCCTTTCCCTAATTGAATTTAAGAGACCATCCAAGGATTCAATTTACCTATTACTAGTTTTAACATGCTTAGTGAATTTTTTAATAGCACTACTTAAACAGACAACAAAATTTTCAGTACAAGTTTCAACATCATTCACATTTAGAACACCATCCCATTCTAATTTTGATATAAGATTAGAAAGAGTAGCATAATCAATTTTCTTTTGTGTTTGGTGTGTTTGTGGTGACTTAGTCTTATTCATTAGGTTAAGGAGGATGGATCCGTAAGGTAAAATTTTAGAATTATGAGATCTATTGTATTAAAGCATTTGTCTTAATTAAAGCATTGCACTTGTTTACACTTAATAAAGAGATGATCAATACAAGTTGCAACATTATTTGTTTCCCTTGTTATGTAGTTAACTAAACTAGTAAAACCTAGGATATTCATAACAGTTAAACAGTTATTAACCTATTCATCCAACAGGTTGATGTTTACATCACCTGTAAAAATACAAATTTTACCAAGATCAGATGAAATACTTCCTAAAAAGGTTTGTAAGCTGACTATGAAGCTGTCTATGTTTGTAGAGGGAGACCGATATAAGGCCAATAGATCAATCAAGGTATTGCACTTAACTACAGTGACTTTTAGGCACTTCAGTTCATTATCTTCCAGAATAACACATATACTGAAAAATATCTTCTTTGACATAAATTGCACAGCCATCAAAACTAGTATTTATCCTTTGTCATGGATTGTATGAGTCTCTGATAGTACTATAAGATCAAAACTTTTCTTGAGAGATTCCAGAACACCAAAAGTTCATAAAAATTTGTGTAAATACTACGAATATTAGTATGAATGATCTTCAGATCACAAGAGTTATCACAAAATAAGGGGATTTGGCTAAGGTTATCACATATATTATTTGAAGAATTGAATGTGTATGTGTAGATTTCCTGAATATTATACTGTATTATTTTTAATTTATTGGTTTACTACAAACCTTGTAGGTTTTCCTCTGAAAGTATTCTAACAGTAGTTTTCCCTTCATGTTTCTTAATAAATATTTTGCCATTATAAGTGTAGACTGCCTTGTACCCCTTTTCCCTTTTTAGGTCCCTCACCTTTTTAAATAGCTGTCCTTGAGAGGTTGTCGTATGTTCATTGAAGTATATTTTGTTATTATTCCTTTCCAGTCCACACCTTGCAACAGTTATACCTTTCAGCTCTTTGATTTTTTTTCATAATTTCCTGTTTTTTTCCATTCTTCTAAATTTAACCAAAATTACACCATCATTCTTTTGTTAACTCGAAAACTTTCAAATATGTCACAGTCATCAAGCATTGCAATTTTTTTTCTCAGATCAATATTTTCGGTTCTTAAGGCTTTTATTTCAGAGACAGTCTGTTTTTCTTCTTTCTTTTTCTGTTCTTCAAAAGAGTCAGACATGAACTGCATGGAAGTTTTTAGCTCGCCTAAGTTTTTTTCCATAACCTTTTTAAAGGGTGCTAATAGGTCAATAAGGGTAGTTTTATAACTTGCCTGAGTGCTTTTTCATCCATTTTAGGTGGATTAGAACTATTTGTAAGGTTTAAATACCTGCAACATTTTCTTTTAAACTTGCCTGGATATAGAAATCAAGCTATTAATTACAGTGCAGTTGGTAATCAGACTGATCCAAATTGCATGATTATCTTGTAAGGAAAAATATTGATTAGGCTGTATGGAAAAGGGCTCCTCTTTTCAATTGACCAGGTCAATCGTTTGATACTTGTATGCTTTCTGTATTATGGATCTTTGTCTTTCATGGTTATAAGGATGTTACTTAAAAATCACACATACAAATTTGGGTTTTATCTTTGATGCTACTGAAGTCTTGTTTAGAGTTTGCCTTGGCTCTCTGTGTAGCCTTTGCTATTTTGTTAGGTTTGATTATCAAATTGTGAAATGGTAGAGGCTTGGTATTTGCAGTTGATGGAAAGTTTTTTTTTATAAAGATTAAGGCTGTGTTGCTGCCATTTGACTTCATAAGACTATGATTAGTGTACCCTATTGACAAACACCTCTCAATGTAAAATCAGAGTGGATTAGAAGCAGTTTAGATGTACAATCTAAAAATATTTGTGCTTTCATTATAGTGATAATTTGTGATTTATTTTGTTTGTAAATGGTTTGAAATAAATAAGATCATTAATTTTTACAGCAGTCAACATTTTAATATATTGCCTCTTAATTTGGAGACTAAATCCTATCTAAAAATTAAATATGTATAAAATTAATTTTTTTAAGTTATTAACCAACCTTTAGCAATTGCTTTTTCTTGCATTTGCTAATTTTAATATTGGGTTTTTTTAATTATGATATAATTATTTCTTTATATCCCACTGGAAATTTAATAATACCTAAAGATTTTTCACTAGTAAGTATATAAAGAAAATTAATTAAACAATTTAGTTTTGTAAACAACGTATATAAATATCGATAGGTAAAATAAAAAATAGGCAGTGACCGTTTTTTTAAATTAGAGTACTTTAATTTGATGTCAGAATATTTTATTATAATTTAATGAACAACCGTGATTGAGTAACTAAATTTATTGTAAATACAGTGGCGGACAAAAGTATGACAATTTTTTAATATTTACACAATTATACACAACTTTATTAGCAGTATTTTTTTTACTAAAACTACATGTAATAAAGGATCATATTTTATTTAATAAATCAAAAAAATACCAGTTCTTAAAAAAAACAAAATTAAAATAGAAAATTAATTGGACAAAATATAATTTTTTTAAAAATATATTTTTTCAATATTTTGTGGCATATTCCTTGGCAGTCAATACTGTTTGATATCTTCTAGGTAGAGATCGATGAGGTTCTGGCAAATTTTTACAGAAATCTTCTTCCATTCAAGTTCCCTGTCTAAATGGTCCCAAAGGTTCTCAGTAGGGTTGAGATCTGAAGACTGTGCTGGCTATTCCAAAATATCCACACTATTTTCAGCAAAAATTTTTTTTACTAATTTAGAGGAGTGTTTTGAAATGTTGAGCGTAAGGGCATTTCTTGCTCCGCATAGGGTATTATTCAATTTTTAAGGATATCCCTGTAGACAAAACGATCAATTTTTTCGTCTATTTTCACTATAGGACCAGTACCAGATCAGGAAAAGCATCCCACACCATAATGTTCCCACCACCATGTTTCACTGTTGGAGTATCTATGATATTTAACATCGAATTTTAAAATCTTTGACACTGCACTCTCACTAATTCACAAATTTCTTGCAATAATTTTTTGTTTAAGCCCACTATATTTTAGCTTTAAAACTTTTTGTGTCAGATCTTCCAAAAAAATATAAGTTTTTCCCATCATTTAGAAACTTTTGCCTGCTACAATATGCATAATAAACATACAATAAACTAAATATACACACAGAAAAATTCAAACTAAAAAAAATTCCATTCTTTTGTCCATCCCAAAAAAAATAGGTTGGTGATAAAAAAAGGAATGCACACAACAAATATTTATCTGCAAAAAATATGCACCAACAAAAAGTATTCCATAAAAATTTGTACTTTTATTGGCTTGTACTTTAATAATAAACAAAAAAAAATTCATACTTTTGTCTCCCACTGTAGATTTAAATCAATATAAGTATACAATATAAATATTAATAGGTAACATTTTTTAATTTATAACATTAATTATTTAGAGGAAAATTCATAATTTAAGTATAATTTGGACTAAGCTAATGTGTTGGTACCTTAATGTCCCATAGCGGGTTTTGCACTTGCCTGGGTCATTTAATTGGCCTTGACTAGTGTTAGAATCTGAAAATTGGAATGAGATTTCATTGTGAGATCTGTTGTCCTGTCCATCATTGGATGCTCTTAATTTTTATATCTTTTTATTGTATGTAAAATTGTAAGTGAATTAACTGTCAAACCTAAATATTGATTTTCTTCTTAAGATCTCATTCTTCTTTAAGTTTTATTATGGCTGGTACATACTTAGAGATCTAACAATAAGTACTGTTCCTCGTAGATGCTAAGAATTGTCTACATTTTTGGAAGATTCTGAGGTTGATAAATTACCTATACATGACAAAATCTGGGGAAACCATTTTGACAGATTTTGATTAACAGGTCATTTTTCAAGGAGTGAAAGACTTCAAATAGTTTTGCTAGGTGCAGATTTAAAAAAAAGTTAAACCCTATCTTTGCCAAATTTCTTTTGTTATTAGTGTGTACTAATTTAGCTAAATTGCTGATTTGACAAATAGGCTATAGAGAGTTTGTAGAGTCTCCCGCTTTTTTTAAATTGTTTTTGTGGCAACATATGACAAAATAAACTTCAAGTTCATTTTTCAATATTTTCATTAAATTAACATTTTTTTAATTTTAATTTAATAGAAAATTGAGAATCTGAATGATGTATTAAAACTGCAAAGAACTATTGACATTGTTTTGTCATGGTGCTAGGCTAATGATATGTTTTTGAATGCAGAAAAATGAAAATTTATGAGATATTGTCATAAGTAAGCTGCCAGAAAAATATTCAATCAGTTCTATCTATTCTTGAAGAGGTTAGTGTAATGAAAGTTTTGGGAGTTTATCTGAACATCTCATTGACCTTCCATTCTCACTTTGATGAAATGATTAATAGGGCTAACCATATGTTGGATTCATTAAGAGGACTGCACTTAAACCATTATATTATATCAATTAATTTTAAAAATGCCTTGTTCTACCTCTCTCTTTAGCAAAGGAACCCATATATTATTAAAATCAACCACAAGTAACTAGGCATTTATACCCATTTAACATTATAAATGCACTTTCCTTTAATTTATCTAATTTTAAAATTGGTTCCTTGGTTAAAATGGAGGGAGCAGTCCAGTTTATTCTATGGTTATTGTCGAATGTTTAGAACAGGGCATTCTCAAAATTGAATGACAATTTGAAATATATTTTATTCATATCTTCTATAATTAAATTACATTTGGATCACACCCCTTAATTTTAAAAGAAGTAACCTTTGAATTATTTGTTATCTTTCAACACGGTTTATCAAAGTATTAATCAATCGTCAAATTATAAAAAAAGTATTATAATTATTTTTTAATTAAAAACAAGTTTTAAACAAAGAGGAGACGAAATATTATAAAAGATAAGTACATTTTCCATATATTTAATTTAACTAAATTTTATTTACCTTGATAATGATAGTAGATATAGCTACCAGAAGGTTGGTTCAAATTAGGCCTTTTTATAAAATAAGTAGGTTTTCTCATCATTTTCAATTTTAATATTCATAATAAAGTTAGGTAGGATATTAAAAAGAAGAAACAAGCTCAGAGATCAATAGATTAAACCTTAGCTCCTGGGTATTAAAAAAAAATCTATTTTACCTGAAGTAAATTATTGTATTTAAGACTTATTGAACTTACATTAAATTAAATATAACGAAAGGTATTGTTAAAGATTTAGGTTCATATTAATAGTCTATTTTATTCTTATTTTCAATATTTGAGCGTATGCGTATTTTCTAAATTGATTTGTACTATAAGTGATGTAATACCCAACAAAATAAGTAACACATTATGAATTCGTCATAACAATACAGATTTTTTGTTAGGTCTGTGCTACAGTTTGGAAGTGTGATTTGGTGTCTTTACAATCAAATACATATTGAGAGAATTAATAAGATTCAAAATAAGTTAAATAAATCTTACTAATTTGTTGACAATGTCTTATTGTGGCTTACATTCTTTAACTGATAGAAGTGAATTAAGATGTGTATTTTGCATACAAGATTTTGAATAACTATATTAAAGCTGATTTTCAGTGTGGACTCTTTTGGTTGACAACTTGGACAGGTAAATGTGATGTGTTAGTCCCTCACCACTTAAAAATCATGATCTAAAGAAACAGTCGCTTAAATGCATTGGTTATTAGCAATTGAAGAGTTTATGTTTTCGTTTTTTCTTTTCTGCTTGATTAAAAAATAAAGTCGAATTTTTTGTTCCTCCAGAATTTGAGCCACTCTTTTCTCTCGAATAAGCTGTTGTGCTTTTTAATCTATTTAATGAATCAATACACGGGATCAACCCCATTACAAATAATATAAATATTTCTGAAAACGAAAAAAAGCTAGACTACCACTAATTACTAATTAACTATATCAGACTTAATTTTAATACCAAGGATAATTAAACTGTTTTACAAGTAATAATAATAATCTCTCAAAATCTGAACAATTAACAATGCAAAATTAGCTAAGAAAAAACAAAATATATTATCATTGACAATGATCATGATTATTAATCACGGAGCAAAATTATTTCAAAAAAAAATTTACAAACTCTTAATAAGACTCATAAAATGCAATAAGGAAATTCCAGTAGAGTATATATATATATACTAGCCTCAAGGTTCTTTCGACAGGCGAGTGCATAGCATAGTTGGTACGATGATGAGGCAAAGAAAACAATCGATTTACCCTACAATTATTAGATCTAAAATAAATTATGAATAATGGTCGTGTAAATTTGCTTTCGGGAAGCCATAAACACCTTATTGTCAGAATAACTTTTAAATTTTCTAATTTAACTTTTGTGATTTTTGTAGCTTTTATTATACATTTCTTTACACTGAGCACTATAAAAAGCGAATTGTTGGTAGTCATCTAGAGATTTAGAAAGTTTCCAATTTTTATGCCTAAGTTTCTTATTACGAGTAATAGCAGATTTTTTAGCTCTTAGCATTCTGGAAATTTTTTGGTTTTAGCTCTGAGCTTAGGAACATAAAACTCTATAGCTCTAGAAACAACGTAGTAAACAACATTTAAAATTATAGTATCCATACTATACTCATACAAGGATCTTCATTTTAATTAAGTGAAAAATTAAATATAATCGAAGGATGATATTTATCAAAGGTTGGAGAGAGTTATCACATAAAGTAACCACAATATCAGAGTTATCAGAGAAAACAAGATCGAGCAAAGAGGGAAAATTTTAGGAAATTTTAGGGAAGCATTTTTTATGTAATTTTTTTGAAATAGGTTAAGAAATCCAAAATTGTCAACTAAAGAACAGGCCTGGAGGAGAGCCAATTATCCTACAGTAATAGTACCACAGTTTTCATTGTTCCATGTAATACTGGATAAATTGAAATCTCTACATATAATTATTTTATCATAGTCAGAAACAGCTTCTTCCGAGGAGTTACAGAATGTACTCAAAATGTACTAAATAAGTAAAGAAAATCAATATGTACATCTAATTTTGCAAAGAGTGAAAATTTGATTTTATTGAATTAAATTTACTTACTCAAATATATCACGAAACTGACATCCATGCTCAGCCTCACATGTTGTCTCTATTTTTAGGTCACTACTTTTCTTGTATTCCTGTTTTTGCTGCTTTCACCTCATCTACTCGCATCCATATCCAGTTGCTTGTAACACCTCCCTTGGGACACCACCTGCTGAAAGTTATTGAAGCCTCCACAACTGACTGATCTGCTGCTGGTTCCTATGCCTAGTCTTGTAGGTGTCAAGCACAGAGTCCATTTAGACCAACTTGGTCCTGCTGCCTTGGAAGACTTGGAACAGTCAGGTACTACTTTCAGGCATGGTGACCTCAAGTATTAATATTGTCATGTTGTACATGCAATTTACACATTTTTATGAACCATATTATTTATCCATTGTCATTGATTATTTTTTTAATTTAATTATTTTTTTAAAATCTGCACTGGTGCATCGTCAAGCTGGTCATAGGAAATCCCATATAAATTATGAGATTTTCAAATATTGGCTCCCCTGAATATTCATATTAGTCTCCTTACGTCTAGTCTCCAAGATGTCTGTACGATTGTAAATTTATTTTTTCATTGCCATAGCAATAGTATGAAGTTAGCTGATGATGATAAACGGTGCCAGGGTAAGCACTGATCTTACTGGTCGAGGACGAAGATAACCATCGTACTTTAGGTAGATATTGAAAGTAGACCGTCCGGTTATAATGAGATCTTATTGCTTTTAATCTTTATTATTACAAATACTAGTAACAGGTTTGGTTGCTTAAAAATAAATGAACAAATGTGTCCTTAAAATCTAGCGATTCCCCATTACCAATTTCTATGGTTAAGCACAGGTAGTTATTTGGGAAAATGTATCGGAAAATGCGGCACTCCATTAATGACGCAAAACAGTATGATTTAAGGAACGGGGTTATGATGTTTTTGTACAAGCGGTTACGGATGAGATTCGTGAAGCAAAGCCGGAAACTCAACACCAATCAAGCAAAGCAATCTCAATCAATCGGTCAACATGGACACAACAACAACGGACTCGGTTATTACTTGTCTTTCACCACTTGGAGAAGACAAGTAATAATTAATAAATGCGGCTGTTGCCTGCCTTACAAAACAGGAAGAAAGATAGTGTCCAAGCAGTAGTTTTTATCAATAAAATAATTAAATGGAATTAAATGGTACGGCCGCAGACAGCAGAAAATAAAAAGCCAACAATAAAAATTATCAAGTGAATACAAAATGCATCCGCAGTGGTGTGTGTCCGAGTGTGTGCGATACGAAAGAGATCTTAATACGCGAGCTTGGAAGCGGTCGGTCAACTGTCAACAGGCGGCTCTTACCTAACTCAATTCACACCGTCAACCTCAAGACAAAGTTTAACGTAAATATTGAAAATTTAACGGTATTGAAATATGGAAAAATTACTGGTACTTCGCTCGAAAGGTATGGTACGACCTCACTGCGACGAATGTGTCACCTTGGTGGACCTGGAACCTTTTAATAACCATCACAGGAATTTGGATGCCGACGACTCACGATCATCGTCGGAATCAATTGTGGGATAAAAATGCAATTGGGAAAACTTAATGGAAATAGAGTTTTTCCGTCATGAAAATTGTACGGATTTATAGGCTTTGACCTTATATGGTAAACAAACTTAGTTTCAGCTCTCAAGCTCGGGTATTTCTAGGTGAAAACAGCGGAACAAAAGTTGGTCACATGCGTACAAGAAAAATCGCTTTTCAGGAAAACCGCGGGACACCGAATCATGATTTATATATTTTGCCAAACAAGGCATGACTCTTTATTTAACAGGGCTTCCTAAGGTAGGTGAACCTTGAAACTTGCATAATAAAATATGTAAACAATGCAACAGCATGAAAGGAAAATTCATGAAAATAACTGGAAAACTGGAAGCATAGTGATGAAAACCCTCTCAGTTTTAGGCATTTGTGCTTCTTTACTGTCCTAAGAACAACAATGGGCTGAAAACAATGAAGGCCAGGACTACAACATAGTCAACGGAGAACTTGGTATAACATAAGAAATCGAACCTTTCCCTGGTACTATCCGGCTAGAAACCTCTTTAAGTTGATTTCTTTATGTATATTTACGATTACAAGCCCCTCATGACTCACAGGTAAAGATTGCACTTACCTGTGCACTTGCACCCACCTGGACTTCAAGAGAATGTCAATTATTATTTATTTGCGTTTGCAATAAGACGTAACATAAGCAAAAATTAAAATTATATTAAAACACAAAAACGATTGCCTAATTTAATCTAGTCTTTAAATAAGAATCTAAGGCGCCTAGGTTGTTGTCCAAAGACGTGTAAAACCTTGTCAACAAACTCAATATCTTCCTCTATTCTCTTTCGATGAACGCTCATCAAGCAAAGACCTCTTAGTCTTAACCTGCCGTAATGTGCTAAATGAACGTTCAGTGCTGCAGGTTGCCGCTGGAAGAGTTAGGCCAATCTTAATTGCTTCACGTACTGCTGGATCAAACGGAGTGGCTTCAGAAATTAAATCTGCATATTCTACAGATTCGTTGGATGTAGTTCCTTCTTCGGCTGTCTTAAACATCTCGTACCTCGTAGTAGCCTCGGCAATAAAATTCTGTAAAAAGGCCCCATAAAAATTCTGTAATCTTCCGCTT
The DNA here is from genome assembly GCF_022605725.1 of Anthonomus grandis grandis. Lineage (NCBI taxonomy): Eukaryota > Metazoa > Arthropoda > Insecta > Coleoptera > Curculionidae > Anthonomus > Anthonomus grandis. The sequence goes on from NC_065558.1 coordinate 26,491,967, forward strand.
CCTGTAAAAACGAGGCTTTATCGAGCTTTCTCATATTTCGGGATGTAGCTGCATTAGGGAGAATGATTTTTTATGTGTAGCGGAAAATTGAGTTTTAAGAGACGAAATAAATATGGAATGAAAATAGAGGTTCTAAAAAACTTCTCTACATTTTCAGATGGTTGGTTTGATCGATAGATTTGTTTTGCTACGATTCGAGGACGCTTAAGCTCAACATCCAGTTCCTGGCAGATTTTTTGAGCTCTTTCAAAAATTATGGCGAACTCTATCTCGATGAGATTGAAGCACGGTCGTCAATTTATTAATATGGTCAAGAACTTATTTTGTATTTATATTTACATTGTAATTGATTGCACATAGGTTCGAGTTTGGCACAGTAGCAAGCAATTACTAAGAGCGTAACAATGTGTGTTAAAGTTGTCGCAGTCGTATAAAGCTGATATGCTTTAGTTTTTGTTTTTGAATTTGGTGCAGCAATGGAAAGTTCTTCTAGAGCTTGTACAATCGTAATAAAGTTCTCAGAAAATATCCTTATACTTTTGTATTTTGCTGTCCAACGCGTTTCACAAAAAAAAGGAATATTTGGTATTTTCGTCGCAATGTGCTTTCTCTAAAAAAGTTTATGATATCCTTTGTCGTCTCAGCGGCATTTCTTACTTCACTAACGTCATTGATGTTATTGATTACAAGATTTAATAACACAGAAAAAGTCGAAGTCTGCTCTATTTCCTCAATTCTTTTGCGTCTTAGAACATCACTGCAAATGTCTATTAATTAATTTTGAGTTTGGTGCGATATGTAGGTAGAAAGCATTCTTAGCTCCCGAATCTAAATGACTTTTCAAAATTGACTTTTCCTTGTGATAGGCTGTATTTTAAGATTCATTAATCTCTTTCTATTCATAATCTTTTTAAAATCTTTTGAAAAAGCTAGCGCATCACAATGCCACGCACTTGCTACGTGAGCTTGAGCAACCTCATTAAACTTTTGATACTTCAGGCATGGCGAAATAATAAACTGTCTTTGTATACCACGCCGCACTGGAGGCCGAAATAAAACACATATTCGACAAAGAGGTCCTTTTGCTTTAGCTGAGTAGGCCAGCCATGGGTACATCGAAAACCACTCACATCGAAAGGCCCGTTTAGCACTAGAATTCACTTCATTTTTAAAATTGTAAGTCTGGTTAGGAGTCCAAGGATGTTTAAGTAACTTGAAACGAAACTCGTCATCAATTTTATAATTAACGTCTAAACATAGCCCGATGTCCAATAATGAAGTAAAGTCCAGTGCAATGATATATTAGAATGGTCACCCGTCAAAACACCAGCATTTTACTTCTCAAACAATGTAAATAGAAGGTGGATGACATTGTTTGGCAGGTGGAATGCTGGTATTTTGACGGGTGACCATTCTAATATATCGTTGCACTGGACTTTACTTATGCAGCTGCTTGAACTGCTAGTAGATTCAAACGATGAATTTGGTAGAAGATCCTTACTGGTAGTATCTTCTATTAAGAAGAAAGGTTTTACTTACTCAAACATCACGTGATTACTATTACCTATTACGGTACTAAACACTAAACAAGATCTGAATTTTTGTTTCACGGCCTGGAGCGTACGGCATAGGAAAAACCCTAACTCTAACCTAAAAACAAACTAAATGGAATGGAAGCAATATGTTAGGATTGTTGGGTTGCTTTCCTGCGGTCATGCTCGATAACAATGTAACGATAGATGGTTAGATGGCGCAGTAGTCTGCAATTATTAATCAAGACAGATCTGTTAGGTAGTAGTTGATTTCTTCGTGTTGTTTTTTATTCTATTATTATTTAATTAGTTATTAATTAGTTCGAGCGCTTACGATGTTGGTTGTTTGCTGATGGTTTGGCATGTGTGCAAAGGTCTACACCCACATCACCTTAAAGTTCATTTTTAACTAGTTTTGGACGAAAACTGGGCGTGGCACCTAAAAAATTTTTGTCTGCGGCGCATTCATTTTCTTTTTATAAAACTTACTTATTTCGAATTTAAAATTTATGCACCACCCTTAAGAACATTCTGCCGGCGCCCATGCTCTTTATAAACCTAAAATATAAAGTTAGCTATACTATCTGGTATATAGGGGAAATTATTAGAGACTTAAAAAAAGGACAAAGTTCATAAAAGGTACAAAAAAATATAAATTGCATACTGATTTTATAGCATACTCCAAGCATAGGAAGATTATTAAGGGTAAGATTGATGCTGTCTACGGAACCTACTTAAAAAAAACCGAGTAATCCTACGGCTGGCCATGATAAAATACCCTCTTTTACTCTTCGATATTGCTCACAATGCTTTGCAACTCCTCTCTGTCATATTTTTAAATTCGCAATTGAATCATGTACTTTTCCGGACACACCCTTTACACAAGGGTAGTGTACAAGGGAGTGTGTATAGAGAACTACAGAACAGTGGCCAACTCATGCAACTTTTCAAAGGTCTTTGAACTGTGTGTATATAATGAACTATTTCACTTATTTAGGAATCAAATATATAGGTCTACAGTAATTAATCTTACACGCTTTTTACAAAAGGCACACAAGCCTATTGGAAAGCAGAGACAACTAGATTTTTTATTCTGATTTTTTGAAGCCTTTGACAGATTGGACCATGGTGTGATTATCGAAAAAATGTCTTTGATGGGATTTCATCATGATCTTCTTAAATTCTTTATCTCCTACTTGAATGATAGATCGCAATATGTTGAACTTGGTAGATATTAGTCCATTTCATATCCAGCTCTGAGTAGTGCTCCTTAAGGGAGTAACCTTGCTCCCTTAATTTTTGCAATTTTTGTTAACGACAACACATCCAGTTTTACATCTGATTGTCTTTTATTTGCAGATGACCAAAAATTATGTTGTACTATAGAAAACAACAACCACTGCGTTCAACTGCAAAAAGACATACACACCTTATCATCCTGGTGCTCAATAAATAAACTGCCTCTTAACATTAAAAAGTGCAAAATTATGTCAATCTCCAACCTTCACAATGAATTTAATTTTAACTACAACCTGGGTAATTTTGCTCTTGAACGAGTTAGCTCTATATATTTACTCTCACCAAAGACTTGGGGGTGAAAATTGACGAGAGACTTACATTCATTAAACATATAGATGAAGGTGCAAAAGCATGATTAAAAACTCTCGGTTTTATCATTAGGTCCACAAAAGATTTTCTGAATTTGGAAAGTCTAATTACTTTATATAATAGCTTGATAAAATCTAAATTGTTTTATGCTGCAATGGTACGGTTCCCTAGCTACGAGTACATATTGACAGGCTCGAGTATGTACAACGCTTCAAAACTGGTGGTTTTTACCCCCCAAGAGGCTGTATCATAGCTTGCTTCTTCAGAGATTTAACTTTTTATCCCTTAAACATGGTGTCATACTAAGCAGCCAACATTTTCTATTTAAACTCTGCTGCAATAAAATTGATGCTCTAGACCTTTTGGGTGAATTTAATTTTTTTGTACCTCCTATACACACAAGGCCAATTCAGTTTTATCTTGAGAATACCCGTATCAACTTGACCAGAAATGCTTCTTTATACCGAGCCTGTTCATGGTTTAACACACTAAATAGTGAGAATAACATGGACCTTCTTAATGGCTCTACAACTGCTTTTAAAAAAAATGTGATGCAAGCAACGCCACCACCCCTACGATTATCCGTTCGATCATGTGAGATAAAAGTAAACTTGTCAATACCTATGATGTTTTTATCAAAATTTTGTGCAAGCCACGTTTCAGTCAAACCAACTATATGAAATTCCGTGTTTTGAATAAAATCTTTAAAATCAGTAAAATTTGCCACTAGGGATCGAATATTTAAATGGCATATATTAAATGCCATTGATTAAAATAAGTCATTAATAGTAAAATAAATAAAAATGAATTGACATATAACAAACAGTATTTAAAATAAAACTACTTACACAAAAATACCAACAAAATAATTTAGGACTACCTATCTAAGCCTTTCCTTGACAAGACGTAGAGTTTGTTCTTCCGGACTGCCTAGTATTTCTTGAAACTACCGTCACGGGAGATGATAATGTTTGACTCTTAATTTCAGGTCCCCTGTTCCTTTCTTTGTGCCTCTCGTTTACTACCTCTTTTGAATTTACCTCCTTTCTAGAGGTTTGTTGAGGTATTATCTTCGGTGATGCTACGTCACTTACAGAAATTGTAGAAGAGGTTTTCGTCTGCCTTTCAGGTGTTGCAGGAGCACTGTTGTTAGGAAATACTGTTTTTTATTTATAAAGAAGTCAGTGAACATTTCCCCGGTAGCTTCTTTCAGTTCAGTTATACTAAAAGTGTTTTCGTTCACTAGTAATTTATTTTTTAATATTTTTGCCTCGAAGTTCTTACTTTTGGCTATTTTGAAATATTTATAGAGGATTTTTTGATCTTGCTGCTGCTCAACTGTAAGATCGTTATACTCTATTTCAGAAGTGTGTAGAGCAATAAAACCTCATTAGGTATGCAAAAGTGGTACCTGGGTGGTGATCCACCAATATTTTATGCCACTACCTTAGTTGGGTATTAGTTTCAATGTAAAATTCTTTCTTTTCGTTGATTGCAGGTAGTGCCACCCGGTTTTGGGTCAATTTATGAGTTTTGCCCATTGTTACCCACTGATAAACATTGAAAACGGTTCGCCAAAGGCGTGCAACTGGAACTTGTTTTTTACCTTATAATTAATGTACTTAAATGCTATTTTATTTTAGAAAGTTACTTTTGTTTAAATGGAATAATATATTTTTTTCACAAATTTATTGAACATAATATGTAGAGTAAAACAGTTGAAAATGTCACTTTTGGATCTGGCACTTTTTGAACAGTGTATAACAATTTTAAATTATAATAGAAAAATCTTCTGCAGCATAAATTATTGGTTCTCAATTGAGGTTTACTTTTACAATATTATTAGGTCAAACTTCAGGAGTTCATGTACTATGTACTCCTGAAACTCTTTTGGGTAAATAATGATTTATCTACAGTAATTTATTTTTGTAGGATAACGAGATTTAAAATGTTTGGTTATAATTTTACATTAAAATGGGGTTTAAATTCTGGTGATCATTTAATATTTTTTGCAGTATAAAGTGCTTTTTTGACGCTACATTTTACTATATCTACTAATTATAGGGATTAATTGTTCTATTTTCTTAACCCTGGTTATGTCCAAAACGTAAAAAGAATCATTTGGGTCATCTTGTATAACCTAAATACCAAATTTAAATTACATTTGAATAATACATAACCGTAATAGAGTAAGGATATGAGTATTTTTTTAAAACACAATTCTTCAAAATATTTTTAAAAATCATTGAGGGTTAAACAAATTATATCTAAAAATTAAATTGAAATCAAATCGGAACAATAGCAGCTAATAGTTATCGTTTTTTTTTTATCCTGGTTATGTCCAAAACTTAAAAAGGATCATTTGGGTTATCTTGTATAACCTAAATACCAATTTTTAATTATATTCGAATAATAGATAACCATAATAGAGTGAGATATGACTATTTTTTTAAAACGCAATACATGAAAATATTTTTAAAAATTATGTAGGATTAAACAAATTATATCTAAAAATTAAATTAAAATTAAATCAGAACAATAGCTAACGCTATTAGTTATCGTATTTTCTTAATTCTGGTTATGTTCAAACTGTAAAAAAGATCATTTGGCTATCTTGTATGTGCGAAATACTAAATTTAAATTATATTAGGATAGTAGATAACAGTGATAGAGTGAGACATGACTATTTTTTTTAAAAAACAATACATCAGAAAATTTTTTAAAATAATTTGCAGTACATCAAATGAACGAAAATTAAATTGGAGTCAAATCGGACAATGCTATAGGCCCTAGTAAGTTAAACCTAACCCAAAAAGCATCATTAACTTAATTTGTCATTTAAAATGAAAGATGCGGTTTTCTCATTTTATGTAGGCGGTGCATTTCTAAAGCTAATAGCAAATACAAGGTGTCGCGGCGAGTTTTGCACTTTTATGTATAATTTTTAAGCCTGTTCATATCAAACTCCGTACTTTTTCGCAACGGTAAAGCAATCCTTGGAAATTTATTGTCAGAATTGACAGATGCAATAATGAATCGGTTTGATGCCCAACAATGTGGATTGGTGTTCGTAGTTTTTATTAATTAGTCTATTTCGTTGATGTTCGTAGTCTATTTAAAGGGTTACGCATTTCGCCATATTAGGGCATCATCAGACCTCGTCTAAATACAAAAACTACACACTTACTCTTACTAACGTAAATAAAAATATAAAATGTATGATAATATAAATGTATAGTATGTCTACAATATCGTGTACCGTTATTGACTTACCCTTCTGGACTCCTACGAAATGTGTGCTAGTCAATATATTGACGGTGTTCGTGATGCAGTTGCCGAATAACCACACAGATCAACGCGAAAACATGCTGCAGTTCTCCAGTTATATAAATCTAGGGTTTTGCGCATCTTAAAGAAATACCTGAATCTACATCCTTTTAAAATTTGGATCGTGCAAGAACTAAAGGAAAAATATTATCCTATACGATTGATGATGTTTGCTAACCAAATGTTAGAAGAATTTTATAACTGTGACAGAATTTTTGGTCCCGAATGAGGCACATTTTCATTTGCATGGATATGTCAATAAGCAAAATAGTCGTTATTGGTCGGAAGAAAATCCCCCAGAAAAATATCAATCTCCATTACATAGCCCTAAAGTTAATATTTGGCCAGAGTTTAGAATAACGCCCCAACAAATTTGATTCAGCTTAAAACTCGTATTTAGCAAGAAATTACCCCTGAATTATGCACAAGTGTAATGGAGAATCTAAGGCATCGCTTGGAAGAGTGCCAGCGGCGAAAGGAATGACATCTCGATGATGTTATTTTCCACACATGAATTGCTACTAAATATATTTTATATGTTTAAATAAAGCTTGTTTCTAAAGTTAAATAATAGTTTTAGCAAAAATTGAAAGAAAATTACAAAACTCTCTGAGACACCTTGTACTTAGAGGCATGTAAATAGCTATCACCGTCTCTGTAACATTATGTAATACATATCTAGTGTGATGGTCATTTTATCATGAATTTCTCTTAATCTACTGAATTTTCAAAGAACATTTAATAAAAATCGAAACTAAGAAAAACAAATTTTTAGTTACCATACTTTTGTCACATCATCTTATTTTCAGACACTAAAATGCCGGCGCCTTTGGAAATCCATTAGTTGCCATTTTTGGCAAATCCTAAATTTATAGTGGTATTATCTTTCTTTACCCAAAATAAAATGAAGTGTAGTTTTGACTACTCCTACATTTCTATCGATTTTCTTAATTGATACCTCAGGATTCTCAATAACTATCGACCCTTCTTCGGCCCTAGGCCACCATCAGGGATATGACAAAAACGTATACAAGTTAAAATAATTGAAATTAAAATTTTAGAATGATATAGATTCAAAATAAATACATAGTAAGTATATAATATATATATGGTTAAAAGGACGTGTGGCGGTTATGTTCCACAATAATTTTAGCGCTCTACTGCACGGAGCAGAGACCCTCCTAATTTCTTGAGGGATTTTTATTATATTTCCAATCACTGGTTTGCCCAAGGGTTCGCCTTACTTTGGTAAATAAATCAAGCACCTTTTGGTTTAACACAACTTTATTAAACCCGATTAATTCATAAAATGGTCCAAAATATAGTCTACAAAACTATACGTTGTACAAATCACTACTAAAAACTTAACTAAACATCTAAAAGCTTAGTTAAAACAAACCGGGGAAGTACCGCCGCGAGCTATAAATAGCACATAAAAGATACCGATCGGCTATTGCGCGCCAAAACCGGGAGCAAAGTTCAAGACGGAGACCGACCGTGCGAAGGGCGACCGCGACCTACTTTTTACTTGGTCGAGCGACGACTTCATACTGCATACTCATTGATTGATTTGGGATGGACGACGGACGGCGACGCGCGTTATTAATACGTCACAGTTACATTATTTAAGTCCAAAGTTAGATGGCGTCACTATAATTGTTTTTAAGCATTTTTCTATTATTGTCCTTAAGTTCCTAAACTAAAGTTGTGCTGGTCACAACAGGACGACTCTAAAACAGAGAAAAACTATAAAACACCATTAGACTATTCTTAATGTAACTTACACACCAAGAGATATTTCGCATACTAAGTGTATTAAGATTCTATTATTTTTTTAAAAATTTAAAAAATTGCGCAGGCCAATGGGCTAATGAAGAGATCAGATTTTTCTCCCGTCCGTATTATGCCCCGCAGACGCAGGTATCCTTGCCGGCCTGTAAAAATACATTTCAATACCGCTTATTAGTTATTGATAGGATAAACCAATAAAAGGTTCGTTACTCCTGTATTTTGTGTTTTAATTTTCAAATCCAACCCTTATAGGTTTATTACCCTACCAATTAATCCGAATTCGGGATCGGCTAATGTATTTGGATATATTATGATTTTTGGATATATATATACAATATAATAGGATAGATACATACATATAACAATACATACATATAAATGGTATGACTGATAGTTTTCTACACCGATGCCTAAGATCTTCTTCGAATCAAATTGGATATTATAGAAAATCAAAAGCTCAGAATTACCCAGACATTTCGAAAAAAATATATTTTTATTATACAAACGTTGAAAAATAATTAATGTTATGCTTGTGTCCCTTATGCTTGTCTATCTAAAATAGACACTCTTGAAAATTAAAACAAACTGGAAATAGTGAGCCTGATTTTATCAATAAGGTACAGAGATATTTACTGTTTAAGAGATAATATTATGTTTATTAGTTTATACAATGCCAAAACACCAGCTTTCAAAGTGCCAGAGCCTGAATTGAGTAAGGCATCTGTTCAGAAGCACTTTGTAAGATGTGTTTTAATAATATTCAAAACGTGTGAAAGACTTTCACGATTTCCAGTTTTTCCAGGCCATTGTGGATGTCAAAAACTAAATTTAAAACGTTTGAAATTGAATGCCAATAATCAAATATTTTACATTATTCTGTACCATATTTAAATAAGTATGTACTTTTCCAGATGGTATAAAATAACCAGGAACACCAGCCTTTAAAGTGTAGGGCCTGAATTGAGTAGGGCATCTCTGAAGAAGTAACACTTTGTAGGACGTGTTATAGTATATTTTTTGGTTTATTTCAAAATCTTATAATTTTTCTGTAATAAAATGATAATTTTATATTCTAATCGAATCTGAGCGTAATGGGATATTATACTAAGATTTCTCGATTCCGTTTTAATGTGATCCTCAATTTGTGATATTAAAAGAAACAAAATCTTTTATACACAACCACCTTAGTGGGACTTAAATATAGAGATTAAAGATCTCATCTGCAAAATAATTCTGTATAAAGAATTCACAGAATGATTTACTAACTTTTTTACTCAGTATGACCACTAACTTTCAATACGATAAATTCAATTCGTGTAACTACTTCTCCCAAGTATTGAGCCGCATCTAGATTTAAGTGTATTTCTAAGTTGTTTAAAAAATTAACCCACATAAATGAATGCTTACTAATTTAACCTACCTCAAGATATGTGTTAAAATATAATGTTCATGATAAAGACTTTAACTTCACGACGAACCTGATCAATTCTTATTTAAAAAATTACCCCTCAAGGAAAACTCCAAAATATGGTAACCACATAATTTTCCTTCATTGATCAAATCCTTGTACAGGGTGGCCAAATAAGCGAGGTAAGCGGCTGTATCTCAGGACCTGTACATCTGGCAACAATGGATTTTTTTTTATTATTATAAAAGTGGCCATGAGAAAATTCTGGAAATTATTTTTAACTTCCGTATTTCACCGCAAGAGGGCGCAACTAAAAATTAAATAAAAGAAACGTCTTTTTCTCCGAAAACTTAAATATTAACTTTTTATAAACTTTTCATATTATTTTTAGTAAGCCTAGATAATTTGCTATAATTTTGGTTTATGAATTATTGACGGACCATGTATTTCCAATTGGACGGGTACCCAGCACATTTTTCCCGTTTAGTGCGGCATCATATAAATAATTACTTTCAAGGGCGCTGGATCGGAAGGGGGAGTCTATATCCTTGGCCGGCCAGGTCACCCGACTTAACATGCCTAGACTTTTACTTATGGGGTCGTTTAAAAGATATTGTGTACCAAACTCCACCTACAACAAGACAGGATATGGAAAACAGAATCCGTGGTGCAATAAATGAAATATCAGCTGCTGAAATCGAAACAGCAGTTTTATCCACCCAAAGAAGGTTGGAAGCTTGTTTGGAATATGATGGAAAGCAGTTTGAACACCTATCGAGCCATTAAATACCAAATATGTTTGGGTTTAAAATCGGTTCTTTTCAGAACCATGATTTAAATATAAAACGAAATTCGTTAATAAAATTATTCGCCTTAAGAAAGTCACATAAACTTCCAATCATTCTGTGATACATAGGTATTATTAATTTATAATTTATCAATCAATTATTACTTTCATAATTTATTAATTATGACAACATCATGGTATCCTAGTTGTGGTAATACTAATTAGATTTTTAGGCGACACTAGATGGCGGTACGTCAGTTTAGGCTCGGTGCGTAAAAAACTTTAATTCGCTATAACTTTAAAACGAGCAAAGATATCATCGTGCGATTTTCTTTCACAGTACTTTTGCAAATCTTATTTACTTTTTAAATAGGATGTCAAAAATATACCATTTAATTTGATTTTTGGAGCCAAATGAAAAAAACTGGAATTATTACAAATTGTGCCCTCTGGCGGTTTTATTAGGAACTACAGGGTAGTGATGAGATCAGACTTTTAAAGCAGCTACATTTATCTCGCAAATAAATTTTGAATCGCTTAAATCGAATAAGTGGTTTAGAATTTACACCAATTTTAATGATTCCACTTTAAATAGCTTCCCCCACCCCTACTATCGTTCGTACGTCAATGATTCATAAAATCAAAATTATAGCAAATTATCTAGGCTTACTAAAAATAATATCAAAAGTATAAGTTAATACTTAAGTTTTCGGAGAAAAAGACGTTTCTTTTATATAATTTTTAGTTGCGCCCTCTTGCGGTGAAATACGGAACTTAAAAATAATTTCCAGAATTTTCTCACAGCCACGTTTATAATAATAATAAAAATTCCATTGTTGCCAGATGTACAGGTCCTGAGATACAGCCGCTTACCTCGCTTATTTGGCCACCCTGTACATATAAAAAATTTCAAGTTGGTTGCCATTTTAAGGAGATACACAACTTTTTCCGAATTACATAAGCCTTACTAAGCAAGTGTCGACTAGTGTGTTTCTATGGAAACAAATTTTCGGAGAACCAGATTTGCCTGGAAATAAAAACATTATACAGTGCGAGTCTGTAACTTGGAATAAATTCAATAATAAATAAATGGAAGCGTATTCGGAAAAACGCTCGGACAGGTCAATTGAAATTGTAAGTTGCGCTTGTTTTACAATAGAAAGTTTTTATACAGGGTGTGCCATGTAGGCGGGGCTAATACCAACTTTCTTATTTTAACACCCTATATGTTATTATATTTTTAGATTCTCCACAAAATTCCAAACACTTTCAAGTTCCAAAAACCTTTATTCACCTGTTTTTAAGTTTTTATTTTTTATTTTAAAAATGTTTTAAATTCAAAAAATAAGCGTTTCAGTAAACAGGTTTTTTTGTAATGTATTTTATGAATGTCCTATAAAAATGTAGCATTTCTATAATTTTGGACACTGCTGCAAGATAAGGCACATCTTTTACTGTTGGCTAATCAGATTTAAGTTTCTTTTAATTTTTTTACGAAATGGGCTATTTAAGTGAAAAGCACAAGATTCAAATCTTAATAATGATTGGGTACGGAGATAGAACAAGAACCCAAAATGAAGTTTTGCATTTATTCAGACAGTAGTAGTATCCTGATTTACCACCCATATCTCACAAGTACTATAAGCAAAATTGAAAACAGTTTCGGGAAAATCCAATAGAAGCTGATATGCCGAATAGAAACATCTGGTTTCAGCAAGATGGTGCGCCTCTCCACTTTGCAAGACCTGTTCGAAACTATCTGGATACTATTCTTCCAGGCAGATGGATTGGCACGAGAGGACCTTTTGAATCGCCACCAAGATCGCCCGATTTGACTCTGCTGGATTTTTTCCTATGGGGATGTTTCAAATCCAAAGTTTATGTGACCAAACCGGCAAATATTGAGGAGTTGAAAACTAGAATAAGGCAAGAGAGTCGAAACATTTCTCCAGAATGCATAAGAAACGTTCAAAATGAATTTTTAGTACGTTTAGCGCATTGCCAAATAGAAAATGGTTTACACTCTAAACACTTTTTAAAGAAAAAGATTTAAAAGAACCCTCATTAAGTTTATGAAATACGTTTTCTTTAACCTGTATCTTAAAAACAATCAAATAAAGGTATGGCATGTGATACATCAAAATGTTTAGAATTTTGTGGAAAATCAAAAAATGTACATATGTCCCATTTAAAATAAGAAAGTTGGTATTAGCACCGCATATATGGCACACATTGTATAAAAAAATTTTATTGTAAAAAATGCGCAACTTACAATCTCAATTAACTTGTCCGAGCCTTTTTCTGAACACGCTCTCATTTATTTATTATCGAATTTATTCCAAGTTACAGACTCGCACTGTATCCATCCATGTCTGGATAGATAAATTTAGTATAAAATGTTAACCGTTTTTTTAAATTTCGGACAAGAAAATAACTGTCAATGGAATTGCCATTTCACAAGTAGCTGCAAGTCCCAAATCATTAAGCTTTCAGAAAATTACTTAATTAGAAAACTACTATCAAGATTTTACACTTACGTAATAGAAACACAATGCATAAAAATACGAATTTACTTACCTAAGTAAGTAAAAGAAAAGAAACAAGATAGTTGCTTTTTTACTCGTACGAACAGATCATAAGTTATTACTCTCAGCAGGGATCGTTCCTCAAAATCTAAAAAATATATAAAAATAGGGAACCCAAGACAAAACCGACACTTGAAGAAACTAATTTTTTTTTGCGAAAAACGAAAAAAAAAACGAAGTAGCAGGTAAAATGGACCAAACGTAAAGATATAATGAATATTAACAAAATGGAGGCCTATAGGCACATTTAACATTATAATCTCAATTATAACATTACGCGTAGTTTTAACACACAAAAACAACCCCACTGCCTATATCCTCTCTACCAGGGAACGAACAGTGTGCCAACAACTTACAAACTGAACACTAAATCCAACCTTCTGTGGATTTAGAATAAGAATATTGGTAGTATAATCACAGCGCATCTTTCTTCTCATCAGATGATTTATCAACCGAATCACCAAAAGCGATATTTCTTTTAGCTTCATTTTTAACTTTGAGCTCTTTAGTATGGAGAAGAAGTAATAATAGCTTAACCTTGTTTTTGTGTTTAATTCACGTAGACCTAAAAGAACATGGCTGGGAGCACATCGATAATATTTTCTCCACTGACTAGGACTTTGCGTTTCTTTAATGAATTTGGATCGATTTTCCAGCGGCTTACGGCCATTCAAATCAAAAATAAATAATCTTAGACTTACCTACGTCCCTTGGATAGTGTTAAGTTTTTAGCCTTGTTGATGATTGTTTCTTCAGAGGTCTTATCTTGGTATATTTTTTGTTGAGTTCTAGTATTATATTTAAATTTGTATTGTTATATATCTAGTATTTTGTATTATCTATTATTGTCTTTGTTAACATGCCTTGCCGTATATTGAAATAAATAAATAAATAATGGCGGCCAGCAAACGGAAGATCATCAACACTACCCGTTGACGCCACTAAGTCACCTTTTTTAGAATCTTAATCATATTTTGAACTGTTGATAATGTACGTTTACCAATTTAGGTCAATGGAATTAGTTCATCAGAATCGTCGCTCTCATTTCGAACTAAATATGATAGCGATTGTTGAGGGAGAGACTTAGAGCCATTGAGAGTTGACTTTCTCGGGTTGTAAATTTATTGGTCTGCCAGATAATTGATCGATGTTGGTTGTATCTGCTGCTAAAAAGTTCGCTTCCGTAAGAACATTTGGATCTGGTGGCCATATCCCCGTTGCTCTAAATGCATTGTGGCCACTATGGATAGTGACCCGCATGCTCATCTAGAAGACTGGATTATCTTTGGTAGCTGTTAAAAATTTTACTAACTTGAAACATTTGTTAATACTGTTTTTTGAATCCAATTGATTATGTGGTTCTATTGTTCATTAATTTTGGTTTCAGTCGTTTTCCTGGAAACACAAACATGCGAGGCGTGTAGGGATTCATCCGCTCCAAATCAAAAAACAGTCGTGACTAGCTGGGCTCTTTCTGCGTTTTAGGAACATTCGTTACACCTGTTTCATCCACATTAAATATTCTTCCATTGGCAAGGTAAAAAACTGCTTTACTTGGCGCAGGAATATTAGGCAAATAGAAGCTCAAGACACAAAATGGTTTATAACGAACTTATCTGAAATTTGGTATATTTATTTTAGTTATAATACTGACTCATTATTTAAAAGTCCCCGCCCTTGCCCCGCTTACTTCCTAAGATATTGAAATCCTTCTATTTTCATATCCACAGGGTGTTTATTTTGCAACTTACCTTTTTACATCGTCATCGGCATAAATAATAACAATGTTTTTATTAAAGGTGAGCATTTTTTACAGCAAAATAGGCATTTCATAAACCCTCCACCCCTTTACTTAAACTGAATCCCTCATTTTTTAGGAGATCGGTGAAGTCATTACATTTATTACGCAAAATCCAAAATTTATTAGAAACTAACGTTTATTATTACATTAGATTGTCATCATCATAGGAAAATTCGGATAAATTTTCACAAGACTGTCCAATACAATGCCGTCACATGGCCGAACACGTCAAGCCTGCTTTAAGACACTCACAATTACGCTCGCATCCCTTTTTACAACCGCAGCTAATAAGATATAGGAATTCATCCGGCGCAGAGGGTTACTTCGTTCCTACCGGAATATTTTCGTATCATATTTTTTTAAACTCCATTCACAAGGTGGTAGATCGTTTCCCATCCAGCGCTGTCCTTGTAAATAAACACGATCAGAATGCTGTCTAGTTGCGTTTGTAGTAGGTGGTAAAAATGAGACCTGAAAACTATTCTATAATAATCACTTGGCAACTATTTGTTTGTACAAATAATATCTTAATTCGTGCAGATCAACTTTAAGACCTTCTTTATTGTAGAGATGCAATACAACTGTTTCCTCAGCATGTGCAACAGAATTCCGGTTTGCTCGAGGATCGTCAAATATACACTGCACCGCAAAATTACCGCATAATTTAAAATTTTAAAAGATTGGCCATATAAAGCGGGGAAATATGGCAACATAAATGTCAATCGCTCACATTCTGACCTCCATCGGACCTACTCGCAATACGAACACTGAACCTTAGAGCGTACCGATGTAGGTTTGCGACGTGAAAACTCTCGTTGCCATATTCTCGTCGTCAGAAAGAGTATAATCATAAATGTCCAATGATACGGTATTACGATATTACCCATAGGTGCGGGTAATATGGCATCTAGCTCAGGGTAATATGGCAACATGTTTTCGTTATGTAAAAATTAGGAATTAGGAGTTTTTTTTAATAAAAAATGCTAATGATCCAAAAAAAAAAAAATTATTTCTAATGAAAGAAGTCAAATACAAAACATGAAAACTTATTAATATAATTCCTAGTGGCTACTAGTAGATATCCTCTAATTTAACTGTTTCTTTAAGCAAATTCGGATAATGGCGTACATTCTTCGCAAAATCTGTCAGATTTCGTACATATCTCATGGATCCATTTCATACATGTCACGCACTGAAGCCAGTCGCATCTGGGACCTTTTTTTCGTAAAATGATCCATGACATTGTGCGCAAAACTCTGATTCACCAATATCGACTTCGGATTCGTCGCTTTCCTGCGTTACTACTTCTGTTTTGGTATTTGACGAAGAAGGGCTTGGTAGTTCTTTGGTTTTCTTCTTTGGTATCTTCGCTCGGCTTCGGTTTTCTTCGTTTTCTTAATATTTTGTATTTTTTTCCGTTCTTCTTTTTGTTTTAATTTTCTGTTCTTTTCTTCTTTCTTTGCCCGTTTTGCAGAAATTGTTTCTGGTGAAGTTAGTATCTCGGCATGTTGTTTCCGTTTATAGCCACTTGGTCCTGGTTCGACGCGTGGAGCCGGTAAAATTGCTTCAAAGGGATTCGTATCTTCAGGTTCCTCAACTGCAGTGACATGGTCTGGGATCATTTTCCTCCTCACTGGAAATCTCTTCTGGGTTAAGACTATTTTCAATCGACGGTTCGTCGTTGACCATAAAAGCATAATCGGGAATTTTTTCGGGATTAAAAGGGTAAATCCCACAGGTTCTAAAACCGGAAGTCCCGTTTTGAATTGTTGCAGCCTTACACCAGGCAATATTTTATAGTTGGGCAAATTGCAATCGGCTTAGTTTTCGACCAGGATTGTTATGTACCCAGTTTTGACAAGTTTGAGCCCAATAAGCTTTCAAGGGCTTAAAGAATGAGCGATCAAGCGGTTGGAGCCAATGAGTGGTGAGGCTGGGCAAACAAAACAGGATCACGTCATTCGCTACATCAAAATCTAAGAGTTCGACATTGGTTTGTATTGTTCCATAAGTAAGATGCCAATAAGAGACAAATTTTTTCCTTCTGGAATAAAATGTCTATTTTCTTCCGACTTTTAGTTATTAAATTTCAGTTATTTTTATAGAAAAGACTAGGAAAGTCTTCAAAGTAGTCAATAAATCAATAATAACGAAATTTTTACTACTAGAATTCAAGATATTGGCGGGCCAATAAGAGACAAATTATTTTTTTTCTTACAGGCACTCCTGGAATAAAAAATCCAATTTTTTGACTTTTAGTAAATGAATTTCAAGCGTTTCTTCAGAAAAGACTAAAAAAGTCTTCAGAGTAGTCCATAAATCAATAATTTCAAAATCTTGACTACTAGAACTCAAGATATTATTGTGTCAATAAGGGACAAATTATTTTATTTTTTACAGGCACTCGTGGAATGAAAATTCAATTGTCTTGACATTTAATGAATAAATTCCAATCATTTCTTCAGAAAAGAGATGGCCATAAATCAATAATTGAAAAAATATTGATTTAAAAATATTGGGGTGCCAATAAGGGACAAATGTTTTTTTTCGCACGGGCACTCCTGGGATGAAATTTCAATGTTCTGGGCTTTTAGCAAGCGGATTTTAGTCATTTCTTTAAAAAAGACTAAAAAAATCTTCAGAGTAATCCATAAATCAATAATTGCAAAATTTACCTTCTTGAAAAAATTACTGTGGTTATTATTAAGTAAGAAAAAAATGTAACTTTTGTTGTAAATTTCTTCGTCAAAAAAAATTCCTAGACAAACACGAAATTTGATCCTCAACTGCGACAACAGAAGGAAGTAAGCTGTAAAAAACAAAATTTCAGACTTATTTTCTTAATAAAAACAGTGTTTTTCTTACTATAGCAAAAAAGGGTTTTTCCCAGAGAATGGTGGAAGAAGTAGTCTTTATTGTGTCACTGAAGGGCAAACAGGGGCAGTTATAATACTAAAACAAATCCACAAACACAAATAAAAAAACACACTTCCTCACAGTAAAAACTGAAAAAAATTTAGACGAATACAGGCCAAATTCTAAATTCACCAATTTCATAAAAGGGGAAAAAGGAAAACCAGCAAAATCCATCAAATAATAATGACCTCACCTGACCTCCCTCCCAACTATTAAATGTGATAGACCCATCCTTAAAGATTTCTTCAAAAACACGTCAAAAGTAATACAAAAACAGCCCATAAATTTATCTGGGTACGGCCCCGTAATTCTCAAAACCAGTGGGATAGAGAGAGATACACAATTACTTGCACAGCCTAAAGTAGGAATCGCCAGAACGCAGATGTTTTATCTTTGTTTAATAGACTGGCTAAAAAGAGGTGACAAGTCTGTGAGTGCTGGGAGTGTTTAAAATATTTTGTAAGATGCTTGGATTTTAGTCCGCGGTCAATTTTTTGATATTATTTTCTTGTGATATTATTTTCTTTCTAAAAATGGACATTTTCGAAAGAAAAATAAAAAATAGTATAAAACATGCGGTTTTACGTATATTTAAAATGATTTCATAGATAAACTATATAAAATCTTACCATTTAAACATGTATATCATGCGACAATAAATACGACATAGGCGCACGGACTAGTTAGTGCGGCCTCTGCGACACATCAAAGATTCTAATAGATCTCTGAATTGGACTTTACCATTCCCGCCACGTGTGGGCGTGCATTATCGTGCATAAATAAAAAAATCCTGCCCAACAAAGAGGCGTATGGTGCTACATGCTGTTCTAAAATGTGTCTAATGTATCGATCAGCTGTCAGACGACCTCTATCAATTATGAATAATTCCGTGTGGGCTTCTAAACTAATGCCACCTCATAGCATGACAGATCCTCCACCATAACTAGTGGTTCCAACTTTGTTACACTGGGTATATCGCTGGCTAGGGTATCGATATACTCTTCTTCGGCGGTCCTCACTAAAAAGACAAAATCTTGGCTCATCACAATACAAGACATTGCTCTATTCACGCCCTCCCCAGTTTAAATGATCTCGGGAAAAGTAAAAAGGCTGCCTTCGATGGGCTGCGGTTAGAAGGGGACCAGTTGCAGCACGATAGGGAGTACTTTCGCTTTCTGCCAACCTTCTTAGCACTGTATCTTGATCAATATGGAAATTATATCTATGGAAAAATGCCTGCTGGAGTGAAGTGCTTGTAACAAATCAAGTTTGTAAGCCTGCAATCGCAAAAATCGGTCTTGATTATCGGTTGTCAAACGATTACGACCCTGTCCAGGTCTTCTTTGGTTAGTGTTAGTCTCCCGATATCGTGCCAGTGCTCTGGATACCGTAGATTAAGCCACTCCGAGTCGAAACGCTACTTGAACTTGCGACAAGCCTTCTTCCACAAGCGCTATGGCAACAGCACATTCCTCAGCTGATAAATTTCTATTTTCACAAATGTTTTGGGTCATTATAGACTGCAAGAATATGTAAAACAGTTTACTGTTTTCAGTACTACGTGCAACTGAAACTACACACATATAAATGGCGAAAATGCGCTTTACCGAAATTAGTGTTAATTATTTAATGCGTACCTAAAAATGTTTCAAAATTTATAAAACGATGTAAAGAAATATTTTAAAGGCATTGGTGTAGATTTTAAAAAAATCAGTCGTTTTAAAATTATGCGGTAATTTTGCGTTGCAGTGTAGATACTGTTTTTCGAAACTCTACATTGTCTAAACATTGAAAGATTTTTATCTTTCCCCTTCTAAAAAAAGCAGACGTTGTGTTGGCCAGACATTCCATGTGCAAAAACCACCAGATCTTTTAGGTCTTCTCGGTTGTTTTTGAATTTCTGCAATAGAGGAAAGTTGCCTATTATCGGATACTTTTTTCTTTTAATTAACAAAAAATACCTACATACCACATAAATTAATTGCATGTTAAAAACGGTTAGGATGATATATGTTCTTTCATTATGTGACACGAAATAGCTCTAACTGGCTCTAACTTTCACAAAAGGTAAAAAAAACATAACAGTGCATAAATTATTATTTTGAAATTGGGTTCCTTATATCGGATAGTAGGTGTTCCTAGTATCGCATATATCCGACATTCGGAACTTAAACGTTTAAAATAAAAAGCATAGGTATTTGTTTAGATTTTTATTAATATTAAATTGAAAATACGTTCAAAAACTTAATGAAAAACCTTAAAGTTAATCTAAGCACATCTCACAAATAAACCATAGATTTTTGTCAGTTCCTGCACATTCTTCATGGCACCAACGAAAGCGTTGATTGCATCTGATCCACTTTTCCCCTGCTCTGTCCTCTGAATAAAAATTATTGTAATAGAGACACTCGGCGTCTTCGGCATCTCTGTCCACATCATCGTCACTGTCTACTAACTACAATTCAGTATCAGTGTCATCATCACTGGATTAGGTGAGAGGTTTTTTAGCTTTTCCCTTCCCTTTACCATTTTTTTTTGGTTTAGCTTTTGTGTTTTAGGTTTTGACCCCTAAGGTTCAGTGTTAATCGGAACTGTTTTTAATTTTTTTTTGTTTAAAGCTTCTTCCAGTTCTGATTTATAAGGCGATCCAGTTATTAATGCAGTAGTGCCACGTCTTCCTCGCTTATTCGTAGATCCGGACGTGTACGAGCAACTAGGTATAGGGCTGATATCTGTCGGTTTCACCAACTTTCTGTTTGTAGAAGGAGTGGTGAAGCTATTTATTAAGGGTTTTGTGGGGATAGCATAGGTGTTTTAATCCTGTCCCTCATAGAAGATAGAGGTATTTCATCTTCGCTTTCTATTTCCTCCGATTCTGGCCTGTTCTCATCAAGTTGTTTGGGTGGTGGCGGGGGGTTCTTTCACGTTGGGAATGAATAGCAAAATCATCGTCTAGGAATATATGCCTGTTGAGCGGAAAAATTCCACATTTTCTAAAACCATTTACGGCCACTTCAACGCTTGCAGCACGTAGGTATGCTCTCCCTAGCAGCTCAGCGACCTGATAGTGAGTTACTACCCTTCCTGGGTTATTTTTGAGCCATGATTCAATCTCCAATGCATAATATGTTTTAAATGGAGACATAAAAGCTACGTCTAGGGGTTGTATCTTATGTATCGAATGAGGAGGCAGACATAAAATATGCATATAGTTTTCCCTTGCTAAATCAATTAAAGGGATGTTGCGCGTATGAGAGTAGTGCGCGTCTAATATTAAAACCATTGGATCGCCCTTTGCTGGTTTAACATGCTTTATAAAATGTGTTAACCAAGCTGTAAACAGATCATGCTGAATCCAACCGGAAGGATGACATCTGGCGATCGTTCCTGGCGGTGCTCCATTTAGAAGTTCAGGCGTCATATTTTTTCTAGGAAATACTAGCATAGGTGGCACATATATTCCGGTAGCGCTCATACAAGTCACTACAGTAACAAGAGCTCCCCTTTCGGATGTCGTCAAGGCCCCATCTTGCCTTTTACCTCGTAAGCTGAGAACCCTTGAATGTTTGTGTTGAACAGTTGTAATGCCTGTTTCATCTACATTAAATAATCTGGCTGGATTTAATTTGATTTCTGCTAAGGCTGGCTCTAACAGATCAAAAAAGGCCGCGCAATTTTCTTGAGTAAACCCTTTTATGCGAGCTGCAGATACACCCTGTGGCTTTCTAAAACTTAGTTCAGGATGTCTCTTTAAAAACCCTTTATGCCACTTTTTTCCTGCCCTTGATTTCGTCATAGAAAAAGGGTGTTATAGCCCGTTCTGGATAGCTAGCTGAAACGCTAGCCTTCTAATATCGGAAGCTCTTAGTCCATAAAACCGTTTCTCCATATCTAAACAATATGTAACTAACAGATTTTCAATTTCGTTGCTTAGCGCAGGTCTTCTTCCTAATTTCGTAGCTGTTAATACTTCTATTGGCTTGTCTGATTTTACGTAATCAACAAGGGTACTTCTTGGAACTTTATATATTTTTGACGCTTTTAAATATCCCATTTCTTTGCTTCTAACAGCATTTACCGCAAGCTCCATGGCTCTTGCATCCCATGTTTTACGACCTTTCTCTTGTTTTCCGTTCATCTAGAAAAAAAAAGCAAAAAACCGCCTTAATCAAGGTTAAAAGCATAATAATATGGTATATGAAATTTATTCTCATTTATTATTAAAAAAAAGATAGTAAAACGCAAGTATCTATGACAGAAAATCAGTTGATTCATTTAAAAGCAGCTCCAGAAAACTGGTTCCAAATATCGGATACTATACGATATTAGGAAACCAAAAGTATCCGATATTACGGTACATAACCTCACTAAATTTACCGTTTTTTTTTAAATTTAAAAAATAGTTCACAGAAGCAATTTATACATTAAAAGGTATCTTCTGCAATCTACTTAATGATATGGTATGTAACAAACAAATAATTTAACCTACCTTTTCCAGAAATAACGCCAAAAATTATACACTGTTAAAATCTATGCACATCGAAAACCGTTACAGTAGCAAAATGACGTTTTATAAACAATGATAGGATTCTGTAATTCTTGTAGGAAATGATCTGCGCAATAGTTCTCTTGATTACTATGGAAGTTACGAGATGGCGCTGTGATATTACAGATTTAGAGTAATGTCCGATATTAGGAACCTATGCAGTATTAAGCCGGCTGCACACGGTGTGCGATAATATAATATATATTATAACATAAAAGAAAATACTGGATAAGTAATCATATCAAATTTAGAAAATCACGCGGTGAATTTTCGCTATTTAATGATTTGGATGATGAAAAATTTACAAATTATTTTCGAATGGACAGAAATAAGTTTTTCCAACTTCATGAGTTAATAAAAGATGACATAAAGAAGACAAACACAAATATTAGAGAAAGTATTAGTTCATTAGAGCGATTAGCAGTTACTTTAAGGTAAGTCATAGAACTGACATTATGAATACAAACACTTTATAAGGAATTACTTTATTCATATAACATACGAGTAGTAGAACAAAAAATAAGAACTACATATCGCGATATGTTGCATCATTACTTAAGTAACTTCGTAGGTCGTCATTTTCATGTTCATGTGGGTCTGGAGAGGTAACGTTGTTTTGGGGCCATTGGGCGTTTGATGAGGAAGGACGCGATAGAGTCGATGGTAAAGTATTTGGGGAGTGCACGTCAGAATATGAAACAGAAGAGTCTGTCGTAAGTGAAGAACATGGAAGAGGCACAAGATGTCGTGTATATTGTTGCTCATTTGAAAAGACTTGATCTTGACATGGACGTTTATTGTGAAGTTGTTCTTTACGGGCCTCCATAACACTATTAAATATCTGCCCCTGAACCTTTACTTGCAAATAGTCGGAAAGCTTGTTAGTTTCGTCATAAATGTATCAAAAAACTTTTTTAGGGCTGTATCTTCCTTTGGTTTTAAATTATTTTCAAGTAATTTTCTTCTAAACAAGTCTCTGTCAATGGATCTGAGTTCCCGTCGTTTTTGCTCTTGCTCAAGATAGGCAGTAATTTTGTCGGTTTTTCTGTTAGCTCGCGGTGTCTTATGGGTTTGCTGTGATGGCTGATTTGTTGTATTCTGTTGTGATGCCTGTAATTCAGAGTTTCCTTCAATATTTTCAGCAGTTTCAGTGGCATCTTGTGTCTCAGTGACGTTGGTTACCGCATCGTTGGTTACAATGACGTTGGTTACAACAGCGTTGGTACTTCTTTGACGATTCGTGAGATGCGGAAGTAGAAAATTCATTTGATATTCATATTTCCAGGGCCTGGTGTCACTATTTGCAGCTTGCCCTGTCGTTGTTTTTCGTTTATTTAGTGCTTGCCTATGGCCATCTCGCAGTTTCTTCCACACGAGCTTTGCTTCTTTCACTGAAACAAAATTTTTTTTCAGATTTCTAGCTGCTGGAGACACGTTTAGATCAATTGCTTATAGTTACAGGATGGGGGAAAGAACGGTGTCGAAGATTGTAGAAGAAGTATGTCAAGCATTGTGGGAGCGCTTGCAATCCCAGGTACTCGAAGAGCCAAACACTAATGACTGGAAAGAAATCGCAAAAGGTTTTAAGGATAATTGTCAGTTTGATCATTGCGTCGGTGCAATTGACGGCAAACATGTAACCATAAAAGCGCCGCCTAACTCGGGCTCAAGTTTTTTTAATTACAAAAAAACATTTTCCATTGTTTTGTTAGCAGTTGTGGATTCCAACAGAAAATTTATTTATATAGACGTAGGATCTATGGGGAGATTTAGCGACAGTGGAATCTTAAACGATAGTACCTTTGGAAGAAAATTAAGAACTGGGGGATTAAATTTACCATCTGATGAGCCGTTATATCCAGGGGGAGTAGAAATACCATATGTTTTTGTGGGCGATGAAGCGTTTCCGCTGATGACTAATTTAATGCGTGCATATCCACAATCGAACTTATCGGACTCTAAAAGAATATATAACTACCGTCTCTGCAGAGCACGCAGGGTAGTGGAAAATGCCTTTGAGATTTTAGCGGCTCGATTTAGGATATTTAGAACACCATTGACGACGTGCGCTTTACACAATTATTTAATTAAACATAATTTTTATGACATGCGAGATGATATTGAAGCCCTCGATGATAGGCAACTAACGCCATTAGCCCATTGTGGATTTCGGTGTTCCAATGACAGTTTTTTTGTAAGGGAAGAATTCTGTCAATATTTTAATGGCATAGGAGCAGTTCCTTGGCAAAGTACACGGGTTTCAAATATACTATTGTAGATATTAATTAATATCTAAAATGTCCTTATAATGTCCTTTTTTAATTTGTTATACCTACTTAATACATAATATGTATATCCATAGAATAATAATTAAAAAGAAAAAATAAGTAAATTTAAGTATTTGTTTAACCACTGAAATCAAGATACATATAAAAGCAAATTATGGTTTGTATCTACAACAAAGGTAATTGTTCAAATTCCGTGGCATTCAAAGTAGAGCAAATTCTAAAGAACTTTTGTAAACTTCATTTTGGTTATAAAGGTTTGCTCTGTTTACTTTATATTCACTGATAATGTAAGGTAAAGCATTGTACAAGGTGGCCCGTTTATTATGGGCCTATGTCTTTTCTCGGAATCTACAGGGTGTACAAAAAAGTTTTAATACAAAAGTTTTATATTACCAAGTATATTTTACAAGCTTTTATTTAACTTGCCGTGTATGTGTGTATGTGTGAATGTGTGTTAATCCTATATATTATTACATTTTTGGATTCTATGCAAAATTTCAAAAACTTTAATGTATCACACGTCATATTTTCTTCAAATGTTTTTAAAATACAGGGTCCTAAAATTTGCACTTGCCATGTATCTCACAAGATGGGTAATAAAAAGTTAAGATAGGAAAGTAAGCTCCGTTTTTCTCTATCTTTAATAGAATTAACTTTAGAACCTTTTAAAGTCATAAAAAGTGCAATTTTTAACACCCTGTATTTTAAAAACTGTTGAATAAAATATTACATGTGATACATTAAAGTTTTTAGAAAGTTGCATAAAATCCAAAAATTTAATAATATATAAGGTGTCCCATTTAAGATTTTTATGTTAAAGTCAGTACGGCATTTTTTGAACACCCTGTATTATTAAAACCCAAATATTTAAAAAATATACTTGGAACTATAAAACTTTTGTATTTAAACTTTTTTTGTACACCCTGTAGATTCCGAGAAAAGACATAGGCCCATAATAAACGGGCCACCTTGTACATGAACTATGTATTTAAAAAAAGTCTATATTTTAAAAAACGAAATATGAGGTAAGTAAGTGAATAATTACCGCACTCTACCTAAATTAAAATAATATTAAATAAATAGGCACCTACCATCAGTTATACCGCATTCGGCAACAACTTTTCTCCAAGCAGCTTCTTTAATTTCATTGTTTTTATAGTCTTCTGTATCCACTTTCCATAAACATGGGTATTTTCTCACACTTTCAATTAATTGTTCCATTATAAGCACAGTTTTCTAAACCAAAAAAACAAACACATTCCAAACAAATAAACAAACTTTGGATAACAAGTGTAGACTAGTCGGCACTCGGCAGCAGCGAATTGCGGCCTCTGCGGGCGACGGGACGCAAGGGGATGGTCAGATATGACCAGATATATTATGAAAATATCGCTCGGCAAGCATATTCGTACAGAGATATAATATATCGCCTGGATATAGATATTTATTATAGCGTCAATGAGCGGCGGTGTGTGCTTACTAATCATAAGCGATATTTTTGTAACATATGAGCTATAATGTATCTTATATTATCGCACACCGTGTGCAGCCGGCTTTAGGCTACTTTCCTCTATTATAATACTTCCTTTACTTATTATAATACTTAGCAGCCTTTCTGCTTTCAGCTTTTAAGATGAAAACTTTTGAAGACTGCTTATTACTTCTTGCAATTAATATTATCAATATATCTATCGGTAGCGACAACTGTAATAGAACAACCACTAAAAGACAAATCTATTGCTGTTTCAGCAAATACGTACAGTGGCCCAGAAAAGTCATGGTACAATAGAGAATTACAATACAAATTTTATTTATAATTTTTTTATGAAATAAAAATCAATTTTTACTTTTATGTATTTATTTTTTCTAATGCCCTACATCATAACATAAACCTATTTCCATAATATATCTAACATACAATAAATAAAAAAATAAAATAAAATTTCTTACAAAAATTTAATCCACAAAAGTCAAGGTACATTTCAGACTATGGGCTAATAAAGTTCTGTCAATAACGCGTGGGAAAACCCTTCAGTTTAATAACCTCTTTTAAGCGATTTGGCATTGAATGAACTAGTTTTTTCGTCACATCGTTGGATATTTTTGGCCACTCTTCTAAAATTACCTGTTTTAAGTCTGATTTATTATGAATCACATGTTGCCGAATTTTTCTCCCCAAAACATCCCATAAATGTTCTATAGGATTAAGATCGGGACTTTGGGGAGGAGTTTCCAGCAGATGGGGAGTATTAAAAACCAACCACTGACGTACTGTATAAGCTTTGTGCTTAGGGTCGTTATCCTGTTGAAAGTAATAGTTCTCATGCAACCCTAATTTTTCAGCACTGGCACGTAAATTTTCTTTTAAAATATTTAAGTATACTTTTTGATCCATTGTTTCGTCGATAAAAACAATATTTCCTACACCTGAAGTTGCATGCAACCCCAAACCATTACTCCACCTCCTCCATGTTTCACTGTTTTGATTGTATTTTTCGGATTAAGAGCTTCACCGGGTTTCCTCCACACTTGACACGACCATCGGACCCAAAAATGTTAAATTTACTTTCATCTGACCAGATAACTTTATCCCAGAAATCAAGTTCAATAGACTTGTACTTTTCAGCGAATTCCAGTCTCTTTTTTCTATTAATATCGCTAACATGGGGCTTCTTACGTGCACTACAGGATTTGTATCCACCCTGGTTAAGTTTCCGGCGAACAGTTTCTTCATGAACAGATACTCCAAACATTTCTCTTAACTCTGATGATATTTGTATGGCACTTTTCTTTGGGTCCTTCTTAATTTCATTTAATATGTACCGGGATTCGCGCTCTGACAGCTTCCGAGGACGTCCTGTTCGCGTTTTATTTTCAATTCTGTTTTCATTTTGAAAACGATTTAATACTTTTTGTATAGTGGACCTGCTTCTTTTAATCACTTCTGCAATTTTGGTGTATGATTTTCCCTCTCTATGAAAATTAATAATAATTTTCCGCTCACTGACACTTAATTCGGTTCTTCCCATGATTATCACTGTATTTACCAGTCAAAGTTAAGAAGAAATATTCTAGTGAATACTGAAAACGAATGCCAGAATAGTATTAGAGGAATGTTCTTATTAGCAAATAACAAAATAACAATAAATTTAAAAGATACTTGCATATTTTGATTTACACAAGTTAAGAGTACCTTGACTTCTGTGGATTAAATTTTTATAGAAAATTTTATTTTATTTTTTTGTTTATTGTGTGTTAGATATATTATGCAAATAGGTTTATGTTATGATGTTGGGCATTGGAAAAAATAAATACATAAAAGTAAAAATTGATTTTTATTTCATATAAAAATTATAAATAAAATTTATATATAAATTGTCTATTGTACCATCACTTTTGTGGTCCACTGTATATGCGTCTGCCTCAGCTTGGTGTACCACCATTTTGTTGTCTAAAAGTTTTTCTTATAAAATAGCTACCAGAGTAAAGAAATGCATCCTTTGTAGTAACAATTGGTAAATGATTTTCCACATTTAAGCCTGCACACCGACGCTTTTATTCCTCAATTTTCGTACGTATCCAACACCACCGAAATAAAGAAGGCCGCGGGGCTTCGCTGTGACGTCATCACAAGAAGGCAAATGCTTTGCACACGTTTATGCATATCGGTAGCGATAAGGACGTGTATTTAGGATAATATCGGCCGTTATATTTAAAGTAGAATGTTTTTTAACGAGTATGGGTGTTAAGACTTGTAAAAACCTAATTTAGGCAAATAATTGTGTCTCTATCTGTCTGTGGAATAACCTCATAAACTAATTGTAGGTATTACCAAAGTATATAGATTTCATCACAAGTAGAATCACTTCTTTGATCCCCTCAAAATGCCGCCTTTTTTTATAAGCGGTCGTAAATAACTTGTAAACTACGCCAGCACCCCTCGCATGACAGGATACAAGTCCGTCCACAAAGTTCACATTAGAAATGCGTTTGCGGGGGGCAATAAGGAAAGTATTAAGTTTAATAATATTATTGGGTAAAATCAAGGTTTTTTTATTTTAAAATATTTTGATGAGTTTTGACGCTTATTCATTGTGACACATTAAATAAAGAACAACTAGGTAATAGGTAATATATTTATGTATGCATCCAGTCGCCATTTTTTCTTTGCTTTTATTTCTTTTTATAATGCTAATAAAACGCTTAAATTTGAGTCAAAACCTTAGGAATGTTGTTAAGAAAACTAGAATCCCCTAAAAACCCTTTAATCTTAATAAAGGTGTACCTAATATAAAGGGTGTAAACCTAAATGTATACCTTAATTGCCGACTAGTTAAGCTGAATTTATACAGACAAATAGAATAAAATAAGGCCTTATTTGACATTTATGCATTTAAACAGCAAAATAAAATAAAATAAGGAATTACCAATCACATGCCAGGTATATTTCAAGAAATTGACCAATTACATACCAGGTAAATTTTATCTCTTTGTCTTTCAATGGGTTTTCTGACCAAAACGCCGTGCGTACTTTCGTTTTCAAATAAAAATAAAATATTAGTTGCATTTTGGTCAACTTCTTATTTTATTTTGATGTATAAATGCCTTATGGGGGTTTGTGGAAATTGAACTCTTAATTTAGTCTTATTTTATTTCTTATTTTATTCAATCCAGCATTATTATTCTCAATAAAAACGTAGGGTTGTACCGATTATCTTTATTTTTTGATTGACCTGGTTACTTAAGAGGAATCATTTGGTTCAGACACTTAATTTAGACACCCTTTATTTAATCCTTTACTTGTTTGGGGATTTTCCCAAAATCCACTTTACCTACTATGTAGGTATGTAGAAACCTGGAGACCTGGACGTTTATTAGAATGACGTTTATTCCTAGACTTTCATTTCTAACTGGATGTTTACTACCATTTATTATTAAATGGAATATTAATTTGTTGAATCACAGTTGGCTGATCAAAACACATGTAATTAGTGGGAAACTGCAAAAAGAAAAATAATTAAAAAAAAAACACTTGATTTATATGTAGGTATATGTATATATTTCTTATTTGTTATTAATCGTAATTGCATTACAATGCACACTTACTATTCTATTTCACAGTAAAAAATATTAAATTATAAACAATACATATTTATTTAGAGGAACTATGTACGAGTATAATTTTAAGTCTTATTCTAATCCAAAAAACATTTGTACAATAATTATAAATTTTGCAGTATTTTCAGCTTCGGGTTTTCCTTCTTATTTCCTATTCTAGTTTTAGTTATTTCTCTATTTGCAAACTTTAGTGTATAATAGATTCTTACACTTGTAAATAAAGCTAACATATAACTAAACATATAGTCCAAAGGAAAACTCGAACAAGTGTGTGAAAATGGTATTTTTGCACATTCTTCTTTTAAATAAATGCCTGCATTATCATTTACACAAATATTATTAAATTTTTTCCTAAAAACATCCTCTAGTAAGATTATGTATTCGTTGAAGCTCTTTGGGGGTACAGTTAATCCCCCAAATCGGCCCTGACTACCCTCGTGGGCTTTTTTTCACAAAAAATTGTAGTTTTATCATGCACATCATCACCTCTGCAAAAATTAATACAAATATCACAACTATGTTTAAAACTACATTTTCGTAATAAATATCCACCAACATACACTAGTGCGTTGCCTTCTTCTATATGTAAATTTTGATAATCTTTGCTGTCGATATTTAAAATTGGTGTATAATTTTTTGTTGGATTTAAAACCGATACCCGTTTTACTAAATCTGGAGTTATGGTGAGTAATATATCACTTACATCCGCTAAACAATTGGAACCTTCCTTTTAATCACTAAATGACAGAATATTAAATTCACAAAAACAAAAAATATTGGCACACTCGGTAAACGTCGAAAATAAACTGAACCGAGTCAACCCCATAACCACATTTCGTCGACGAACCGGTATGCGGGGGATCGATAAACTCCGATAGGCGAGAGGGGCGGCGTCGGCAGGTGCGGATGGTCAGTCGAAAAGGGTTGAGTGACTTAACTGTGTTAGACAGTGGTATTACCCTCGGTATTACCTATCTTAACTAGTATGTTCATATTTCATCTTTTTTTTTTTTTGTTTTTTTGTTTTTTTTTGTATTTTTATTTTTTTTTTAACAGATTTGAAAAAGAAATTAAACTTCAAAAATTCATGTCATAAATTGGCGGGGATATTATTTAAGCAAATTTAAGAAGTTAGTGTATCTAATTTCCTTTTACTGCCTTTCCCAAGTCGATCATTTTTTTGCCACAGTAATTTTTTAAAAGAGTATTGGTAACAGAATTAATAATAATTTTTACATTAGTTTTACTACTATGAATATGACATTTTGGAAAGCTGTCTAGAAAATTATTGTTCTTAAGATATTCCAATGTGGTCATTGCTAAAAACTTTTTTTTATTATGAATCGCTAGGAAGTCTTCTTCAGAGTTTTGTAAAATTTGATTAAAAATAATATATTCATATAAAACGATGTTACTTATACAGGGTGAGTTTTTTAAAGTGTTACAATGCGATATGTCAAAAACGGCTGCACATTTTTTTTTGACATTTTGGTGACATTTCAAGTATACCGGGGGGCACTTTTTGTGATATTTTTGACATTTGTCCCTTCACCCCCCTAAGAGGGGGGGAGGGACACTTCCTTATTTTAAATGGAATGACGTGTTTTTTATTCTTAAATACGAATCTAAAATATGAAGTCTGTTTACAAAAAAATTTTTAAATTGCTCTGCTGGTTACGGAATTATGATCAATTATGATAAAATTGACACACAAGGGTAAAATGTTTTGGTTTGTCTTCAAACTTTATATATTTCCTTTTTTTGGGTATTAAGATTTATTTTTACTTGGTGGTGATTATTATAAATTATTATTATAATGGGGATTTTGGCTGCCATATTCAATGTCCTTTATTATTGTTTTTTTTTAATTAATACATATTATGATATATTATTATAATAATATACTTATGAAAACCCCCATCTCTTTTTTTAGTACCAACTTCTTTTGATAAAAAGTAATTATGTAGTCAGAAAAGTGGAAGTATATTTTTTAAAATAAACTTTTACATTAAAAATCATTTTGCTGTCTATATCTTATGCGTGTAAAAGACACAAGTTTTACTTTTTACATCCTGAATGTAATATTTATTAATTTGTTTGCCTCATATTTAGTTATTGTGCATATTAGGAGAGATTAGATGAAAATTAACTAAAATAAATGCTTATACTAAAAACTAAAAATCTTATACAAAACACTACATTTACAAGTATACTGGATCCTAAAACTACAGTGAGGATACTAAATACTTTTATTAATTTAGGTTGGTTTATTAATTAAGGTTGAGACAGAAATGTTTGTCCCTTGCCGATAAGGTGTTCTTAATCCTCTCTATGGTCAGAACCTCATTGTTTTTGTATGTAGAATACACAGCTTTCCTTAGCAATTTGGCAATATCCATGTCAAGTTCCTTTGATTGTCCTGCATCTTTCCTTTTTATTCTGTCTTTAATCCCTTTTTTTACAGGCATATTGTACTATAGAGAACCCCTGTTAAAACCGTTTTTTGCAAAGCACTACAATCATTTGTGAACTGAGGATCATTCCTTAGATTGTTATTGACAATTAGATAAATTTGTTTGGCGTCTGTATTTAAACAATTACGTTTTAAAACTGCTTGATTTTCCCCTGTAGCTTCTACTTCCCTTGCTTCTTTTTGCTTCTTCAACACTAGAAAATGAACTATCAGAACTACGTAAATCTAAATCACTGTCACAAATAAAAAAACACTTCCTCACAGTAAAAACTGCAAAAAATTTAAACGAATACAGGCCAAATTCTAAATTCTCCACATTCATAAACGTGTAAAAAGCAAAACCCGCAAAACTCATCAAATAATAATACCCTCACATGACCCCCCCACCCAACTATTAAAGGTTTCCCTTCTTTAAATATCTCTTTAAAAACACGACGAAAGTAATACAAAAACAGCCCAAAAATTTATTTGGGCACGGCCCCGTAATCTTCAAAATCAGTGGGATAGAGAGAGATACAAAATCACTTGCACAGCCTGAAGTAGGAATCGCCAGAACGCAGATGTTTTATCTTTGTTTAATAGACTGGCTAAAAAGAGGTGACAAGTCTGTGAGTGCAGGAAGTGTTTAAAATATTTTGTAAGATGCTTGGATTTTAGTCCGCGGTCAATTTTTTTATATTATTTTCTTGTGATATTTTCTTTCTAAAAATGGACATTTTCAAAAGAAAAATAAAAAATACTATAAAACATGGAGTTTTACATACATTTAAAATGATTTCATAGATAAACAATATTACATTTTGCCATTTAAACATGTATATCATGAGACAATAAATACGACATAGGCGCACGGACTAGTTACTGCAGCATCTGCGACAACAAGAGTCTACGTATAGCCCGGGAGCCAGTGACAGATTTTTGTCAACCATCGCAACCCTAGCCAAACTTTGTGGAGTGTTAGATTTAGTTGTCCTCTAAAGCAAAATGACCGTCAGCTGGTCCACTAGCGGTGGGTGGGCCAATGGGAGGGCCGAAAACACGTAAAAAAAATTTCAACTTTCAGTCATTTCAACCCTGCCGAAATTTTTGTAGATGGTAGTTTATATAATTATTTAAATAAAAAAAATCGTCAGCCGGCTGTATGTTGGTGGAAAGCCCGTCAGCTGACCATGAAAACATGTAAAAAAATTTTTTAATTTCAGTCATTTCAACCCTGCTGAAATTTATAGAGATGATTGTTTATATAATTATTTAAATAAAAAAATCGTCAGCCGATTGTATGTCGGTGGAAAAGGCGTCAGCTAGCGCTGTGAAAGGTGTAGCGCGTAAATCACATATGCCACCCACCCGCGTTGTTAAGTGTATCAGCTGACGGGCTTTCCACCGACATGCAGCCGGCTGACGATTTTTTTTATTTAAATAATTACATAAACTACCATCTATAAAAATTTCAGCAGGGTTAAAATGATTTACATTATTATTATAATATTATTTGACGTGCATTTTACATGATACGTACAAACCTGTTAGTGATACATATATTTCATGCATTGTAGCAGATATTTCTCATTATAAATTGTTATAAATTTTAATTAATTGAATTTTTTTTATGAAATTAATGAAATTTATATATAATTTACAGTTTAAAAAAAAAATTATTAAAAAATACATTTTGTAGTGAAAAAGGCAAGTTTTTGTCAAAATAAAGGCTATTCACTGTTCATCATCAATTTCATCTTCACTGTGACTGGTACAACTATCGTTATCTTGATCATCGCATTCAGACTTACTATCAGAGCTTGCCTGTGATATTAGGTCATCATCATCACTAATGTTATCTATAAAAAAAAATAATATGTAAGCATTTACGCACCGTATCAAACGAAATATAATAAAAGTATAGAGTAAATTAAAAAAATTTCACCTTCTTCAGGCTGCATAGTGATGTCATCGACAGAAACTGGTAACTGTCTTCCAGTAAACCAGATGTACCTAAAAGTATCATTGACTTGTGTCCATCCATATTCCGATGGATCATTTCCATTGGGCACTTTTAGGTGTGCATGTGCCCATGTTTCGGATATGTAACATGCTCTTGAAAATTGATTGACTAATTCAGCTTGGCACGGCGGTAGACTTGACCCATCAATATTTGTTTTCGGCAACTCAAAGACGTCATTTCTACTAATTTTGTAATTTTTATAGGATGTCTAGATTAATCCATTAACTAACAATTTTATAAAAAAATAATATTAAAAAAGCGCTAGTTTCTTAGATCTCATCTATCCAGAAAAGGCTTTCAACGCAGTTTTTACCGGCTAAATTCTAATATCGTTGAGTGATTGCTAATCGATATCGTTGATTGATAATCCATCGTAGTCATCCGTGAACGTCACCCCTTCTGTACTATTTTTGAAATTTTCTTGGCTGAATTGGATTACGCTCTTAAGGCCGCTGCACAATTCATAACCGGAAAAAATCTTGTTCAGATACCTATAGGTATATAGAATCAACGTAAACAACAGGCAATATAATAGTAATTTTTATGTTATTTAGGATTTTTTTTGGATCAACTTTCGTTTTCTTTTTGGTTTACTCAACAATCATTCCAACCTAAAATTATGACAACGTCAAAGTCAAAAAATAGATGCAAAAATAAATAATACTTACTTTGAATAAAAAATAAAAAATACTTTAAAAAATGCAAAAATAAAAAACACTTTTTTTCGATATTTTAAGTTGAAATGAATTCGAGTTCAAACATAATTTTGACTGTCCCACTTAATTTTCTTATTAGGATTTGTTACACACATTATAGTTTTGCACTGTATAGGGAATAAAAATAATATAATTTTTATTTAAATAATAAGGGCTTTTAAGGAAAAATGCGATATGCCTTAGTGCGAGAAAAAAAAGTACTTACCTATCTATTATTTTTTTTCCTAAAGGGGATGATATACGCTCATCAGTAGGAATTCCTATTAATGAAATATAGGTATAGGCCCCCAAAAGACGCTCCTAAAAACATTTTTTAAAAGACAAAATACTGTCCCAAAGAGTATGAAAGTAAATACCACACTCTCGAAACAGACTCTAGACTTTAAAAAAAATTGAAACCCCTTATAAGGTAGGCATGTAGTAATAAAACAAAACATATTTTATTACTACCAGATATATCCGTAAAATAACTCAATAACGTGTCACCAGTATAATTAAATCTATCAAAATCAAAACAACCATTCCGTTCGGCTTCAAAAACCTAATATATAAATACAATCAATACAGGGTAATAATATAAAGTGCAAGTAGATATTTAAATGAATCGACGGGGCCACGGGGCGATCAGGCGACGGGGCGAAACAGTGCGCTCCATCGGAAAAGTTGTTACGTAGACACTTGTTCTGCGACACATCAAATATTCTAATAAGCTCCCTAGTTTGACTCGAAGGCCGGCCTGCGCAGGTTTGCACACGAGCAAGTTCGAATTGGCCACACATTGTCACAGAATAAAAGAATTTCATTCAGTTTAGTTCTGTGAATCTGTGCTTCTGGTTCGGTTGTTTGTCTATGTATATTAACATTTTTTGACACCATGTCGGTAACTAGTGACGACTTGTGCCTAATGGCTGTTATAAGTATTATTTGCGTGAAAAAGAATAAAAAAAAGATCAAGTTCTAAAGAAGAAGACTATTCGTTCTAAATGGGTTAAGTCTTGGCTAGTGAAACGGTCAAATTATTCTCACATCAATTTACTTGAAGAATTAAAACTTAGCCCTGATGACTTCCGAAATTATTTGCGTATGGATGAAGATACCTATGTAGAACTACTAACTATGGTGACGCCTTTAATTAAAAAACAAGATTCTCGTATCAAGACTTTCTGCGACTTTAAGGTTTTTGGCCACTGGACGAAGCTTTGAAGATCTAAAATATACGGCGCTCATATCACCTCAAGTTTTGGGAAAAATTATCCCGGAAACGTGTAAAGCCATTTGTAGTGTAAGTCCTGCATATACAGTACACAAAGGTAATAAATAATTCTTGTAAAATAAAAATTGTTATATTACTTAATTACTTAATTTTGTTTTAGTTTCCAAATTCAGAAAAGGAATGGTTGGCAATTGCTGATGAGTTTTTTACTAAATGGAATTTTCCTTGCTGTCTAGGAGCTGTCGATGGCAAGCACGTTAAGATAAATTGCCCACCAAAAAGTGGTTCATTCTTTTATAATTATAAAGGATATTTCAGTATAGTGTTAATGGCAATTGTTAATGCTAATTATGAATTCATACTTGTTGATATTGGGACAAATGGGCGCGTGTCAGATGGAGGAGTTATTGAAAATACTAGGTTTTATGAAAAATTAAAAACTAATGCCTTAAAAATACCTTCACCCATTAAATCTTTTAATAATTCCGAAGAGCTACCTTTTGTGTTTATTGGCGACGAAGCTTTTGCTCTTCTACCTAATTTTATGAAGCCTTTTAACATTAAAGTTCTAGATAATGAGAAAAAAGTATTCAACTACCGTTTGTCTAGGGCACGAAATGTCGTTGAAAACGCTTTCGGAATATTAGCAAGCCGTTTTCGTATTTTCCACACAGAAATAAACCTACAACTACATAACATAGAAGCAGCTGTTCTTGCAACCGTCTCTTTGCATAATTTTTTACGAATAAAGCTAAAAGATCGATACGTGTGCCGAGATGTTAATAGCCTTGATGATACAATACAAAATGAAAAAGAAAGAGTAGATGCATTCGGAAATTTGCAACGTGGGCCTAATCGAAATGCATGTGAAGAAGCAAAATCAATTCGTGAAAAGTTTTGTTCATATTTTAACAAAGAAGGTCAAGTAACTTGGCAACAAAATCGTATATCCTAGAAAAGATTATTAGATGTTAACGTAGTTAACTTTGTGAACTATTTATATTTTATCAAAATACATAGCAACAAAATAAAGTACATAAGTTTACAAAGAATTAAACGTCTTTTCTTTTTAACATAACAAAACTAAGTACCTTGAACACAAACCATAACTTCTGTTTTCTTACATCCTAATTATTATAAGGAAATTGTGAGTAATAATCACGAACATTTTGACTTTGATTCATATTTTGAAGATTGGTTTATTCCTGTGAATCATGCGGCGAACTTTGCTGCTGCAGGTTATGTGTATAAAGTGGACCTGAGGGTAGCTGAGTATTGTATAAGGCAATAGATTGCCTATTTTGAGGTGAAATATTCAGACAAGATTCTCTTCTTAGTGTGCCTAATTGGGCTTCAAACAAAACCTCATTAATAAGTCTTTCGGCATAAATTTTCATTGTGGACTCAATCCTCCGCAGTTTTTCAGCAACGTTTTTTCCTATGATATCAAATTCATCCTCATTCCTTGAAGATTGCAGTCTTTCACCCACCATAGCTAGAATTTCATCACTTTTGTCCTCATTGCAACTTTTTTTATGTAGCTTTCGCTTATTTTTTGTAGACACACTAGAACTAGAGCTTGCTTCAGAAAATGATGGAGTCAGTGGGCTTAATAATTCATCTTGATTATTGTTGCCTCTGTCGCCATCACTATTATCATTCTCAATCTGAAACAAAAGAAAAAGGTATTATACATAAAGTGGGAAAAAATCTCTTAAGTATTTATTTTATTTATAATTTTTTTATTTTTGTGGCCTTACCTCATGTAAATAGTTTTCGGTGTCATCAGTTCCTAAACTAGGTCTTGGTATCTCTGAATCCTTCAAAAATAGAAGCAGCGAATAATACCAGAGACTTGGCTTATAAATGTCGTCGATCCACTTTTGGTCGAAGCTGAAACTTTTTTGAATTCCTTCCGAAAACAGCTTCTTAAAGAATTAATTTTTTTCACCACATCGTCTTTCTTAATTTCCGGACTTAACTGTTTCATATGATCCACGAAAACTGTATAAGCTTCCTCCTTCTTAAATTTATCTGAATATTCTTTCGATTTGACCCTCCATAAACAAGGGTAATTTCTGTACAAGTCAATAAACTCCGTCAAAATTTCCCTCTCCGTTTTTCTAGTTATTTTTTCTTCTTGGTCTTCCATCTTACGCTTTTATTCTACAAATATTAATTGACAATAAACAAAACTTGAATGAATATTGAATATAGGGAGCTAAAGATCTCTGAACTGGACTTTACATGTTATAGGTTCTTGATAAATATCATTAAGCCGCTTCCCTTTATATGGCGTTTTAACATTAACTATTTTCCACCAGGTTAAAATTATGTTAAGAAAAGTGGCAGGTCCTTTGAGTGCTTAATCTTTGCTCCAAAAGTTGAAAGTACTTGAATTACAAAAGGATTAACAATTTTTAAAGCTAATGTTACGTTTTGTTTTTCAAAATTTGTAGGAAACAGAGATTTCAGAGTTAAGCTATAACCATGTTTTAATAACTTCTTATTCTCAGTATTATGGAGCTCAATTAAAGCTTGGAACGAGGCATATCTTAAACCAAAAGTGTCAAAATCGGGAAATATTAATATTTTATTAGGTTTAATGTTCATCCAGTTATTTTTTATACATTTAAGTAAATGTACCGGGTGTTTCAAATTCGAGCCACATCATTGGGATTTCGGAAACGGTAAGAGATACAGGGTCGGTTAAATTGGGGCAAAGTTGCGTATTCTTATGCTTAACAAAATGCCGTTTTAAAATTTAAAAAATTCCGACTACGTACGAAGTTATTTGGAAAATACCGAAATTTTGGAAAATCGTTTTTATTTTTTTGTGAGGTTATTTGAAAACATATTTTAAAATAATTGACACTTTATTATTGTCACTTTTTCTCCTCTACCAGATGGCGTCGTCAAATTTAAAATCCGACGTTTCGTCTTTTGGCAACCATCATCAACTTTATTTTTTAAAATACGGCCCTGGAATTTTTTTTACTCATTTTAATTCCCCTTTTTATTCTTAGAGAAATGACACATCACATAGTTTAATTTTCCAATATTTTGATGTCAAAAATTTACTTTTATTAAAAAAAAGTTAATACTGTCTTGTTTGAAATAAAAAGTAATAATTTATCTTAACACTATCATTTATTGAATAAATCAATGTTTTTGACGAAATTTTTTAATTATTAACATGGTAAAAATAGTATAAATTTGATATATTATACTAAATTTTAACAATAACAATAGTAACAACTATAATTTATTACTAATTTGTATGTTTAACAACACAAATTAAAAATAATAGAACTTAATGCGAAAAAATGCAATATTTTAAGTTTAAAGTAAATATTCAAATAGTTGACCCTTCACCTCAATACATTTCTGTATCGTTCTACGTAAATTTCCAGACACTGCCCGCTGGATAGTCCTGGCTCGTATACCCCTTAATTCTGTCAATAAATTTGCACGTAAAATGTTTATATCATTTGGGGTGTTCTTAAATAGTCTGTTCTTTAAATAGCCCCAAAGAAAATAATCCAACGGGGAAAGATCGGGACTTCTAGCTGGCCAGCGCACCACCCCTTGATTTCCAATCCACTGATTAGGAAAATTATGATTTAAAAATCGTGTGACATTCCTTCCATTATGGGGTGGTGCACCATCCTGCTGCCACCACAAATCGCGGATAATATGAAGAGGTTCATTTTCAAGAACATCGAATATATTTGGCAGAATTAAATCTAAATAGCGCTCAGCAGTTAAATTACCGTCGTATATAATAGGTCCCAAAATTCGATTCCTGTAAAGACTCACCCAAACATTGAAAGAATTATGCCCCTGTCTTCTTACTTCGCGGTTTTGTCTCGGATTTTCGACTGAATAAAAATGTTCATTATTCCGATTAAATAGCCCGTTGGTCGAAAAGTTACATTCATCTGTCCAAATTATTTTGTTTAAAAAGTCTTCATCATCTTGCAGTTTTTCGTTCAACCAATTGCAAAACTGAAGCCTTCTATCGGTATCTCCATGCCTAAGTTCTTGACTGATATGAAGTTTATAGGGGCGATAGCGATTTTTTCTCAATACTCTGTGGATACGGGTACTTGGCATATTCAATTCACGGGAAAATTGTCTGCTTGAACCTTGCGGATTTTGGGTAACCTTTAACGAAAGCTATCTGATAAAAAGTTATTGTGAAAGTATATCGCTGTAAAACTTACAGCATTAATAATCGCCTGCTCGGTTTCAGGATGCACTCGAGTCCCATACATATTTCGAGGTTTAGTGAAACTTCCATAGAGGCTAAGGTTCCTGTCCAAAGCTCCGAAATACGTATAATTAGGTTGGGGGCGCTCTGGATATTGCTCCAGATATTGTTGGCAGGAGCGTTGCGAATTTCTATTCAAAGAATAGTAAATTTGAACCATATCACGTTGTTCGCTACTGGAGAATACCATTTTTGATTTCACAAAATATCGAAAAAGCCAAATGTCAAACAGATATAAACAATTAATGACAGATGGTCGTCCATTTTTTTCTAATTCAAAGCCATCTTTGCTAATAAGAATTTTCAAGTTATTCAGCCGGAGACTTAGACATCAGGCCTGCAGAAAAATTTGTGAAAATATAATATAATATAACATATTAGCAATATTTTTACCATGTTATTGATTGAAAAACAACATCAAGACAATTTTTATTTCAAACAACAGGACAGTATTAACTATTTTTTAATAAAAGTAAATTTTTGACATCAAAATATTGGAAAATTAAACTATGTGATATGTCATTTCTCTAAGAATAAAAAGGGGAATTAAAATGAGTAAAAAAAATTCCAGGGCCGTAATTAAAAAAATAAAGTTGATGATGGTTGCCAAAAGACGAAACGTCGGATTTTAAATTTGACGACGCCATCTGGTAGAGGAGAAAAAGTGAATAATAAAGTGTCAATTATTTTAAAATATGTTTTCAAATAACCTCACAAAAAAATAAAAACGATTTTCCAAAATTTCGGTATTTTCCGAATAACTTCGTACGTAGTCGGAATTTTTTAAATTTTAAAACGGCATTTTGTTAAGCATAAGAATACGCAACTTTGCCCCAATTTAACCGACCCTGTATCTCTTACCGTTTCCGAAATCCCAATGATGTGGCTCGAATTTGAAACACCCTGTACAGAGTCAAATAAATAAAAAAGTGGTCTTTTGTCCTCTACAGGATGAGGATATACAATGCTTAATTGTTTTTTTGTGCAAAAATTACTCATAGCTTTACTATTAATAGCATTATTGTCACTTATAACACAAAAAAAATTATAGCCGTCTTCTAGCCCAACAATTGAAGCGTTCGGACGAATAACGGTCTATGTTACAACTTGATATTTTCGAGAAAAGGCGAGTTTTAACATTTTGTTGCATTTCTTGAAATTTTATGAGTGAAAATGTACATTAGACTGTTATTCCACAAATAAAAGTACAAATCGTTTTTTGAAAAAATTTAATAAACAAAAATGATTACATGTTATTTTAATTGTGTAAGTTAAAGTATTTTTTAAATAAACAAAAGAACAGATTTCAATAATGAAAAACAAACAGAAATCAGTGCTCTGGTAGTGCTCTATAAGGCCCAGCGCCCACAGAAGTGGTATTGGCTTATGGCGTGGCAGTGGTGTGGCACCGACGTGGCAGCGGCCTGGCGTTTTGACGCCTACTAAAGTGGCACAGAAGCAGCACACAAAATGCAAATTTAGTCATTACTACAATGTCGTCTTCAGAGGACGAAGATGTTCTTGCTTTAGTGCATTTAAATAATATTCAAAGAAGACGATATTGGGTACATCCTTTATGGAAAAAGAAAAACAAAAAATATGGCAGCTTTAATGTATTTAAAGAGCTAAATCAGTATCCAGAACGGTTTCAGTCTTTTTATTGAATGTCTAAAGACTGTTTTACTCGGCTACTAAACATAATAAAACCAAAAATAACTAAAAAGAATACAAACTGGAGAAATTGTGTTAGTGCAGAAGAGCGATTATTAATAACTCTTAGGTAAGTAATTAAATAATAACTGTAGAATACACTAAAAAAACATTATAAAATTCATGAATAAATTTTATTATGAAATTTATGAATATGAACACATAAAGACAAACATAAAAACTAGTCATATGAATACCCTTGAGGCTGCTGATTCGAAAAACTAGTAGTATATTCAAAATCGGTTCCATGTAATGTTTGTAGTGTATGGTATGTTCGACTTCTATTTTCGTTTGCTGGTTGATTTGACGTTGTGATATTAACCGGAGAATAAACTTGTATATTGGAAGGGTTTGAGGAAGATTCGCTAAGCGGTGAAATCATTTGCTGAACATTAGAATTTGATGTCTGATTTTCTTCTAAAATTTCTCCAGCCAAGTTCAAAATGCCAATTTTAAATTTTCTTTTTTGAAAATCAGTCATTTTTTTCATGTCCGGTAGCATACTTATCAGGAATGCCCTATCTGGATCCTCAGTTTTTTCAGGACATTCTTGTAATTTTGTTTGTTTCTTTTGAAAATATTCAAAAGCACTTGAATTGACTTCTTGCAAAGTAGGGTATTTTTTTGTTTCTTTCTTCTTTTTTGGTACGTGCACAGCTTCTGAACTACTTTTTTCCCCATATTCATTGGTGTCACTTAAAGGCGCCTCTAATTCACTGTCAGACTTGCTCGAATCAATTTCATTTGCGATACTTTCTTCTTGAATCATTTTAGTATTCCCCAATGATTTTCTTGATTTTGTGAATGGTTGTAAAAAATGTAAATTTTCAGCTAAATATCAGGGTTTGATTGGTTTTGCTGAGGATCCCGACGGAACTTTTTAATTTAAATATTTTGTAAAACTTCCCCGGATATTTTTCCATCTATCCTTGCAATCATTTACTAAAACAAAAAAAAAGTTTTATATGCTGCTGGTTTATGTAAAAAAAAAGTCAAAAACATATTCTGAAAACTTTTTTTTAACAGTTTTTCCTTTGTGTCGTTTCAGATACTTTGCCACGGGCTCATCTTTCAAGTCCTTACAATTTTATTTTTTAAGGGGACATACAACAATACGAAAAATTGTTTATCACACAGCTAAGATGTTATGGAAAACTCTACAGCCACAGTTTTTACCAAAACCGACTAGTGAAAAATGGTTGGATATCGCTGAACGCTTTTATAGTCTATGGAATTTACCTAATTGTATTGGGAGCATTGACGGCAAGCACATTAGGATAAAAGCACCCCCAAATTCAGGATCTGCATTCCACAACTATAAAGGTTTTTTTTCTATAGTGCTGTTAGCTGTTGTCGACGCAGATGGCTTAATTATTTCTGTAAATGTGGGTGAATATGGCCGCAACAGCGATGGGCGTGCGTTAAAAGATAGAAGATAGAAAGAAGTAAATTTGGAAAATGTCTGGTTCGAGGAGAACTTAATATACCAGATCCAACTCCTCTACCTGGTGAAGATGTAAATATTGGTTTTCCCTACTACTTTGTAGGTGACGAAGCATTTCCGCTCAGAAGTGATCTTATGAAACCATTTGCCCGCAATCAACTTACCAATGAAAGAAGAATGTATAATTACAGAATTTCTCGGGGACGCAAATCAGTGGAATGCTGCTTTGGTATGTTAAGTACTAAATTTGGAATATTGCAAACGCCCATCTGTATGAAAA
Source organism: Anthonomus grandis grandis (assembly GCF_022605725.1). Lineage (NCBI taxonomy): Eukaryota > Metazoa > Arthropoda > Insecta > Coleoptera > Curculionidae > Anthonomus > Anthonomus grandis. The sequence continues at coordinate 26,535,785 of NC_065558.1, forward strand.
CGAAAAGGATTGATATAATAATCCTAGCAATATGTGCTTTACATAATTTTATTCGTATTTACGATGGAATTTTTTCCACACCTAAACAACCAAACAATATTCAGCACATACCTGTTCAGGATTTGCAAATACAAAGAAACACTCCACAAAATTTAAGAAATCGGCTTTGTAACTACTTTTGTAACATTTATCCCATTCCAAACCAAGGATATTACAATTTTTAATAACTATTTTTTATTAGGTATTATAATACCATGTTACCTCTACTACATTTTTTGAGTTGTAACTATAACCTTACTTATTATAATAAATTATTGGATTAAAAATTACCTGTTTCCTTAATTGTTTTCGAGATTTCATTCCAGGCAGCATCTTGTGCAGTTCTGTTGCAATAATCAGGTCGATTATAATCATATAAACATGGTTTTGATTCAACTAATTCGACAAAGCGAACATTAAATTCAAAATCATCCCGCATTTTCATGTCAAAACTATGAAAACATTCAAAACAACGAACGAGATCGGACTGGCATGCCGCTTTCCATGCACCACTAGTGGTTACAATATGGCGTGCCATTTCTGCACCGCTACCACGCCATCTCAGTGTGCGTTGCTTAATTCATTTACATTATCTTTCTATTGCCACTCGCCAGAACCACGCCGCTGCCAGACTTCCGCCACTTCTGTGGGCGCTGGGCCTAAAAGTCTGCATATTGACTATTCATATATGGAATCATTTTTATTAAATCTTTTTTTATTTTTCGTAATGGGCAATGGTGCATTGTACACTGGTTGTAAATCTGCAGGCTTTGTTATAGCTTCCCAATTTTCTTTAAAAATCTGAAATGACTCTCAGGGTCTTATGACGTTATGACTTGCTCGACCGTAAATAGTGTGCCGTCCAGAGGTACTTTGTCACTTGTAATTTTGAGGAACTTCTATTTTTTGGTAGGTGTTCTTCAATAGAGGTTAGGTCTTTAAAATCATTTTGGCTCATTTCTATAATATCAAAAGGTTCATTCACTTTAGCGTCAGGAATAATATATTTCCACTCAGAGGGTACATAATAATATACCTTTGCACTTTTCTTTGCTTTCTCGATTATGGCAAAATCTCGATCACAAGGCAGAAAACTGTGACCCGAGGAGAGAAACTTTTGGTTAATCTCGGTAAAGTATCCACATTTTGCAAGATAGCAGTAGGTGTTTAATATCCTCCAGTTATTATTTTGCCCTACGCAATGATCAGACCAAACAATTAACTTGCGTTCTTCTCCACCTATTAACTGGCTATAGTTCATTGTAACATACTTGATTATGGAAGATGCTATTTCTGTAGAGCCTCTTCCTGCGATGCACTCGTACCATAAGTGCATTGCCACTTTGCTAGTTCCCATATTATGTATAGCAAAGTTATAGCAGCGAAGTTGCCTTTGGTAGAATATATCTGAGTGGGATAATGTCGGACAAAATAGAACCTGCTGCATATCAAAACAAAGGACGATAGTAGATGAGTTTTTTACTTTAGATTTAACTATGTCCGCTTTAAGTTCTTGATATCCCATAGAGGCTCTACTTTGATGTAAGTTACTCTCCTGCTGTATTTTCTTCCTTTCATCCTCTGATTTTGCAGAAGCTAGTTGTATATAGAATTCATCGCATATTTTACACGTATCTGATCTAGGAGCACCAAAACGCAAATTCATTTGCTTAAAAACTGTGCCATAATACGTTTTACTTACAGCAATATTAGGGTATTCAGTTTGGAAACATCTATACATTTTTGACAAATTTAGATCAGGACTCAAGTATTCTTTCTGTGTTTTACCACGAGAATAGTGTGACTCTTGTCTTGAAAATTTGTTAATATGTTCCATAACCAAGTTCCTACTCTCGTGTAGAATCGCCTTTGGTCAATTATGATCCTTGCCTCTCTGATCTAAAGGAATATGAACACCGAGTTTGAGTTTATTTTGTAAAGTTTGGATTCGTCTATGAGTGATTTTGAACACGTCGAGTAACGTAGTTTTGCATACTTTCTTGTTATTTATGAAGTACGTGAAAGTGCACAACTTTAACGATGTAGCATCTGTTTTTCTAGCTCTTCTTCTTTTTGGCTCTTCCATTCTGATACATTTTGTTAAAAACGCCGACTGCTCATCATACGAATGTGAATAGAAGAACTTGAAGAGATCTTTTCTTATATCAAGGGTGAAATGTGAGGACATTTGCTTACACGATTTGCTGCATATGTTTACCTTAAAAAAATAACATAAATAGTAAATCTATACATATACAGTGTGAATCTTTGCTTGTGTTCCATGGAAAAAAACATGTAATGAAAAAAGTTGAGTCATTCAAAATGTTCCTTAGAAAAATATAATATTATAATACCGACAATATAACACCTGACACAAACAATATGGTTTTTCATAAGGTAATGTCATTGTCAGGTGATAAACACAAAGTTTTTGATAAATGTCAAAACAAATCAAAAATATTTCACGTTTAAAATATATTTAATAGACGAGAAAATTCAGCTTTACTTATTATTGTATTTTTTGAATGTGTGAATTTGAATTTTGATTAGTTTGAATTTTTTGGTTGTGGATTGTAGGCTACTATTCGTAATGCATTAAGAACCCTTTGGAATATTTCTCAATGACTCAACTTAGCATGCATGTTTTTTCTATGGAACTAAGGTAAAAATTCTCACTGTATAGGAAAAATCCGAGGAAAAATCATATAACTTATTGTTGCACATAATAATAGTGTCACCAGCAAATGCCATAATAATGCGCATGGTATCAGTGATGACGTACATCAAAAGATATATGATTTTTCCTATAGGGATTTATGGATTTTTTTTTACTTAACCGACTTTAAAAAAAAGGAACTAAAAAATAGCACATATTTTTTACAAATTAATTACCTACAGGTCTAGTATATTATTGAAGTCGGTGACAAGCAAGTACCATTTTAAAAAGCTGTTTTGAAATCTGGAACCTATTACAAGTTTAATGATTTGATACATTTGCTTGGCACCGACTTCAGTAATATTATACTAAACATGTAGGTAATTAATTTGTAAAAAAAAAATCTTTTACTTAGTTCTTTTTTTTAAGTCGGTTAATTAATATATTTTTTTCTTATTTCAACTTACATTTGTAGGAGCGGTCTTAGCAGGAACTAATGTTTTTGTCTTCCTTGTCGTGTATGCGAGACCCGCATCTCTGCGATTTTTTCTAGAGACATCCTTCCAATTTTCTGCATTTATCTGCCTGGTATTTCTTTTTGATTTATTGAGTCTACGAATATCAGTTGGTGAAAACCGAACAGTATTGGATCTTTCCATCCCGTTTTCCATAATCTAAATAAACTACACACACTACAATGTAAACAAACGATAACTATTCGCAGTGAACCATAAAACAGAATCATTGGGTTAAGTATCAACGACTACAGCGGCTATCCGTACTCAAAGTTGATGTCACATAGACCGTTGTTCCGACTTGAAAAATTATTTTTACACTCGCCATATTGGCATACTCGCCTCATCTATTGGCATATCAACAAACTATAATATTAAGTGGAATCTATACACGCCATAGACCGTTATTCAATCCAAAACTCGATTTTTGATCATTTGTAACATAGACCGTTATTCGTCCGAACGCTTCAATTATTGATTTAATGAAAGAGAACAGTAATTCATGATTAATTTTAGCTATCGGTGCAATGTGGATGACCTCCTTAAAATTTGAACACAAACCATTTAGCATAAAGGTAAATGCAGAATTTGCCAAAGTGCTATTGTTAATTGCTGTACCGACAATATTCCCCCCTTTATAATTAAGACATGGCTTTATATGTATTTCACCCATAAGCAAAATCATATATGTTTCATTTTCTTTGATATACTTAAATGCATTTTTTGCATATGTAAGAAATTATTGTCTTTCTTCAACGCAAGGGTCTGACAAAAAAGAGTTACAAATGTTTTTTAAAGAATCTGGATGCGGCAATGTTAAATGTCCAAACCCCCTTAAGTACCTGTAGGAATGTGCACTTATTGTGCGAGTAACGATATCTTTCTTTAGGTAATATTAATAATTTTAATTGTTCGAATATAAAAGATAATGTTTTATTAAAATCTTCACAGTTAATAGACTCCAACATATTGCAAATCTGGTTTATAATATTTGTTTTTTCCTATGAATTAATTGCATTATTGTTTTCTATTTGATTTTCTGAATTCAATTTATTAATTTCATTTAACAAATCTGATAAATCATCAATATTACTTATAGTGAATGGAGTTTTAAATTTATTTATCTGCAATACTATGTCTTGACCGTATAAATAAGTTTCTAGTTTTAAATGTTGGTTTATAATAAGAGAGTAAGTTATGATTGGTGCGGGTGAGTATTTTAATTTATACAATACAATATCATTTTGGGTATTAACAGATTTTAGCCAATCATTAGGCAGTACCATTGCATTAAAAATAGGTAAAAATTCTTGGAAATTTTTAAAAGTTATAGTTTTTTGATAGGCTGAAAATTCATCAATACTGTTTTGAATTGCTAGAGACAAATTTTGTTGTTCAATTTCAATTTTCTTTTCATCTCTACTTTTCCTAATAACTGGTATAGACTTTGAAATATATGAAGGACAATTAGGGAACTTTACAGGGTTGAAGTTTGGGATATTACAATGGAACTTGTAAAGTCTTGCCTGTCTTTTCATCAAAATATGTTGTCACTCAAATTATATTTTCCTTGGCAAAATGTTCGTCACAAACCCTACTATACTGGGTAGGTTTAAAATTGTCTCTATCTACTGGAATCATTCTTAGCCACTTTTTACACAGTTCATCATCCTTCGGAAATTGAAACATGTGCCGAGTATGTTCGGCATCGTAATTGCCTTTGCAACCCGGTACACAGCACTTATTAGGCATAATTGCGAACGGCAGTCGGATTATACAATATTTAATTTATATAATAACACAATAACACCGAACCCGGCACCGAAACACCTATTATATTCACCTGTAGAAATACTACAAGTTGTCAACAACAAACACCCTTCTAACGGGATAATGTGTAAAGTGTAAAAGAGTCAGCATTGTTGCCACAATGTGGGCATAATAACCACAGATGTCGCGATCAATAAGTATTACGCCGAATACATTTTCAATGATATTGCGGTTGATTTGGCACCGAGGCTCGGGCAAAGGAACAAGAAATGGGTCGTTCCATTATAAGATTTGAAGGGGGATGTCGGTAGCGAATTTCTTCGCCTTCTTTGCGTGACGTATTACTTTAGTGACGTCAGAGCACCTCGGCCTTCTTTATTTCGGTGGTGTTGACGTAGCTCGCCTCTGTAGCCATCAAATACTATTACGCAGGTTCCATAATTATGTGTAACATAAAACATACGAATTACACACGTTAGTGATATGCAACGATTACTTTTATAAGTATCGAGTAGATACTGATACTTTGATTTGAAGTATATAATACAAAGTAATCATTACTTGTATACTTGTTATAATATAATTGTATATGTTATAGTTGTTAGTAAATATACGGACGAATATTAAGATTTTTTTATAAATACCTATATTAAATTTAGGGCTTGCTCTGGCGTTTGTTATATTTTTTGAGTATAATAGAGGGTTATCAAGTTTCAGTAAGATATTACAAAATGCACATTACCCAAAACAAAACACAGTTATGCAAGTATAAAATGGGGTTAATTATAAGCGAAGACTTTAATAATGGTATTAAAATATTTATCGAAATAAAAATTAAAATAAACTAGAAAAACATTTGTATCAAAATAATATATTAAATGTAATAATTGCAAACAACACAAAACAAAATAATTAAGAATATCTAATTCTAATAGGTATAGGAAAATATATAGTAAAAAAATCGGCAAATTAATTTAGAGAAGTCAAAACAAATGTGAATTGCCGTTTAAAAACATCACCTTTTCTACATTTTTTGGTTTAATTCTGCTCCTGCGATCTGATACTAATTGGCCCGCCTTAGAAAATACCCGTTTACTTGGAACAGAAGTTGCCGTTATGCCTAAGTATTTTCGTGCCAACTCTGCTAAATTTGGATACACTGCTTCCCTTGTTTTCCACCATTTTAACGGGTCATCATTCCTTTTAATGTTTTGCTCTTCGGTATACTGCTTATCTTCAATAATTGAAGTAGCTACCGTAGCTGTATTTTTCGATATTTTCGCATCGAAACATTTCCAGATTGACTCCTCTTCCACAGTATCCTCTTCATCTATTGACATATTTTGCACGTCCATAGCGTCATTACTTTTTTTGATAAGCATTGATATTTCAGAAACTAAAAGTTCTCTCACTTGAACTACTGCATTATCGTCACTGAAACTTTTTTTTTTAAACGGGGATCCAAATAGGTTGCTTTTGCAAGTATAGTGTTGTATTCCATTCGATTAAATCTCGTTTTTAAGCCTTGTATTAAATTGTTTTTTAAATCTAAGGCAGCGTTATCATCTGTTTGGATCCCGCCCAAAAATTGTTTTAAGCTTTCAATTAAGGGTATTATTTTAGAAACCCTTATACTTCTTTCGGCACTAAGTTCTCTTGTCACCTCCTCAAAAGGTTTTAAAAGAGCACAAAATTGTTTTAAGAGCGACCATTCATCCACAATTAATGCCTCCACCGGATTATATAAAATGCCAATAGCTGCTTCAAGTGGTATCTGAATTTCACAAATCCTTTTAAACATAAAATAAGTTGAATTCCAACGAGTTACAACATCATTATTTAATTTTAGATTTTTACTTATTATCTGCATTTGAAGTTCATTAAGTTTTCCTGCTGCTGTGGTACTGCGATGAAAATATTCTACAATTTTTTTAACTTTGTTTTGCAATGGCTGTAGCTGTTTTAGGGCATCTTGAACGACAAGGTTTAAAGTATGAGCCAGCCATGGTAGATTTGGCCAACCAGTTAACCTTATTGCAGCTGTAATATTTCTTGCATTGTCAGTTACAACAGCTTCTATTTTACTGCAAATGTTCCATTTATTTAGAATATGTAATAGCTTGTTTCTGATATTTTCAGCCGTATGATTTTCTTCAAAATGAAAACAATCCAACAACAATGACTTTGGTGTCCACTCTTTATTTACATAATGGGCAGTTACCGCCATATAGTTTTTAACAGAATGTGACGTCCAAGTATCTGTAGTAAGCGTGATAAACTCTGCTTCATTTAATAAAGATTTTACTTTTAAAACAACGTCATCATATTTTTGGCTTAGTAAATCTCGACTAAAAGTTGTTCTTGATGGTAGTTGATCAGAGGGATCAAGAGCAGCTACTAGAGATTTAAATCCATTATCTCCGACGACAGAAAATGGTTGCAGGTCTTGCAAAATCATGTTTAAGACCATTCCATTTAAAAATTTTGTTCTAGAAACGGATGCTGGGCGTACAGAAAGAGTAGAAATTTTGGCTTGGGAATAAACCTTGCGTGCAGGAACTTTTCCACCAAATTGAGGTTTTAAGGCATTTGTATTATTATTATCACCAACCTGTGCAATATCTAAACTAGTTAAACGTCCTGCTCGATCAGATTCAACATTAGGAACATTGGCCAGTTTATTGCTTTCAATACTTTTATCTTCGTGAAGCACTGAGAAATGTTTTGCTTTTAAATGTTTTTGTAAATTTGACGTGGCTCCGCCTTTATAAGATAACACACTCTTACAAATATCACACTTAGCTTTTTCACTAAGAGACAGGAATAACAATGGGGAGGGCGGGAGAGGTGCGTGTGTGGAAGGAGTGGAGTGCGAAGGCCGGGTTACTGCCTTCGCAGCTGTTAAAGGGCAAGAGAGTAATACTTTTTATTTTATTTTATTTTATTATTATTTTATATTAATTTATGATCTGTTAAGTTTATTTAGTTATCAATATTATTTATTAACGACTTTAAATAGAATAAACAGAAAAGATTCTTAAATCTGTGGTGTTTACGCTGAGAGAGCTCAATTCATATCCGCGGCAAACTGTGCATTATGTTTTATGCGGTCCGATGGGTGTTCGGACCGTTAAGCGCGGTAGGTAAATTAGCGCGTCGATTATATCCGGGACTGAAGTGCTGATGATGAGGGGCGGAGTTTAGGACGGAAGATGAATGGGAGGAGCTTGTAGTGGGCATTATTATGGAAAAAGATTCTCAAAAGATGCTTTGTTTGGTCTGGGCAGAGACAACCTTCGAGACGCGCAAGCCAACACAAAATTATTATCCATGTAGCTATCCTTGTTTAGCGTCATCGAAGATGGCGCTGGAGGCATCTTGTCCAGAAATTTACGCGAGAAATTTGAATTTTATTTTATTTCTTTTTAGGATCAGCTGATTTATGTTGATATTTTGCTATGCAGGGTGTCAATTTGAAGTTTCAATATAAATATCTATGAAAGCGAAACTGTTGGAAATACTAATTTTGGTACAAAAAAGACAGGTTTAAATAATTCATTAAATATTTAAACCTGTTCATAAAATTCATAAATTAAATTTATAAATTAAATAATTATAAAAAGTATTTAACATTTAAATAAATTTTTTTAGTGCAAGTATTAATTATTTAAATACTTTTTTAAAGTATTCTGACCGGCTCTTCCTAGTTTCTCCTACCCCCTAGATGAATTATTATTTGTACCAAATTTAGTTTTTCTAACTTTTAAAGATATTTACATTAAAAGTTTTCAAATAAAACCCTGAATAGTCTTTTTATTCGCAATTGAAACAGTAAAAAAATAACTATAATAAAGAATAAAATAATGACATCACCTTAGTCAATACTGTTAAAAGAAATTTTTATTTTTGTTTAATTAATATTTTCTGTAAATTAAAAGTTTTATTTTCTTACATAACTGTTTATATAAGCTCTCTTAAGGACATAACATTTACATGTGTTAATGAAAAGCTTGCTCTGCGTTGCTTATTTTTGTTTAATATAGTATATATTACAATAAACGTTAGAAAAAAATTTATAATAACTAAAATAATAAACTTCCTTAATATTTTCAGTTAATTCATAAAAGAAACTTAAGGGACTTTTAATATGCAGATAAACAAGTTGTTTTCCTTTTGGTCAATTAAAAATCAAGAAGTGTTTTTCGAAAATATAGACAAAATAATATAATATGTAACTTATAAGAATGAGAAATACACATTGCAAAAACATTATACATACATGCTACATAACATAAAACAATAATAATCTTACTAAGAAAATAACAATAATTATCATCAACGCTTAAATTTATTCAATTTTCTTTTGTTCGCCCTTTTTTCTTTCCTTGTTTCTTTAATATCCTGATTTTTCCTTTTACACCACCAAGGAATACCAATTTTACACACAGACCGGATTGTAAGATGTGAAATGAGCTTGTGATGACTGATGCATGTTAGCCATTCAAAATTACAATTTGTTTTTAAATAATTTTCAGCATTCAAAAGCACATTTCTCTTTGCTGCATTTTTTTTTGAAAACAACTCCAATGTAGTTATGCTACTTCCAACTACAGCAGTAAATGTTTGGCTGGGATATATAAGGGAATTTTTTGAATCTGTCCATTCCTTATTACTTATATATACATTGTGTAGTTCCAGATCATTTGAAGTTATGTCAACCTTACATACTTCACAATCTATTTGTTTAAAAATACTTTTTATTATAAAGCCAGCAACATAGGCAACTGAAAACACACCTACATTGCCAGCAGATACATCAGAAAAAATTCTGTCAGAGATTTCCTGAATAATTATTGCTTCAGTTTGGTCATTTTCTATAACCGCCTTAACAACTGCTAAATCGGATTCATTTTTAGTCTCTTTTTCAACATTTAAAAAAACCTTTAAATTTGATAAAAGAATGCTATCATCTTCTTCGCAATTTGCTGCGGTTGCTTGATTTGTTAACCCATTTAAGATTTGGGTCTTTAAGCTGCCAATAAATTGTTTACAATTTGGATGGTCATTGCAACCACAACCATACCTAATGGAACCAAATAGGTTCTCTAAAGGATCCTGGTTTAAGGATCTTGGCCGCAAGGATGAAGCACCCATATTCTTCATATGAGGCGTATAGAATCAAACCCCGCTAACTCCAAAATGCAAAATTTTACAGGAATTGAGAAAAACCGTTAGCTAGATTATTTTTTGATATTTGATTGCCAAATATTTTTAATTTAAATTTTCTATATAAAAATATCTAAGTATTGGTAAAAAATCCACCATGGCTCTAAGTTTTAGGCTAAATATTTAGGTTTTTGTTTGGAGTTAGCGGCTTTTGATTGTGAAAAATGGATATAGCGGGTTTTGATTCTGATTCAGGGTCCGAAATACGCAGCAAATAGGTAGAGCTTCATATTATTTAGTTACTTTTTTAACTTACTTCACTATAAAAATAAAAACGTAGTATGTCTTAAATCATGTTTATTTTAATTAACAGAAATTGTAATTCTATAAATTTTAACGGAAACATTTTGAATAAAACACAAATTCTTTTAGAACACATTTTTTAAATAGACAGAGATCCCAGCTCTTCAACTGGTTCGCACTGCAAATCTGGAAGCTCTTCATTAGCATCAGCTTGATCTGGTTGGCGAAGTTCAATATTTACGAAAAAATCAAAATCCTCGTTAAGCCTCCAGTTTTCGCCATAGTGTGATTCTAATAATTTACTTACTGCTATAATTTTATCTTGTTTGACAGGAACGTTCACAGGAAGTTGTTGAGGATTCATTGATTTGATTTGCTTATTTTTCTTCGTAACACTTCTAGGATTGCCTAATTCAGTTCTGTAGTTTACTTCACCTTGAACTTTCGTAATTCGATTTTTGTCAAGAGTTATTTTAAACCGTTTCGAAGGATTAAATTTAAAGTGCCATGCTCCAGGTGGCTTTAGTATATTTTGGGATTCCTTCTTCCAATCCAAAACAGGGACATCGTCACCCATTTTTAATACTGTGGCATATTGTCTTATGTGTTCAATATATTGCTGTGGGGTCGTAATTATCTCTTTTTTTTATATAGCTTTCTCGATATTTCCAAACACCCTGTCGGGTGGTATAAAACTGTGTCCAACTACAGGAAAAATTATCTCAAGTTTCTTAATATTTGGTGGCGCATAACATTCCAGCCAATTTGAACACATTCCCATCATGGTGGTGTTTTTGTTTTGGCCACCACAACCATCAGCAAAAAGTCTAATGTGCGTTTTACCCTCCAAATTCATGTTTATGAGCCGATGGAAAACAGCACTAGCAATTTCATTAGAGCTTTTCGGCCGAACAGTTTCATTCCAACAATAACAAAACACGTTTTCTGAAGTTAACGTGGTCTTGGAACTACCACAGACAATAGTAAAATTGTAGAAGTTATATTGCTTTGAAAAATATGCCTGTTGGTCTGGAAGTTTTGGAACTGGCAAATTCTTTTGGCAGTCAAATGATAATGTTATCATTTCAGGCTTTTCTTCCTTTAGTAATGCAAAAAAAGCTCGTGCCTTAAGTTTATGCACTGTTTTTTCAGCCATCAGTGTAGCTTTTCTAGGAGGATCATCTCTCGCCAGCTTTATTTTTTCACTTATCTGAATGCATGTGGAACGTACATCAGTCCTCGGAGAACCGAAGCCAATGTTATATTTTGTACAAAATTCACGTCTAAAAAATGATTCTTTAACACTGACATTGTCAAGTGCTGAATTTGAATACATTTGGTACAGTTTTCTGATGTTTAGTTCTGACGGCAAATATACACGACAAGAACTCTTTGACCTGCAATAATGTGAATCCTGACATTTGAAAAATTCCAAAAAGAACTGAATTGTCTCTCGCCTACATTGATATTTCTTGCTTTTATGATCTCCACCCCGGTTTTCATGTGCCATTTGCCCACTTTCAAAATGTCTTTTTAAAACTCCATAAACTCTATCTTTATTAATATCCAGTATACTCAGAAACGCAGGTTTGCAAACTGGAATTATTTTTCCGCTTCTATTCCTTACAAAAAATTTGTAACTTAATTTTCTCACTTGCCTCGAACTATTCTTTGGGCGCTTCCGCTTTGGCAATTGAACGTTGGTATACTTCACAATATAATTATCTTGATCAATTTTTGCAGGAGTAGCATAAAACTTTGAGTGAAAATCAGATATGTCAAATTTGGTTAGAGTGCTGCATCGGAAGCTCTTCGTTGCATGATTACAGCTTGGGACACCCGGTGGTCTTTTAGGCTTGTATCTAAAAATAAGTTGAAAGTGACATATTATTGAGATTACAACGAACCGGCTTTTCATTTTACTTACAAATTATACAAAATTAAACTTATACATTCTTATTTTAACAAATTTTAATGTGCCCCTAATTGTAGTTATCAAAGTACCAATTAACAATTTTAAAAAATGTCCTAGTTTAGATTTTCGACAAAAAAACGCTTACTTGCAAAAAGATCCTGACTTGAGTATATAAAAATACACTTAGAAAGACATTTTTACCAAAATTACACAATAGGACTTACCTCTCAATCTTTTGCTTCTCTGATTTTCGGTTGGATTTGTTTACTAAACATTTTCGGGCTTTGTTCGGTGTACATTTTTGTACGGGTTTATTATACTCATCCATTTATATTTAAAACTTATTTATAAAAATCACTAAAAGCAATAACTCAGATCCTGCACGATAGAAATCTAAACATCAACTGATGCAATGATACATAAACATGTGCTCGTATCTAATAGAGCAACGTCATTGGTCAAAATGGAGTTGGCGGGATTTGATTGTAACATGTGCAGGGAGTTAGCGGGTTTTGAAAATAAACGCGATGTTTTTGCCATATTTTAGACCTCTTTTAGCGTGTTTTGAAAGTTAAGATTCACACGACCAGATTCATTGGCAAATTAGCTGTGAAATTAAATCAAAATATCATTTTTGGACAAAAGTGGAGTTAGCGGGGTTTGATTCTATACGCCTCATATAGGCCCATACTCCTCTGATGGCATTCAGAGAAGTAAGCCATCCTCTTTGTGACGGTGGTCTAGATTTTTTTATTCTCCCTCTTTTGTCCAATCTTTTAAATGTTCAATTATTTATTTTATTAAATGCCTCTTGCCAATATTGTAGATGTTTGGACTCTTCACTTATAGCACAGCGAAGGTCTTTTCCTTCAGGAGCTCTATTTGTTCTGCCATTAAAGCTATCAAAAAGAGTGTCTACTTCTTTAACAAAGGTGGCAGTCGCAATTACTCTGCCCTCCAAAATTCCTAAAAAATAAAGAAACAATTGTTATTTTACTTGCTATAGGAATAATATACTAAATATTACCTGAACTGACAAGCGAATAAAGAAATGCTGCAACAGTGTGGCTAAATATTTGGGCTGCCACACAGACTTTCATTGCATAGCGCATCACTGGTTTAATATGGGTGGGCTTGATTTTATGCAGAGTTCTGAATATTATTGAGTTGTTAACATCAATTTCATATGCATTTTTAATATCACTAAACCTTGCTTCCATTACTGAAGCAGGTTCATTTCCAATTTTTACAGGCAACAACATATTATGTTGCCGAAATAAGGAATATGTACATTTTAATAAATGTGGTGGATCGTACATGGCATAAATTTGTCTGCCTTCATAAAAGAAAAATGGAGTTGCTATTGTAACTCCAAGATCTTTTAAACATTTGACATTGCTGACACCCATATCACAGATTGTGACCACAACATCCAGTCCAGCATACACTTTTGATGCATTTAATACATCGAAAATGCATTTTTGCAAATCAGAAGACTTGCACCCATTGTTGCTAAAGAAAAATGCAACAGGCTGTTTCCAATTCTGTGTTAAGCCTACAAGCATAAACACCAACGCTTTATTGGCAGGTTTTGCTTCAACAGAGCTTGTGGAAATATCACCAAAATCCTCGAATCCTACAATCCTATCTGTACCTTTGTCATATTGTACATTCTCTTGGATGTCTATTTCATCGAATAATAAACAACAACATCTGTCAATTCCAATAGGCAGTTTGTCTTTCAGTTGCCTAAAGATATGAGGATTGATACCTGCTTCAAATGTTACTTTTCCAAGCATGTTTAAAAGTGATCTTTTATGGGGTAGGTATACAAATTTTCTTAGCAAACTGTAGCATCTTGGGCTTCTTTTAAATACACAAAGTGCTAAAATCTTGTCTTCCAAATTCCATCTTCTCCCTTTAGCACCTTTAACCTTGGAATTACGGATTTGGGACACCATGAAGTTTGCTGTCACTGATGACATATCTTTAAATATATTCTTAACAAGGCTACTTTATGTAAGGTTTGAAAGTGCTTTCACGCAATGTAGCCTTTTCCTGCATAACTTTTTTAATTTTCTCAAGTGATCTTCTTTGCTGTGAATGATTTTCACTAATTTAGCCTTCCTGGGAGTAGAATCTCCTTTTGAAAAATTTTCTATGTTTCGGAATAGTTTGCGGCCTGCTGGATTATTTACCTTGGTTGGCCTAGCATCTTTGCAGGTTTCATCTACATTTTCTGAAAAAAAAAATATAAAACATTGTCTCTGAACAATAAATCAACCATTATTATCAAATATTTTTCAGATTTTTAAATATAACTCAAATGTGAGAATCAAAAGTAAATTGGGTAAGAATTACCATTATAAAGCCTATTATATATAAGTAGCCTAGTATAAGTCAAAAGCAAGTCAGAATACTGATCTGTGAAAAATCACTTATTAAAGTAGTAAAATCATAGCACCCAAACCATGTTAATATATTACCAACATTAAGCTTTATTAATTCTTAGGCAAAACTCTAATATTTCTTTGTCACATTTTTTTAAAATTTAATTACTTTCAACTGTACAACCTTCTACATCACACTGCAAAACTGTGTTATATAAAAATTACCTACATGAATTCTTTAATATAGCTACCTGTACATGTCTGTTCTATCACCAAAACATGCTCTACATCAGGAGGTCTTTCATGAGACTGAGAAGATGATAGCATATTTTCATAGCTAATTGGAATTGCATCCCTACGAAGCCTGTAGCTAATCAAATCCAAATATGATTTTCTCTCAAAGTGCTTACTACAGATTCTCTGATTTCTGAGGGTCTCTCCTGTAAACCTCATGCCCAATTTCTCTTGCCAAATCCTGGATCTAAAACAATTATTATAGTATTGTTAGGTTACAAGAATTAAAAGGTATGTACAGTTGACCGCCAGCCTTCATACTTATGTCATCAATGACACCAAGCGTCAGCTTATGAAATTTGCTGGTGGCATCATTGTGATGTAAGTATGAAGGCTGGAAGAATCAACTATATATAATATGTAAAAAAAATGAACTAAATAATAAAAATATCACTTATTTAGAAGAAAAAGCAAGAGAAAAGTAAGAATTATTTTTAAAAAATTTAATAACATTAAGTAGGTAATATCTCTTTTAAATAAAGAGTTAAATATGATGGATTTTAATACCCTCTACTGAACCTAATTTTAGTTTTATTTCAGCTTTTTTGCTTCTTCTAATTATATTTTTATTGTTCTATTGTTGTCAAAAAAAAAACAAATAATTAAATGAAAATTACACCTTCAAGTTGCTATTTTTTATTATTACAGAAATTAATGTGCTTTATTAAATCCATAAATTCATATTATTGCTTAATATTTATAATATTGAAGGACACAGGAATAAAACCAAGAATGTCAATTTTTTTTTTAAATTAGTTACTTCTATTACCTACTTTTATGTTTCTTTTTATGATAACCTTACAGGTATAAGAGGGGGAATATAAGTATCCCTAATATATGTATTGAAAAAAAAATTATTTGGAAATGAATAAATGTTTTTTTCATTAACAATGTGTTCTTTAAAAAAAAACAGTACCTATACTTAATTGGGTTTTATTATTTTAAACCCACTGGGTTTTGTCCACTACCAACCCTAATTTAGGACTGGTACTGGTAACCCCCACTGAGCAACTTAAGAAAAATTATTGAAATTTAAGGGAATTAAGTAATATTAAAAGAATCTTACCTATCCAGGTTGGCAGGAAAATAGTGCATTTTTGAGACTTCTTCCTCCCTTGAACCACATACAAGACAAGTTAACCCCATGTTTACAAGGATTATACCTAAAAATAGCACAATAAGAATACAACACTCTCACTTAATTTTAAGGGGTTACCTTTAATTGTTTATTATTAACCACAAAATGCTTAACTACTACAAACCAAAAAACAAGTCTCTTAACACAATAAACTCACAAAAAACTCTGACAAAAAAATAACGAAAATTCACAAAGAACTCACTTCAAAACACATAAACATAGAAAGACGCCATTTATTTTGATGTCTTTGGCAGTTGGCGGCGGTGTGCGGCATTGTCAGATCAAAAATTCATTACCACTCCTTCGCTTTTAATTGTACACAAAAGAAGAAGAAAGAAAATACTAAGTATTTGGTAATTATTTGAAAGTGCACACCTCTTGGCAACATTCATTTAATAATTAAACGTCGCTTGTGGCTCCATCTTCGTTTACCTTCTGTAAAGCCAAAAAAGGACGTCGGTATAGGAAAATGCATGTGTTAAAGTGAGATAGAACAATCGGATAAATTTGTAGGCCTAGTTACGCGTCTCGATGGTTGTCTCTGGTCTGGGTTTTATTAGGAAGTTCGTTATAGAACTTTCGCTGTTGATTGTGAGTTTGTCTTTGAATTTCGTGTGGGTCTTTATTAAGTGTTGTCTTATCGTGTCTAAGTTTAGGTCTGCGTGTAGGTCGGCGGTTCTAATGAACCATGGGGCGTCAGTAATTATTCTTAATATTTTGTTTTGAAAAACTTGGAGCTTTTGTAAGTGGGTCTTGGGGCAGTTTATGAACAATGGGGCTGCATAAAGGAGTTTGGGTCTTATAATTTGGGTATAAAGGAGCAATTTGTTTTTAAGGGAGAAGGGGCTTTTTTTGTTTAATAGGGAATAAAGTTCGTTAAAGGAGCTGTTAACGATGGAAAGGGTTTTTGTTATATGGGGTTTTAGCGATATTTTGTGGTCGAGGTAAAAACACAAATATTTGATTTGATTTTTATATGGGATCGGGGAGTTATGGATTTTTATAGGAGGGATTGAGCGATCTCGCCTCCGGGAGACCAAAATCGCTTCAGTTTTATCTGCGTTGATTTTGATCCTCCATCGGCAAGACCACTCAGAGATAAGGTTCATATGGGATTGGATATAGGAGTGGATTGTTTTAAGATTTTTTGAGGATGCATAGATCAAGGTGTCATCGGCGTAAAGGGCTATTTGGGTTCGGGGCGTTTTTGGTAAATCGGCTTGGTAAATGTTATATAGGATAGGGGACAGAGGAGAACCTTGAGGAACCCCTGCATTGATATAGCGGGTAGGGGAGTGAATATTGTTTATTTTAACCTGAAAGGACCGTTTGTTTAGGAAAGAGAGGATAATTTTGGTGATGTTTAATGGGAAGTTAAAGGAATGCATTTTATGGATTAGACCCTCATGCCAGACACGGTCGAACACTTTTTCAACGTCCAGCGCTAGCATGAGGGTGGAATGGGTCCGGTTTAGGGAGTCAATGAGGCCTTGCTGGACTCTGCACAGTTGGTGAACCGTGGAGAGCCCTTTTACAAAGCCACATTGCTCCACAGGGATAATTGGGTGGGAAGTTAAAAAGGATTCAATATGGGATAGGATTATTTTTTCAAGGATTTTGCCCATTGTGGGCAGAAGGCTTATGGGGCGCCAGTTTTGGGGAAAAGTAAGGTTTTTGCCGGGTTTGGGAATAACAATTACCGATGCCGATTTCCAGGGAGATGGGAAATAACAGTGTTTTAGGGAGTTGTTATAAATATTTAGGAGGGAGAGGAGGATGTTTTCGGGGAGGTTTTTAATCATTTTGTTGGAAATAGAGTCAAGGCCGGGGGATTTTTTAGGTTTTAGGTTATGAATAATTTTTTTTAGGTCTTCTATGGTAGCTGGGTTTATGGGGCAGTTGGGATCTATCGGGGAACGGGAAATTTGACGGGATGTTTTCTCTATGATCAGTTCATGATCATAAAGGGGTGGGGGGATGGGGTTTAGCTGGAATTGTGACTCGAGGGGCTCTGCAAAGGCTAATGCCTTTTCTTCCGTCGAGTACACAATTCCATGGTGGGGACTATGAATGGGGGGGATAAGGGTTTTTGTTTTACCCCGGAGAGACTTTGTAAGGCGCCAGTATTGGGAATGGGAATTTTCGACTTCGGAGAGGAATTGGGTCCAATTTTGATTTCTATGCTCCAGGATAAGGGAAAGGATAGTTTTGGATAGGAGTTTGGCTTCTGCTTTTTTGGATGGGTCTAGGAATTTGCGGTACATTTTCATTAATCGGTTTCTTTTTTTAATGAGGGACTTGGTGTTATAAGGGAGGGCGTGGGGATTTTTTTGTGGGATGGGGATTATTGAGGATGAGCTTTCTAGTGCAGAAAGGATGTTATTTGACAGAGAAAGGATGCTTTTGTTTATCTGGATGGGGCTTAGGGAGTTGTTTATGGGGGGGATTTCTTTAAGAAAGTTATTAAAACGGGTCCAATTAGTGATTCTTTTTGTGGGGAGAGAAATGGGAATAAGCAGGTTGGAACCACTTCTTTGAGTTCCCTATAAATTTTTAACCTGTCTACCTTATAATAAATTTTAAAATTGAATAAGTAGGTAGTAAAAAAACAACCATAATTCCTTTTCCCTGTAATATCTATAATAATTTATGACTATGACCGCCGTCCGTCATTATTACATTATTTATATTATAAATAAACTGAGACACACTCTAAACAAACCGCCTCCGCGCCGGTCGGTACCTACCCTGCCTCACCAGCCGCCAACTCGCCACACTTAGATACTTTAATACTTATGATAATAAAAAGTAATCAAGTAATCGGGCACGACGGACGAATTCAAATACTTTTACCTACAACAAGGTATCGAGTATCGAAGTATCAAGTAAGTGCGTGGCGACAACGCCGGGTAAATATCAATAGGTATTATTTTATTGATTAATTATTGTTGGGCCGATCGGCGGCGGTTTATTTCATTTTATTAACAATATTGCCATATTTTACTTATAAAATATATTTAGTACGCATAAGCAGCCACTGGTGACATGGAAATTTGGGATTTAAAAAAGTATTCGAGTAACGAGTAGTTGGGGTCGAAGGATTCGATTACTTCGAATTTTCGCATGTATCAGATATTAAAGTATCGAGTAGATACTATCCGCACATCTCTAACACACATTCTTATTAGTTGCAGAGCGCCCAGGCCGTGAATTTATAATTCCTCCACCATTACAGTCACGAGGGTGACTGAATTCGGGTAGTTTTTGTTTGCAGAATATTAGTTACATATTCTATTCCACTACGGGTACAGAAATTAACTGTATTGATGTATGATTTGTAAGCGAAATTTTTGATTACATATTGAGTAAATGTCTACACTGTTTCAGTCATGTTTGTAAAATTAATCAAGTACGCACATAAATTAATTTATTGGACTTTTATGTACACAATGTTCGCGTCCGGTTATAAATGTACCCTCCCTTTAACTTTTTTGTTTGACGTTTTCGGTAAATAGAAATTTAAATTTTATTTGATTTTTGGATTCTCCTTAAAATTCTCAACATTTAGGCAAATACATAACTTGTAATAATGTACAGTTAAAAAAACTTTTGATTAAAGTATAATATTTATATTTCAAATCCTTATGGAAATGCTTATCAAATGGGGTAATTCAAGAAAATTGTTGCACACTTAAAGATATAAGAACTAAAAACATAAGAACTAATGTTATTAAGAACCTAAGAACAAAAAAATCTCTGTAACATGGGTATTAACAAATATTAATTACTAAATTATTGAACAGAGTTAAGTTAGTGTTTTTTTGCACTAGACTCGTTTTTTTCTATGAAGAAGAAACCTCACAACATTAGTCTAATGTTGTGAGGTTTCTTCTTCTTTTTTTCCCAAGTGGTTGGTCTTCCAGACTGTATGCGATTCTGACCTTTTAGTCCCCTTTCCTTTCTTCGAGCTATAGCTGTAGGTTATACTCGAATTTTTCGGTTTCTGGAAAATCGAGTTGTGTGAGAAAACATAGATACTATTTGTGACGAAATCTGCATTTTTTCCAATGTTGTCACAAATTTTTTTAGCACTGTGATATTTGAAGGACATTGATCTTTTTTTAATATATCCGAAAGTCTTATAAATTCGGCTTGCTTTCTATCAATAGTTTCGTTGTATTCTTGATTGAGTGTTTCGGTAATTGGCAAATCAAACGAAATGGTTATTTCAGATTGATGTGATTGAAAAAATAATATTATTTTCTGGGTTACACGTTTCATTACTTTCTTCGGGATGGCAGTTGTCATAGTTTATGTCATCAATATCATCGTAAAAATTGGATGGATACATTTCTCCTAAGGCAATTTTAGCAAAATCTTGCCGATCACTTTTAGTCAACAACAACAATTTTTTTAAAGAGTTTTTTAAAGTCAATATTTTTCTTCTACCGCACATAAATGCTTGCAATATTGTCCTCCTTGACCAAAATAACAATCACAACACTCAGTTTCAATATTCACTTCGTAAGAGTTACTTTTCGATGTAACACGGTAAGTTAAATTACTGATCTGTGTTACTTCTTCGATATCTTTTAAGCGTCGAAAAAACTTATTATAAGCTAGAGTTAAATGTCGTCCTCTTGTGTTAGCAAATTTTAGAAGTCTATTTTTGTGATAGTTTTTAAAAATTCCTGTGATAAAATCAATAAGTGCACACATGTTAAATACTTTACATCTTTGCAATATAATGTCCTTGAAAATTCTGATGGAAGCTTCACAATAATTATTTGTATTATTGCCCCTATGCAAAACGTCACTACGAAACGGTAAACACCATTCTTCTCGACAGCACCAAATGAGTTCTAAATAAGCTTTGGCATTATTGTACTTGTTTAGAGTCTGGTTATTTAATAACTGAAACATAAAGCTCTCTGCATCTGAAGTAGTCTTATCAAATAAAACATGGCGGAATAACGTCATTAATGTCTTTCGGTCATCTTTCAGAATCTTGTTACTGGAGCCACAAAGCTTGTGTAACATGAAATATACACAAAAGCAAGCGAGCCTTTGGAAATATTACTTTCAATGCATTTCTTTCTGCGGAGTCATCGTCGGTCATAATAATTTGTGGCTCAAATAGTTTATCAGATGTGGCTTCCAAGTATTGCTTTGCAATTTTTAGAGCATGTAAATAATCATTTTCTGATTTATTTTTATGAAGAATAACAACTATCGGCAATGCTCCTATTTTTGTTGCTGCAAAAATAAAAGTTACACAGGTGCTACTTTGATCACAAGAACCACTAGTGTCAATGAAGATCATCTCATCTGCATGGCCCGCTTTAAAAGCTCTTTTCATAACTGGCGTTATTAGAACAACAAGGAATGGATTTTCGTTAACACATAACTGGATATCTTGTTTTTGTAACTTTTTAACTTTATTCTTAATTCTTTCAGTAACACTTTCATCATCCTTTCCTCCGAATTTTTCAGACCTCCATTGCTGATAAAAGTAGGTTACTTGTCTGTCAGTTGGGTTAACTTGTGCACCCGCTAGAAGCACATCACCATCACAATTTTCAGATAAAGATGATAAGTTTTGGCTGCAGAAGCTGTCATTCCAGACTCAAAATAAGCACAAACAGTTGCTTTTTTATCTTCATTACATCGCAATAAACTAAATGCTTGAGCAACCTGAATTGGATGAGAATGTTCATAATTTATATTGATCACTGCATTTAAACCCTAATAAGTTAGATCTTCTCAAAGTAACTTCAGTCGTTTTTAGAAATTTTATATTTATACTTCCCGAGCACCCATAATTTCTTGTATTTCTTTTTTTCTTAATGACACGTTTATTCTTTTTGGCTAGATGATACACATATAGTTTGCGAAATTCATAACGAACACAGTTATTAAACACTTTGCTTACTATCCAATTAGCGTTTATGTTACGAGAAAAGTCTATAAAGTCAATAAAGTTGTCACATTTTTCCTCATAATTTGTCCCTTTTGTTAACTTGCACTGGAATTTAGTCACAAATTGATCTTGATTTTTCTCTTCTAATTCAAGATAGTGAATTTCACTATCCACAATACCACTCAATATTGTTTTAATCATTTTGAAGCACTACAAATATGTTAAATTAAGGTAACTACACTGTCATAACCTAACTTAACGACGCGACGCCGACGTGGCGTGACAACGGATACAAACAACGGAGTGACTAACTGACTGATATAAACCGTTTAACAGCAGATTTTTAAAAAAATTTAGACGGATTAGACTTTGACAAGACAATGGCGCACAAAATAAACTTACAAATTCTATTTTAGTATGGTCAATTTCTGCACTGTAATAGGTTAGAAAATGTAACTAATATTATGCAAACAAAAACTACTCGAATTCAGTCACCCTCGTGACTGTAATGGTAGAGGAATTGTAAATTCGCGCCCAGGCCAGGCCCAAAAGAACACAGATACGACAAGTGTCTCCGAATCAATAATTGAGGTGCAAGAGAAGAAATATTTAATTTTTTTACCAAGTTCCGCCTTATTTTTTTTTCGAGAATGAAATGTTATCAAATAGACATTGGGTTTTGGCGCAAGTTCATATCTGAAGGCTTTTATTTGACACTCATCTCTATTCATCACACTCATGATTCTATTAAAAAGTTGTTGGAGATTTACTTGAACGTTGGCATCGCGAACAACTATGCTGTGAGTGAAAGTCATTGAAGGTTTCACTTTTTCTTTTCTCTTTAATTGCATTTATTCGAAATTACTTCCAGTTATTTTTTTTATTGATTCCTTACCGATTTTCAAAGATCTATCGCAATTTATAGAATAACCATCAGTTGACAAATAATACATTTTTATTTAACTTGGCAAATACTGAGTGTGCTGTCGGTTATTCCTCTATCCATAAAAAATTATAACAGATTGCACAAATATAATTTGAAACGATTTCGTAAATATTTTTTTAAAAAAGCTGTAGTAAGTCCTCCTTTGATTTTCATGAAGCGCATTATCCCCCTTAGCCTTTTGATGTACAGGGTGGCCAAATAAGAATGCGAGGTACTGTATCTGGGAAACTATTCATCGTAGAAGCTTGCAATAAAAAAAATTATTACTAAAATGGCCAAGAGAATGACCTGGAAAATATTTTCAAGTTTCTAAAATGGCCGCTAGGGGGCGCAACTGCAATCTTGAATCTAGAAAACTGATGTTTCTGTAAATTTTGCTGAATTAACCTAACAAAAAAATAGCTGATTATTAAAGTAGAGACTAATCCGAACCTTTTTTATTTGAATAGTTTTGCTGTATCTCTAAAAATAAAGTGGTGGGGGGTGTTCAAAAGTTGGCTTAAAACACACCCTGTATACTAAAAACGCCTTAGCCGATTTTATCAAACTTGGGCTAGTAGAAAAGAGTTATTATTAAGCTACGAATATTATTATATTTCATGTTTTTTTAGTTTTACATCTCGCCGCTAGAGGGCTTTTTTCGGCTTTCTGACACAAATGACTACTTTTTTTTAAAAAAAACTTAAACGCAATGGTATAAATTTTTTTATACAAAAAAATAGCTTAATGACGCCTAAATATGCTTGCGAAAACCGCATCTTAATGTCTTCATCCTAACCTAAAATTTAGGCCAAAGAAAATTTTATATGGAAATCCCTTAATATTTATAAAAACTACAAAATAATTTATTTCGAATTTCTTTTATAATGTAATTTGTGGCCCTATAAAGGACCGATTTTAAAAAGAAAGGGTTTTAATGCCCCCGTAAATGCTCGAAATGCTGACCATCACGCTCTATGCATTGCTGAAGCCTCTCATGGGTAGATAGAACTGCAGCTTCAATTTCGGCTCTCGGTATGGTATGTATTGCATTACGAATGCGGTTTTTCATATCTTCTCTAGTCGTAGGCTGAGTCTGAAATACAATGTCCTTTAACCGCCCCCACAAATAGAAATCAAGACAGGTTAAGTCTGAGGATCGCGGAGGCCATGGAAACAGGCTTCCTCTTCCAATCCACCGCTGTTGAAAAATGTTATTAATATGCTCTCGCACATTCCTAGCAAAATGTGCTGGACAACCATCCAACTGCAAAAACAAATTTTGCCGGACTTCCAGTGGCACATCTTCCAGCAACAACGGTAATTGATTTACCAAAAAGTCGAAAAAAACATTGCCATTTAGAGATTGCTCAAAAAAATATGGTCCAATAATGTTGCCTCCAAGTATACCACACCACACATTTAAACTCCAGCGCCCTTGGTGCTGAACTTCACGCAACCAATGCGGATTTTCTGCAGACCAATAATGCATGTTGACTCTACCGTCACTATTAAATGTGGCTTCATCGGTCCAAAGAATTTTAAATAAAAAATCTCAATGGCAATAGTCCAACCTACGGTCAAAGTCTGCTTCTTCCAATGCCTGATGTAAATTAACATGATATGGTGCATTCTATAAATATATTAAAAAAAAAGCTGAACTTAAATAAATCCATATATGGCGATGGCTATTAGAATTTACCTATTGTCCTTCAAAATATTTTGAATCGTTGTTCTTGATATGCCTAATTCAAGGGATAATGCTCTTGTGCTAACATGAGGATTTCCTTCAATATATCCCAGTACGCTGTTAATATTGTCCACATTTCTTCTAATTCTTGGCCGTTGAAACCTAGGCCGAAAACTACCATTGGCTCGTAAGTTCGCCACTAATCGGGGAAAAAATCTAACATCGCAAGGACTTCGATTTGGATATCGAACAGCATAAACTCTTTTTGCTACTGCAGCATTTTGAAGACATTCAAAATAAACAGCAAGCATATCAACAGCTTCATCGTTCGTAAAACGCATTTTGCAAAAACAAAAAATGCTCAAGTAACGTAAAACTTTTGACAACTTACTATGGACAATTTGAGGAATGTTTATAATTTGAGTAGACATTTGTTTTGTTGCATTCCATGGCCTGCTTTCTAATAATTATTTTTTTCGTATTATATCCATAGTGAATATATAACATAAAATAGGTCTGATTTTTTACATAAGCATTATTAATACTTACCTTTTAGTGATATTAGGTAATATTTTCAAAAATGGTAAATTTTGTTTTCAAAAGTAGTGAATTTTAAAAAATTCCAAAATAATTAGTATAAAAAAATTAAAATTTAAGGGTATAAAATATTCTTTGGCCTATATTTTAGGTTAGGAACAAGATATCGAGTTGCGGTTTTCGCAAGATTATTTAGACATCATTTAGCTATTTTTCTATGAAAAAAAATCATATCAACGCATTTAAGTTTTTTGAGAAAATTAGTCATTTGTGTCACAAAGCCGAAAAAAGCCCTCTAGCGGCGAGATGTAAAACTAAAAAAACATGAAATATAATAATATTCGTAGCTTAATAATAGCTCTTTTCAACTAGCCCAAGTTTGATAAAATCGGCTAAGGCGTTTTTAGTGTACAGGGTGTGTTTTAAGCCAACTTTTGAACACCCCCCACCACTTTATTTTTAGAGATACAGCAAAACTATTCAAATAAAAAAAGGTTCGGATTAGTCTCTACTTTAATAATCAGCTATTTTTTTGTTAGGTTAATTCAGCAAAATTTACAGAAACATCAGTTTTCTAGATTCAAGATTGCAGTTGCGCCCCCTAGTGGCCATTTTAGAAACTTGAAAATATTTTCCAGGTCATTCTCTTGGCCATTTTAGTAATAAATTTTTTTATCGCAAGCTTCTACGATGAATAGTTTCCCAGATACAGTACCTCGCATTCTTATTTCGCCACCCTGTACATTATTCATACTCATCAGCATGCATAGTTCCTCTAATATCTTCCATGCGTGAGAGTGGAAATCATATCTCGTATACTTTGCAAATATATACTATGCAATATTCGAATAGGCATTGCCAGTAATGATATAAACAGCAGAATTCTTTATATAACTGTTGTCCAAAGTTCATTTATTCTACTACCTGACATAATGTATGCTACCGCACCCAAGCAGGGCATTATTTTATGGAATCCGCCTAATAAAATTATTGTTTTTTTAGGCGCTATTGGGAGCGCTCGCTACTATGTGAACAGCTTTGGCATAGAAAGGCTGGTCAAAAGAAACAAATCTAGTTTTGTGCTCAATTTTATCATATTCAGACTAAGCGTATTTTAGTGCAGATTGTACGCAAGATGAATTACTGGGATTTAAGTTAATAAAAGGAAGAAATGTACCTTTACTAATCTGATAATTACCACAAGACTTACCCACTTGCATGTAACCATTCCAACTAGGTACTGGAGATGAACATCCGTAAATCCATAAGTAATACAAGAAAAAAGCTTGCAAACTTAGTTCTTTACTTTTTAATGCATCCAACTCTCTTACGCCAACAAATTTCATCCACTTTTTTCTGGTTTTGTATAGGTTAAAATTTTCATGCGTCTACTCACTTCGAATGGGTTTCCAGTGTCCAGACCCCTTTTCACTTCACAAGTTCTTTACTTCGCTTGATCTTGGGAGTATCTGTTTTTATTCCATCCATATTATGGAATATTTACCGTTCGCACATTAATATTGGTATTGTCAAAGGCGAACTGAGTAAATGCTTCCGAGGATGCGTTGATGAGATGCGCGTAAGCTATGATTTGGGCGTCCCTGCTCGGGCGCCAGTTTTGTAATGGTACTACTGGCGCTTACTAATTTTCTTTTTTTTTAAATCCCCCTTGATCTTCTGGGTTTATCATGAGGTTTGTAGTTGGTTATTCAACCATTATCTCGGGCGCCACCCTCAAGTTTAGTGTGGATGAGGGACCACGACCTATCGGGTAGCCTTTAGACAGTGGAGAAATCCAGATCTTCTGTGTGAGTAAAACAATAGGCAACATTGCAATAAAATCACATTTATTCATCCCCAAACCTAACATGTCATCTCTTTGCTAACACTTCTCAATAAGCCTTACATACGACCAAATTCAATACGGTACGGTGCGGGAGGAGAAGAGGAGGGGTGCACCGAAGAGAACCCATGTCGGTAAGCAAAATTCAAAACCGGTTCGGTTAATTATGGCAGTGAACGAACGGCCAGATACAGCCCAGAGAAAATAACGCATGAAACGGTCGGTATTAATCGGAATGGTAAGTGGTAAATCACCCACAGGATATAAAAGCGGTCTAATATATGGAAAATGAATGGGGTCGCTCGTAACCTTGGCCAGCTCTGTTTAAAATGTCGGTAGACGCGGTCTGAATTATGTAGGTAGAAGATGCCAATGTTGCCAGGTTGGGAATAATGGGATAATAACTAATGCAGGGTGCTATCTCGTAACGGTCCGACACGTAGCCCTCTTCACTTTGTTAAGGAATACACAGCGTTACGCCGTAATGGTCCGGCACGCAACCCCGTGTATCCTGTGGATATTAGGAATAAGGAGATAATGTCCAATGCAGGGTGATACCTTGTAACGGTCCGACACTTAGCCCCCTAGCACTTTTGAAGGAATACACAGTGTTACCCCGTAACGGTCCGGCAGGCAACCCTGTATATCCTGTGGACACTAGAAATAGGAAAAAGGGATTTGCCTACCTTCTTACCTACTATACTTACATGCTGGCAACAGTGGCGGAGTGAAGGAGCTGGCGTTATAGTTCAGATACGTAGAGATTTGGTTCGACAGATCCGGATCGGACGGACTAAATCTTTCCTTGTTCACTAATTAAGAGGCCACCACTCGCCAAAATATATATGGGCTTTATAATGCTTTGAATATCCGGTATATTTTCTGAACGGTTTAAGCTAAAAGTATAATTTGAAAAATAATCAACAAAAAGACATATTTCTCATGTCTCTGTTAAATCAGAATTTTGATTTTTGTTTTTGAATTTGAGAAATCGGCTTTTTAATTTAATTAAATTTGAACCCTATTTTCAAAAATTAATTCTGTAATGTTGCAGGCCTAAGTCCAAAAACGGCTTCAATAGAGACATAGCTTTATGTTTTATCTTGGTACCAAACACTACCTATTTTTATGAAATTTAGACAATGAAATTACGGAACTACTGAGCCCTTCCTGAAATTGTTTAATTCTAATATATTTGGAATTTAGTGTCGCCGATCCACGTGCATTTTCTCGGCGCCCGCCTCCTTGCCTTATGATGGGGCGACCAGAGCCGGCTTTCGATCTAGCTGTATTTTCTTCTTTATATTACGTATTTTATATAATTTGGTATATTATTTTCATTTAGTTATTAGTATTTATTTGGTAAGTGTTTTTTTTATTTGGTAAATGAAACTTTTGAAAGTGAAGAAGTAATCAACGACAATCGCCAGGATTATCAGGAAATTGAAAATGTAAACAATTACCTTGTTAATGAGCCTTCTACGTCTGAAACTGGTATGCAGAAAAATAAAGAAAGAGGATTTGTCAACCGTAAGATATCTGTAACTGAAGACCGGTCAATCACATCCACACCTGTGTCTAAGAATAAAAAAAATAAAAACGACGATATGCAGGACATAATAAAGCAGTCAATGATTCAGCGTCAAAAAAGAGCAGAAGAAAGACAAGTTGAAAGAAGAACACAGAAGCCTTTGGATGATGATCTGTATCATTTTTATATGTCTATGTATCGGATAACAAAAAAAATGCCTCCTAAGTTTCAGCATCTTGCGAGAAATAATGTGTTTCAAGCTATAACACAAATAGAAGCTGCATATCTAGGGCTAGGGAATACAAGTCAACAAAACTATTATCATAGTGAACAAAGACCTATTCCATATACATATTTTAACACGCATACTCCGCAGCCCCATTTCTCTTATTCATCAACACCTCTTCCATCACCAAGCCCAAGTTCTTGCAGTAGCCAGCAAACTGAACATCAAAATTATAATAATTCTCCACCTTCTCTTACGACCACCTCCTATTTGACCCTTTCAACACCTCTTCCTTCAACCTCGAATACCTACGACTTACAATCTAGCAGCCATTCACCCACTACACTCAGCCACACCCGACCCCACACCTCTTATTTGCCTGTTGCAACAACACCTCTTCAACCCGCTAATAATACCGGTGAGGCTCGAAATTTTTATGAAAATTTTTCAGAATAGAATGTTGATTATTATTTAAATGAACATTTTTAATTTTCTTATCAATACGTTAAAATTAATAAAAATATTACCTTAAACAAATTGCTAGTTTTTCTTTAGTTCCTATTGTTTTTTGGGCGTTACAACCATCGGAATAAATACAGTTTTCTATCATATTATGTACGTCATCAAATTGCCCTCTGTTTAACCTGAAATAATTTGAAAAAACAGGTTCCGAAAATTCGGATGATAGTGCAAATTCTCCGTGAGTATTTCTTCTTTTCATATAGTTGCTTTTCCAAAATGATTTTTTCCTTTTTGACATGTTGTACAATAGAACTGTTTCTTCAAATTCTGCGTCCGGCTCTGACTCGGAACTATCCAAAAACAACGCCATGATAAAAAAGCTTTGTCTATCTTCAAATATTATTTACTATTCGCACTCGCCCGCCAATATTTTATCAAAAGAAATGAAGAACTGCTTTCAAATATGCGCTCACACTGCCTGATACGTATTTTTCCTGAACTGTGTAACTCGCCCTGCCCTGCGTCGCCTGGGTCACCTGCGGTTTATGGATGTTGACCGAACGATTTCTCACGCAGTTCTGCGGAGAGCGTTGAATATTATGGTATTTGAGCCTCGGCGTTGCCAGCTCATTTCGACATTCATTTGCGTGACAATATTAATACAAAACAGCAGTGTATTAATAAAAGATTTTATTTCATTCATTTTTTCTTCCGAAGTCGCATTTCTTCCTCCAGAATTGGTTCCACGTTTATCATTAATTGGTTGGTTAGTTCTAGATTTTGATAACGCAAAATCAATTCGTGTCTGACTTATACCTAAAGTCTTAATAAATGTACTTTTACATACTTCGACACCTGAAAAATAGTACTGTCTACTAAACTGTCTTTTAGAATCTGCAGAGTAACTTCTTTTATTTTTTATTTCTCTAACACGTGCTTGTAATAACGCGCATCTAGCTTCATATGATCCAGCCAACCAACATTTTTCAAATTTCGCTTGCCGAATCTCTGCAGACACTTTTTCAGTGCACTTCTTCCGACAAGTGCAATTAAAATTCTGCACAAAAAAAGATTGAATATTTATTTAACTACGATCTTTTCTTCTCGAAAATTAAAATATAAGTAAAAGTAAAACTAATTATGGGAACTAATATTACTTTTAAATGCTTATTTTGCGATACAATAATAATGAAATAATATTATATGAATAAGCAGGATTGTCCGGTCATCGGCCTGGTTGTATCACATAACTCCTGTGTGAGGCCGGAGGCGGGACCGTCGACAGTCTATCGGGCCGGAGACTGTATCCCCTCCACAATGATTGCGTCATACTAGTGGCCGGCGGGAATCGCGCCTCGATTTTTAAATATTACTATTGCAATAATACTACACAGTGAGCGTTTTGGGGCCCAAATGAAAAATTCGTTTTGAAACAGTTTTTCAATATAACCGATACTTCAACACTCAAAGCATCAGTGATTAACAGTACCACTACTAATACTAATATTAATACATTTAATGATTCTTTGTTGTATAACGAAATAAGCATATCCGATAATGATTTAAGATATAACTCGAGTATGCCAAAGATTATTTTAATAATATAATTATAACCATGTACACTTTGTTTCAAACTATTATTTCTGAATGATACGAAAAGACATTTTTAAATTTCACTGAATTTTCCTACAAAATCATTTTTAAAATACTTGCGTTAAAAAAACTGGAGGTAGCAAATTTTGAAATGGATAAATACCGGGTGGCCAAATAAGCGAGGTAAGCGGCTGTATCTCAGGACCTGTACATCTGGCAACAATGGAATTTTTTTTATTATTATAAAAGTAGCCATGAGAAAATTTTGGCAATTATTTTTAAGTACCGTATTTTACCGCAAGAGGGCGCAACTAAAAATTAAATAAGAGAAAACTCTTTTTCTCCGAAAACTTAAATATTAACTTATACTTTTGATATTATTTTTAGTAAGCCTAGATAATTTGCTATCATTTTGGTTTATGAGTTATTGACGTACAAACGAAAGTAGGGGTGAGAAATTACTTGAAACTATTGAAAGTGGAATCATTAAAATCGCTATAAATTCTAAACCACTCATTTGATTTTCGCAATTCAAAATTTATTTGCTAGATAAATGTAGCCGCTTTAAAAGTCTGATATCATCACTACTCTATAATTTGTAATAATTCCAGTTTTTTTCATTTTGCTGTAAAAACTCAAATTCAATGGTATATTTTTGACATCCTATTTAAAAAGTAAATAAAATTTGCAAAAGTACTGTGAAAACCGCACGATGATATCTTTGCTCGTTTTAAAGTTATAGCGAATTAAAGTTTTTTACGCACCAAACCTAAACTTACGTACCGCCATCTAGTGTCCCGCCTAAAAATCTCTAATTAGTATTACCACAGCTAGGATACTATGATATTGTCATAATTAATAAATTATTAAAGTAATAACTGATTGATAATTATAAGTTAATAATACCTATGTATCACAGAATATCTGGAAGTTTATGTGACTTTCTTAAGGCAAATAATTTTATTAACAAATTTCTTTTTTTTTATATTTAAATTATGGTCTGAAAAGGACCGATTTTAAACCCAAACATATTTGGTATTTAATGCCTCGATAGGTGTTTAAACTGCTTTCCAGCACATTCCAAACAAGCTTCCAATTTTCTTTGGGTGGATAAAACTGCTGTTTCGATTTCAGCAGCTGATATTTCATTCATTGCACCACGGATTCTGTTTTCTATATCCTGTCTTGTTGTAGGTGGAGTTTGGTACACAATATCTTTTAAACGACCCCATAAGTAAAAGTCTAGGCAAAGTTAAATCGGGTGACCTGGCCGGCCAAGGATATAGACTCCCCCTTCCGATCCAGCGCCCTTAAAAGTAATTATTTATATGATGCCGCACCAAACGGGAAAAATGTGCTGGTCTTACTTCCAATGTCAAATCTTCTATTAAAATAGGCAAGGAATTTGTTAAAAAATGCAAAAAAACATTTCCAGTTAATGTGCCATAAAAAAAATAATGACCAATAATTTTCATTCCGATAATGCCAAACCACACGTTTACACTCCAGCGGCCTTGGTGCTGGACTTCTCGCATCCAACGAGGATTTTCAACCGACCGATAATGCATATTATGCCTGTTGACTTTCCCATCGCTACAAAAAGGGGCTTCATCGGTCCACAGAATATGTGACAAAAAATCCCTGTTTTCGCGAATCATTGCTAGTATCCATTGGCAAAAATCAATTCGGCGCTCAAAATCATGTTCGTTAGAGCTTGGTATAGGATTATATGGAAAGGGTGTAGCCTTAAAATAAAAAGAAATGCCTATATTCGAGAAGAAAATTATAATAAAAAGATGTATGTGGTCTTTAAGTATATTTTAAGCAGTAGTTCGAGCTATTCCCAAATCTAAAGACAACGCACGAGTTCCAATATGCCTATTAAACTCTACGTAGGCCAACACATTAATAATGTTTCCTTCAGTTCTTCCAGTAGAGCGACGCCTTCTAAATTTGGGCCGACTAAAACTCCCAGTATCGCGTAGTCGCTGTACCAACCGTGGAAAAATTCTTCTGCCATAATGGCGGCGATCTGGATACCGAAGGGCATACTGTCTTTCAGCTATTGCTGCATTTTGAAAGCACTCAAAGAAAACCGCAATCAAATCCACAGCTTTATTATTTGTCAAAGGCATTTTACAAAAAACCGAGCAAAGAAAATTGAAAACAGATTTAAACTGACCGTCTAATAAATATTTGACGTTTCCATACAATCCTTTTTAAAAGTTTCTTTTGTTTGTTTGCCGCCTACTATACGTTAACTAGACATTCTAAGGCCGAGCGCTAGATGGCGGTACATAAGTTTGGACTCGGTGCGTAAAAGACTTTAATTCGCTATAACTTTAAAACAAGCAAAGATATCATCGTGCGGTTTTCACAGTATTTTTGCAAATTTTATCTACTTTTCAAATATGATCTCAAAAATATACCATTCAATTTGAATTTTTGGGGCAAAATGAAAAAAACTGGAATTATTACAAATTGCGCCCTCTGGTGGTTTTATTAGGAACTATAGGGTAGCGATGAGATCAGAATTTTAAGGCAGCTACATTTATCTTGCAAATAAATTTTGAGCTGCTCAAATCGAATAAGTGGTTTAGAATTTACACCGATTTTAATGATTCCGCTTTCAATAGCTTCCCCCACCCCTACTATCGTTCGTACGTCAATAATTCATAAAGCAAAATTATAGCAAATTATCTAGGCTTACTAAAAATAATATCAATAGTATAAGTTAATATTTAAGTTTTCGGAGAAAAAGACGTTTCTTTTATTTAATTTTTAGTTGCGCGCTCTTGCAGTGAAATACGGAACTTAAAAATAATTTCCAGAATTTTCTCATGGCCACTTTTATAATAATAAAAAAAATTCCATTGTTGCCAGATGTACAGGTCCTGAGATACAGCCGCTTACCTCGCTTATTTGGCCACCCTGTACAATTGTGACTGTGGTAACAACTTACGAACACTTAATGAAAAATGTATTAACACCTTTTCAAATATCCTTTTAAATAATTATAGCAAGGCCAAAAATAATATGATCGAGGAAGATTTATTAAAAAAAAAGAGAAAGTCGGAAAAAAAGAGAATTCGAAAATGTACTGAAGGCCAATGATCCTTAATTTTCTATTTTTTAATTTGTTTATGTTTTTTGTTTTATGACTAATTTACCCACCTTTTCACTTGATGAATTTAAACTTTTATTTGATTTAGTTTTTGTAGGTAATTATTTTTGTTTAGATATTAATTAAGTATATTTATAAATTATTTTTTTGTTACCTATATATTTTTATTTTTGTACAAACACTTTAAATAGGTTTGTGTATAATATTTTGAGTTAATTTTTTTTTCCGGAAAATATATTATTTGAAATAAAACGTGTCTAATAATTATCTTGTTTTAACATAATTTTATCCTAGGCAATTGTGAGATATTATTTTCATTTTCTTGAAATAATAAGCAGTTCAAAATTTTCGATATTTTTTTTTTACTTACTGTAAGGCTTAAAAGTAAAAAGTAACTTTTTAAATTTATGGCTAAAAATATTCCATGTCCAATAATTTTTACTTCAACTTACTACGAGTAATTGTTTCCAAGATATTTAAATTTAAATATATTTTCGACGCCGCTCTGTGTGTTAATTAAACGGGGCAAAGCTGCAATACACGGCCACTAACGTGACGTCACTCCAACCAGTCTCCGGCCCGATAGATTTTCGACGGTCCCGCCGGAGGCCACCTGGCCCCGCCCCGCGCTGCTTCCCCTCTCCAGTGTTTGGACTCGCTCCCTTGTCAGCAAAGTCCCTGTCGTATGTTCTCCTGTCTCCTTGTTCCCTAGTGGTAGCGTCCCTCCATGCAGGTCGTGATGGTGGTGGTGCTGGCAGGAATCTCTCTTGAGGTTTGGTTTGAGGACGGTTTTCTGGCAGCTGGTCGACTTTGTACTTGTACACCGGGCAGTTGGTGTTTATTGCACGATGTGGACCTCCGCAGTTTCCGCATTTTGGCTCGAGGCCATCGTTTTGGTATTAAGTAATTTCATGCTCTTCAGCATAGCCTTGAATGACCTCAGATTTGGAATCGTTGACATTGTACAGTGAGTTTTTGGTTCTTCCGGTTTTCCCATTGTACTCGGACGCGCATGAAAGTGCTGACCTCTTTGTTGAGCTTCGTGGCACTCCATGAAGGATCCATCACCACAAGATACAATGGACGGTAGGTGTTTTTCATTTTAAAAACGTTTTGTGCACGGATGCAATGCTCCTGAGAGAGTTCCTCCTTGATTTCCTCAGGAGTGATCTCACCGTCTAGACCTCTGAGGACGAATGCATGAGTCATCTCTCCCTCTAGCGCGTATGTATGGAACTCAGTGTTTTCGTGTTCTAACTGCTTCTTAATAGTCTGGTGGTCTTCAGGGTAAATGATAACCGACTGCTTTGCGTATTTTAAGGTCACCGGTTTGTTGGTGACCTTTTTGAGTTACTTTTTGAGTACCGAGGAAGTGGCGGTGGTGTTGCGTCTACCCTTCACAATGATGGGTGGGGATTTAGTGTTATTTCTTTTGTTTGGAGGTAACGATTGTTTTGTTTTTTGCCTTATCTTCTTGGCAGTTAATTCCTCTTGAGATTTCTCTAGATCCATTGCCACGTCGTTGGTTTGGAGGGTTTTATATTTATTGGTAAGAATTGTGGGTGGTGAGGGCGAGATGTCTTTGATTAAGTGTTTTAATTTAATATACTTAGTAGGGGGGCTGAACCCTTGGCTGTCCGCTCTGGGCTGTTTATTACTGGTGGTTGTCGAGGGAGGTGGTGGTGGAGGTGGGCAGAGAATTGGAGTGTTCAGGGTTAGGGAGGTTTTGCGTTTTGAGGGCATGTTGTGGGTTAGGTTTAGGTGTTTAGCAGCAGTGGTGTGGAGGTTATTTTGTTGCTCTTGGGAAAGGTTGGGATTGTTAATTTGTCGTTGTAGTAGGCTGCAATCTAAACATCTTGTTTTGTTGATACTTTTTTTAAGATTACTGATAACGTTATCAGTTGTGCCGGAGCGTTTGGATGTCGATCTTGAGGCGCGCGATGATGTCGACCGCGCGTCATCATCCGTATCCGATTTCATTGCGGTTCCCTCCGAAGGGACCCTGCGTTTGGTGATTTCCGATTGGCGGTTACCGGAAGATCCGTAAAAAAGGAAGTAAGTTTTAAAATTCAGAAAAAACTGCGCGCGAAGAATGGAGAAGTGGTACCACGGCCGTCTCTACCTTCAGGCCGTGAAATAAAGAGATCCGGCAACACGGCATAGTTGTCTATCTCCCGGCTCCGTTCCCCACTATTCAGTGTTATTATTTTGGTTATAATAATTTATCGGGTCGAAAGCCGGGGATTCTGCTGAAAAACTTGTTGTATTTTGAAAGTTTTATTTGCCTTTTAATTGTTTAATACTTTAATATCGGTAATAAGTGTCTGTGATCTTTCGCGGTTACCTCTAATCAGCTGTGCATGTGCAATTTCAACCGTAAAGTCCCATTGTTTTGTTTACCTTCAAATAGGTTTATTTACATTTGTTTTTCTTTGGTTTTTAGTGCGGTTTTAAAACATTACCCCTTCCTAGTTACCTACCTAAGTGTTGCTTAAAGCCGTGTACTTATACCTACCCATTCCTAGTTTGCATTCTTTGGTGTAGTCATTTAGGAAAACATTGGCAAAAGAAAGTATATAGGTCAACTTGAACTTGAGGTGAAGTTTTATTATAACTAGGTCAGTGTGTGTATTAAAGTTAAAAAAGGCTAAATGGGTAAAAGCCATTCACCGAGCTGACTGGTCAATATTCACCCAGTCAATATTCTGTGGTGTGTGGGATTCACTTTCAAGAAAGCGATATCATTAAAGAGGATATTTTTTTTATTGCCGGATGGGACTGTAAAGAAAATTCCAATAAAAGCCAAACTTAAACCTGATGCCCTTTCATCCAATTTTCCTAACTTACCATCTCATTTATCGAAAAAAGTGCCACTTCCTAGAAAAAGTCCAGACGAAAGAGAAAGTGAAAAGCAAGATTGTCATAATGAATTAAATGACCAGTTTGAAAAATCTGATTTAATTAATGGGTTAGAAGACTTAGTTTTTAATTATTTAAAAAAATATCTTATCTGATTCATGGACAATAAAATTAGAAAATAAGAGCAAGATTTACTTTTATATGGTTGATTTTACTGTGTCGCCAGTAAATATTTATTCTGAAATTTCTGTTGACAATAATATGTATGTTAAAGTGTTTGTACATTAGTCAAAATTAACATTTAATGTTTTAAATTGGATCTTACCTTTCGATTTAAAATTAAGTAGATGGTCCCAGCTGGAGAATTTACTAGTTAGGTATAAAGTTCCAATAACCATAGAAAAAGCTGAGGACACCACATTTGAGTTTTTCATTGAAAAAAGTTTGCATTTTTTAAATGAGGCATCCAAAAAACTGGTTGCAATTTCTGATATTCAGATAGCTTTAATTCCGACTATGACCAACAAGAGCGGACACAGGAGTGTAATAATTTAAACAACATTTTATCAATTTTAATTAATCAAGTTAAATTAGTAATTTTAAAAAGGAAATGATACACCTCTGATACTATAATTATGGCATTTATGTTATATACACTTTCCCCAAGTGCATATAATTTAATGAGAGATTATTTTAATTTACCCACAAAAAGATATCTTCAATACCTCTCTTCCAGTTTAGATGTGGCCCCAAATAGTTACTCTAATCCGACTGAAAATGATAAAAGTACCAATGGGTATTTGAAATATTTATCTGACTTTTTAAAAGATCAAGAAAAAATGGTTGTTCTCTTAGTTGACGAGGTATAGGTTACTAAAAGATTAGATTATAGAGGAAAAAATTTAATTGGTGTCGCCTCTAATGACAGTTCATTGGCAACAACTATTTTGGCCTTTATGATATGTTCTGCTTTTGGAAATTTTTGTGAAGTTAAATTATTACCAGTACACAATATAAAAGGTTCTGAAATGATACCAGTCACCAAAAACGTAATTTCTTTAGTACAAAAATGTGGTTTTACTGTTTTAGATATAATAACAGACAACCATAGAATTAATCGGTCAATGTTTTCAAATTTAACAAATAATTTAACACATTTTCCGAACCCTGACATTCCCCAAAATAAAATATTTGTGAGCTATGATTTTGTTCATATATTTAAAAATATTATAAATAATTGGCGGAATTTAAAAAATGATAAGAATACTTTTGTATATCCCGAATTTGACAATTTCAATCAAATAAAGTATGCTAAATTTCAGAACATTAAAGACATCTACAATAAAGAACAAAATCTAGTAATAAAAAAACATTTAAACTTAACTATAAAACAGTTTATCCTAACAATCTTGTACATAGCAGACAATATTTGTGATTATTCTACTATTTCTTCATTAAAAGAATATAATTTACATGATACGGCTTCTTTTTAGAGATTATAAGAAATTGGTGGGATGTTGTTAATAATACAAGTACAATTAAACACACAATTAAAAAAAATAAGTGGTGTGCTCCTTTTTATAATATGAATGATTTTCGCATTGAATTTTTTAAAAAGTTCATCTTATGGTTAGATACATGGCAAAAACTGAATTTTAATGGTAAATTAACAAAAGATACTTATTCAGCCCTTCGGCATAGCACTTGTGTTTTGTTAGAAATAATGGAGTACTCCTTTGAAAAGTTTGCAATCTCTTATATTTTACCTGGCAAATTTACAACTGAAAAATTAGAAAAAAGGTTTGGTAAATTTAGGCTGTTAGGTGGAAGTAATTACAATATCAGTTTCGATGAAATAAATGCAGAAAAAAAAATAAGACTTAAACATATTTTCCGGAAGGCTACTGGTAGCTCATTTTCACTCTCCGAAATACAGAAACATACTGAAAACTGTTGCAATGAAAGTGATCTTGATTGGTCACTTTCACAAAATACTGACTGTCAAGTTTTTACATATACTTTTTTTTAGATTTTTACTTTTTTTCTGCCATCACCATGGGCTAATCAAATTTAAATCCTTTAGATATCTTGAAAAATTCTTAGACCTCTATCTTACACTTGGCAACACTGCATAAGAGAGCTGTTCACGGCCTGATAAGTAGAGGAGGCCGTGGTGGTACTGTACAGAGTGTGCTAGTGTTGGGCGATGTTCATCGATGTTTTCCTATCGATGGTCGATATTTTGACATCAATGTCAAAGAATCGATATATTGCTGATAAACTTCGATGTTTATTATAAACATCCATGTTTCCTACAGCTCAAAAATAATGATATGAAATAAAGACGAAAAACAAAGATTAATTGTTTCTAATGGTTATATTTATTAACATGTTAGATGGCTGATATTAATTACATAAAAATACCATAATATATTGAGTAATGATAGAATAATAATATTAAATTAAATGAGGTTAGAAGTTAAAACGAGAAAAACCAGTACAGCTTGATTTTTTGTATATACAGGGTGTTTGGTGCATCGTGTGCCAAACTGAATTCAGTGATTGGGGAGGTCTTTGGCTACCTCTTCAGCCCTCATAAAAAAATCTTGCTCAAACAGATTTTTTTATACTGGGTTTTAATGGTTTTGAGTGAACATTTATTTAAAAAACATTCAAAATTTAAAAGTTGTTAACTTTTACTAAATTTTATTTTCGACCTAAAATTTGCAATGTTTGACGCTTCTTTTGAAACTAAAATTACCCGCCAGCGACATCTAGTTTTTTTTTTACAGCGCTGCAAACATTTTTTTTCAGTAAAAAATAAGCTTAAACGTCAACTTTCGGTTTAAATTTAAAAAAAACTAAAAGTGATCATGATCTCCCAATTTTTTTAAAAACATCTCTAGCCTGTTTCCATTCTAATGATGTGCAATATGTCATAAAAAGTAATTGGTAACATGACTAATTTTCAAATTTACTAAACATAGTCGCAATTTTCTAATATTCAACAGGTAAATAAAAACAAGTTTTTGTCTTAATCAGCGATTCAAAGCAGGGAAAATAACATTAAAAAACAAAAATAGCCTTTTAAACATTTATTTTATCATTTACAAATCCTGCTCAAATTGTTCACCTCTGTTTCGAATTCAGGCCCGACATCTTTGTCGTATTTCTACAGTTGTAGTTCGAAGTCGTATTTCGTTTTTGATTGTATTAAAGGCTGCTTCTATGCGTTGTATCAGTACCTCCCTCGTTGGAACTTCTGTGGCGTATACCAGCTCTTTGGCACGTTCCCAGACATAAAAATCTAATGTAGTTAAGTCTGGGGAACGTGGCGGCCATGCAATAGGCCCATCGCGCCCAATCCACGAATTGGGGAACACATTGTCAAGGTATTCCCTCACAGTTAAACGCCAATGCGCGGGACAGCCATCGTTTTGAAATACTATGGGCACATCTTCATTAAACACGGGCACCTCGGCCAATAATTCCGGCAGATCATTTTGCAGGAACTCTAAATAATTATCGCCATTGAGGTTATCGGGTAGGTAATGTGGTCCAATTACCTGATTCCCAATCACTCCTGCCCAAACGTTCACACTGAATCGATATTGAAAAGAGTTTTGTCTTTTGGCATATGGGTTTTCCTGTTTCGGTGCCCAGTGGTGCAAGTTGTGTAAGTTAAGAATCCCTTCTCTGGTAAATTTAGATTCGTCCGTCCACAGTATTCTTTTTAAAAAATCAGGATTTTCCACATCTGTGTGTAACAAAAACCGACAAAAGTGAACTCGTCTGTCAAAGTCACCACCCTCAAGACCTGCAACAAACAAAAATCATTTTAATTCCTCTGGAGCAGTAAATCATTGCACTAAAAGATTTTCAAGTGTGTCATGTCATAACATAATATCCATTAAATTGCTAAAAGTGACGTCATAATTTTCATTACCTGCTAAACAAAGGTAACGTCAAATAACTATGTAAACTACGTACCTTGAACAGGAGTCACGTGGAATGGATATTTTTCGTTTTGTCGAAGGACCTTCCACACTTTATTGAAATATTAAGTTGTGCCGCCACATCTCTAATGCTTCTTGTGTCCTCTTCTTCAAATAATGCCAGTATTATTTCGTCCACGTCAACATTATGTCGCACAACATGTCCCCTTGGTTCACGGAGAGTGACACTCCCAGTCTCGCGTAATCGCCGGTATGTGTCTGGGAAAACTCTGCGGCCAGGCAATCGTCGACCAGGAAAGCGTTCGTGGTAAAGCCGTTGCGCTGCACGAGCGACACCACGGGCCTCACCATAAATCATTCTGATATCCGCATATTCTTCATTAGAGTCTGTCGCCATTGCAACAACAAAATAGTCAACAAAGTTTAAAAATAACAGAAACTTAATAAAACGTAACAAAAAACAACAAAACTTAACGAGAAAATACAACCGAATGAAAGAATCGTGGAGTACAGAAATCTAGCACACACGTTAGACAGCAGAGGCAATGATGTCTCAACTAAAAAATAAGATTACATGGCTACTGCGCCATGTAATGGACTTCGGACTACAACTGTAGAAATACGACAAAGATGTCGGGCCTGCATTCGAAACAGAGGTGAACAATTTGAGCAGGATTTGTGAATGATGAAATAAATGTTTAAAAGGCTATTTTTGTTTTTTAATGTTATTTTCCCTGCTTCGAATCGCTGATTAAGACAAAAACTTGTTTTTATTCACCTGTTGTATATTAGAAAATTGCGACTATGCTTGAAAATTAGTCATGTTACCAATTACTTTTTATGACATATTGCACATCATTAGAATGGAAACAGACTAGAGATGTTTTTAAAAAAATTGGGAGATCATGATCACTTTTAGTTTTTTTTAATTTAAACCGAAAGTTGACGTTTAAGCTTATTTTTTACTGAAAAAAAATGTTTGCAGCGCTGTAAAAAAAAAACTAGATGTCGCTGGCGGGTAATTTTAGTTTCAAAAGAAGCGTCAAACATTGCAAATAAAAGGTCGAAAATAAAATTTAGTAAAAGTTAACAACTTTTAAATTTTGAATGTTTTTTAAATAAATGTTCACTCAATACCATTAAAACCCAGTATAAAAAAATCTGTTTGAGCAAGATTTTTTTATGAGAACTGAAGAGGTAGCCAAAGACCTCCCCAATCACTGAATTCAGTTTGACACACGATGCACCAAACACCCTATATATTGCAAATTGTATGAATTGCTGCAATTGGATGAACTAGGCGTACACTAATAAAAAGGATTCGTAAAATTCAGTATTTAGTTTAGGTAGTAATTATTATACTTTTAAGTAATATAGAGTTACATAATTTACCAATCAGATCCTGCTTTTGTTATATAACTCAAACAGGATATGATTGTTAAATTTGGTAATTCAATATTACTTAAAAATATAATAAACTTAAATTCAGATCTAAAAAATAAAATGGATAAATTTCATATGTGTAAAGGATGTTTTTTTAGAGGCGGAGCTAGATAATTTTTTAACTTTTTACCTAAACTATCGCAAATGTTAGCAAACAGTACACAATTTTCTGTATATCTATTTAGAGTATTTAAAAAGTCACAAAGTCTTTGATTTTAATTAGCTCTTTTAACCCTCTAAAGGGCCAATTTTTATTTTATGGAAAAAAATCATAGGCGGGTAAATTCATAACATATAAATGAATTCGAGGCTTAAAAAAAGTTTATCATAAACCTTTAAAGCTTTAGGGATGAAAAAACCTCCCCCAATCTTAAGGCAGACCTGCCGACTAAAGGGACAAAAATAGTCAGGGTAAAAAAAGCGAAATTCTCAAACTCAAACTCAAAAATGCTTTATTGTCAATATAAACATAGAAGTTGTAGACAAAGCCAATAGACTGTACATTAAAGGAATAAAAACAAGAACATAATTTAAAATAAAATAAAATTATATAAAACTTTGAAAAATACTTAAATGCTAATCATTAAAAAATTCACTTAAACTATAGTACGCTTTACTAGCAAGGAATATTTTCGTCCTTGTACGTAGGCTTTTAATTAAACTTGAAATATATACATGTATTTTGTGCCTCAATACAAAAAAATAAGATTAGTGTAATGCTTTATTATGTATGAAACTCTTGAAAACACTTTTTAGTTGAGGAAAGGCACAAATTTAAATTGCATTTAATGCAAAAGAACTGAGTTTCAGCTCTACATCCTTTGTTTTTACACATCCTTTTATCGGATCTATCCAAAAGGTCGGGCATGTGGTTCAAACCATCAAATCGGATATCTGGCTCGGGGATATATGTCTTAGATTTTTTTGCAGGTTGCATTTCTTCCTGCTTCGAAGCAGATGAAGGCCTGCCAGGACGTTTTCTGACAGCTTCGTTAACGCATAGTACGGCAGCTACTTGTGCTCGAAACACTGGTAAAGGCGGCGATTCTTTATGAATCCGTTTGTGCATGTAGCAGATATGCGTTGACCATAGCCATGTCAATAAAATGATAAAATAGACGCAATGTCCACTTGCTAGTCTTTAGGCGAATATGGTACCTTCCAAGTAATCCATCCATTAGATCAACTCCGCCCATGTGATAATTATATTCACGTATGATGGCGGGGCATTCAATTTGCACGTACTTTTTTGCAGACCGATCATATCTTGTTGCCTTTGATGGTTGTTTATCTTGGAGAGCACTTTTAAAGGGTAGTACCCCGACGTATGTAGAAGCCAAACGCACATTTTTGTTGTCCTTCCACAATACAGTTGTCAAATCTACACCATGCGCATTTCCCA
Source organism: Anthonomus grandis grandis (assembly GCF_022605725.1). Lineage (NCBI taxonomy): Eukaryota > Metazoa > Arthropoda > Insecta > Coleoptera > Curculionidae > Anthonomus > Anthonomus grandis. The sequence continues at coordinate 26,579,482 of NC_065558.1, forward strand.
CATACTCAACAGAAAATCCCTTATCTGCTGTAGCAAGCTGTTTATCTTTTTCACTAGGCACTTTACAATTAGGAATACGACCAGAACGAATTGTCCCCAATGAATAAATGCCTCGGTTTCTAAGATAAATAAGTAGTGGCAGTGTCGTATAAAAATTGTCAAAATATAAAATATGATTGACAAAGTCAGGTATTGTTTGAGATAGCCGGACGACAATATTTGCTGCTGCCCCCAGATTAGGCGTATTGGGCAAAATAACATTGCTCCCTGCGCCAGTAAAGATTTCGAAGGCGTAAGAATAACCATTGCTGTCACATAGAACAAATAGTTTGAACCCCCATTTATGGGGCTTCGCCGGCATGTATTGTCCCAATGAACTGCGTTTCATTTTAGTCGCGCACATTTGCTCATCTACGTATAAATGAGGTAATTTTGAAACTGCTTAAAATCGTTTATTTTTAAATGTTTCACTATCGGTTGGACTTTATATAATGGATCAAATCCAGGTTGATCCCGTTTCTTCGGTCCAGTTTAGTCATAGTCCCGTTTTTTCTTTTGATTTATCGTTGAAGTGAAGATACTTACGAATCATAAAGAATCGTTTGGATGTCATTGCCGTACGAACTGGTTCAAATAAATAACGACCCCAGTATTCTGTCGCATTTGGATAACGATATATCGACATAAATATCAAGATGCCAATGTACTTCCGGATCTCAGCAGCATTGGTAACAAATGTTGTCTTGATGTCGTACTGTCGAGCATATAAATTTGTTTGTTCTGCAATATTTTCAAGAAACTCTTGTGTAAAAAAATAGGCGAAGCATTGATATGGAGTTTTTAAATCCTGAAAGTGTAGTGGAAGCTCTGTGCTTCTACGGAATACCACTTCATTTTTATGCAGCTGCAAATGCTGTTTACGCCAAATTATTTCTTTGCATTCTTTTGACTGTGCTAAAAGTGCACTTGGGTTTCCCGTAAACCCACCTGTGTTAGGCTCGGAAACATCAGCCCCATCTTCAAATTCTGGCAGAGGAGAACGTGGTCGTTTTTGCTGTCGTTGAAATGAAGTAGATGGTTCACCTAAAGTCAACGGGGATAAAACTCTTGCAACAACAGAAATTTTTTGTGATTCAGTTGAATAATTCCCTGATGTCGATGGCTGTGAGGTATTAGGTGTTTCAATATCTAATGTCAACAATTGGTCGTCAGGCGTAGAAGATTCAGAAGTTAAATCGTTGCATTGATTTATTTCATCTTCAAGACAAAAATCTGGGTCAGCAAGACTATCATCATTCCAGCCCATCTTCAATATCGGTGTCAGGTCCTATATCTAGATGGTCCAAAAGTTCAAACATTTCGTCCGAAGTTACTTGAGATAAGTCGTATAATTCAGGCTCTCGGGGATCCTTCCCGGGCTGTCCTTTCTTGTTTGATGTCATATCTAACCACAAAAAACAAAAATAGTAAGAAAATAAATATTTCGTATGAATGAGATAATTTTCACACAAACCGGTCGATCCGCCTTTAGGCAGGTTGAGGTTATGAGTGATTTATAGCAAAAACACATGAACTACTTTTTTTTTCAACGCATAACTAAGAAATATAACATACATAAACTCACCTGTAAATTTTTTGGCTTGAACAGATCGCTACATGTATTTATTTTATAGCACAGAAAATATCATTTATAGTGAAATAATTATTCATCAATTAATCAGACACGAAACAAATTCCACCCCAAAGGCGGGATTGCCGCTATGTGGCCAAAAAATTTAAAATGCATCTCTAAATGAGATTTTGATAAAGCCTGCCTTAAGGCGGGTCTGCTGGCTAGAGGGTTAATATTCATTTTATCAATGTTATGTCCTCCTGTTGCCGATAAAAATATAATATTTGTCTGTGAACATTCTTTTATTTTTTTATTAATAAGTCCCATTTTGGGATATTTACCGTTAGTCAAATCATTTGTACCGCTTCCCACTATCACAAAGTCTGTTGCTGACAAGTCCTTGGTTAAGCCACTAAGATTTTCTAGTCCCTGCTACTGTGTTGCATTAGGTTTTACAAACGATGTATTTGTATGTTAAAAACCCTGCCAATACCAGTTTTTGTCAAGGATCTGTTTAAACTCATAACCGTTTCATCCCCCAATATGAAAATTCTGCGAAGCTTGGAAGGACTCTCAGATGAACAGTTTTTTTGAGGAGGAGAATTCCCTGAAAATACAGAATCCTTGGTGGACATAGAGTTGAGTGGTGGGCAAAAATTGGTGATATTGATCACTTTATTCATATCACTAATTTTCATGGAATGGTTCTTATTTTCTTCTTCTAATACTTTAATTGATATGATCATTTGGTTCTTGAGGATATTTAGCTCTTCAATCTCCTTCTGCAACTTTTTTAGATCTTCAATGTATCCCACATTTTCCTTCTCCAGATTACTAATTGTAAGTATTAAATTCCTATTCAACAAACTTAGGTCATTTACCCCTTTCTCAAAATCATTTTTGCTTGTTTCAAGCGAGGTTACTTTTAATAATAACTCTGTTTTTCCTGTTTGCAGTTCTTGAATTTTCTCACAAAGTAAATCATTTCTTTTATGTAATTTTTCAAGATGCGAAGAAAATTTTTGTTCTGCCTCTGTCACCTCACTTTCAAAAACCTGACTGTTTCTCCTAAAGCCGGCTGCACACGGTGTGCGATAATATAATATATATTAAATGTTTGCAAACCAATATACTATATATTATATTATGATGGCAGCAAACGGGGTACGATAATATAATATACTTACCTTAACTTTTATTATTTTGCCAGTTGTTTAAAAAAATGATCGGTTTAAGTGACGTATTATTGCTAGATACAATAGATAGTTCGTCAGATGAAGAATGTGATACTATTTATGACGACATTGTAGCAATAACAAACACCAAACAGAAAAGAAAATACTGGATAAGTAATCATATCAAATTTAGAAAATCACGCGGTGAATTTTCGCTATTTAATGATTTGGATGATGAAAAATTTACAAATTATTTTCGAATGGACAGAAATAAGTTTTTCCAACTTCATGAGTTAATAAAAGATGACATAAAGAAGACAAACACAAATATTAGAGAAAGTATTAGTTCATTAGAGCGATTAGCAGTTACTTTAAGGTAAGTCATAGAACTGACATTATGAATACAAACACTTTATAAGGAATTACTTTATTCATATAACATACGAGTAGTAGAACAAAAAATAAGAACTACATATCGCGATATGTTGCATCATTACTTAAGTAACTTCGTAGGTCGTAATTTTCATGTTCATGTGGGTCTGGAGAGGTAACGTTGTTTTGGGGCCATTGGGCGTTTTATGAGGAAGGACGCGATAGAGTCGATGGTAAAGTATTTGGGGAGTACACGTCAGAATATGAAACAGAAGAGTCTGTCGTAAGTGAAGAACATGGAAGAGGCACAAGATGTCGTGTATATTGTTGCTCATTTGAAAAGACTTGATCTTGACATGGACGTTTATTGTGAAGTTGTTCTTTACGGGCCTCCATAACACTATTAAATATCTGCCGCTGAACCTTTACTTGCAAATAGTCGGAAAGCTTGTTAGTTTCGTCATACATGCTATCAAAAAACTTTTTTAGGGCTGTATCTTCCTTTGGTTTTAAATTATTTTCAAGTAATTTTCTTCTAAACAAGTCTCTGTCAATGGATCTGAGTTCCCGTCGTTTTTGCTCTTGCTCAAGATAGGCAGTAATTTTGTCGGTTTTTCTGTTAGCTCGCGGTGTCTTATGGGTTTGCTGTGATGGCTGATTTGTTGTATTCTGTTGTGATGCCTGTAATTCAGAGTTTCCTTCAATATTTTCAGCAGTTTCAGTGGCATCTTGTGTCTCAGTGACGTTGGTTACCGCATCGTTGGTTACAACAGCGCTGGTACTTCTTTGACGATTCGTGAGATGCGGAAGTAGAAAATACATTTGATTTTCATATTTCCAGGGCCTGGTGTCACTATTTGCAGCTTGCCCTGTCGTTGTTTTTCGTTTATTTAGTGCTTGCCTATGGCCATCTCGCAGTTTCTTCCACATGAGCTTTGCTTCTTTCACTGAAACAAATTTTTTTTCAGATTTCTAGCTGCTGGAGACACGTTTAGATCAATTGCTTATAGTTACAGGATGGGGGAAAGAACGGTGTCGAAGATTGTAGAAGAAGTATGTCAAGCATTGTGGGAGCGCCTGCAATCCCAGGTACTCGAAGAGCCAAACACTAATGACTGGAAAGAAATCGCAAAAGGTTTTAAGGATAATTGTCAGTTTGATCATTGCGTCGGTGCAATTGACGGCAAACATGTAACCATAAAAGCGCCGCCTAACTCGGGCTCAAGTTTTTTTAATTACAAAAAAACATTTTCCATTGTTTTGTTAGCAGTTGTGGATTCCAACAGAAAATTTATTTATATAGACGTAGGATCTATGGGGAGATTTAGCGACAGTGGAATCTTAAACGATAGTACCTTTGGAAGAAAATTAAGAACTGGGGGATTAAATTTACCATCTGATGAGCCGTTATATCCAGGGGGAGTAGAAATACCATATGTTTTTGTGGGCGATGAAGCGTTTCCGCTGATGACTAATTTAATGCGTGCATATTCACAATCGAACTTATCGGACTCTAAAAGAATATATAACTACCGTCTCTGCAGAGCACGCAGGGTAGTGGAAAATGCCTTTGGGATTTTAGCGGCTCGATTTAGGATATTTAGAAGATCATTTGAGTGTCGTGTTGAACTCGTTGAAACAATTGTTAAAGCGACGTGCGCTTTACACAATTATTTAATTAAACATAATTTTTATGACATGCGAGATGATATTGAAGCCCTCGATGATAGGCAACTAACGCCATTAGCCCATTGTGGATTTCGGTGTTCCAATGACAGTTTTTTTGTAAGGTAAGAATTCTGTCAATATTTTAATGGCATAGGAGCAGTTCCTTGGCAAAGTACACGGGTTTCAAATAGACTATTGTAGATATTAATTAATATCTAAAATGTCCTTATAATGTCCTTTTTTAATTTGTTATACCTACTTAATACATAATATGTATATCCATAGAATAATAATTAAAAAGAAAAAATAAGTAAATTTAAGTATTTGTTTAACCACTGAAATCAAGATACATATAAAAGCAAATTATGGTTTGTATCTACAACAAAGGTAATTGTTCAAATTCCGTGGCATTCAAAGTAGAGCAAATTCTAAAGAACTTTTGTAAACTTCATTTTGGTTATAAAGGTTTGCTCTGTTTACTTTATATTCACTGATAATGTAAGGTAAAGCATTGTACAAGGTGGCCCGTTTATTATGGGCCTATGTCTTTTCTCGGAATCTACAGGGTGTACAAAAAAGTTTTAATACAAAAGTTTTATATTACCAAGTATATTTTACAAGCTTTTATTTAACTTGCCGTGTATGTGTGTATGTGTGAATGTGTGTTAATCCTATATATTATTACATTTTTGGATTCTATGCAAAATTTCAAAAACTTTAATGTATCACACGTCATATTTTCTTCAAATGTTTTTAAAATACAGGGTCCTAAAATTTGCACTTTTTATCAATTTAAGAGGCTCTAAACCCAAATCTATTAAAAATAGAGAAAATCTGAGTTCACTTCCCTATCTTAACTTTTCAATACCTATCTTTTGAGATACATGTCATTTATGACACCTGTCAAAAAATTATGTCAAAAGTTTTGACATAATTGTTGAATAAAATATTACATGTGATACATTAAAGTTTTTAGAAAGTTGCATAAAATCCAAAAATGTAATAATATATAAGGTGTCCCATTTAAGATTTTTATGTTAAAGTCAGTACGGCATTTTTTGAACACCCTGTATTATTAAAACCCAAATATTTAAAAAATATACTTGGAACTATAAAACTTTTGTATTTAAACTTTTTTTGTACACCCTGTAGATTCCGAGAAAAGACATAGGCCCTTAATAAACGGGCCACCTTGTACATGAACTATGTATTTAAAAAAAGTCTATATTTTAAAAAACGAAATATGAGGTAAGTAAGTGAATAATTACCGCACTCTACCTAAATTAAAATAATATTAAATAAATAGGCACCTACCATCAGTTATACCGCATTCGGCAACAACTTTTCTCCAAGCAGCTTCTTTAATTTCATTGTTTTTATAGTCTTCTGTATCCACTTTCCATAAACATGGGTATTTTCTCACACTTTCAATTAATTGTTCCATTATAAGCACAGTTTTCTAAACCAAAAAAACAAACACATTCCAAACAAATAAACAAACTTTGGATAACAAGTGTAGACTAGTCGGCACTCGGCAGCAGCGAATTGCGGCCTCTGCAGGCGACGGGACGCAAGGGGATGGTCAGATATGACCAGATATATTATGAAAATATCGCTCGGCAAGCATATTCGTACAGAGATATAATATATCGCCTGGATATAGATATTTATTATAGCGTCAATGAGCGGCGGTGTGTGCTTACTAATCATACGCGATATTTTTGTAATATATGAGCTATAATATATCTTATATTATCGCACACCGTGTGCAGCCGGCTTAAGTCTTTCAATAAATATATCCTTTCCTTTTAATTCTTTTAATAAATCCTCGATTCTCTTTTCATACATCCCTTTTTCAGTTTCACTTTCATTATAGTTATCTTGACATCCTTCAGAACACAAAATTTTATATCCTTGTATTCTAATGACATCTGAAATTCTATCTAAACAGCTAGACACAAATGTAATTTGAAAAGTCCTTACTCTTGCAACACTTGAAGTTACGATTCATTTTATAATACAGTTTATTTAAATTCAATATCTAATTTAAAACGCCAAATAAATTCCCAGCAGCCTTGCCCAGTGCTACCACCTACTCAGTTCAGTGGCAGAACAAAGGTCAAGTTTCAGGGAAGTCAGGTCAGTCTATCAATACAGGAAACCCAACGCACTTCAAAAAAACAAACACACGAGTGCGATGCATCCAGAAATACCAAACAGACCAAACTAAAACTATTTAAATGCCAAACAAATTCCCAGCAACTTTACCCAGTGCAACCACCTACTCAGTTCAGTGGCAGGACAAGGCCAAGTTTCAGGGATGTCAGGTCAGTTTTGAAATACACGAGGCAAACTCACGTCAAAAAAACAAACACACGAGTGCGGTGAACCTCGGAAAACCAAACAGACCGAACAAAACAAAAGAAATCAAAACAAAACAATTGAGCAATTACCGGCAAACGCGTAGAACGAAAGCACAATCGTTCAGCACGACTACTACGATACTACTCTACGATTGAGATGTAGACAATATTTTCTTTATTTACATAAATAATATTATTTTTTATGTAATCGTATTTTTCAGTTTTTAAAAGTAGATGGAGAAATTGGTCGTAATTCGCAAAATTGGTTGGGACATTTAATTATTTCCACTACTCCAGGGTGATCAAGCCTTTCGTTAGGAAATGAATTAGATTTTGATCCTTGAATTTTTGAATTACAAACTTTTTGATTTTTTATTTGAGCTGTAGTAATTGCATATACGGTTTCATCTACTGTACTAGCTAAACTCTTTAACTCGTCTTTAGTCAGTTCAATTCTGGATAAAGCATCTGCCGTAACATTTTCTTTGCCTTTTATATATTTAATAATGAAATCGTATTACTCTAAAATTTATTTAAATTTAGTTAATCGACTAGATGGATTAGTCATGCCAAACAAATAAATTAATGGCCTACGGTCTGTATAGAGAACGAACTTTCGTCCCAACAAATACGGTCGAAAGTGCTTTACAGCCCAAACTACCGCTAACAGTTCCTTCTCTATAGTGCAATAGTTTTTCTCTGCTTTATTAAGAGTACGACTCGCGTAAGCAACTGGTTTATCATACCGGAGTAATGTTAGCAACGGAATACCAGCAACGGCGGTTGCCGGGGGGGGATCGGAATTGGTCCTACTCGGAATTTGTCCTACGTTTACGAATCCGGCCGAACGGTTAAAAACAGTGTTGTCAGAATTCTAAAATATTCTCCGCAATGTGACCGAAATTCAGTTCAGGGAGGGGGATATTGTGTGAAATTGAATGTGATACCAACCATACAACAACTACAACGAATAAGGCCGTTCAACCTAGAACTTATTGTTGTGTGTGTGTGTGTGTTGCGAAGATGGAAGGATTTGGTAATAAAAGATTTTTTGATCAAGAATTTATTAACGAAGCCAGAAGGTATGAAACTTTTAATAACATTTAAATTTAAAATTAAATCAGTTTTATACTTATACAAATTATTATAAAATAGACAATATAATTATGAGGAAAATCGAAGTTTTATGACCAATATGCTCTATTTTTTTTAAAAATAGACGAAACCTGATCCAACCTTGGGCCAACCTAACTCGCCCTAACTTTGTCTAATCAAATGATAACGACTGGACATCAATTTAAGCATTATTAAAATTAATTGGCTACACAACGTCTTGGTGACTTGGGTTGGCCCAAGGTTGGGTTAGGTTTTGAATATTTTAAGAAAATAGAGAATATTGGTCATAAAACTTCGATTTACCTCATATATTGCCTATTTTACTTGGATCGTTACGTTATTGCCCGGCCATTATTGTTAATGTGCGAATTTTAATCATTGACCGTAACATATACACTATACAGAATACCCCGTATTTCCATAAAACTTAATAATACAGTTGCCGCCCGCGTGCGCCATCTAGCTATTAACAGTTGCGACACAGACCATCGCATCGGTCGCTATTTAGCTGCCGAAATTCGTAAATACGGCGTTGTCAAATATAAATACCTCCTATCCTTGCTTCTATATCGAAATACAAACCCAGGATTTTCGAGGAAAAGCCGAACCGTTCCGATCGACCGTAGGACAAAATCTGAGTAGGACTAATTCCGCCTTCTCTTGCCGGGTGGTCACGAGTCGCGCGCGATGTCGAAGCAGCGCTTATGAAAATTGATAGTTTATTCAACACATGCAAAACTTTAGATGCATTATAACTTCCATTAGATGCATTTTCTCAACGCAAAAAATTCCTCTTTACTAAATTTGTTATGTTACGGCACAATTAAAAAAATTATGAAAAATTTTATCGGAAAAAAATTATTTTAAACTCGATATAAGTCGTTTAAAAAGCAAAAAAACACCGTTGTTATGGTCGCAATTTGAGGATTTTTTTAGGGATGACAACTCAATATCTCTACTAACTTACTGGATATAGCGTTTAAGAAAGTCAACCAATTTTAAAAAACTATAATTTTTTTACTATGATAAAAGAATAGACCAAATTCGGTATTTTCGACATTTGAAGGGTAAAAAAACACCGTTGCTACGGGTAAAAAATTATGGTTTTTTTACGAATGATAACACAGTATCTATAGATACTTACTATATATGTCGTTTGAAAAAGCCGACGTATTTTAAAAAACTAGAATTTTTTTAGTTTGATAAAAGAATAGACCAAATTCGGTATTTTCGACATTTGAAGGGTAAAAAAACACCGTTGCAAGGGGTAAAAAATTATGATTTTTTTAAGAATGATAATAGAGTATCTATAGATACTTACTATATATGTCTTTTGAAAAAGCCGACGTATTTTAAAAAACTAGAATTTTTTTAGTTTGATAAAAGAATAGACCAAACTCGGTATTTTCGACATTTGAAGGGTAAAACACTGTTGCTACGGGTAAAAAATTATGATTTTTTTAATAATGATAATAGAGTATCTATAGATACTTACTATGTATGTCTTTTGAAAAAGCCGACGTATTTTAAAAAAATAGAATTTTTTTAGTTTGATAAAAGAATAGACCAAATTCGGTATTTTCGACATTTGAAGGGTAAAAAACACCGTTGCAAGGGGTAAAAAATTATGATTTTTTTAAGAATGATAATAGAGTATCTATAGATACTTACTATATATGTCTTTGAAAAAGCCGACGTATTATAAAAAACTAGAATTTTTTTAGTTTGATAAAAGAATAGACCAAATTCGGTATTTTCGACATTTGAAGGGTAAAACACCGTTGCTACGGGTAAAAAATTATGATTTTTTTAAGAATGATAATAGAATATCTATAGATACTTACTATGTATGTCTTTTGAAAAAGCCGACGTATTTTAAAAAACCTGATTTTTTTTAATATGATAAAAGAATAGACCAAATTGGTATTTTCGACAATTGAAGAATTCATGTGTGTATTTGAGAACTGTTTAAGGCTTAGTATTTTTCTACTTCCTGATACCTTATAGTATGAATCTTTCCTTCGAACTCGCTTGCACCATTTTTCATCCGGTATTTCAATTGTTCTTTTATTTACAGCGCAAGATTTTGTATTTATTTCTAACATTATAGTCTTATGGCAGGACAATACATATTCTCTAACATTTCTACAGAATCCACTATGGGTTTTTTTCGAAGTTCTTTATGCAAGAGATAATTTTTTATATATAGTTGAAATAATTTTTTCCTCTTGCATTGCTGGAACGACCTCTAATAGAAACAAATAAGGTAAGAAAAGTAATGTTAAATAATATACGATAACAATGTCGGATTAAAAAAATTATTTAATTTACTAACACCGCCATTGCACATTTGTAGATTAACCATTTCTCGGATTAAAATAAAATATTTAATAAAAAATAAAATAAAATAAGGATTTTTAAAAAAAATTTTAGTTTTTTGTTTGCTTTGTTTCTTGTGATTGTGTTAAATTTTTTTCCAAATCAGTATTTTAAAACAATAGGTGCTTCAATTAAAAAAAAATAAATTCCAACAGCTTTTGTTCAGCAAAGGTAAGAGTAAGAATATCAAATTTAGAATCTAATAATATTACAAAATACCCAAACCGATGCACGAAATCTTTAATATTTGCAACATTAAAAGCAGCCGCAACAGTTTTCCCTAACAAAACTTAAATATTATACTAAAATGTTTATTAAATATAATTAAGAAAATTTTCATAATGTGCACAACAAATCTGAATAGGAGTAACTGGACTATTGACATGTTTATTATACAAGGTGTCTCACGACGAATAGACGCGATCAATATTTCGGAAACTACTTATTCAAAAATTTTGAAAATTTGGCAACAGGGCACAGTCGATGAAGGCCTCATTTGGCCTAATGTTAAAAGCCGTATAGATACACGGCTCAAGGATTGTTGATTAATTGGTCATGACGGTTGTCATAGTAACCGCTGGAAGCGGCAGTAAGACAATGGATTATAATTATGCATTAAATGTATAAGTAATTAAAAAGTGTACATTTCTGTTATAATTCATTATCTTACTGTTGCTTGTAGCGGTTACTATGACAACCGTCATGGTCAACTAATCAACAATCCTTAAGACGTGTACTACTATTATACGGCTTTTAACATTAGGCCAAATTTAAACTGCCAATACTTCAAAAACTATCAATTTTTGGACTAGATAACCTTATATAAAGTTAGCCTTATTTTTAATTATCTTTATGAAAAAATTATAAAAATAAGGGGTTTTCATTTTAAAAAATTGACTTTTAATGATTTTTTTCATTTCAATTTTTAATGCTTATTTTTGACCCCTCTATACCTTTTTTTAAGCCAAATATTAAAATAGTCTTTTAAAGTGGTTCTTGCTTTAAAATAAAACCGAAACTAACCAATAAATGAAGACTACTAAAAGGGAGTAATTGGTAATTATGTTAGGGCTTATAAACATAGTTTTTCACATGAAATTAAAAATATCTCAAAAACGGTTACACTTAGGTATAGAATATTATACACAAAATATACCTAGAATTTTACGTGGAAGCCAAAAATGTAAAAATATACAGGGTATTCCATTAAAAATAACGAAGTTGACACCTACTTCTGGTATAACCGGAAACGTCACAACTGTCAAAATATTTTCGTTGTGTGGCCCCCATCGACTATGCCATGTTGCCAAATTTTCAAAATTTTTGAAAAATTTGTCCCTGAGATATCGATCGCGTCTATTCGTCGTGAGACACCCTGTATAATAAACATGTCAATAGTCCAGTTACTCCTATTCAGAATTGTTGTGCACATTATGAAAATTTTCTTAATTATATTTAATAAACATTTTAGTATAATATTTAAGTTTTGTTAGGGAAAACTGTTGCGGCTGCTTTTAATGTTGCAAATATTAAAGATTTCGTGCATTGGTTTGGGTATTTTGTAATATTATTACATTCTAAGTTTGATATTCTTACTCTGACCCTATAATTAAACCAAAAATTATTAATATATTGTAATAAACTTATTTTGTTAAATAATAAAAATACTGCATGAATTTCTGCTAAAGAAAAATCAGTTAAAACCGTATAAAAAATTGGCCATTTTCCGGTATATTTATCAAAAAAAAAATGTAAATTCATTGAGCCAGTTTGAATTGTTACATAATCTCGCTGGGATCAAATCATCCAAAATCGCTTTGCTATCTGAAACATGATGTTGGACAATACTACCAGTGGCATCTAAATGTAAAATGACCTTTCTGGTTGAATTTCCGAATAGAGGATATTAAGAAGTCATTTTGATTTTTGCTGAAAATATATACAGTAAGATGTTTACCAGTAAACTGAATATACTCCAGATGATAGTACCCATTAAATATCAAAGCGATTATCAGCTTTGCGATCAAGTTGTGATAAAAATTCCGCCGTAATATTTTTATAGACCCGATCACTTTTATTTGCCTGCAAATTTCTTGTCAAATTGAAAATATTATTAGGTTTTAAAATATTTTTTATTTTTATTTATAAAGAAGTCATATACCTAAAATGAGTCCCTAATAAAGTTCTTTCAGTTCCTTACTTGCCCAGTCAAATAATCAGCATGTTTAAAATTAAAATTAAAACTAAACACATTAGAAATATAATTTGAGCATTCTTCTTTGTAATTTCTCAAATGACAAACAAGTTTAAAAGTTTCACAATAATAATGGCCACAATAACCATATGTGTATGTTCTATGTGTATTTTCTGATGCGATACGACATTACAAAAAACAAATAAGTATTATAACTTTTTTTAGTTTTTTCTTTTAAGTAATATGCGTACTGACACTCTATAAATTTAACAATATTAGTTCTAAAATCATTATTTAGCTTTAAATTGTGTTATTATGATCTCTAATAAAATGTAAAGGTTCTATGAGAACCTTTACAATTATTACACTTATTATATAAAAATTTCCTTTTTTTTGTACGAATTTGGCCTTAATTGGCATTAATTGAACCACTAGGTAATAAGATATTAGAAACATTTTCTTTTTATTAAATAAACTACCAAAAGTATGTGACATGTGTAATTCATTAAAAGAATTTGTAAGAGAAGCAAATAGAAATTAAAATAAATAAAAATATGTTAAATTAATAATTAGTAACTAAAAAATAGTAGAGTAAATAGTAAAACAAAGGAAAATAAAACAAATTTACGTAAATTAAAAACAAAAGTTATAATAAAGCGTTCGTTATAGAATAAACCCAATGAACACACGAGTTAGATAAAGGGATCGGCACAACTTCTTTTTAAAAACAAATTTTATTCAAGAAAAATTACAGATACGGATTTACGTTACTATTGACAGAACAAGTAAGAATGAGGTAAAACACAAAAGTACATATATTTATAATCTGCGATATTCATGGTCGTGGGACAATGCTGACATCGGCAATTCCGTGGGTTCGCTGGAAGTGACCATGGAAGATGTTCACATAACTCCTCCCTCCTCAAGGGCTGCTCGTTCCGCATCCTTTGGTGTCTTTTTCTGGCATCTTTGGATAGCGGTCTTCCCTTTGAGTAGACATATGACGAGTAGTACCAAGATCAGGATTGCTAAGGTACCTACTGATAGCATCTGGTATTGTACAGGTTCTTGGGAAATTTCTTGTACAGGTGAAAGCTGATTGATTTGTCTCGAGAGCTGGTAGATTTCATTGAAGTCTATTTCAGTAAAGTTTTCACTCCTCAGAACAGTTGAAGGATCAGAAAAGTTTACTATTTGTAGTTCAGGTAGTACGAGTGGCTTTCCATACTGGATCTTGAAATTATTACTAAATTTTTTTTGACCAACTTGGATAGTGCAGTTATTGGGCATCTTTAGTAAAGTGGGTCCATCCAGATCGAACGATTGATCCATATTACACTGGGTGGTAATTCTAACTTTTTGCTGGGGTAAAATCAGGACCTCGTCTGTAGTCACTTGCTCAGCAAAGGGTTCGTCAACATGGGCTTCAATGATCTGGCAACTAGTGGGCTTCACATTGTCCAGGATTTGGAGGATGCAGTCATCACGTGGATAGAACTCCTCCTTGCAGTAAAAGGCATGTTCCAGGAATGGGCAATCGGTTGCTTTAAACTGGACCTCTTGTTTCGTTCGTGCCAAGTAAGGGTATTTAGGGATGATTAATTGGGAGTTTCGGATTATAGGAAAAAGGCGAATGAACGAATATGTTTGAGGTTTCAAGATTGGTACGTGAATAGCAAAAATTATTTTGTTATCAGAGAAACTTACTTGAGTTCCCAAAAATTGATAATAATTAATTGGGTTCTTAAAGGTTGGCAACTGATTTTTATTATAAATTGATTTTAAATAGCCCATCATATTTTCTAATTCATAGGTGGATATAATACTATCATGTAAAGCATTTAGTTTTGCAAACATAATGGCGTCCTCTAAATTATCTACAAAATTAATAAGATTTTGACAATCTAAATTAATATGAAACAGAATGCCTTGAAACACTAAAAAATTATTGATGTTATTTATTTTATTTTCACTTGCATGTTTAAAACTTTCCATACTTCTTTTCAATTTTAATTGGTTGGAATTAAGGAATGAAACAGTTTTATTAAAGTTATTTATAAGGTTTTTCTGTAATGAAATTTGTAGTTTAAGTTCTTTCATAACATTTTCTTGATTTTGTAGAAGACTATTAATTGCTTGATCGTAACGTTCTCCATCGTCAGCGTCTAGAGTTCCAAATAACCATTTTTGACCTTTTGGAATTATGTCCATTAAACCTCTCTTTTCTCTAATATGAGGATACAAATTAAGAGCTTTTTCTTTTGCATTTGTAATTAAATATTCAGTTCTAAAAAGAGAGTTTTCAGACAAAATATGGTAAGATATCATATATATATATATATATATCAGACAAAATAAGGTTTATATTAGATAGATTACTATTATCTACTTTTTCTATTTGATTTTTTATGATATTAAAGTACTTTTGGATATTTTCTAACTGATTAATTATAGGTAATATATCAACATAATGAAGAAATGTATGTTTAGTATAGAAAAGTTTTACATCCCCTAAATAAATAGGAAGTACAGGGTTTTTGATAGGGGTTAATTGAATATCATAGGAATTAGTTGTTACTGAATTACTGAAACACTAAAGGAATTGAAACAGGTATAGTAAGAGTGGAATGTTCTTCATTCTGGTTTTCCTGCAAACATTTTCGTTTTTTAATTTTTGGAAGTCTGGCAATATTTTTATGATAAGAACCCTTTTTAGTGAATATTTTAATACCAGTTTGAGATTTTATGGGGACTTTTTTGAATTTTGGCATGTTTTTATTTCTTAATTTTGTTCTTATAAAAGCATTTTTCTCTTGAGAAAAGTCCGGGGGTTCTGACCTCTTTTCGTTACACTTATTTATAACCTTTTCCTTAAGGCCTGGTTTCCTCGAACATTCGGTCGCAGAAAGCGGACAGTCCGTCGATCGCCGAGGATAGCGATTTCTGCCCGAGGTGGTTTGCTAGAATTTAGAAAATGATAATTTCCCTCGTGTCTGCAACCCGCTGTCCTGTGTGTATTTAAAGCAAAAACAAATAAAAAAATACGTACCCACAAAAATGAACTCAAATAAATTGATTGCGCTGTTATTGCTAGAAGAAGAAGAGGAAGAGGAGCTGGTACTAGCAACACTCAAAGGTTCCAATAGGCCAGTGGATAAGTTGTTTTTGTTTCGCAATACGGAAGGCGCCTTTAATATCACCGTGCAGAGAAGGCTTTTTGGAAATGAATCCAAATTTAGGGAGTATTTTAGACTTTCCACAGAACTTTTCGAGCTTGTGTTGAGTTTTGTTAAAGACGACATTTCCAAGAAACCTACCAATAGAATCAAATGCCCTATTTCTGCTGAAGAGAAGCTTTGCATTACATTGAGGTAAGTTTTTGTTTTAACGCGCTGGATCGACAACGTGAATATTTTGTTACTAATTTCTTATTATATATTTTTTATTTATTTTAATTACTTAAAAGGTAAAATAATATACTTAGGAGTATTAAGACTCTCTATCTAAAAAGCTAATTTTTTTAAATTATAAAAAAAAGTAATTATATTAATAATATACGAATTTATTTAAAGTATTCATAAATGTTGATATAGGTCACCAGATTCATTCGGTGGAAACATTGCCATTGGACTGTTTTGGGGAGAAAAGGCTTGGAAGTAGGAAGCTGCACTTGAGGTTCTTGATTGGCTACTAGTTGAAGCAGATCGGAAATCATGGTTTATCATGCTTCTTTGCTGGTGTTGAAACTCTAGTTTAGAAATGACTTGCATTACCTTAATTTTTGCTGTTGTTTGTAAGTCTGGAGGAAGTTGTTCAACTGTTAAAGCAATACTACGAAAGAACGTTGAAAGTGCGGTGTCATCCTCTTTTGTTTTGTTATTACTTAAGTCTAGCAACTCTTTCATCAACTTGGTTCTTTCAATTCGGCCTTTCTTAATTTCTTCCACTACTGCAGCACCTCGTTCTTTTGGTATAGACTTTCTTTTGCGTTGGGATGTAGTAGTTGGGGATATGAAAGATTCTTCCACTGCTGTAGGTTGGTTCTCGTGAGATTCTTGCGTATTGGGAAAGACCTCAGTAACCGGAGAGACTTGGGAGTCAACCATCTCTTGAGAATCCTCTATATCACTTACAGCTGCTTGTGACTCATCCAATACGTCTTGCGATTCAGTGGAAATATTATCTGATTGCTGATTTTGTGAGTTACTTTCTTCATTGATATTACTAATTGACCTGAAAATAAACGACCCTAAAATATTGTGTAAAAATGTATATTTAATACGTACTTTCTCTCTACGATTCAGGTATTGTCCAGGAAGCTTAAATGTTTGTACTTGGCACCAAAGTTTTCCACATTTGTGTTCCTGGCTGAACCAATTTTTTTGTGCTTTTATTACCTCGCGTTTCTTCTTTTGGTAATAATCGCGGATATTTTTCCACCTTATTTGGCACACTTTTTCTAAAAATTCATTTAAACAATTGATAAAATGAAGTGCACCACGATTTTTATTGGCAAAATTTAAGTTGCTATAAATATAAATGGCCGTTTCTGTGTGAAGAGAGCTTTTAAAAAATAAAAGCGTGTTACAGCTATAGCTGACAAACGTTATAGGGGATAAAATAATATACAGGGTATCAATACCAGTAAATTTTTAATCAAGCGCAAACATCTACATCTACTCACGAAGCATATGAAATGTACATCGATTTTTTTTACCAATACTTAATTTGTTATTTTCAGGTATCTAGCTACAGGGGAGACCTTCAGATCGCTAGCGTTTCAATATCGCCAGCATCACAGCTGGATTAGCGTTTCTGTTAGAGAAGTGCTACGCAGCATTAGGGAACGCATGCTTCCAATTTTTATACCAAAACTCTCAGAAGAACGCATGAGAGCAAATGCCCAAGATTACAATGAATTGTGGAACTTTCCTAATTGTTGCGGATCCATTGATGGAAAGCATGTCCGAATACAGTGTCCGAAGGCAGCAGGGTCACTTTTTTATAACTACAAGCAGTTTCATTCTATTGTATTGCTGGCTATAATAGATGCAAGATATAGGTTCATCGCAATTGATGTCGGTTCCTGCGGGCGAGAAGGAGATGCAAGTATTTTCGAAAAATCGATGATGGGAAAGTATATTAATAATGGTAATTTCAACATACCACCTGCAATGCATCTTCCAGGAACAGAAATTTTACAACCTTGCATTATTTTGGCAGACAGCGCATTTTCGTTAACAACTAATATAATGAAACCTTATTCACAAAAAGATTCTATTCATGACCAATCAAAGGCTGTGTTCAATTACAGACTCAGTCGGGGGAGGCGAACTTCCGAAAATGCTTTCGGCATATTATGTCAGTATTTTAGAGTATTCTTTACTCCAATTGCTATTAACCCTACTGCTGCTGATGACTTAATCATTTCGGCATGTATCTTACATAATATGCTACGAAATGCAAAAATACCAATTCCTGATGAAAATGTAGATTTCATCCCTCTATTGCCAAAAGAAAATGTAATTCCATTAGCACCCACATGTGCAAGAAGATTATCCACAGATGCTGCTTCGGTAAGAGATACTTTCAAAACTTATTTTTTTGGACCACATGGATCAGTGCCATGGCAAAACGCAAAGGTGCAGAGAATGGAATAATTCGAGGAATAATCGTAGAAGAAAATATTATTTTACGTTATTAAAAGTAAAGTAGCGGAATAAAATTATGTTAAACCCTGTATATTATTATATTTTTTTTTAATAAATGACATAATATTATATTCTTACCCTTTTTATTCATTTTCGCCATTTTCGCACCTATTTCCTTCCAAATGTTGTTTTTTACGACCAAATCCTTATAACTTTTGCCGGCAACACTACATAATGGTGGCTGCTGCCTCACCAAGTCTATTAGGACTTCATCATCCTCAGGTGAAAATTTTTTACTCATTATGCTAATTATAATTATAATATTACTATTAATATTTATATTTTATTATAATATTACTGTTAAGTGCAGCTGAGCGATTCCGCTGTAATCAGACTGGACAGATATGAACCGACCAGTCGTCACAGGTCGGCGGAGAGGAATGCGTCCGTTCAGATGAGCGGAACCGAGGAAACCAATCCCAATTGAAATGCATGGTTGGATAAAATCGTCAAATCGCGGCGATCGACGGACTGTCCGCTTTCCGCAACCGAATGTTCGAGGAAACCAGGCCTTTAGTCATCGCATTCCTTTCTCCAATCTTGCTAAATAATAATTTCGTGTTATCTTTATGAGACTGTACATAATTAGATATAATTACGTGGTCGCTTAAGTCAAAGGGATCCGTATTATTTATATGGCCTTTTATTATCTCGAAAGGTGTATGCTTTGTTACACTATGAATAGAGTTGTTGTAACCTAATACGGCACGTTTTATCAGCTGGTCAGCTGTGAAATGACTGTGTTGTTCTTTTAGGCACCTAAAATGTTCGATTAAAGTGGAATGAAACCGTTCTACGGGTGAATTACTGTTACTATTTTTTGGGGTGGTGAAATGTAATTCAATTTTATAGAGTTTACAAAAATCTTCAACTTCTTTATTTTTAAATTCAGTACCTGAGTCTACAGTTATTTTTCTGGGGCAAACCATGATGACTTATATATTGGAATAGGCTTTCTATTATAAAAATTCCGGTTAATGAGATTAAGGGGCAGGCTTGACCATACCGCGAGAAGGAATCAATTATGGTTAAAAAACATGCATTTGAAATTTTAAAGGTATCCATATGGATGTGTTCGAAAGGTTTTGAACTTGTCGGGGTCAAGTTAAATTTAATGATAGGTGGATTTCGATCATATTTATTTTTTAATCAAATTTCACAATTATTTACAAAATTTTCAATATCGATTGTCATTTTTGGCCAATAAAATTTTGATAAGAGGGCCATTTTCATTTCATTTATTCCTCTGTGACAAGTTTTGGTGGTGTGATACAAATTAAGTTTTTCTGTTTGGTCATCTGATGTCACAATATCTTCCAAAAGTTTGGAACATAAGATTATTTTAAAAGAGGAATTTTTGTAATGTTACCGTAAAATGTTTGCTTAATTTGTCATTACGAAAATAAATAGCATAGGTGTATTTGGGGTCGATATATTGTTATAATAAGTCAATAAAATTGGGTGTTGGATTTCTTGCTGAAACGGTTACGTACATTCGTTTGTTTTCGAATATTTTTTTCCGTTTTTAGCTGAATATCTTGGGTATCTCCGGTTGTAATAATAATTTGATTTTTAAAGGTATTCAGAGATTTTTCAGTTATAGGTAGATTTAAAATTGGATTTTCGGCAGATGTATGGGCCGTTTCGATATCGTTTGATTGATTGGGGTTTCTGGTTCTAATGGAGTAATAGTAATTTCTGGAGTATTATCAGAAATATTAGGAAGATTGGGAGGCTGGTCCACAGGGAAAATTGTTATATCTGAAGGATTGTCTTTAGGACTGCTTTTAATTTCCTTAACAACTCTTGTTTTAGAAGGGGCTTGAAATATTGGGGTTATAGTAAATTCTGGCAAATTTTCTGAACTTTCTTCGATGAGGCTGGCTTGAGAAGACAGTTGTGTTTGAGCAGGCCTGATTGTAATATCTGATAAGATATTAATGCGACGAGATTGAGAATTAGGCTCAAGAAGAATTTCGTCCAGGTTGGAATTATCTAAGTTAGGGAGTTCATTTGGCTTTTGTAGAAAATCATACACTATTTCGTCCACATCACCAGGGTTGTTTAAGACAGATTCAGTTTCAACAGCATTGACACTCACGGGATTTCGGGAAAGTGCATCGGCTGCTTGATTAGATTTTCCTTTTTTATATTGAATGGTGTAATCAAACTCTTCTAACTTCAGACGCCATCTTATGAGCCGGGAGTTAGGCTCCTTAAAGGAAAACAACCACTGAAGAGGCTTATGATCTGTGTGGATGGTAAACTTATGGCTGAAAATATTTGCAACTCCAAACAATGGCAAGCAACTCTTTTTCGATGGTCGAATAGTTCACCTCGGCAGGGTTTAACGTACGGGAGGCATAACAAATGGGGTGGTTTTCCTGTGATAGAATGGCACCAACAGCATAATTTGATGCATCTGTCGTTACTTCGAAAGGCTTAGAAAAATCAGGGTATGCTAGTACGGGTGCAGATATTAAAATATTTTTGCAGGTGTTGAGACTGCTAATAAATTCTTCTGAATGTTGGAACTTTTCATTCTTTTTTAAACATTTAGTAAGTGGCTTAGTGATTTTTGCGAAGTTATGGATGAATTTTCGATAATAACCCACAAGGCCTAAAAAAGATTTGATTTCACGCTGTGTTTTGGGAATTGGGAACTTTTGAATCGCAGCAGTCTTTTTAGCGTTGGGTTTGATACCATCTCGAGTGACTACATGCCCTAGAAACTCTACCTCCTTACACAAGAACTCACATTTATCTACTTGTATTTTAAAATTAGCTTCCCTCAATTTTGAAAAAACAAGTTTTAAATTTTGAATATGTTTCTGCAATCCAGAACTGAAAATTATAATGTCATCCATATATATCATGCAGATTTTATTCTGCAAATCCTTTAGTACCTCGTCCATGACCCTTTGAAACGTGGCAAGGGTATTTTTCAGCCCAAATGGCATCCTCAAATACTCATAATGCCCATTGTTCACAGAGAAAGCAGTTTTTTCAATCGAATCTTTTTTTATTTGGATTTGATGAAATCCGCTGGCGAGACCTAAGGTGGAAAAATATTGAGCCCTACCTAAAGCCGGGCGTCCACCGAAAGCGGTGCTGTGCTGTGCTGCGTTGGGCTATGCTGTGCTGTGCTGGGCAAAGCTGTAGTTGGACAGTCCACCAAAAGTTTGTCGTGCGTTAGCAAGCATAATATGATCTTATAAATTATTAATCTTTTAATTATGTTTAATAATATAGAAATTGAAAAGAATCTTTTTGATTTAAGTTCAGAAGAGGATGATTCCGAAGATGAGCATACAAATAATTTATTAAGTTGTATGCTTATGGCGGATAAAAGAAAACACAGATTTTGGATATCAAATCATTTAGTAGAGCGAAAACAATTTGGCGAATTTCATAAATTAATTCCAGTGTTAAGTGATGAGCAGTTTAAAAATTACTTTAGGCTTTCTAGAGCTCAGTTTGTGGAAATTCATGAATTAATAAGATTTGAAATTATAAAGCTTAATACGAACTACCGAGAAAGTGTCACAACAGAGGAGCGTTTGGGTGTATGTTTAAGGTAAGTTATTTTTTTGATTATTTAAAAGTAATATTTTTAGTTTTTCCTGACACAAATTTATTCCATCATAAAAAAATAATCTAATAGGTATTAAATAAATAATTAATATTTCTGCTATAATAGCTAATAGTAATATTAATATAATAATTATGGATTATCTAAATTCCAATTTCCAAAGTAGCTTCCTGCAGTTTCGTCGCTTGATGACTGGTTGGATGTTGATTGTGGTGACGGTAGCGGAGTAGAAGTATGATGATGATGATTATGATTATTATAAATTGAGTTCGAATGTTGGGGTGGCTGTAGTGTGTGAAAGTAATGTTGGGAACCGTGAGTACCAGTGCTGCTGCTGGCGTGGCTCGTAAAATTACTCAGTTCCGCCTCAGTAACAGCATCAAATATTTTTCGCTTAATGGAAACTTGTAAATGTGGAGGCATAGCAGCTGTTGTTAAATACATACTGTTGAAAAATTCCTTAAGAGGATCATTCGACCGCAATTTTTGTTCAAATTCTTTTCTTTGAGCGTCTCGCTCAGCAGCCCTAGCCTCCCTTTTTTCAGCTTGTTGTTTCATTATCGATACAACGTTTTCTTGCCATTGACTTTTTTTCTTCTTAACAGGCTCTATAAACTCAGGATTTTTCTCTTGGGTTTCTCTACTACTTATTTGAGTTTCTTCGTCAGTCACTACCGTGTGTTCAAAGTCACTGTGTGATTGTTCGTTTTGAGTTTGTATTTCTTCATGTGGCCATGTTTCCATTGTATTTTCGTTTGATGATTGCGTGTCAGCTACGTTGGAACATCTTTTTCGGTTGGTCATATATGGAATCAAAAATTCCATTTGTTTTTGGTATACCCACAACCGTTTTACCGCAGGTGCTGCGTCCCCACTTTTACATTCATTTTGCCTTTTTAAAGCGTCCCTGAAAGAATCCCTTAACTTTTTCCATACCCGTTTAGCCTCTTTTCCTAAAAAAAAAACTAATTTAAATATTAATAAAATTAAAAAAAAACTTTTTTTTTTTAGATTTCTAGCGACGGGCGATTCCTACAAAACAATTGGATATAGTTTCCGTTTAGGAGAAAGAACTGTCTCAAAGATAGTTAATGAAGTTTGTTCATCCCTTTGGTCCCAGTTGCAACCGACATTCATGAAAATGCCCGACCAAGAGTCTTGGAAAGCCTATGAATTGGAATTTAGAGAACGATGGCAGTTTCCAAAATGTGTCGGTGCTATAGACGGCAAGCATGTGGTTATAAAAGCCCCACCGAATTCAGGTTCATCGTTTTTTAACTACAAGAAAACTTTTTCTGTAGTATTGATGGCCATAGCAAGTGCCAATTATCAACTGATTGCAGTCGACATTGGGTCATCAGGCAGATTTAGTGACGGGGGAATATTTGCTGATAGTCCTATTGGGCGAAGGTTAAAAACAAATTCGTTTAATTTTCCTGAACCTAGTCTCATGGAAAATTATAATGAATATAATTTTCCCTTCGTATTAGTCGGAGATGAGGCATTTCCGCTCATGGTAAATCTAATGAGACCATTTCCAAGACGATCTTTAAATAAAGAAAATCGTGTTTTTAATTATCGCTTGAGCAGAGCTAGACGAGTTATAGAAAATACTTTCGGTATATTGGCAGCAAGATTTCGAATCTATAAACGTCCATTGGAATGCAAATTGGAGAGTATAGATAGCATAATTAAAGCGACCTGTGTTCTACATAATTATTTAGGCACTAGGGAAGGTAGATCGCCTAATATAAATGAAGAACAATTAGGAAAAAGTTTGCCTGAAAATCAGTGGTTGCCATTAGCACATAGAGGTGTAAGAGCAACAGCTGAATCTTTTGCCATAAGGCAGAACTTTTGTAACTACTTTAACTCTGACACAGGAAGGATTCCGTGGCAAGATAAAATTATGTAAATAACCAGGAGTAATAAAACAAATTGTCGTACGTTTTGTATTTATTTTAAGTATCCTGTACCAAATTTCTTGAATAAATGGTTCTTTTCGAGTTAAAATAAAGAATAAATAAAAATAAATATTAAAATTTAACACCCTATACCTTAGTAACCATTTACTTTAGGTAAGTATGGAATATAGATAAATAATATAGGTATACAGGGTGTTTTACGTAACCACACTACTGTAAACTACACCCCTACTCGCTTATTTTGAATGAAACAGCCTAATATTGTTACTTTTTTGGATTTCACATTTCACACTAGATTCTAAAAACTTTAATGTATCACACTTTTATCTTTATCCAACTGTTTTTAAAATACAGGATGCCAAATAAATAATATAGTGACTTTTACGACTTTATGGGACTCTAGAGCTAATTCTGTTAAAAGATGGAGTGAAATAAAGTTCATTTTTCTATCTTAACTTTTTCGGACCAATCTGTGTGATTTTTTAATTTTGTGTTTAATTTTGTTTTTAATTTTTAATTCTGTGTGAATTTGTGTGATTTTAATTTTATTTATTTAAACTTACCGTCTGTTATATTGCACTTTTTTGAGACTTCTTCCCAGACAATATCACGTGCGTCTTGACTTTTATAGTTCTTTTCATCTACTTTCCATAGGCAAGGATTTAATCTCACAGTTTCAATGAATTGTTCCATTTTTATCGTAATTAATAAAAAAAAAACAAAACGAGTTTGCCCGTCTCCGCACAGCGTCAATCGAACACAAAGCGAAGTCATGCGGCCCCGCACGACATAGCTTGTCTCGCCGCACAGCGCCCCAGCTTTAGTGGACGGTACTTCATAAGAATGCATTGGCAACCCAGCACCGCTCAACGCCGCTCCACCCAGCACAGCACAGCACCGCTTTCGGTGGACGCCCGGCTTAAACGATCTAAGATGTCATTGATGTTGGGAATGGGGTACCTGTCATCGATTGTTTTAGAATTTAAATTCCTATAATCACAAACAATACGCCACTTAGTTTTCCCGATGTGTCTTTTTTTTTGGGAACAATCCATATAGGACTTGACCACGGACTACTTGATGACCTAATAATTCCTTTTTCTAACATTTCATTTATCTGACGTTGCACCTCCGCTTTGTGCACGTAAGGATAGCGATAAGATTTCGTGTGGTATGTCATCGGTGGTCTTTATCTCATGTCGCACTTTCGATGTAAATGAAAGCTGATCTCCTGGTTTCAGGAATAAGTCTGAGAATTCATTACACAAATTAAATGAAAGGTGTTTTTCTTCTTTATTTAAATGGGAAGTTCGTAACAAAGGATTTATTTTTTCAGGGTTTTCAAAATTGGAAAATGAATTTTGGAAATGTTCGATTGAGAAAATTTCGAATTGATTTTCTTCAAATAAATCTGCCAGTAGAGGTTGAGACACTGTTATAGAAACAGTTTGGCCTGTATGATTTTGAATTTCTACAGGGGCGAAACCGTTTTCTGCAAATGTTAAAATTTGTGGAAAATACAAATTATTACAAGTACAAGGTCTTGTTAGAATATCCCCGTAAAATATATTTACTGGTATTCGCTTTACAATTTTCTCATAGGGGTTGACTGAAAAAGAAAATTTTACATCATGGGGTTGTCTATATTTAAAGGGTATTTCTAAGGTTTTCCCGATAAGTTTTTGGTTTGTTAGATCGATATTTAAACCTAACCGTTTCAGGTCATTAATCCCTAAAACTCCATCGAAAAAATCGTGGCAGTCAAATAATACGAAATCAATATTATTTTGTATACCAAATTTAACAAATAATGGAATAGATGCTTGGAATTTAGTTTTTTGACTGCCGACAGCAGTTTTAATTACGTTATTTGTATGGTATATACAGTGTGAATAAAACTTTTCCGCAATAGCAGGGTCTAAAATTGATCTTGAGCTACCGGTATCTATTAATAGTTTCATTTCGGGGTTTTGAACTTCCACATAGGGAAGTGAGTTACAAAAGCAATAATTTATTTCTATTATGTTTTTATGTTTTCGGGGTTGACCCGAAAATTTTGATTTTCTGAAAAAGAGTTATGTGGGTGTATTTGAGAATCCTGATAAAAATTAGGGGTCTCTTGATATACATCGGTCGATTCTTCTTCACAATAGGGGTAATTAGATTCATAGGGCTGAGAAGACTCAATTTCCTCAGGGGTGTCTGGGGATTCATAGTTAAATAACTCTTGTGATACAGTTATATGTTGTCGATTATAATTTTTAAAATTGTTGGAATTATTATATTGCCTAGAATTATGAGAATAGATTCTAGAAGTTGTCGACATTGGAGTGGGCTTGGGAAGTTGATGATCTGGAATTTGGTTCGGCCTGAACACATTCTTGGGCGTGCCGAATACTTCTTTATTTGTTGGGAATATTTGAGGTGGCATTTGTTGGGGTTGAATGTTCACAGGTTGTGAAGGCCATTGATATTTGGGTATAACATTTTGTGGTACTTGATGCGGCTGATGGTAGGCATTATATGGATAGAGATTACGGTTAGGGTTATAGTTTTGTTGGTGACTTCTATGTTGGGGTTGATGCAACTTATTGGTCTAGGTTCATGAAAATTTCCATACAATTTCTCAAAATTCTCAAATTCATTGACGTAAGCTATGGCATCTTCAAGACTATTAGGCTTCTTTAAATACATATTATTTCTTAGGCTGCCACTGCAACCAGCAATAAATGTATTTAGAGCTGTTTTATTATAATGCTCATTTTGACATACTTTTTGCATGGGTGACAGTGAAGTGTCATTGCTCACGCGTTGAATTACATTGCTAAGTAGTAATTGTAATCTTTGTCCAAAATTAATTAAACTTTCATTTTTATAAGGTCGAACTCTAGTTAATTCTTGAACAAGGCAATCAATATCTCTTCTGTCAGAAAAACATTGAATTAAGGCAGTTTTTAATTTATCCCAATTATCTAATTCTACTCTTCTACTTACCATTATTTCAGCTTTGTCGATAAGCTTTTCTTGAATGCACTCGAATATGTGCTGGTTCAGTTCAGTATTATTTAAGGGTTTATACTTATTAATTAAGTCTTCACTTCTCAAAATAAATTTAGAAAGTGTATCGACATTGCCGTCATAATTTTTAATGTTTGCAAGACGAGATTTGAAAAGATCGAATTTTAATTCTTCAGGCATTTTTACAGTAGTTAATGAGCTTTGCTCAGAATAGTTATGTTTCAACTTTTCGTTAAAATTTCGGCGCTTTCACCACGAGATCATTAAAAATGCTTGTTTATTATTACAGTGAGTTTATACAAGACATTGGCAACAATGGAACGAAAATGCGATCGGCCGCCATATTGCAGCAAATTTAAAGTTGGAAATTTAAATTTTAATACAAGGGACGAGAAAATCTTATGGGAATCAAGTTACAATACTTTAAAAACCTAATTTTTAAATAAAAACAATAGATTCCCATAAGATCTTTTGTCCCTTGTATTAAAATATCCAATTTCAAATTTGCTGCAATATGGCGACCGATCGCATTTTCGCCCCATTGTCGCCACTATCTTGTATAAAGTCACTGTATACAGTGTGGCCCAAATTGGGTGTACATGTATGGGTATCTTGGAAACTATAAGAGATAGAAAATTGGTTAAATGGGGAAAGTTGTAGGGCATTTAGTTACCAATTAAGTGCCGCTTTCAGAACGATTTTATCTTTTTCCGATTTTGAAATATTTGGAAAAAATCAAAAAGTTGCATTTTTGAAAAAGGGCTGTATTTTTTTCATTTCAACGTATTTTTAAAATCTGTAAAAACATTATTAGGACAACTTTTTAAGGACAACGCATACCTGAATTCAGTTTTTGTTTTTGACGTTTCGGTTCTGAGATTCCATCCTCAACTTCTTTTTTTCTAATGGCGGTCATTTTGTTTTTTTGCTAAATTGAAAAGATCTTTTTTGTCCCTTTAAAATGATGTATAACACTTTATGAAAATATTTTAGTCAAATTTAGATATTAAAATAAAAAATTTTCAAATTTCCAGGAAAAGGCAAATATTTAATTAAAAAAGAGGCTGCCAATTTAAAATGAGAAAGTAGGACCACCCTCAGACTTTCAGAAACACACTGATGTATGAAGAAAGAGTTTTTTTTTAAAAAAGGTATTTCAAACTATTAAATTTTTATATTAAACGCCTTTGTCTACAGGGAGAAGTTAAAGAGAGGATCAATATATTTTTAAAAAACCTGTACAGTTTTGTATACTTCGGACAAACATATAAAACTCATGTAACTGCATCTAATAAGGATTCAAGAGTTAGAAGATCTAATTAAATGTCATAGAATAATTATTTCTTTAGGCACATTATATTTCCTTACTTATTAAGTAAATAAATAAGGTTTTAAAGGAAGTAAAGCCAATGTAAATTATGATCTATATTCTTGAAATTAGGACAATTTTTTAAAATTTTGTGTAATTTAAAAGTTTA
Source organism: Anthonomus grandis grandis (assembly GCF_022605725.1). NCBI lineage: Eukaryota > Metazoa > Arthropoda > Insecta > Coleoptera > Curculionidae > Anthonomus > Anthonomus grandis. The sequence continues at coordinate 26,608,085 of NC_065558.1, forward strand.
AATTATTCAGTCAGTTTTTGATCTAATTCCATCATATTTGAATATAATATAATTATTATTCTATGACTTAGGGAAATACATATTTTCACTTAAGTTTACATATTTTAATTATTACTTCAAAGGGTGACAATCTGCATGAAAATATACAGCAAGGGGCACTTCAACTGCCTGAGAGCTTATGACGTTATATAAAAAAAAAACATTTTTCTTAGAATATAAAGAATATTTAGGGCCTTATTTTTTTGAGATACCTATAGACCCATAAAGTGTAAGACAACACAGGCGGTTGTGTTGTCTTACTCTTTATGGGTAAATGTATGTTGCCCAAACAATATCATTATTTCATGCAGATTTACTCCTTGAAGTTTGTTATGTATATACACCCTACACATAATTTTATAGGAATATAAAACAAGTGAAAGAAAGGTTAAGTATGCTTTTTATGTCTCTTTTTCCATTTTTCATAAGCTTGTACTTTTACACTGTCAATTAAATTTTTGTTTGTGCATGTTTGTAAATATGAAGCAAATTTAAGGTCCTGTCCCTTTAGAATTTTATTGACGCTTCGGCACCACCAAAATAGGAAACACCTTACAATTACATTCAACAACTCTTGTCCCAAGTTATGATCAGGACAATTAATACTGCGAAATAGTAAGTTCGTGCTTAAAATGTCTTTTAAAATTTTTCCAATATTTTTTGATGTCGCCAATTGCGGAGTTAAGAAACTTAAATAATCAAAAGATGATCTGATCAAAAAAATTACTAAGTCTCCTGGTCTTATTAAATTGCCCTTTTCAAATTGCTTGGCAGTTATTAGTAGCATCATTATAATGATTTGGTAAAAGATGCCAAATTTTTAAATTGGTCATACACTTCTCACATTTTTTTTTGCTCGCTTTTTTTGAACAATTTTAATTAAGACACCGCACATATAAGTCGTAATGCAGCTACCTATTTTACTAGTTTTTTGTAGTAAAACATCCTTTGGAATTACTACTTCTTCATTTGTTTCTGTAGCTAAAACATCAGTAATTCGCTCTCCTGTAAGCAAATTCCTAAGATTATCTAAGCCTTCAGAACAATCTATTTTGCAGTTTGCTCCAGGAGAGTGAACTGCGGTAAAATTATTTACCATCAAAGTTTTAAAAGATGCCATGAATTGATTTTGCGATGGATTGGTATTTCTTAGACAGTGTGCGCGAATGTAGCTAAAAAAGTTTTCAAGGGCATCTTGATTAAATGCCCCTGTTAACACAAATTTGCAGCCTGCATTATCAAAAAGCTTGTCAGTCAATCTTAAAAATCCCTTTAATGTAAAATTAAGATTTTTAAGTGTTGGTACATTTACAAAGGTTTGCTTAGCATGCGAAAAAAATTTCATACTTTGTATGATTTTTTGGGATTCCAACCAAAAACTTTTATGACCAGAATATGACCAGAATTTCTGGTCATAGGACACTTCAAAGGCTTTGCTGCATTACCCATTTTTGAATACCTTAAGCAGTTAAGGCTATCAAAAAGCTTGTCTAAAAAAAAGATCAGCTCACCAGTAGATTCCGCTTCAGGGCCAAGCTTATTTTTATCTTTAATATCTGAAAATATTACCTAATTAAAAAATTATACACAAAAAAACTTTATTTCTTACCCCATCCAGGAATTCTCGTTAAAAGAGAACCAACGCTATGGCTGAACACTTGGGTACATATTTTTACCTTCATTTTTTAAATTTTTTGGGGCTCTACATGCTACTCGGTTAATTTTGGACAAAGCCTTTTTAAAGGTTGTGTATTGTCTAGTGCAAAAAGTTGTTGTATATGGATCCATTTCCCACACCCTCTTATGCCATTTTTTTCAAAGTGAAGATCCTTGTCCAATAGGTTGTTTCTTAGCCCTTTGAAGAGATGGAGCACATCATATAATGGAATCACTTCCCTGTCACATTGAATCCGAAAAAGTGTTTTTTTATGTTTTTTCTCTTACACTGCTCTTCTGTTTCATCCAAAAGCAGTTTTATGGCTCTTGAATTATTTGATCCCTGATCACAAACGGTTCCAATTACATTTAGGCCCACGTCAAAACATTTTTCAATAATGTTTTTTATTAATTGTTTTAGTATTATTGCTTTTGTAGCCCCTTGACAAAATGTGAAGCATACCGGTTGCTTCCATAAACGGTAAACCCGTTTAAGTAGGAATACATTGGCATGATCGGCAATATATTTCTCTTTTGGTTGAATACCACTATCCTGAAATCCTATGACTTCATCTTTATAGGGGTTGTAAGTTAAATTGCAGTCCATCTCCATTTCATCAAATACAAGTATGCATGTTTTGTCTTTATCACTCATTTTTTCTACTTGTCTTTGAAGGCTTTGAAATAAAATTTCATTAAGGCCAGGTTTTAATTTTATTGACTGCAATAGCCTGTTCAGGGTTTTTGATGAAGGCAATGCAAAAATTTTACTCAAAAGCCTATAACATTTTCCGCTATTTTTATAAATTGATAAAGCCAAAACCTTTTCTTCTGTATTGAAGCATCTTAATTTCGGTGTCCTAACGTTTTGGTTGTGCACTTGACTCATTATAAAGTGATAAGTAGGCTCATTAACAGCTTTTCGGAGGTTATCAAAACTATTACTTTTTATTAATTTCTCTGCTTCTGCTAATCGTGACTTATAACTTTTAATTTGTCTAGTCTTGTTGGTTAAATCAACACTCCACTCTTTTAATTTTAAATAAAATTTCTTTGCCTGTGGTGTCAGTTGGGAGATTCTAGTAGCATTTGAAAATCCCAAAATTGATTTTCTTGCTGAAACCAGAAAAATGTCACTATTATTATTTTTAATTAAATATTATATATTTTTTAAGTATGCTTAAAAAATATAAAATTAAAACAATAATTAATAATAAATTAATAAATAAACTTAATCATAAAATAATTTTTATATTTAAAATTTAAAAAAAAAATAATATTTAGTTTTCAAGATACCCAAACATGTACTTGTTTTTAAGTGTTTCATAATGAGTGTGCACGGTTCATATTTGGGACACTGTGTATTATGTATTTTTAAAATTATGTGCAAATGGGGTTTTCGAGGATGCACCTACTTCCATCTAAAATATTTTAACATAATGAATAGTTTTTGAGGTACAGGGTATTCAAAATTGGGCTTTTATGCCTTTTGGGGAGGCTTTACAGCTAATTCTATCATAAATAGAAAAAAATGACTCATACCTTCCTGTCTTAACTTTTGAAACCCTATATTTTGTGAAACATATTGAAAATTAAAAAGTTTTGATAGGATAATTTAACATGTATCTCAAAAAATAGGAAAGTTAAGATAGAAAGGTGCAACTAGTATTTTTTTTATCTATAATATTAGCTATTTTTTTAATCTATACTATTTAGCTACAGAGCTAAATTCTGTAAGACTTATATAAAATTATAAGAATATACAGGATATTTGATTTAATATCAACAAGTAGAGGTCTTAATACCGGTATAACCAGAAATGATACCATCCTAAAAAAATATTCTGGATGGAAAGAGCATCTTCGAAAACTCCATTTGAACCTGGAGTCTGGATCCTCCCTGAAATAGATGAAATCCACTTTAATATGACTTACCTGTCTTTAATTTTCGTGCTTTTTTAGTTCCATTGATCTTAGAAGTGACAATGACATGTGATTTTGGAGGTGACAATGATGTCTCAATTAACTGGTTTAGCATCTGTTTTAGCTGATTTGTGATTTGGGCTTGGTTGAAGGTGTTGCGCTCTGCGTTGCAGCTAAAAAATAATATTTAATAAACTTGAAATTTATGTTAAACAATCAAATTAAGGATACATTAGGTTATTATTTATTACATACCACAAGGTGCTGCTTGATTAGAAACATTCTGAGAAGTGGAGGGTTTGCAAATAGGAGAAAACAATTCAATAGCATTAATAGGGTGATTGTTTTCTTGATCAGTTACAACACTGATCGTTGTTATTGGGTCTGGCAAAGTTATGTCTATGTCCATATCTGATGAATTATAATCTATTGAGTTTGATTCATGCACATATAAATCATCTCCTACTTCTTTATCTTCACTCACTGAAAAAAGATACATACATTATTAAAAAAAATATATAAAAAAACTATTTATACGGTTGATGAGCTAAAATCTAAAAAAAAAATATGAGTTTAGGTACATTTTCTCAGGATCTACAGGTATTAAAAAAATTAACTGTACACATTTTTTTTATGTACCTACAGACACAATTTTTATATTTACCCACCCCCTACCCCCTAACTTGTATATGACTCTGTACACAAAAAAAGTGTTTCTGGAGATATGTATAGGTGTGAAAATTAGGTTAAAAAATGTATACTAATGTACTGACAAAAATGTAAACTATATGGGGTGTTTCAAAAAGCAGTGGTAAACAAAAATGTATCTCTTTAATGGAAAACCCTCTATGTTATAACATTTTTTGTTTTTACTAGCGTTGAATATTGCACTTTTTATGACTTTAAGGGGCTCTACAACTAATTCTAATAAAGATAGAGCAAAACAGCTTTTCCTTAACCACCTTAACTTTTTAATACATAATCTTTATTCGACATATTTCGCATACATGACAAATATGCCATCTGTCAAAAACTCAATATTTGCTTTCTTCTGGAAATTTTAAATATTTTTAATATGGCATTCCCTATACCTAAATTTAACACATAAAAAAATATTGGCCTAATGATCTGGGGGCAAGAGGTACAAGCAGTATGAGGTCAACTCAACTTTGCATCAACTTCCCTGCAGATAATTTGGGAAACTCTTTATGGGAGTATATACCATGTAGCCTGATGCATGTCAGCCAAGGCACCAGCAGTAGGGTAAGCGAGGATGGCTACCACAATACTTCACAATAAAAATTCTGTTGTCAGTTAAATACCTCAATAAAACCTCTTTTAAAAGGCCCTTTTAATACCTTTATATTCATGTTTAATTTTGTAAAATCAGTTGATTCCAAGAAACTCTATTAACGCAAAAAATTAAGCTACTGATATTTTGTAGCAGTAGAAAAAAAATATTTTGATACTATAAAGCAATAATTATTAGATCATTATATAAGTAGTTATAAGTTAGGCTTAAGTAAATTCTGCAGAGTGGGAGGGGGGAGGGACAGTCCTAAAATTTAATCTTCCGCTACTGATCATATTGTATGATAAATAACTATTATATAAAATTATTTATATAGTGATTGAAAGGTGAGATATATACCTGGTAAATTAAGCATAGGAACTGCATTGGCTTTAAGACCTCTTTGAAACCCCGGCATACAATCTTTTTTGGCAAAATGAACATCACATGCTAAATATCTATTATACACCTGATCTAAAGTCAATATATCCCAATTTTTTGGTTTAACAGCTCGAATCCAAGCTCTGAAAACCGGTAGGTTGTTTTTGGGGAAACGATGCCTCTTACTCAAAAAGTCCTTGCACCCTGGAACACAACAGGGTTTCTGCTGTTTTTCCATTCTCATCCTCTTGGGAGGATTCTCGGGAGTACCGTTCATTTCTTCAGCAAAAAGAAAGCACAAAACAAGAACAAGTAAACAAAAACGTCAAAATAACAAAAAAAGTAAATTGTTTCTGGTAACTTCTAAACTTAAAAACGCACAAACAATCGGCAATCCGCACCGCACTCCGACTATACTATGTAAACGAGACAAAGAAAAGAAAAAGGACAATTCAAATGTGAAGTAAACTTAGGTATATCTATGCACATTAAACGGTTTTATCTCTGTGAGGCAATTATTAAAACTTCTGAGAATCCAAATATTTGATAATTTTGATATTTTTTATGACGTTTATCATTTATGACAATTGAAATGGGAATTGGGGGAATTCCAAAATATTTTACTACTAATACAAGTGTGCCATCTCGTGACGGCCTCATTAAGCCGCAAACATTTAGAGCATAGACGAAATCTGTAATTTCCGAACTGTTTCGATGTTGCTTCCGCGCCATCTAGCGACTGTTACGTTGAAACAAATGTATTTGGACGGCTGCGTTTGCGTGTCCCTACTAGCGTTGATTGAATATTTGGGAAGATACGCAACCTTATGGGCTAAAACGTGACCGCAAATATGCGTGAAAAATAGATGGCGATTCTCTCCAGTATGCGCGAAAATAAATTCGTCCGTCGCTTCTCATTAGTAATCGGCCGATCATCCGAGTCGTGTGGGAGAGTTTTTGCACAGGTTCGTGTTTGCCGTATTGCAATTTGGTAGTTGTTAAAAATTTTTCTTGGATATCATAATCACAAATAGATAGATATATGTAAATGTGTTTAGTTTGTGAGACGATGGCTTCTTTAGGCAAAATTAATCAGTGTGCGTATATTAATTAAGACTTTGATTTATAACAACCTAATATGGGAATCTCAAAATCTTATTAGATAATCTTTAAAAAAATCTAATTATAAACCTCACAGAAAATTATCTATTTTATCTACAAAAATCAATCCGAACTCTTAAAAATACTGTCTCTTCATGTCTATGAGAGCCATTTTCTCTTTTTCTTTTTTTTACTTTAAGAAAATTTTAAATCAATATATTATGTTTATGGTCTTTAGTGTTTTAAGTATTTTCAATAATTGTTTTCATGATGAAATTCATTCATGAAAAAGATAAAAATAAAGCCTAAAAAGCCTTTAAAGTTATTGAGAAACTGGTTATAGTACGAATGGTAGCTTTCCTAATTAAAAAAAATAACATATTAAATGAATGTCGAGTAATGTTTTCATTCCTGGAGAGATTATATTTGAGCTTGAAGAAGGTCACTTTGCTGCAGCGGTATTCTGCGACTTCTCTAAACACTTTGACTGTGTTAACCATGGAATATTGCTCGGTAAGCTTTCTAGATATGGGTTTAGGGGAGTTGCTCTAGAATGGTTAAAATTTTGTTTTGTTAGACAGAAAAAAGTTTGTTTGGCCAAATGGCAGTTTGTCTGAACTTTGTGTAGTAAGCAGGGTTCGTTTCTCGGTCCTATTTTATTTCTATTGTATATAAATGACCTGGGGTCTCTCCAGATAAGAGGATTCTTCACTATTTTTGCAGATGACACCACTATCTTATGGACAATAATAAAAGCACATTAACCTAGAACAATTTCTAAAGATTTATTAATGATTAAACAGTGGTTTGATGCTAATTTGATGTCTTTAAACATAGATAAGACTAAATTGTTAAGTTTTTATGCTCAGAGCAGTTCATGATTCACAACAAAGAATTGGAAGTGAATAATTTTAACAGATTTCTTGGAATTGTTATCGATCATAAACCTAAGTTTTATGGAGATATGTCAGGAGGCAAAAACTGGCTAGACGATGTTATGCTGTTAGAATGGTTTTAAATGAACTGAGATTGATATTTTTTTTGTCGAAAGTTGGAACTTACTTTCATACAATAATACCTACAGTATGGAATAACATTTTGGAGTTGCATTAGTAAACGGCTTTTTGACTCGATGTTTGTTTTTAAAAAACAAGCCATTAAATATATGTGTCATAAATCTCCACAGGACATGCAGACCCCTATTTAAAGATACTTTTCTTGTGTTGCTTGTTTATTGTTGAGTCTGCTTGACTAATATACAAAAAATATAAATTGTATCTTCAAAATAATGGCTCCTTAAAACATTATAATATCAGAAAAAAATACAATATTCCAATGCCCATCCCGAAAAGTGAACTAAGAATTCTCTTATTTACTTGAGCATAAAAATTTTTAATCATTTTCCAAATGTCATAAAAGTCTCCTCGCTTTAAAAAGTCCTTAACGAAACTTCTTAAAAGCAAATATTTTTATAGCATTAGAATTTTTTGAAGATAGTTAGGAATAGGCCAATAGTATATAATTAGTTTTTAGTAAAGATGTAAAGGTTAGAATTTGTGATGTTACTCTAAAAAAATTTTAAGTCGTCTTGCTTTGAAATTGAAAATACATTTTGTGTTTATACTAGTATGTTGAACCCACTATTGTGTATTGTTTTTAAATTATGTGTTAGTAATATGTCGATTAATGTGCCTATTTTATATCATAAAAGTACCATGTCAACAAGTAGGTACCATGTATTTATGAATAAAGTATGTTTTGAATTTTTTGAAATTCGAAATTGTATTTAAAAGAGAGAGAGGTATATAATATTTAATAGGGATGATTCCAACTACTAGCTAGAAATTACCTCGTTGATAAAGTAATTAAAAGGGTTATTCAAAACTGCAAGTGGCCAACATGGCGTCGACAAGAAGAAACAAAGTTGATTATGACTCTCTAAAGAAGGAACGTCGTATTTAAAAGTTAAAGATGTTAACTTGTAAATGAGAGAAAGTGTTTACAACAATGTATAAATGATTTTATTTTATATTTTCAAATAACGCCAGAAAAAAATAAAAAAACCATTTTGCCAAATTTCACCTTTTTCCTGAATATTAGGAAGTATTTGGCATTTTTCCAATTTTTAGATTGCATTTATTCAATCCTGTATAATCGCAGACATCCTGTATAATCGCGATGAGACCCTTCATACTGTTAAACAAAATATTTGTTTTTTTTCTTATTAACTTTTTCTAGTTTTAAGAATTAGTAATTAAGTGTTTGCCTGTATTGCAAATTAAAATGTGGCCTATTTTCTATATTTTATAGTGTTGTTACACCCTTATTGAAAACCTTTTAAATTTTGCGATTTTATTTTTATATTAATTTCAGTTAAAGGTATCTATTTTTCAATATTTTTGTCCAAAAAAAGTGTACTTCACAGATCTCACTACCCTACACAGTTTTTGAGATATTGGCTGGTTTCACAAACCCGTATTGTCAAAAATCACATTACGGGCTACTTTTTGCAATAAATTATTCACTCTAAAAAACTATAGTATCGTATATAGATATTAAATCTTTAATTATTTAATTTACTCTTTATATTTACGTGAAACCTACCTATATCATCACCTTTATTTAATATTTTTGTTAATTTTCTAATTAATAAATAAAAGCTTATTGAATTTTTCTTTTGTTTTTATTTATTTATTTTTGTCTCAAAAAAGGATTTTGGTAAGTAATTTATTATTTGTTAATAAAATTTAAGTTGTAAGAGATAGCACCTTCCAATACATTACTTGACCACCACATTTATCTAGTTATTTATGCGAGATCACAGCGCATTTAAATATCGGCAATAACAAAATAAATAAAAGCGCTGTTATCATCATCGCCCTTGTCTTAAAAAAATAACAAAACGGCCGGGTGCCCAAAGATTCCCGCGTCGTTAAACTGCAAATGGTCAATATAGCGCCGACGAAGAAAAACAAAGTTGATGATGGCTCTTTAAAGACAGAACGTCGTATTTTAAATTTAAAGGTGTCATCGTATAGGCGAGAAAAAGTGGTCACAATAATTTATTCATTTAATAAATACTTTTGTCATATATTTTGAAATAACGCCAGAAAAAAAATAAAATGATTTTGCCAAATTTCAGTTTTTTGCAAAATTTAGGAAGTATTTAGATTTTATTATAAAAGGACACTATATTGCTCAACTTTCCTCTAATTGACCACCTCTATTGACGTCCTGTATAACCGTGATGGGGTCTTTAAACAAAATGTTTTTTTTTGTTACTAGGTATCTTTTTATAGTTTTAAGTATAGTTGTAACAACTGGTAATTGAGAATTTTCCTGTGTCGCTTAAAACTTAAAATGTGGCCTTTTTTCTATTTCTATTAACATCCTCACTCACAACCCCTTACTTTACAGATCTCACTAGGCTGCACAATTTTTCAGATATTGAATCACATGACAAAATGGGTTACTTTTTACAAAAAATTATTGATCAAAAAGTTATATTACCATCGGTATTAAGTCTTATGAATTATTTAAATTATTCTTTATAATAGTTACGTGAAACCTACTTATATCTTAAAATTTGTTCTACATATTTTTTGTATATTAGTTTTTAGTTAATTAAGTGCAACGGGCTTTTTATTTAAAAACTTGACCCTCTTGAACACAAAATGAAGGAAACATAATGTTTGTTGGAATTATAACTTGTATTAAACTTTTTTGGTAATTTTGTAAAAATAGCTTTTTATATATATTTTTGTATTAATTTTTGTCTCAAAAACATATTTTGGTAAGTAATTATTTGTTTATAAAATTTAACTTTTAAGAAAGTTCAATATGCCTCCACCCTTAAGTATATCACTTATCACTTGACCACTACATAAATGACACTGTGTTGTATGTTCAAAAAAAATAATAAAAACATAGTTGGCAGCATCATCCCATATCTTAAAAAAATATCCAACACGGCCGCGTAACCGGAGATTCCATCGTCGTTGAAAACCTGACTCAAAGAAGCCAAAAGCCAGGTCCACGCAGCTAAAATAAATCGTTCCTAGATTTGACGCTTTGCGGCAGCACCACACGGTGCACGAAACTGAACGGCAATCCGATAGTCGACCGGGTACACTTTTTAACACAGGATTGCGTATCTTCCCAAATATTCAATCAACGCTACTAGAGAAGACAAGCGTCTAGGTACAGTCCGTCAGTATCGATCAAAAGGCTGCGCGCATGCAGATTACACCTTTTCTGGATTTCGTGCACGTGATTAATATTGATCTATTAACCATGGATTTCTTGTGCCTCCCACTCCGCTGTTTGTGTTTTTGTTTTTCTTGTATTTTTGTGTTTGTGGTTAATTTTGGTTTGATTAATATTGACTATGATTTTTTAAAAATCTCTTCTAATCTTAACAAAATACAATAATTTTCTAATAATTATTATTTGTAAGTAATGTATTGTTTTATTCTGATAATCGAAGATTTTACGTGAAAGGTAAAATGAAATTTGTCAGAACGTCTAATATAACCTACTTATAACCAGTTACCTCTCTGGAATGATTTTAAGGTTGCAACAGTTTAATATTGTTAAAGAGACTTTTGCTGTTTCCTTTAGAAACATTATTCAGGGATCAAAGCAAGGTGAATACTGGAAAAAATCATACTTAAATGGCACATGACAGGCAAAATGTTAGGAAGTGACGTAAATAATCGACAACAAGGAAGCAATATACCAAACCAAAGTATAAGATGCATACTAACTTACTACACAGGACAAGTTTTATAAAACTATTGTGAGCTAACAATATAATATGGTAATAGTTTAAAATGATTTATGAACCTTTATTTACCTAGGTATAATTTTTTATATTCCAGATTACCAGCATCAATCAACTGATGATCAACATTCAACATTGATGAAAATTGGGCATCATTGTGACCAGAAAGAGGCTGTTGTATTATAGATTGTACTATATGTATTATATATATTGTACTATATATATAGATATGTACTATATGTATTATAAGGTGGAAATGTCATATTAAATACCAACATATTATGTATAATAAAAACAATAAATGATTACCTACATTGATTACATTCTTTCTTTGGCATGTTTTTAATAACGTTTTGACAGATATATTATTGAGGGTTGAGGGTAATATCACAAGTGCCTTAAAATAACTTTACTAACTATAATATACAAACAAATTATGTTGTAACAAAATCTTAGGACTTATGACAATGTTTAATGTGGTTGCCCTGATGACATGGTATTATGTATTTTGTAAATCTGCTTTTTTAAAAATGCCGGTACGGAATATATCAAGATTCATCATATTAAATAAAGAAAATATTAATGTTTATATAGCCATCTTTATTTAAAAAAATAACAAAATAATTTCTCTTAATTGTATATTATTTTATTATATACAGTTATTTAATTGGAAATGCTGGTCACCTGGGCCTACAATATAAACAATATTACTATAGGTAAATTTATAAGTACTGTCAAAAATATTACCTTTTGGATGTAGTAGTTTCATTGCCAATACTTCCATTTCATTAGCAGACGGGACAGGTAAGTGCTTTGGAATCTTTTTTGTTTTCTTCTTCGTTTGAAATAAACGTCTCTGTGGCTCAATCTTTTTATTTTGTGGTATGTTTAAAGGTAACGAGAAGTATAGTTTTTATTAGTTATATTTCTCATTGCTTCTAAAGTGGGTTGAATAGGAGCAATGATTTTCTTAATTGTTTCCAACTCGTCCAGTGTCTTCACATCCATGACCTGCTGCTGAAGGACATGCAAAACTTTTTGCTGTTCTTCAAAAAGAACATTAGTTGCATCACATGTGAGCTTGGTTTATGATTGGTTATTGATACTGACTGACGTTACCAGGTTGGCCGTTTCATTTAATCGTTCATTCTCTTGGAGATCAATAATTAAATTATCTAGCAAAAGAAATGCAGGTATTAACTAATTAAATCGAGCAGTATAATAATTGTATTGTCCTTTTTATAAATTCCCATAGATAGTACTCATAATACGCATATACAGGCTACTTATACTGGGTGTTCGGGTTCATGTGGGAAATCTCTCGGATCCAGGTAGAACATCGAATAATAATACCCAACGTTCCTATCTAAAAAAATCCTACAGTCCTTCTTAACGAAGATACAGCCTCCTAAAGGACGCTGCTGGAAATTGGTTTTTCTTCAATTACTTTTAAACTACCCGGTAGAGTTCTACCTGGATCTGAGAGATTTTCCACATGAACTCCGGACACCCAGTATATTTACAAAGGGTGTCACATAATATTAACAATTGGATAACAAAATAGGTCTTAATATTATTATATGGTTTGTTCGTTGCGTTTAGGGACACCCTGTAATTGAAATATTTCCAAAAGCAAATAACAAGCACAGCACAACCAGTTAAATCACAGATTTAACCAGAAAATTAGTTTATCTGTGGTTAAATCACATCTACATATAAATTTAATAATTTACCATCAACCAAAACAATAAGTAAGTATATACTTATTATACATTTACATAATTATTACCTTTACTAATACCTTTACATTGAAAAATGTATAATTTTTTTCAGAAGCTTTTCCATCACTTTAGTCCTTGCAGGTGTAAAAAAAAAATTAAAATACCAGATATTTTTAAAATATTAGATATTTGGATATTCCAAAAAATGTACTAATACTTACCAGATAAATACCTCTGTAGCTTCATTAGGATTATTGAAATCAAGATTAAGCTTTGAAAATCTGCAAACTAAATGAATATGTTTACACATATTCCATTTTATGCTGCAGTCCATGCAGGAACATGTGTAGCGATGAATGCACGCATTGCATTCATTGCATGTGAGTTTGCAAGTACAATCTAACTGCAGTTCCTCTACAACATACAATTCATTGCTGGAAGTCGATGGAACCATCCAGCCAGTATCAATTCTGACAACTTGATTTGTTTGAAGCGTCTCACTAACTTTATGCCTTTTCCTTAGGTCAGTTAATTTGGTAGAGACTTTTTCCTTATGCACTACTATAAGCCTTTCAAAAGTTTTGTCCCGAACAAATTTTAAAATGGCTCCTATGGCTTTGTCCAGCCTTTTTACAAATTTTCCATTCAAATAAAGATACTTAAGGGTTCTATGCATTCTCTCAATATGCATATTAGTATTGAGACCACTACCTACCTACCTACTGTTGTTTGAAGTATGTATAGAACTCCAAAGTACTTGGACTTTTTTGGCAATATTCAAAAAATTTAAACAAAAGTTCTTTAAATGTATTTGTTTCTCTCTCTTGCAACAACATTCGCAGCATCTTATAGATAATAACCTAAAAAAAAACGCGCAAGACGCAAAGGGTATATAAATTTAAACTGACAGCATAATGTTACTTTTTTCTCCTTGTCCGGAATTTTCTCCAAATTCTTTCTCCAGGCTCTGTCAATATGCCATGTGCAATATAGTCTGATAAAAGTGGGCATAAAAATGTATATTTTTTGTTAGACTAAAAACATTAAGTAAACAAATATAACTACCTAAATTGAGCAGGATGCATGACTTTCTTCCAGGCATTATAATATGCTTCTGCCATGTCCGACATAAAAACTTGTGGCCTTATTTTTTTTTCCAATTTTCTCTTCAACACAAGAAAAAAGAATCTCCATAATGTTCACATCGCTTCTGTTGGATATTAAAAAGGCACCTGGATATCCTTCCCTAAGATCATCTAGTATAAGAAGAGTATGGAGCTCAAATCCATATCCATTAACACCGTGTGTGCCATCTATACACGCGCAATCATCACCAAACCTATTACAAAAAAGAAGGTTTATAAAAAATTGTACTACTGTACCATTAAACTAAATATAATATACCTTAACAGTAACTCTTTCTGTGCTTCTGTAATTATTGTTAATACAAAGTCTTCAGATTTTAGATCAGGATATTCACTAAGAGTGCTATCTTGAGGCTTATAAAACATACAGGAATCACTAGCTTTCAGCTCTTGCACCCAAGCATCAACGCTAATAGCGTCATTTTTATGTCGAATTGAAGATCCACTTAAATTAAAAGCCTTTTCAATGTTATATAGATCTTTTTTCGTTAAAAGATGGAGTCGTTCAAGCTGACAGTTTACAACAGAATCCCTTACTTCATCTAAGATACATTGTAAAGGAATTTTTGCAGCTATAATTTGTCGTTCTTGCTGTGTAAGAAATAGATGTCCTATATCCTGTTCCTGCCTATGCCCCACATGGGTTTTACAAAAATCTACTGTCCATTTTTTTTCTTTTATCATCACATTCATAGCAGCCGGGCAGTAGGCATTTATTTTATTGCTTCCCTGTGTTTTAATTTCTCGATGGTTATTTCCCCGCTGCCTAATGGTTCCTGACCTGTGACATGTATAATTGGTTTTTATCCAATTTTCACCTCGCTTTGATCCTTGCGTTTTAACAAAGGAAGCAAAATTCTCCTTCTCAATGTTACTTTTCCAGGCTTGAAATGTCTCCTCAGAGTCAAAGTGATAAGATTCTGTGTCCATTATAATTGAGTGATTGGTTTCATAGTGTTTCTTCATATCCATTGACAATACATCTTTATAGTCACATAAGGAGCAATTCTATTTTGAAATATGCTGACTTTTCATATGTAATGATAACTCTTTCGAATTATCAAAACCAGCATTACATTTTCCGCATTTGTTAATTTTTTTTAGCTTCAAAGGAGCCAACTGATCCAATTTTCCTACAGTTAATTCATATTAATTACTATAACCAAGATAATTTTGCTTTTACGTTTTACCTGGATGTTTTTGTCGAACATGCTCTCTTAATTTACCCAAGGTGAGAAAGGTAAGGTCACATTCACCACATAAAAATGTACCAGCTTGGCGACAGCGCTTGGAAGCTAGAACATCTAGTTTTTCTAAAAAAAATATTTATCTTCATTTATTTATGATTATTTTTAATTTAAGCCAGGTTTATATGTATAACAATTTACATAATTGTAATTATAATCATACTCACAATTTTTAGTCAAATAAAAAATGAAAATTACCAACTTCGGCAACTTTCTTATGTAAATAGGTTATGTTTAAGACTGTGATTTACTGTGTGATGATTTTATTACCTGGATGTTTCCTCTTTACATGATTCCGTAAGTTGGAGGTTGTAACAAATTTTGTGTTACAGTCTTTACAAGTAATATTAGTGTCTGACATTATATTAATACACTTGAATAAACGCACAACACAATAAAGAGATTGTCAAATAATAAGATAAAACCATAGATAATATATTATTAACTAGAATAAAACTGAACTGAAGTCGGGCAAAGCAAACAAAACATCAACCAAAACATAAAATTAACGCAATGACAATGAACGAAAACAGCTGACGAATATCGATCGATAGTATCGATAACCGGACCGCCGATACGATTTAAAAATAATGTAAAATCCGCATGCGCGCAGCCTTTTGATCGATGTGGGTGGACTGCACGAAGACGCTTGTCTAGAGAAGCTGTTTACTGTGGGCCACAAAGCAACCACCAATAGAGAAGTTTCTCACGTGTAAAGGTTGGAAATAAGTTACAGCGCCGCTGTGTGTGGGCCCGTAACTAACTTGAAATAGCGGGAAATTCGAATTTATTAAATCCTGTATTGCACTTACTCTTTTCGAAATTCTTGTTTTCAAGAAAGTCTAAAAGTGTTCAAAGCACGTTAAATTATTTCGTATGAAAGCGATTTATCTTTTGAACACTTTTGGACATTTCCTGATAAAAGGTTCGGTGTGAATAATTAAAACAATACATTAGAGAAGAAATATGTTTATTCAATTTTATTATACACTTACTTTACTAAAATCTTATTTTCTTAGTTGTACAGGGTGTTCCTTAAAGGCATTATACATAGAGTGGGTGATTTTGGGACGAATTTCAAGAATTTTTTTTGCATGAACGTGTGTTCTTCTTAATTATTTTTGAGATAAAGGGTGATTGTTTACGACAAACAAAATTCTTTTAAGAATTGAGATAATATTCTAGACATGTTTATGAAATGTGGAACATATTTCCTATAAATAAATATGCTTTTTTTTAAATCTAAAAATTAGATTGACATGGTATAGTTTCGTAAGTGTCGATACCTTACTTAAATTACAGAATGGACAAATGACAAAAATTAACCATTCTAACATTATATAAATTGATAAGTTAAAGACATCCAAGAGTGTTGAAATCACTTTAGAACTCATTTCGTATAAAAGGATTTTATCTTTATTATCTCAATCCTTTATCTTTGTATCACTTTTTGACGTTTCCTAAGAAAAAAAGACTGTTCAAAGAAGGAAAATTAGGCATTATAACAGAAACGTCTTTATTAAATATTATTATACAGTATTAGCTTTTTTTATGTATCTTTTTTTGCCATTTTCAAACTTTAATAACGCCATTTTTTTGATAGGATCAACATTTGTTGGATTTTTTTTTATAAACCGTGCAAATTTTTCATCCTTGCCCTTAGCAATAACATTTACTCTTTTACACCAAAAGAACAACGTATATTTGACAAACAGCTTAATCACAATATTTACAAAATTGGGATGATCTTTGCAACATAGACTTCCGACATCAATATTTTTAATTAAATATGTTTCCAAAGAAGCTGACAAATTAGGTAAATGGCAATACCTTGGTATTAAATAAAATAGAGTTGCAAAACACCTACTAGTCATAAGATAAAAGTTCGTTCCAGGCTCAGTGAGAGAGGAATTAGGATATTGCCTGGCTTCTATGAATTCACCATAATCACCTTTCTTGGTAATGTTCGAAATGTTATCACGACAAAATTTACAACTTGTTATTTTCTTTAGCTTTTTTACTATAAATCCTGCTATATAACATATTGTTGACCGACCAATTCTCGTTTTCCTATTTGAAATTTCTGGAATAATACAATCGACTTCAGGATATAATGGCATTACGCCAGGTATTATTTCCCCTGTAATAAAACACCTTAGAGTATCTAACGCCCCTTGGGTTTGATCCTCCTCGCAATTTGAGTTTGGTTATCGTGACGACAAAAAATTACTAACTATTAATGCTTTAAATGATTTTTTAAAAAGAGATACAGAGGGATTGATATTTCTTATACCATGTGCCCTAACTAAGCCAAAAAAATTTTCCAATGGATCTTGGTTAATTTCCCTCAAACACAGAAAAAACTTAGGATTGTCCTTCAAAATTAATTTTTTTACCTGAATAAAACTTTGTAAAGTGAAAATAAGATTAGTTAATGATGGTACAGTAATGTATTTGTTATTCTTTTTATCATGATACCTCATACTTTTAAGAAGGCTTATTTTTTCTAGCCAATATTTCTCGTGCACTGAGAAAGCCGTAAGAGCCCCTTTAAGGGGTTTGCTGGATGGTGCTACCTTGCAGTGAGAGTTGCAGCTGTCAAACAGCTGATCCAATAAAAGGATAAGTTCTGCAGTATCCATGGCCTCCCTTGGCAAACCTTGAGCATCTTTTATATCTGTAATACATTAATTGTTGTTATTAAATACATATAACAAATATAGTTAAACAAAAACTTACCCCACTTAGCAATCCTATACATTAAACATCCTACTTTATTGCTAAAGACTTGGGTGCAATGTGACACCTTCATTTTGTTCATCTTTTCAGGAAAAACATGTGCAGCTGACAATGTGGGACATATTCTGTTTTCTTCATCCAAGTCCAACAAATAGAATTGAACAATGTGTTCCCACTTGGCCACTTTCCTCTTACCCTCAACTTCAAAAATTAGGTCTTTCGTCAAAAGATTATTGCGAATTCCTTTAAATAAGTGGGGAATGTCGTAGACATGGACAATTTCATCTCCGTCTAGAACATACCCATGATGGCGATTATCAACATTGTGTTTAATACATTCTTCTGCTGTATCTTTTAAAAGTGAATTGATGGCAGCCCGATTATTTTGACCTTGGTCACAAATCAAACAAATAACCTTAAGGCCAACTCTCCGGCATTCTCTAATTACATCAACCAGCAATTTTTTAAGCTCTAATCCTTTGCTCGGCCCATTAGAAAATGAATATCCTATTGGCTGCTTCCAGCTACGAAATATGCCCTTTATAAAAAATACATTTGCATGGTCGGCTAATATTGGTTTCCTTATAACCCCATTGTCCTGTATACCTTCAATACAATCCTCCTTGATATCATACTGTACGTTGGTGCTAAGCGATATTTCATCAAATAATACAGCACAATATCTTTCATGTATTTTCATTTTTTTAATTGGACCTTCCAAAACATCAAACATTCTTTTGTCCACTCCAGTTTTAAAGGGAATTTTATTTAAAAACTTCGTAAGTGTACCTTTACTTGGCAGTGAAAAAATTTTTGACAGTAGCTGGTAGCCTCGGCCTCCACATTTTAGCAGAGACAGTGCAAGAATTTTCTCGTCTACTGAATATCTTCTTGCCTGTGGTTTTTTTAGCTGATTTTTAACTTGACACATTATGAAGTTATATGTGGTAGTATTTACATACTTTATTAAGTTAATGAAAGTATCAGATTTAGATATATTTTCTGCATAAGTTAATCTTGTCTGGAAAGATCTAACTTTTTTTGCAGATTATTTGATAATGAGCAATACTTCATCACACTTTTATAGAAATACTTGCATCGTGGTGTAAGCTGCTTTTGCCTTGTTACTCCTATTCTACCAAGGATGTGTTTATATTGGCGAAAAACTTCTGAAACAAAAAAAACATGTAAATTTAACAATATTTTTAATAAATATGTATATACCAATAAATTAATGATAATTTAAGGTTAAGTTTTAATTTAATAACTATTTCAAATTAATAATAATCATAACTCGTATGTATATCTGAAGAGCAATAAAAAGAGAAACTTGCAGTACCTGGCATCCAAATTTACCTTTCCTTTTTCTCTTGGATCCAACATTTCCAGATACAGATGGTTTATCACTCAGCTGGTTATCAATTTCACTCAGAGATGTTGAAAGTTCAGGAGTTGTAAAAATATCTTGGAAAGCTAAAATATAATAGTTTTGCTCTTATGTTTCTAAGCTTGGCTTTAAATTACATGTGTGTAATATAACTCTGTTACTTCAATCTTTGACAATACTACTTATTGGATTAATTTTCTATTATCTCTAGATTTCAACAATTTAGACAATATTAGATTGATTTATATAATGCCAAGATATGTAAGAAAAGAAAATTACATGGCAGATTACTCATATTATATTTTATTTAATCTAATAACATAACATACCTCTTAAGTCAGAATTGCTTTCTAACAAACAATAATCATGGTCAGTAAATGTTGATGCCGAGGTTGATGCATTCTTATTTTGCTCGTCTTGTAGAATTACATTATCTTCTAAAAAATAAAAATATAAGATAAATAGTTTAACCCTATTAGATCAATGTTAAACTTACCAGGACTCCCAGGAAGATAAAGTGTTGGTACTGCATTAACAACAAGCCCTTTACGAGTACCTGGCACAATACAGCTTTTTTTAAAGTGTCTTTCACAAACTTTATAGGATTTATATACATTGTCTTTACTAAGGCTATTTAACTTAACATTACTGATATTTTGCAACCATAGATTAAAAAGTTGAGGTTGAAACTTTGGAAATTGATGTCTTCTACTATGAGTGTCTTTACAATTTGGAACACAACATTTCTTGACGTATTTAGGCATAGTTTTTCACAAAATCTAAATCTTTCAATGAATAAGAACTAATATATCACGAAATTCACAAAATTGAACAAACAAATCAGAAATTATAAATAACGCAATTATGTCGAAAAAAATACCACCATATGATATTGACAGAAATGACATGAGATTACGACGCTAGCGCCAGCAGTGTGTGGGCCGGACCCTAACATGTTTTTGACAGTTCCATTCATGTTTTTTCTCTATTGTTGCTTTGTGCTGTGGGCAGAGGTATCTGCTGCATGGTGATGGTCGCGTCACGCGTCGCCACATTTTAGTTGCTTATATAATTATTACCTATTTTATTTACTATGGATTATAAGACTGATGGGAGCTTGTCTTTATGACAATAATGTAATAGAATAAAGCTTAAATGTTTGTTTTAAAGTGTACTGAAATGTATTATGACTATATAGGGAAAAAATATTGAAATACACTGTACGCTTTACCGTACTTTTAGAACGAAAAAGATAGGACTTAAAATTTATCTTTTTTTAGTTCTCGCCATAACTTGGCTTTTTTTGCTATTTTGCTACCTATTTTGATTGCTCTTGCCTAAAAGCAAACTAATAATTATTAATGTTAGCTTGAAAAGTTATCATTAGAGGTCGCTCAATAGCGAAAAATTACATTTTATTACATTTTTTAAAAGTAAAAAATTAAAGATTATGAATTGCGTCGTTCTCGTTCGGGGGGTGCGCGATATGTATACGTACGCCTAGGTAGGGCGAATGATTTGTTGTAAAATGTTGTAAAGTTAATCCGACGGCGCATATATTTTTTATTTGTTCCGGATATGGATTTTAAGTACTATTAAAATTAAATAAAATAAAAAAAATAGTTTATTTGGTTATTTTTGTAAATAAGTGATGGATATCTCTATATATTTTTTAAAAGGAAAATAGAAAGCAACCTACTAGATTAATTGATTTAAAAATAAATGTAACATTTAAAATAAACATTAAAAAAAATAACTAAATATTTTTATCTGAAAGTTTACTATACAACAGAACAGATGACATATCGCGTATTTCCATAGCAACCGAGAGGACACCCTGTACATTTTACATGGCGATTAAAACTTTTCCAGTATAAGGTAAATGTGTTATTTATGTAAAAATTGTGTTGTATGAAAGATGTAACAAGAACTTTGATGGCGTTGTTGCATTGTTAATAGCAAAAAGACACGCTTATTATGCTAAAGTTGTAAATTAATAATTTCTTTTTTTATAATATTATTTAAATATCTATAATAGGTTAGCATTAAATTTTAAAAATCAAGCTATCTTAGGTATTTTAAATTAAAAAAGAAAAACCTGAATTGACCATTTAATTAAAAGATTTTACAACAAATATTTAAAGATTAAATAACATATAGTATTGTCTTATTTTTCACTAGGCGGATTTCTAATTTCTAGCCCTCTACTATGCCTTGGGTCAATGATTTCCGGCAGTGTACATTTAAAATAAAAATTCTTTAGTTTGTCTTCCATTTTGTCCTTCCAAAAGGAATCTTGTCGCCAAATCTAAAATAATAAAACATACATTAGACAATTGATTTTAAAAATCGATTTGCACTTACCTGCTCAACCAGCATCCCTTTAGGTGTCCATATAATAAAGTAACACAAATCCCTTTGTGTGACATGTAATTGACCTTGGACTTGGTAATAATAGTCATGTGTTGTCTTTAATTTCATGTCACCATTTTCATCTAGGCTAGCAAATTTAATTATTTTGTTGGATATAGCTTCGGCAGGACTAATATTAAAGGCTGTAGAAGGGCACTTTACTTCAATTATAGCTCTTGACCCGATCAAGCCATCAGGACTAGCAGCTAATGCTGAACATTCCCGGTCAATAAAAAGTCCACACTTCTCAACTTTTAATCTAAACTCTTCTTCAAATTGCTTTATTGCAAAAGATTCGTGTTCACTTCCATATTTTGTGTGTTTATTTCCACGAAAATCATTATAGAGTAAATGCCGAACTTTATTTTTGCAGTTTGTTTTTGGCAGCATTTAACAAATACTACCAAAGTTGGATGCTGTAATCCTTAGGCTCCTTTCCTGGCTCCATTGTGGATTAACTTGTTGCCCTCGTGTATTTATTTCAATTTCTTTTATTTCTTCGGGATTTTTTTTCACGATTTTTTAGAAACTCCATTTTCTTTTTTTCAAATTCATCTCATTCCATATCTGGTATTACAATATTGTCATCTTCCTGTAATCCATAATCCTTGTCGGGTAATGCAAAAGATTTATTTTTGCTTTTAAAAATATTTTGACTTTTAATATTTGAATAATATATTCTTTTTCGTTTCCTGCTTTCAATAAATTTTTTTGTATAACCCGATGGACTTTTCTGAGTGCACGATTTAATCATTTTTCTATGGTAATCTCCACTTCCAAGATTAAATGACACTGCAGCAGCTTCACATCTAACTTGGTATGACCCCTTTTTGTAAAATGTATACGTTTTCCTCCCACAAATTTACAAACTATGGAGTTATAGTGTTCAGCGGCATTATTGTCCATATTTCTAAGAAGACTGGAGACATTATTAATTAGCCTATTTAAACATACTTGTATGACTTGTAAGACCCCACAAGCCTTCATTTCCGGAATATAATTCTTTTCCCCATCGTTTTTGGTGCATTTAAAGTACCCTATGGAGGCACACTCCAGATGCTCTCCAAATACATGTGAAGGAATGTTTTTTAAATCCTTCGTTAAATTTTCAAGGCTGGTGGTAAAATTGTTATCCTCTTTATTTCTGTGTGCAACAGCCATGGTAACAGCTGTTTTTAATCTTCTTATATTATTTAAAATGTTTTTTCTTAAAAATGGCGAAACGGGATTATTGGTGCTGTTACTTCTTTTCTTGCCTAAAACAAAAAAAAATCAATCATCAATAACCATATTTCAAACTACATTAAAAATTACAACAAAAAAAATAACTTACCACATATTTCTCGTAATTTGGAACAAAAATTCCTAAGAAGGTGATTTTTGCATTCAATCCTTTCAACTTCCATATGGCCGAGCTTCAAGTAATTTTTTATAGACGCTGCTGTCACCGTCCTCAACTAGTATTTTATATATAATATTGTACATTTCCATACTTCTTCGAAAACCCTCAACTATTATATCGGATTCCATACTAGTTGATGTGTTGGACCAATTTTTGTAGCACAAATGATCCGGAATTGGGTCTATTTTCTTAGCAGTGGCATGTGCGCAAAAGCTGCAATACTTATTGCGCAATCCTAGGAACAAAAGTTTCCCAGTCCTTTGTCCTATGATACAAGCCTAAAATGTATAGACGAAAATTTTAAATTTAAACAAACAAAAAATAGTTATTGATTGAACTTACGACTCCCGAAGCAGGATCATAATTTACGTTGTATGATCTCTTGCTCCAAGCCCCGTCGGCGACAACAGTAATACAAGGACGATTATCATTGTCTACTTCACGAAACTCTCTTGCCAATTTACTTTCTTGTTTTGCTGCTTCTGCGATTGTTTCCCAAGCCGTTTCACGAATTTTATCTCCCACATTCTCATGACGTTGCTGATAGGTATTGGGCGACATGAAAAGAACATTCAAAATGGACATAAATTCTTCTGCTGTGGAAAAACCAATTCCCGTTGATATAATTGCGAAAGTCGCTTCGGAGTTTATGTCGAAATGTGATCTGCTTTCATCGAAAAGATTAAAATGCTTTACTATATTGCACATTTTACATTTCATTAGAAATGAGCTATTAAGTATATAAAGTCCCAAGAGCGCCTTCAGTTCATCTAGATTGGTTTCAGATATCCTTTGGGAAGCGTCATGATAATTTTTGTTTTTTCGGTTTATTTCTTGATTTGTATATGTCACTATTTTAGTTAGCATCGAATGGGTGAAAAATATTTCAAACGCACGCAAATGTTCTAAAATACCTCTGACTTCAGCCTTAGGACCAGGCCTTACATGGACAACGTTGATTGAAGGTGTTTTACCGATTGCATGTGGCATACTGGTTTTCCAACTATATGCATTTTTGCCCCTAAGAGTATCTTTATCTCTATCTGGACCTATAATATGCTCTAGATCAATAGCGGTATCCTAAAAATTATTAAAATTATAGTGCAATATATAGCACAACAAAATTATATACATACCTCACTAAAATTCGTACTGGAGAGCTCCCCTCTCTGCGCATGGTCTGGTTGTATCATTGTCTCAGTATCGACAGCAATATCCTATACATTACAAAAATAAAAACAACTGCATGCTAGTCAATGAATAAGAAAAACAACTTACCCCTTCAAAACCCATACTAGATGACCCTTCTCCTTGTGTACTAGGGGCATCCGATAGTAGTCTTCGCTTTTTTGTATGCACAGTAGTACTCTTTTTATTTATCCATGTATATCTTAACATCTTTTCCACGTCATCCTCCACATTTTCTACATCGGGAACATAATCGGGATCACAAAGGCTATCATCAGAATCGCTATCACTTCCAGCACTATCCAGCTCAATATGATCTTCCTCCTCACTATCACTACTCTCGTATATTAACCGTTCAAGTTCGGCATCCGTTAGCGGCTTTTTACTCATTTTATAAGAACAAAATTTACGATAA
Organism: Anthonomus grandis grandis; assembly: GCF_022605725.1. Taxonomy (NCBI): domain Eukaryota; kingdom Metazoa; phylum Arthropoda; class Insecta; order Coleoptera; family Curculionidae; genus Anthonomus; species Anthonomus grandis. The sequence goes on from NC_065558.1 coordinate 26,632,914, forward strand.
AACTCTTGACACGTCAAATTAACGTACTTTTATTTATTGGTTAATCCTCTTAACACGTAAAATTGAAAAATTAATATTGTCGAACGTTGATTGTTAAACCTCAGGAATCGAGACACGCTAGCACCTACATTTTTATTAGACCTGGCGAAAAATATTGCCGATAGCCTACTCGAGGCACTGGTAGCAGTGGGAGACTTGACGCGTTTAAAAGAGGCCCTAGACGGTCAATCGTTTGAGAAAAAGATTGAATCAAACGATTGAGTCAATCATTGGCGGTCGCTTCAATCATCCATGAATTTTTTGATCAAAGTGCATTCCCAAAAGAGGTTTCGTTTTAAACGGTACTGTTCCCGATATTTTCCTATTTATGTGAATTTTTCGTGGTAAAATTTCAAATATAGTGTGTTGAAACGATCGTCTCAAGTGCAGATTTAGGCTTCCTTGCTTTGACTTTAGCTGCCGTCAAGTCAAAAAAACAGAAAAAGAAGAGGACGCGATGGTGTGAGGCGGTGGTCAAAACAGTGGTATAAATTAAGAAATCGCTTCACTCATGAACATTTACTTAATGGGTCGTATGAATAAAAATGAGCATTTAGTATCTACTCATGAATTTGGAGCAAATACTCCATGTCATATGAATAAAAATAGGGAGCAGATGCTCCACTTGAGTAGGTACTCTTATGTATAATTTGCTGTGAGTTCATTCTCAGTTTTCCTATGAATAAAAATTTGTTGATGCTCCTCGGAAGGAGAATGTACTCCACAATTTTGGAGTCTGATATATAGCAGACTTCAGTTTGTCTACGGCAGAACTATGGCGTAGACAAACTGAAGTGAGTTCATTCTTAATTTGCGTTCTAAAAAATATTACAAACCTAGAAGGCGTACCTGTGATCGTGATTTTAAAGTGTTATATCGATTTACTAGAGAACATGTAGAGTGGATATCAAATCACTTTTTGGGTACAGAATCTGGAGAAAGAAGGTGCTATAAATAACATTGATAAAATGAAAATATTTTTTAGATACGTTGGTGATCCGGGTTTCCAATCAGGAGTAGGAGAAGATGTTGGTGTTCATCAAAGTTCTGTCTCAAAAGTAGTGACGGAAGTTACTGAGAAGCTAATAGAAAAATGTGGTCTGTGGATAAAATTTCCTCACACTGCTGCCGACATAATAGAGGCGAAACAAAAGTGGCAATCAAATTATTCTTTTCCTTGTGCATTGGGCGTGATAGACTGTACCCACATAAAAATAAAAAAGCCACCTATTCATAGCGATGAATACATTAATCGCAAAGGATATCACAGCATTAATGTCCAAGCCACATGTAATTCAGATGAGTGGTTTACAAGTGTAGACGCTTCATGGCCAGGATCTGTTCACGATTCACGGATTTGGAGCAATTCAGAAATTTCAAATATTGCGAGGAATGATTTTCATAGTTCGCAAGCACTACTCTTAGGAGATGAAGGATATGGTATAGCACCGTGGCTAATGGTACCTTTTAGAAATCCTAATACACCACAAGAACGTGCTTATAATAATTTATTTACAAAGGAACGTGTAATAATTGAAAGATGTTTTGGTCAACTAAAACAACGATTTCCGATGCTACAATATAAAGTGCGGGTATCCATAGAAAAAGTTCCAAAATTTGTCATATGCTGTTGTATATTACACAATGTAGCAAAATATTTAAAAGATGAGCTAGATCCTATGGAGCTCCCATTAGAAGATATCCCACTTGCGTATCCGGCAGAAGAGGAGTTGGATAATAATAATATTAGAAGAAGCGGGCAACGGAGGCGATCTGAGGTAGCAGATGTCATTCTTGCTCTCGCTTGAAGTAAGTAAAGCGTGGAAAGAACTTATTTATCATTTTTATTATTAACACTTTAGAAAAATGTTTTTGTCACACGTTAGAATTCTTTATTTCGTAAGTGATTCTAAAAAGTATTGACACATTATAATTTGAAATATGCTTGTCCATTGTCAGCTTGAATGATATTATTATTGCTTGAATTAGATTGTTCATCAACATCTCTGTTTAGCTGTCTCTTGAGTTTTTCCTCTTTCATTTCTAAAACTCTCAGTTGTTTCAGTAAAACTAGTCTTTGTAGTTCGTTATTCGAGAGTTGTTTAGTAACGTTTGTTTCATATTCTTCGAGAGGACTACCTTTATTATGTTTCTTTTTTTTAGGTGCATGTTGTACTGTACTAATAGCATGTTGCTGCACTCGTTTCAGAAGCAGAAGTTGATTGCCTAGGGATTGTATCTTCATGGCCGATTTTCGTCTCTGTTTGTTGTATGCCGACGGATAATGCTCCTAAAATGAAAAATTAAGTAAATATTCATACAGTTTCTATATTAAAAAATGGACAAGTGATAAAGTTTCGTAAATAATATTGTAACTTTTTTTTGTTTCTAAGCTACAAAAATGTCTGTCTAAAATACTTGATCAAATGTTAAACAATAAGTAATTAATTATTATAAACAACATAACTTTATAAATCATTCAATTTTCACAAAATAATAAATAATAGCAAACTTTAGATAGGTTCACTAATATATATGGTAATTTAAATAAAGTTACTTATGAAGAAGATATTAATTAATTTACCTGGAACTTTTGCAAGTACTGGATTTGTGTTGCCTTCCATGATTTCCAACAAAATCTTTTCCCAATCCTGCAGCACAATTTTCTTATTTCCAGTCCTGTTTATGTCAGTCTTTTTCTTGAGTCTGGATTTCATATTATTAATTTTTTTGTGCATTTGACCTGTCGTTATTTGTGACCCGAAATTCAGCTTCCACTGTTTGTTAATCAGTTCTATTGCTTGGCTTTTTGACTTTCGGACAGCTGGTGTTTGTGACTTGGATAAAAGTATGGGAACATCACGTAGCATGTTTACAAATCCCATTTGCAGACTTCAGTTTCTTCTTTACTTTCACTCATTGCACACTGATACTTGAATTTATACTAATACACGAATATGCGAAACGCGGCACTTGTTTATTTGGTGTTTTTTCAGGTGCAGACTTGTTTGGAAATATCGAGTATCTACTTTATGTATTCGGAGCACACGGTGGCCTATAAACACAAAGAATATATAAATTAAAACGCTTACAAAAAGAAAGAGAGAATTCAAAAACATTCTCTAACAGAAGATTATCATACTTATCAATATTACAAAAAATCGTTTCAATTGTTTGCCTAGCCAAGATCATGGTTCCTCCATGTATAGATTGTTGACGACAAAAATTTGATATAGGAAGATAATCAGATATTAAAAAACATTCACTAGGCCTCAACCAGTGCTCAGTCAGAAGTACAATATCAGGAAAATTACATGTGTCCAGCAAAAGATGAAGCTCATCCATCTTGTTTCTTAGGGATTGTATATTAAGAATAAAGATACTTAAGTTTTTCGAAGAGCTAATTTCAATTTTACTAGTAGAATATGAACATGAATGAGATTCAACTTTCGTGGACATGTCTATAAAAAAGAAGAATCCAAATCACGATCAGTAACTAGTTCAGACTCATTAATTTGATGATTCAAAGACAATTTATTCGATGAAATATTAATTTTAAAATATTTGAAAATATGTGCATGTATTAATGATGCCAAGTCTGAACCAAAGTTACTGGCGTGATTAGACTCCAAAATCCCACACAGATTAATATTATTCTCATGAAAAGTACGATAAAGGGACTTATTACTATTATAGATAACATTATGGTTTAAATAAGTATAAGGGCTTGTCATCACTAAAGTGTTTGTATCAACATGATTTTGAATTAAATTTTTTAAAACATCAGATGAAGAACAAATTCCATTTAACATTACTATTAAAAAATCTTCTTTCGTAAAGTCCTTAACTAAATTTGATGCTGTCCTAATCACCTCACTGCTTGAACTGCCCGGCTTCAGGAAACACTGGACCTTGTAGTAAGCTTCAAACTTTAAACGTAAATGTTTTAGGAACACTCTGCTACAATTTCCACCAACAAAGAGAAGCCGAGGTCGACTATCATCAGGTGTATTTGGCCTAGTTGGTAGCTGTGTTGGAGAATTAATAACAACAGATTTGGATATCTGTAACTGTTCCTTCAATGCACAAATGTCGGAATAACAGGTATCTTTTTCAACCTCCAACACCTTTACGGAGTCTAACATCTTCTTATTTAAATTAGTTAAGTCGTTTACGTCTTTTTGTAGCTAGTTTATTTCAGTCTTATAGGTTGAAGACTCATTTTCTAATGTTTTTATCGTTACTATTAAATTTTTATTTAGGATATTTAGCTCGCTTATTTGTGAATTGAACTTAAGACTTGCCCTTTCGCTCACTTCCAGTAATGCCAACAATTCACCTTCTTTAATTTTTAAGTTTTCCAATTCAACTTTAAGCTCTTCATTCCGTTTATGCACATTTTCCAGGGATGAGGAAATCATCTTTTCGGCCTCCGACACTTCATCTTCAAAAACCATGCTGTTTCTTCTCATTCTCTCTATATGTCTATCCTTCTCTTTCAATTCTGTCAACAAATCATAAATCTTTTGCTCATTAATTTTTCCTTCCTGATCTCTTTCATTAAAATCATCTTGACATCTTTGTGAGCATAAAATCCTATAGCCTCCCAGTTTTATGGCATCAGAATTTCTTTCCAGACAACTTGGGTGGAATATTGAAATACAAGAGATGCAGCAATAATTTGGAAAATCCCTCTTCTGACAACATTTGAAACTGCGGTTCATTTTAGATTATAAGGCAATGTTATTAAATTGAAATAAATATTAAAGCAGGAACTGCAAGTAAACAGTAACTTGAACTTAAACCCAAAGCAGGAAACAAACGTACAACAAAACACACAATTGCACGTCCTACGGTTAATGTTCAATTATTTCAAGTTAAGGTCAATGGTAGCCAGATAATTTAAATTTAGTCAAAACAGGAACTGATTATAAAACAAAAACATTTACTGACGCAGGAACTTAATTAGTTTTTTTTGGAAACACTTGTACCGCGAAAATATAGCACGTTAATATAAACACGCAACACTAGATCAAAACAATTTAAATTAAATCAAAACAAATCAAAACAAAACAAAACTGAGCACCGGCGCCTCCTACGAGTATAGACGTCTACTCTGTACGACTGCTAAACCGATACTGATGCATGAAGCGATTCCTGAAACTCAGAGACATTCCATCACATTGAGGTACCTAGCTTCTGGTATGGATTTGGAAGACTTGAAGTTCATGTGCGCCATTGCTCCTCAGACTCTGGAACTTATAATAATGGAAACTTGCTCAGCAATTATCGAGGCATTAAAAGATAATATTCAGGTAAGTTTTCAAAATCTTTTTATTACACATTAAACATATATGCATATAAAAATAAAAAAAGAAACATAAAAATAAATTAAAGTGTCTAATTCACATTGACAAAAATGTTGAAAACAAGTCCGCCGCACTTTCTTCTTGCCAATTTTCTGCACTGGGTTGTGGTGAATGCATTACAGAAGGGGTAGAGCCTCAGGAAGAACTGTCATTGGCTTCAGGTGAAGAGTGTATTGATTGTTGTGACGGAGATGGAGAGCACATTGGTTGTTGTGTCGGAGATGGAGAGCACATTGGTTTTTGTGTCGGAGATGGAGAGCACACTGGTTGTTGTGATGGAGATGGAGAGTACATTGGTTCTTGTGACGGAGATGGATACCACATTGTTTGTTGTAACGGAGGTGCATATGGTGCGGTGAGACAGCGCTGCCAACTATAACCGGCTGTGGTGACGCTGGAGGTTGAGAGGGTGACCAACTTGGGTGCCTTCCAGAACGCAATCCGTCCCTTGTTAAGCTACCCATTTCTGCTTCAAAAAGCACATTATTTATAATTTTTTCGGCGAACCGCTTTTGGTCTGGAAGTAACTTTTTTAGTTTTATAGCCCAACCCTTAGCTAGTATGTCCTCTTCTAGCTTAGGTCTTCTAAAATACTCTGAAGCCAGTTCCACTAGGTGCTCAGTTGGATCTGGCTGACCTTTTTTGAAAAAGGCTGTGGAGTTCGGGTAGGAGTGATCGAAGCTAGTGCAGTTTCATTAGTACGAGTAGAAGCAGTACTTGAAGCAGGAAATGGCTACGAGTCTTCAGGCAACAGTGACTGCAATAAAAAACAAATAAATTGGTTAAAACAAAACTACGGAATAATAGTAAAGATGTTATGTTGTCCTATGAGTGTTTGATATATATATTTTTTTCAGATTCCAAAAACTAAAGAGGGATGGACGCAGATTGCACAGGAATTTGAAGAAAAATGGAACTTTCATAACTGTGTAGGAAGTGTTGATGGCAAACACATATTAATCCAAAAACTCTCCAATTCGGGGTCTTACTATTATAACTATAAAGGTTCGTTTAATATTGTGCTTGTAAATGGCGATTGTAAATGCAAATTATTATTTCATGATGATCGATGTCGGAGCAAATGGCCGAGTGTCAGATGGTGGAGTGTTGAAGAATACGTTATTTTGGCGCAGGTGGTCTGAGAATCGGCTGAATATGCCAGATTCTCGACAGTTACCAGGTACTAATAAAAAATTTCCGTATGTGTTCGTTGGTGATGAGGCTTTCCAACTGCTTCCTAATTTTATGAAGCCCTATAATAGAGCTGTTTTAACAGATGAGAAAAGGATCTTCAATTACAGATTATCCCGAGCACGCAGGATAGTCGAAAATGTATTTGGAATACTTACAAAGAGATTCAAGGTATTCCAAAATAACATTAAATTTTAACCACATAAAGCTAGAAAAATTGTTATGGTATGTTGCCATTTGCACAATTGTTTGTGCTTAAGAAATAGAAGGAACTATTTGCAACCACATGACGTTGATAATGCAAATTCTTCTACCGGTATAGTCGAAATTATACCCATTTGTGCCAATCAATTGTGCCATTTTTGCCAATCAGTATTAGGTTAGAAACTAGGTTAGAAACGCCTTCAGAAATTAATAGTCTGCTATGTATTTTTATACGTTCAGAAATTAACAAATGATTTATTTTAGCAGCATATTATTATATTTTTATATTCGTGTATATACTTTCATTCCCAAAAATTTTAAAAAATCGTGTAGTGTTTATTGTATTAAAAACAAACTTAACAATCAACAAATATTATTATAATTAATCATAAATAATGGAACATAAACAACAAGTCCGAAACGGAATTGCACTTCAAATTAAGAATGTGATAGAGCGAGCCGCAGATGCAACAAAATTGAGCGCAACAACGATCGCAAATATAAAGAAGAATGGGATAAAATCAGATCAGGATTACGCTGCTCATATATTTTCCAAGCAAAAGACCGCAAAAACCAAATCTACAACATATTTTAAAAGTAGAATTCGGCACGAGCAGTAGACGTAACAAAACCGAGATTACAAAAATTGTGAATAATGGTATAAAATTATTTTAACTAACTGGGAAAAATTTAAATACCGACAATTTAATTTACTTGTTCATGAAAAAAAATGCTGCTTGAAGGAATATGTTAACACATTAAAATGAAAATACCATTCCAAAAAATAAAACATACAAACTTAAAAAAAACACGCCATATTGCATTACCAAGTTAATGAAATTGCAACGATATGATTGAATACTTAAGCGACGATCATAAAATAAAATTTGCTAGAACAAAAAAAGCTTAATCAATCTCGTCAGTATTGTCAGAGTCAGAACTGAAATCAGAGATACTGTCTTCGTCATCGTCCTCTTCGTCAGTCGTAATCATAAGTGGCAGAATGTCATAGGCATTACACACTTGTATTGCTTCCCAAGCCTTTTCAATTACCTTTTCTGTATGAAAAACATATTTTTGATTCAATGATCTATAGAAATTTCGTTTATTACCCTTTTCCATGTAGTCAGAACTTCTGAAGGTGACCCCTTAAAATTGGAAATATATTGATCATATTTTCGTTTACATTCCGACCATACTATTTCAATTGCATTAAGAGGATTCATCAGCACGTGACCCCGCCAGAATCAGATTTCGGTCGTTCCGTCGGCCGGGTGAATATGTGACAACATTGCTTGGCGTTCGCGTTGCTTTGTTATTGTGCTTTGGTAGTTCAGTCGGCAGGATATTCTGGATAATTCGATACGGACAGACATCGCAAACTTTCGTGTTTGGCTGCGGAGTAACTGATCGTTTGATTATCTCGCAGGGTAGGTAGTAGATAATATCAGATTTTTCTTATTATTTTAAATTGTATTTTTTACAGCTTATACTTTATCTACTACCTACCTAGTTAAATGTACCTACTTCTATATATAAAAATAATTAGAAAACAAAAATTACACTGGTTTTCTGCGTGATGCGAGAATCATTTTAGCTATAAAATGTATAAATGATGCATAAAATATTAGTAAAAAAAACTAAAATATAAAATACATCAGTAAAAAAATAGTAATGGGATACTTTTTTATTGAAAAAAATTTTACCTATCCTATATTATTCGAAAAAGTGTTACATTCTTTATAGTTTGGCTACAAAAAATATACAAAAGCTATTAAACATTTTTTAGTATGATAATTACAGGAATATTTTAGGTGTATGATAACTATAAACAATAGTATAAAATTATTAATTAAAAAACTATGACGCTGGGAAAAAATATTGATATAATTCTATATAGGTTTTTCGAAAAAGCTAACTTTCTTCAGAATTATAAGAGGTATATTTGAGTAGTAAAATAATGTAAAAGACCAGAAAAGAAACAGTACAGACTACTATAAAGCCGGGAACACATTGCTCTGACGTGTTGTGTTGCGATGTGTTGTGATGCATTATGATGTGACGGGTTGTAAACAGATTGTTCTGATGCATCATATTAGGTCTGACCAATGTCAGACGTTAATATTTTATATTTAATTGATGCAGTGACAGTATAGCGGTGTGTTGTTTGCGTTTGTTCACCATGAATTCAAGCTCATCAGATGAATTTGATGAAGAAATTGAAGAATGTGCTGTTGCTATTATTTGTTCTACAAAACCTAAGAAAAAAAAAATTTGGATTCACGAAATAAACGAAAATAGAGAATCATTTGGCGAATATCATACTTTAGTGAATCTACTTATTAAAGATGCAAATCGCTTCCATATGTACTTTAGGATGTCCAGGGATCAATTTGAAAGTTTACATGGAAAAATTGAAGAAAGAATAAAAAAAATTGATACCACTTTTCGAAGAGCGATCTGTACAAGAGAAAGATTAGCTGTATTTTTAAGGTAAATAACTTTTATTTCTAAATAAGTATCTACAGTAATATTTTACATAAATGGGGTAAATCCGTGTTCATACAGCGATGGAGAGTAGGAAGTACTCGTACCAGATTGTGGACAGCTGCTCTGAGTTGATAAATTAGTTGGATTTCGCAAAGGAGTAAGTTGCACGTAGGAAGTACTCGTACCAGATGATGGACAGTTGTTGTATTGAGTTGATAAATCAGTTGGACTATGCAAAGGAGTGGATTGCAGAGATGATGTTGACGTTGACTGATTATCTGTGGAGATTGTCACCGAGACGGGAAGGCTTTTTGCATCCAAATTCCTGATTTCTGCTTCAGATACCATTCGGCAAAACTCCATTCTAATATATGCCTGTTCCCTTTGTGGTAAGCGTTTCACTGTTTTGGCCATACTAAGGTAAAACATGTCTACCTCATCCAAATTAGAGGAAGGAGAATCTGAATTTATCTTATTGCGTCTCTCATTTCGTGCCTCGGCGTTTTGTTTCATGATACGCACCATTTCCTCTGCTGGATTCAGAGATATATCTTTGCTGGATAAACGGGCTTTTTTTTGCGAATATTTTGGATGGATCGGGGTACTAATAACTGGTGTGTCAGTACTTGAATGTTGTGTCTGTGTCAAATTGTCTGCATTCAAGGTGATACTTTCTTGGAGCGTATTATTAATAACATCGTCACTGCCAGTGCTCTCATCATCAATTACATTTGGTTGATCTTTTTGTGATTCTAGATTGCTTTTAGTTTGGCGACACTCTAGATATGGTATTAAAAACGACATTTCTTGTTCATACTTCCAGGGAACCACTTTTGTTGTCTCTTGTCCACTCTTGGTCTGCCTTCGCTTTTTTGCGTTTAGGAATGCGTTTCTCAATTTAGTCCAAGTCTCTCGAACCGATGGCACTAAAAGAAAATACAAATTTAAATTAATTAAAAAGTTAAATTATTTATACATATACATACTATTAGGTGTATTTTTTCAAGGCGCACATAGGGATTTCCCAGTTAACTTTTCAACTATTTTATGCCCTGATCTAATAGAAGTAAATAACTGATGCTTGACATAGATACATTTTAGAGTCTCAAAATGCCATAAGCTATCAGTCATGCAAAAAAACAGAACAAAATTAGTGTTTTCTTACATCTCGGTATCTAGATAAAAATGTTAAAAATTGATAGACGTCTGCAAATACGTGTGATAAAAAATTAATTGTTTTTAGAGAAATAATGCATTTTTAAGTCTTTTGTCATACTTTTTTGGTACCACAAACAAACTAAAGTAATTTGAAAGTAATTTATCTACTCCAAATTTTAGCAATGTCCTTCTATTACAACAGGGCCAAAATCGGGTCGAAAAATTAATATGGAAATCTCTATATAAAATGCAAATGTGATCATTTTGCTAACAGCAGGTTTTCTTTTCAGATTCTTAGCCACTGGCAATTCATTTCGATCTCTTGGCTTCAGTTATAAAATGGGATTTAGCACAGTTCGTGAAATTATCAAAGAAGTAGCAAAGGCCATAAAGGAACTTCTAGCATCAGAATTTTTACCAATACCCACAGAGCAACGATGGGAAGAAATAAGTGCAAGATATCAGTCTATGTGGAACTTTCCTAACTGTATAGGCGCTTTAGACGGAAAGCATATAAATATTCGCTGTCCTATTAATGGCGGATCAAATTATTATAACTACAAAGGTTGTAACTCAATTGTTCTGCTGGCGCTGGTGGATGCTAATTACCGATTCATAGCGATTGATGTGGGCTCATATGGTCGCAACAGCGATGGAGGAATTTTTGCCAAGTCTTCTCTGGGAATTTCGTTAGCTAATAATACACTGAATCTTCCAGCTGATAAGCCGCTTACACAAAACGGTGAAGCTTTACCTCATGTTATTGTGGGAGACGAAGCTTTCCCACTAAAATCGTATTTATTACGCCCCTATAGCCGGCGTTATGTAGCAGGAAATGAGCCAAATAAAATCTTTAACTATAAGCTTTCGCGGGCTAGGAGAGTAGTGGAAAATAGTTTTGGAATTCTTGCAGCACGATGGCGAATTTTTCTTAAGCACATGGAAATACAACCAGATTTTGTTGATGACATAGTATATGCCGCAATTTGTCTTCATAATATGTTATGCTGCAATAATGATTTTGAGCCAGAAGAAATATATCGTAACACCCTCAAATCGTGTTTTACATTAGTGCCACCCTTGGGTCAAAATTCTACTCAAGATGCTTTTCGCGTTCGGGACAAATTTAGAGATTATTTTCTATCAGATATTGGTAGTGTACCATGGCAATTAGAAACTGTACGACGTGGACGTAACGTAATAATAAATTTAAAAAAATACAGTACCTATGTAACTATGTATGTATATAAAAATAAATAAAATAAATTAAAATAAGCTTACATGGGCTATTAATTTCCTTTGCTATCTCCTCCCATGCTTCTTGTCTCATACTTTGATTTCGGTAGTGTCTTGACTTGACGTTAAATAAACATTCATGATTTCTTACATTTTCAATTAGTTCAATTTCGTTCACCATCGCGGCCATCGCGCTACAACCTACGGCCGAAAACGTTCTGACGCTCTGACGGTGTCAAACAAAAATCTGGTTCACCCGCATTTTATCGCGACACGACAGGTCAGAACGCGTCAGAACGAACCGCATCAGATGAATGTGCACACTGCTCATTTAAATACACGCAAAATAAGCAGTATGATTCACATCATAACACATCGCAACACAACACGTCAGAGCAATGTGTTCCCGGCTTAACAGTAACAGTATATTATTTAGAAAACTAAGTATTAATATACTGGGATAAAATTATCCTTCTTTATGGGTTTCTGAAAAAACTAGAGAACAATTTAATCAAGAACAATTTAACTCTTTTTAGCAGGATAAATAAAGTTAGCTAATATTTAGTTAATTAATATTTTAGCTGTTAAATGATGTAAGGCACATTAACATGACTATAAAATAATTAAATAAAATCTAAATCGTTGCGGCGAATTCATATATATATATATATATATATATATATATATATATATATATATATATATTTTTTTTTTAATTTTATATAATATTTAATTTATTAATGTTACAATAAAAAACAGTACACTTAGCACTAAACAGTAATAGTATACTTAGTAGTACACATTTTATTCATACAGCCACAGCATTTAAAAATATAGGAATATACAACTTATAAGAATAATCAATAATAATAATGATTATAACTTAAACTTAAAGAACAGTTTATAACAATAAATAAATGTTTAGTTTATAGGCAGTAGATCAAACCTAAAAAGAAAGAGATATGTAAATAATAGAAGTTATAATGACGATTTAATACATAATAATACAATAAGAAATAATTTCTATATTAATTAATGTATTGAAATATCTATATATTGTACTCTTATTCTTAATTTTATTTCATGATTATTATTTATGTAATAGTCTATAAATCTACTACTAAAACTTTACTAGTTGTAATTTCATGTTACAAACAGATTAATTTCAATTCTATACAAAATAAAATATAATCAATGAATTTCGATGTTAGTATCTTTTGAAATAAATGTTATGTTTCGATGTTATTATCTTTTAAATTTGAAATGTATAAATAAAACAAACGGAGCCAAGAGCGTATAATATATTGAAGAAAATAGAGAGCCTGAAGATATTTACACAAAACTTAGGTAATTATACGTAATAAAAAAAAGGTACATATCATTATGATTTTCGTCATAAAAGGTTTATCTTATTATTTCTCTAAAAGCTCTTATTTAAAATAATAATATTTTGTAACATAGATATTAATTATTACCTGCATGTTTTTTATAATTTTACTCTCTGACTGGTAATCCTTTTGGGAAAAGTGGGTCCACCAACTCTGGCACCAAAAAATTGTAGTAAAATCCTTTTAATTTTGGTAACATATTTTGTGTCCAGAAGTTTTCATCATGTGTTATCTAAAAAAAAAAAGGTTTTTGCTCAGATACTTGATGAGTCAATTTTTAAATGTTGGTACTTTACCTGTTCTACAAGCAAACCAAAAGGACTCCACACAATGCAGTAACATATTTTTTTCTTAGCTATAGCCAACTGTCCCTGAATCTGGTAATAATAGTTGTGGGTCCTTTTAAGTTGCAACTTTCCATCAACTATTGTTGCAAACGTTATTTTTTTTGTTATAATTCCTTCTAATGGGGTCATTTTGGAAATGTTAAAAGGACATTTTACCTCCACTATTGCATCGTCACCAATACAACCATCTGGACTTGCTGCTAAATAAAACTCAGACTCTCCAATAAACAGTCCACAGCGAGTGACTTTCAAACCATACTGGTTTTCAAAATCTAAAATGGCTCGCGCTTCGCTATCATTGCCATATTTTGTAGCTTTATTTCCCATAAAATTTCCATACAACATGGAAGTTATTGTTTTGGAAGGTGACGTTTTAGCTCTCATCTTACAAATTTTGCCAAAATTTGAAGCTGTGGTTCTAAGAGACCTTTCTTGCAACCATTTGGAATTAGAAGCCTGACCAATCGTCAATTTTTCAATATCCTTAATCTCGTCTGGACTTTTTTTTAATTCCTCTAAAAATGCTACTTTCTTGCTTATAAATAGGTCACTATCTATAGCTAAAGGTATATAGTTAGCGTCTGGGCCGTAATCCTTGTCGGGAAGTGATGTTTTTTTTCTTTTTTTTAATAAACAAAGTTCTTTTTATTAGTTTTTGCTTCTTTAAAAGCCTTATTTTTTTACACCTTTCTATATACCTCTTAGCGTATGATCGGGGACTTTTACCAGTTGCTGATTTATGAAGAATGCCATAATAGTCACCATCAGAGTTAAAAGATAATGCAGCAGCCTCGCACCGAGTTTGGTAGGAACCCCTTTTCGAAAAATCAATTCGCTTACCGCCAACGAATTTGCAAACGACATTATTATAGTGCTCCGCAAGATTATTATCCATGTTGAGGATTAGACTGCTGCTATTATCAACTACTCTTTGTAGTGCTGCTAGGACATCTTCATAAATGCCGCAATTTTGCATAATGGGAACCATATTTATTTCCTTATCACCTCTATCACACTTGAAGTAATTTCTTGCCTTGCACTGGGCGTGTTCTCCAAATACATGACTTGGAGCGTTATAAATGTCACCTCTGAGTAAGGAAATCTTTTCATCTATTAAGTTTTCCTCTTGCATTCTATATGCAGTAGCTTTTGTAATTGCAGCCCTTAGTCTCAAAAACCGGCTAAAAACTTCTTTCCTAAGTGCCAAAGGTACTGGTAAATTTTTGGAGCTACTTCGCTTTTTATCTAGAATAAATTAAAAATTAAAAAAAAAATTTATAATATCTATATGTGAAAGGGTCTATAGTCTATACCTTAAAAATTATAAAAAAATATATCTATTATGTATATTAAGAATAGAAATACTTAATAAAATACCTATATTATATAAATAATTGTACTTAATATTTATGTTATAATCATGCAAATACTTACTACAGATTTGTCGAACTTTTTTTGCAAAATTTCGCAATAAATGATTTTTGCACTCCACTTTTTGAACCAAATTATTACCATAAGGTTTAGACTGCAACAATTTACGGTATACCGAAGAATCTCCATCTCCAATCATTTTAGTGTATTTTAGATTATAAAACTCTACACTTTTTTTAAAACCTTCCAAAATAATGTCCGCTTCCATTGAGGTCGATGTACCGCTCCAGTTTTTATAACATTTATGTACAGGAATTTCTCTTTTCTTATTTTGGTACCACGAGCATACTGAGCAAAATTTGTTTCTTATTCCAAGAAAGAATATTTTACCTGTTTTGTATCCCACAATGCAGGCCTACAAATTTGTTTGAGTTGTTTATTATGTTTTAAACTTTTTTTTTAATTGGATTTTAAACCAATATTATAATTACCACACCAGATGAAGAATCATAATTAACGTTATATGAACGCTTTCCCTATGCGCCATCAGTCACTACAGTAATACATGGAATGCCATTGGTATCAACTTCGCCCTCAGCTATTGCTATTTGTGCTTCTTCAGATGCCGCTTCCTGCATACTCTTCCATGAGGATTCTCTGACTAAGTCTGTAACTTTATCATGATAGCTGGTAAAAGTATTTCCACTCATAAACGGCATATTCAATATAGCAGCTATTTCATTTATTTGGGAATATCCAAGACCCGTAGAAATAGTACTTATAACTATAGCCGAATTAGCGTCAAGTTTTCGTTCATCTTTGTCCTCATTTGTAATTATTTTAGTAACGTTAAACATCTTACATTTTAAAGTAAATGCACTATATAAGCCATTTCGGTTTTCTTTGACGATTTCCATATTAACTATGGAACAACCAAATGGCTCATGTGTTTCGTTGTTTAAAATTTGTCCGAAGAGATGGTTTATATCAAATATTCGCCGACCATCTATTAATTCCACATCATTACTAAAAATATAAATATTATTGCTATTAATTTTAATTGAAAATAAAACGATTCGTGCTTACCATTTTGCCTTTTTTTTCTTTGGTTCTAAGTTAACCACGGATTGCGGACTCTTGAGAGCGCTAATATTTTTAGATGTGTTATTGTCCATGATAAAATAAAATGAAATATGAAAAAGAAAAAGTCTTAACTTAAACTATCCACCCCAAATAACTGCTCACCCTCCCCAAAAAACAACTATTTTCAGCTATGCATGCACCTATATTCAGCTTCGTCACTTCACCCTCAAGCGGGGGTGACATTCACCCCCAAAATATTAAATGGAAAGAAGGATTCAAGTGATATCTTATTTTGAATGTCTTTTGAATTTGAGTACAACTGCCAAGTTTGAGGCATGATCGAGCGATCGAGCGATCGAGCTCCAACCCACGATAGATATCCCTTTTTGCAAATTTAACGTAATAAACTAATAAACCAACCCAACCCAACAACAAAACAATTATAGAATTATTATATATGAAGCAATTTTTTTTGTAACTGATTTCCGCTAAAATAAGCTATTACAAAAATTAAAAAAAAAATATTTTCTTACAAAAACAAAAGGGGGCGAAAAAAAAATTACACTATACTAGCATATGTTTGTAGAATTAATATATGAAGCTATTTTTTCTGTAACTGATTTCTTCTAAAATAAACTATTATAAAAATTTAAAAAAATTAAGTTTTTAAAAAATAAAAGATTTGCGGGTGAAAAAAGTTCTACTATAGTAGGTACTAGTATATTTGTGTAAAATTATTATATGAAGCTATTTTTTTTGTAACTGATTTTTTCTAAACGAAACTTGAACCTAAATAACAAAAAAGTGGTACATACCTATAATTATTATATTAGTAACCTATAGATTCAGAACTTACTAAACACACTATTAGAATATAAATAATTAATAAGTATATGGCTACCTAATTTTTGTTTGTATACCTATTATGCTTTATTTAAAACAAAATAAAAGAATTGTCGCTAAATATAAAAAGTCTTTTTGTGTTTATTATTTGTCGATTATTCGACCTAATCATATCATATACCGACAAATAATAAATAAAAAAGCTTTTTTATACATATATAGTGACAATTGGTAGGTTGGTGGGTATACCAACCAATCATTATTACAAATTTATAAGTACATAGAACATACAACTTTGCACAAACCTTGTGTCTTCTTGATTATTCCTCTCAGAAAATTCTGTTGAGAAATTAATATCTTGCCTAGGAGATACACTTCTAAAGAAAACAAATTTATGTAAAATTAAAGTGGTAACTAATATCATATTTACCTTATATTTATTTCGATATTTATTTCGATATTTATTCGACGACTTTCGTTTTGCGTAATACACATTCCTTTTACCGTCTTTTTGCTTTCCCATTTTTTTACTATAAAGTTAAATATATAACTATAAGCTCAAAGATTATAACATAACTAACATAACAGAACTCACATTTTCCACACGAAACAGTAATACAAATTACTCACCACAAACTCTCAACACTCACAAAGTACCAGAGCCAGATAAAAACACAAATCTGAATTATTATAACTCAAATAATTATTATTCAAATCGAAAAAACAACTCGCCGGATTGCGGGAACCGTGTAAATTCCAGCGACGGATTCGTTTAAGGCAATGATGCCACGTACAGCTAACTATAGTAGCGCCTCAGAAATAGGGCGCAAATTGCTTCATTTTTGTTTTTCTCATTTTATCGTCTTCCTAATAAAAATGTAGTGTTTTACTATTGGAATATGTTTTCTAAAAATGGCCTGGCTTGACTGCTAACAAAGTATTTTATTGTTTTTTACATTATTAAAAAAAAAAAAACTGATTTAAAAAAAAAAAGAAAAATCAGTTGATACCAGTCTTCCTACAAAAAAATAAAATACTATAGTAAAAACCGCATTAAAATATCTCTTAAAATAAATTAAAAAACCTGGAAAAACGAATACATGGGTGATGAATGTTCTTAAACTGGCAATGATATGGTGGTAGTCGCAAAATTTTGTATCCTAAAGGTTTAAAATATTCTTCAACTATTCGGTCAGTCTCTGCTTTGTCCAAGATTTTTTCGGGATTTCTTCTAATAAACCAGAATGGTATCTTGCATTATCCATGATTATAAATGACTTTGGGGGAAGATTTGGAACCAGCTGAGTTTTAAACCAGTTTTCGAAGTTTCTCCTGTTCATATTGTCATGATAATCTCCCGTCTTTAATCCACTCTTGAATATTAAATTTGCACCCTTGATGAAGCCATCTTTGGTTCCGACGTGGACCACGATATAACGATGACCTTAAAAATAAAAGATAATTTAATTCTCTTCTTTTAGAAATCATTCTTTCAGAACATAAATTTAATATAATTAATAAATAATGTTCCATGCACATACGAGTAGTGTATGGAGTTAAATTCCCTCATATTGTCTTAGAGAGAAATTATATAAAACTATGAAACAGATGAAATTATGAAGTTAGAGGGCCCTTACAAGGGCAATAGTTTTTATTCAAAAAAAAATCTAAAAAGATAACCAGATAATTTTTACCTTCACTGTTTTTCCTTGAATCCGTGTGCTTGGTGTCTATCTTGCCCGCTACTACGAAATGATCCCTTGCTAAAAATCCACGTCTCGTCATTGAAAACTGGAGTAAAACCTTCCTGACCTACATTTCTATTTTTGATATACTGCCTTAACCCTTTGCTGCATCTTGTGTCATATATGATACATACTAAAACTAATATATTTTCAAAAATCTAGAATCTAAAAATGAAATAAATGCATGATGTAGCATATTTGGGACCGAGGAATAAACACGTGAAAACAATTCCGACATCGCGGCAACAAATCACGCTTTTTTGGCGCGTTTTGCCAGTTGAGAATCACATATTTGTCGGTATAGTCGATGTTTATGTTTTTAAAGTGTCATTTTTGTTTAGTAAAAAGTTAGTTTCGTGATTAAAAAAATAATAGACGTTTATAGTTTATTTGTTGCACTTTCATTTGAAGGTGAGGTCAAGCAATATTTTTAATTTTTTTAGACATTAGGTAGAAACATTGTTTTGATGCATATATGGGATATCATGCACGTATACGTGATAATAAGAGTTTGGTTGGTTTCAGGTGGATCCGAAAATATTTTACGGAATTAACAGCAAATATGTTAGGGATGTACCGGAGGATAATGAGAGTGATGTTCCCGATTTGTCAGATGATGATGACAATAATATCCCAATAAATCATCATAATATATCGTGGGCGTACAAGCAAAACCGTATAAGTCCATAAAAGTGAATTGTGAGAAAAATGGAAAAAAAGATTTTAATTTGCCTGTAAAAGTTGTTTTTGAATATGTGATATTTTAAAGCTGTAGACATGATTTGTTAGCTTTTTTTTAATGATAATTTATCAGTAAAACACCTATATCATCTAAGTTTTTTTTTTATTTTACGTTTTTTACATACAGGTTGGACTTACATTTTTTTTCTGATAAATTTATTTATTTTGTTGGACATAAGTGATTAATGGTAAATCATCGTCATCATCACTACTGTCTGATTCGACCAAGTGTTCTGGTGCATTTGTGGATGTTGGCAAAGAATTGTACCATCCATGGAATTCGGCCGGAATTATATTGTTATGGCACAGTTTTAGAAGATCCTCTTTCTTCTTTTCAGTGATTGGCAGTTGCTTGCTGTATAATGGTTTTAAGACCTTCGGAAAAGTTGGGGTTTTCCCCCTTCCAAAAACATTAATATACTTATAAGGGTCAGAATGCATGTATTTAAATTCAATTATGCCTGGCTTGTCTTATGAGTAACGTAATGATTTGATTAGTAACCAATTGACTGTGTTTCCTTCTGTATCTTTACTCTTATTTCGAAGTATTTTTACAGACAAAGCCTTTAGATCATAGAAGTCATTAAATTTTAATTCTTGGACATTGTATGGTTGACTTTTTTTGTTTTTATTTCTGTTTGATCTGGCGAGTCTAAAAATATTAAGCCAATCTTGAATTGTGTAAACTGGTACATATTTCTTTGCATGTTCAATTGAGCTATGCATGGAGTCCACCTCCATGTAGGAATGCCCACTTTCCATAAAATTATGTTGAATAACTTGAAGGTGCGTAACCTGCACTAAATAAAGCAGTAAAGCTGCAACATGTTGGTTGCGGTTCTGTCCTCCACATGTATCGGACCAGAGCGACACCCGATTTACATGCAGAGGCAGGTGTGTTAAGTATTCAAACAAACAAGTGCCTATTTCTGAACTTTTCTTGAGTAGTACATGGGGCTTACGTCGGAGCAGGGTATTTGAAGGACTGACTGCAAATCAAAAGTTGCTGAAATAAATGTCGGGTCGTTAAGAGCGCATATTTTGTCCTTTTCTTTGGCAGAGTAGCAATCCCTTTTACGACTTTCATGTCTTTCAAATTTTTCAATATCGACTCTCATCACCTGTCTTATGTTTTTCACAAGTTTGCCAAAGGTCTTTTTTAGGGTGAAAAAAGGATAAATTAAATTTGGAACCAAAATACCTTTTATACGTTATAGGTTCTAAAAATGATGACAATATAAACTAAGCTATTTTTAAATAAAGTATGCAGGGTCGGCATAAGGTGACGGGTTGGTACCCGTAACTCATCCTTCCTAAGAAATGAGCCCAGGGGTGGATTATATGACAATATGGCTCGGATTCTGTAGGGTTTCTTCGTCGTCAAGGACAAGGGTGCCTTGGATTGGGCTATTTTCTTTATTATAGCTACATTGTTGGACAGCTACGGTTTTTTGGGGTGAAACAATTATCCATTTTTTTTATTCCAGCTTCTGGATTTTCAAAGACTTGACCTCGGTTTGAAAACTTTGAATGGCTCGACAATTTGAGGGATGTTTTGAATACAACATCATTTGTACTTCACATGGCGGATCCTCGGATAAGCTCGGAGGACTGTTTTCTTTGCAGAGGTAGATTTCTGTAGCTACCTCTTGACATTTGGCATTGAACAGTATATATGAGTGTTCATTTAGGATGAGGTATTGACTTTGAGGGATAATTATTTGGTAAATGGAATTTAAGGGTACGGGCAAAGGGTAGAGGTGATATAGTACATAATTTTCAAGTTCAACTATAGGTACCTCTATTATTAAGAACATTTTGTTTTCCTTTGTATAACCCTTGATTTCGACAATTTTTTTGAATAGTAAAATGTTCTCTAAAGTTGTCGCAAATGGTAACTTAGTTTTACTTAAGTTAGGGCCAATTAATTTTATTTCATTTAGAATTTCTTTTGGGTCGATTATTGAGCTGTGAAATATATTTAATTTCGAGAATGTAATCGCTATTTCGATGTTATCCAAGATATTGTATATATTTTGATACGCATTTATCACTTGAGAGACAAGTATTTCACTTTAAAAGTTTCATTTCAAATTCATTTGTTTAACCACCAATTCTAGTTTTTTTATACGATTTTCTAAAATACGTTGAAATTTTTGTTTATGTTTTTTTTTTATTGCAATAGTCTGCTGTGTTTTGGGCATTGCCGAGTTTAAGTGGTAGTAGTCCAGGCTTCTGGTTGAGGTTATGAAATTGGGGTAGGGCTAGTTCTTTTCCAACGAGGGTGAGGATTCTGTAACAACAGGGAGTTTGAATTGTTGTTACCTTTTTAGATTGTTTATTTTTTACTTTAACTTTATTATGTTGTAGTAGTTGTAGTATTTCGTAGGGGCCTTTAAACTTATTGTCTTTTTTGTTTCTAGCGTTGTTAACTATATAAACAGTTTGACCTATTTTAAATTGTGTTTGTTCTGGCCCGGCAGTGTTATGCTTTTCTACGATTTTTCCAAAAAATCTCCGGTGTCCAGAGAAATTTGGTGGAGACAAAAGTCCTGCCATGCTGCTAGTGACTGAAGACCGAGACCATCGACCGTGTTGCCGAGGCCTTACCTTTCTGCTATTTCCTGAGACCTGGATCTTCGAGTCGACATTTCCTGAGGCCAATCCAGAAATTTCTGAAGTACAACTTTATGGATTCCTTGATTGTACTGTATTGCCATATTTTATGCTTTTATTTACTGCTATTTTATGCCTAAATCCACAAAATCATTTACCGCAACTTTAAGGAAACATAGGTTTTCTTTAGGATTAAATACTATTAAGGAAAATAGTGAAAATCAAACGTCAAGTTTAAGTGATACAAACAATTCTGATAGCTTAGAAAATCTTTTTTGTAATTTAAATTTAAACGTAGAAGAATCTCAAGAAGAGACAAATTTTCAATCTTTAAACATGGAAAACATTCGCTTCCATACATCTCTTTTGCCCACTTTCTCAGGCTCTCAAAACCATTTAGAATTTTATAGTTTATACCAAAGTGATAATAATGATCTGAACAAAGTAGTTTTAGCTGCTATTAAAAGTAAATTAATAGACGAGGCACGTGATTTTTTATTGACAAGACCAGATTTAACATCCTGGCAAGAAATAAAAGATGCTTTAAGGCGAAAGTTTGGTGACCCAATAACTTATCATGTGCTATTACAACAACTGCAATGAAATTAATTCTAAATGGACCTGTTATAACCATATTGTAAACAGTAACCCTTTAAATGAAGAAAATCATAGTACATAATAATTTTCAGGTGCATACTATTACGTACAATACATTATTACGTACAAAAAATCTCTATTATTTTGTACAAAAAGTCCATAAATAATTTAATGATGAAAATTGTTTTTAATTTGAAAAAGTTTCTTTAACACAGTGTCATCTGATAGAAAGTTAATGTGACGTCATAATAAATCATGACAAATTTTCTGTATCTGTTAACAACATTTTAATATCTTTGCCACAAATTAAGACGGTACCCGATACTAATTTATCAATTAGTTTACAACTTCGTCATCTTAGTAATCCTAAGAAAATTCAGGAAGATTTAATCGAAACTGTAAACTTTGAAGACCTAGAATTTAAGCAGCAAAAATCTTATGTAATTTTTGTTATTTTATTTTTATTATTTTGTATTTTAGTTTTAGGAATTTATTTGTATCAAAAACGTAGGTTAGATAGGACAATCCCTGTACAATTGTTACAAAAACTGATTAACGAGGACGTTGAAACCTCTAAGGGTGGAGGAGTAATATCCACAAACCATACTAATACTGCTGATTAGTGCTGAGACACCATAATTCCCTATATAAATAGGAATAGTATTATTAATAATTAACATTAGATCCGTGTCAAAGCTAGTTGCTGTTCGGCTAATGGTTCAATCTAAAATTAAGTTTTAATTAATCATTTATACAGTGTGTGTAACCCTTTTGTAGTAAATAAAAGTTTTTTAAAAGGAAGTTTGCTGGCCTGTGTATTTAATTCGCGGTCAATTTTTTGATATTATTTTCTTTCTAAAAATGGACATTTTCGAAAGAAAAATAAAAAATAGTATAAAACATGGGGTTTTACGTATATTTAAAATGATTTCATAGATAAACAATATAAAATTTTGCCATTTAAACATGTATATCATGCGACAATAAATACGACATAGGCGCACGGACTAGTTAGTAGTAGTGCGGCATCTGCGACACATCAAAGATTCTAATAGATCTCTGAACTGGACTTTACACTCAATTAGTTTCAGTCCAGAGCTATAGAACTTTTTTAAATACACTCTGTTAAAATCTAAATAAAGTGAGTCGTCATAAAAATATAGATAAAAGGTTTTATTTCCGGTGGCGTAGGTTTTTAGTAAATCAAATATTAGTTGGTCGTTTGATTTAGGGATTTTTACTAAAAGAAGTTTTAGATGTTCGAACTTATCGTGTATAACATCAAGTCTGTTTATGGAATGTCTAGAGATGATCATTTGGTGTGGTTTGTTATTTATTATGTCATCTAGTATTTTAATTCCTTCACTAAGATTATCAGGGTCACTGCATGAATGCGGTGTTGCCAAAGTTGGGGTATTGTCTATGACTTCTAAATTCGTGTTATTGTTAGCTGGTCTTATTAAAATATCTTGCAATATTTTAATTTTTGGCGACTTTAGTTGTTTGTTTTCATTAAGGTTTATGGTCGGGTTGGGGTTTTAGTTGGTGCTTGTCGATGGTTGCGGGTTAAAGTATTGCGATTCAGGTAGATACGGGCGGTAATAAATTGTATCTTGATTTTCGAGGGGATCTTGGGCAATATTACGCAAAAAATCTAAAATGTCGTTGTTGACTTCGCCTGGATTATTAATGATGCTTTCGTCTTCTAAAGCGTTTATTTGAATTCTGGAAAGGGCATCGGCATTGGTGTTTTGAGTACCTTTTTTATAGATTATTTCGTAATCAAACTCTTCAAGCTTGAGGCGCCATCTGATAAGTTTACTATTTGGTTCTTTTAAACTAAAAAGCCAAACAAGAGGACGATGATCCCAATTAATTTTAAATTTCTGTCCATAGAGGTAAGGGCGGAAGTATTTACATGCCCAAACTATTGCTAAAAGTTCTTTCTCAATAGTAGAATATCTGGATTCACTATCATTAAGTGTGCAGCTGGCATAAGCTACAGGTTTGTCATTTGGGACTTTGCCTTGTGAAAGAACAGCTCCTATTGCAAAATTACTTGCATCGGTGGTAAGGATGAATGCTTTTTCGAAATCGGGGTACTGAAGGATAGGGTCATTAATTAGCAGTTGTTTATAATGCTCGAAAGATCGGATAAATTCAGGAGAATGAACTACTTTTGAATCTTTTTTTAAGCAAGCTGTCATGGGCTTAGTTATTTTTGCAAAGTCTTTGATAAAACGTCTGTAATAGCCTAGAAGACCCAAAAAGGCTTTAATTTCTTTTGGACTTTTAGGAATTGGAAATTTCTGGATAGCAGATATTTTATCTGGATTTGGTTTGACTCCATTGGATATAACGACATGTCCGAGATATTGGACTTCTTTCCTGAGAAACTCGCATTTGTCCATTTGAACTTTAAAATTCGATTCACGAACTCGTGAAAAAACTTGTTTTAGACGATATTCTTCAACCGATGTGCTAAATATTATTATGTCATCGAGATAAACTACGCAGATTTCGTTTTGGAGGCCACGAAGGATGTTATCCATCACTCTCTGAAAGGTGGAGGGTGCGTTTTTAAGACCGAATGGCATTCGACAAAACTCAAAATGTCCAGTAAAAAAAGCGGTTTTAGAAATATCATGTGGATCCATCTCGATTTGGTGGAAACCATTGGCGAAATCTAAAGTGGAAAAATACTGACTTCGACCAAGTTTGCCCAGAATATCGGCAATATTGGGAAGGGGGTATTGATCTCCTACCGTGCGCTCGTTTAATCGCCTGAAATCTATAACGACTCTCCATTTGCGTTTGCCAGAAAATCAAGCTTTTTTGGAACGATCCATATCGGACTGGACTGAATTTCGAATAATTCCTTGATCTAGCATTTTAGAAACTTGTTCCCTGACTTCTTTTTTGTGAATCTCGGGGTAGCGGTAAGTTTTAGTGAAAACGGGGCTTTCTTCTGTTAAGTTTATTTTGCGTTGAATTTGGTTTGTAAAAGTTAATGGGATTTTGTCTCAATAAAAGATGTCTCTAAAATTAAAGCATAATTTTCTGAGATTTTCTTTTTCTTCTTTATTACAGTGTTGTAAGCGTAAATTTTTCAGATTTTCTTTTAATAAATTGTCATGTTTGATAGTAAGATTTTGTTCACTTTCTATTTTTTGACAAAAATTTACGTAAGAATTTATTAGTTCAACGTTAAATGATTTATTTATTTTGATTTCAACGGGGGTCTTGTTAGAATTAGTGACCATAGCATAAGCGTAAAAGTTAGTAATGTTTACTAATGCTTTTGGAATTTCTACTCCATTTTCGAAATTTATGTAATCAAAAATTCCTAAACCAGATTCAATAGTCACAGGTAGTTTAATAACTTCTTGCGATCTTGGTGAAATGATTATAGAAAAGGTTTGAAAAAAATTGTTGGAAAAATTGATTATTTCTTTTGAGTTTTCGAAAATTATTGGAATGTCAAGAGTTTTGTGTAGAAAGTTTACTATTTTTTAGATCAATTTTAGCGTTTAGTTGTTTTAAAAGATCAGTACCAATCAATCCATCATATTTTTGTGAGAAGCAAAATAGATAAAATTTGTGTGAGGGTGTTATATATTTTAAAAATAGGGATGTTAGCAACTTCATCGTGAAAGGAATTGGCGTGTGCCCTCTGTATATTAAATATCTCATTTGAAATGTGATTCCTGAAACATTTGTATGCTAGTTGCGGACTCATCAAACTTCTCGAGCTTCTAGTGTCAATTAAAAAATATGCTTGTATTTCTGGGATGTAAACGTACGGTTAATCTGATCTGATATTGTTAAGGTATCTTATGTTACGGGTTCGTTGTTTGTGGTTTCGTGAAAATTTTGCTGTTCAGATTTATTGTAGGGTTCATTGGAACTATGAGGTAGATGACTTTGATGGTCTGATGAACTATCATGAGGTTCATCGTCTTGAATTTCTGGGAATGCACCAGTTAATTGTGCATGTGGCGACAAAATTTCACTGTCATAATCGGAATAATTGTAATATAAATTAATATAGGGGTCATTGGAATAATTATCAGGATTGTAGTAATTATTTTCTGAATATTCGGGGTAAGCGGATTCCAAATTATTATGGATAATAGTGTTGCCGGAACTTGTATCAATAGGCTCAGGTTGATTTCTTCGAATAATAGAGCTTGCTCGGGGATTAAAATTATTTGGTCTACTTGGGGGTAGAAAGGGTTTTCTAAAAGTAGAGCTGTTACTACTTCTAAAAAGGTGGAGTTGTAAAATAGAGTCAGTACGAGATCTATTTTGGAAGTTATTGCCTAGATGAATAGGGCCTTGAGGAAAATTTGAACGATTCAAATTTTGGGGAATTGATCCAATACCTTGTGGTACATTAGATCTGAAAATATTTTGAGGTAATGGGGTCGGTTGAGGAGCATTTCTATATGGAAAATTAGAGGTTGGAAAATTCGTATATGGTCATTGTTGGGGTTGATGCCTGGAAGAATGTAGGAAATTTCGAGGTGGTAAGGGTGGTGGTAAAGTAAGCGGTCTTGAATAGTTTTGTTGAAAATTCTTGCCTTGAGAAAAATAAAGAAAGTTCTCTTCTTCTACGACTAAAGAAATTGCTTTTTCCAAAGTGTCAGGGTTTCTTAGTCTAACAACAAGTTGGATTTGGTAAGGTAATCCATTTAAAAATGTTTTAAGGGCAAAATCTTCGTAGTGTGCTAACTTAATTCTACGTTCATTTTCATCTGCAACGGAAGTATTGAGTTTTGAAAATAAGAGTGAATGAGCATCTTGCACTCTCATACCAAATTGAACAGGATTTTCATTTCTACGTATTTTTAATAAAATTAAATCTTGTATCAAACATTCAATACTACGCTGATCTGAAAAAGCTATTAAAAGTGCGTCTTTAATTAATAACCATGAATTTAAATCTGAGTTAGAGCATATGAGATCGGCTGCACGACCTCTCAGTTTCATTAAAATTGTATCAATTAAAGCTGAATTTATCAGATTATTTAAATTAGTGGTATCTTGAAAGTTTTGAAGTACATGCTCACAAGCAGTGATAAATCTATTGAGTTGTCTTGGATTGCATCAAAAGTAGGGATATTGTCAGCTTGATATCTTAACATACCAATATCTATTTGACTCATTTTCTTTTCTTCGATAGTAATTGAAGGTAAATGTCTTAGTTCTTCGTGAGAAACGGTTTGCAAAAAATGTATGAATTCGTTGAGTTCTCTTATTTCATGCTCAGGCATAAAAGAAATTCAAAAATCTAGTAAAATTTACAATTATTAACTGTAAAAATTGTAAAAATAAAGGTTATAAAAAGGGAAAGCGTCTTTTTATAAAGAAATAAAAATAAATGGTAAAATCTTCAATTAAAATTGCACTCACATAAAATAAAATACACCTTGGTAAATATTAAAATGTACCAAAATACTCGAAAATAAATGTAAAAATATATCACCAAAAGGATTTAAAAGTAGATCACTTACAGTAAGGCTCTTGCCAAAATTTCCATTTGTCTCTTAGCCTAATTTCCTAAAGGAATCGATTTTTGTATTCCCAGGACCTAAACTATAGCTGTTCTCAATCCAGTGCTGAACGGGTGATTGCTTCAATTGGATCGCTGCAGGTACTTCCGACGATTCTTGTTCTTTGAAGGTTTCTGCAGGTCTTCTTTCAGCTCTCAGCAGGGATTGTAGCGGTCTTCGAACCGTAGAAACGGACCCAAATATGGCGATTTTTGTGCAATATTGGACGGACCGATCTACCGACTGCGCCAGTTATAGGACAACAACCAGAATTTACTTTTAAAAAAAAAACAAATTTATTGAAAACAGGGACTAACTAACTTACAACTAACTTGATTGATAGATAATGACTACATCGATACTATGGTAATTATTGTCGCTATTGTCTATTACATTATATTTATAGATTCTAAAAATGATGACAATACAAACTAAGCTATAAGGTGGCGGGTTGGTACCCGTAAAGCTACGGTTTGTTAGAACACTGCGCGACGCATAGCATAAACGTTCAACAGAATCTACCTTGATCGACGCACGGTAGTTTTCATACAAGTGTTTTGTTAGTTCCTAATTGTATGCTGGTGGGTGCAGATGGAGACAAACGTATTTTGTCACATTTTCATATATTTATAGTGTATAATATAAGAATAATCATTATGTCTAAAAAATTTTTGCTGGCGATGCTTATTGATGAAGAAGAACATGAATTGGATCTTCTGAGTTTAATTAGTTGTCGTCGCCAAAACAAAACTGAAAATCGAATGTTTTCTGATAGATGTTTTGAAGGGGCTTATAAAGTAACAATAGAAAAAAGACTATTTGGAAACGACTACAAATTTCGGGAATATTTTCGACTATCGACAGAATTATTTCAATTAGTGTTAGATTATATAAGAGCTGATATTACCAAACATCCTTACAACAGGCGTCAAAATCCAATTAGTCCAGAAGAAAAACTCAGCTTGACTTTAAGATAAATGATAAAAGTAATATAAAACACTTTTACTTTATTTATAGAACTTATTTATGTTAAATGCATGTTTAACAATATTCAAAAAAGTTCATACTATGGTTCTTCTGAAAAAACATTCGAGATGGCCCCAGATGCGGCAGTCTGGCTGCGAAAATTGGCATCTGATGCTGAATTTGAATTTGACTCGGAATACTATCCTTGGTGCGCTGATGTATTGGACCATTGTTTATTAGTAAAGGATTCAATTTCTTGTTGCGTAATTTCATCTATTTCATATTTTGAAACGAGAGACATAATTTCGGCTTTGATTTTTGCTTTCTTGATTGGTGAACATTTGGAAACTGTTGAAGCCACACTATTAAAAAACATATTTATTGCATGGTTCATTGACTCGGTCGGTTGGCTTGCAGTCTTCTCGTTATCTAATAAATGGCGTAAAAGAGCAGTTCTTTCTTCTCGTCCCTTTCTAATTTCGCTTAGAACTATCATGTTTTTTTTTCAATACAGAATTCACCATAGTTGGATTAGCATATGTGTAAAATAAGTTCTTCAAAGTATTGTTAAACCTATGCTTCATATTTATTTACCTCAGCCTAGTAAAGAACAAATGGAGGCAAATGCTTCAGATTTTAATAGCTTATGGAGTTACCCAAATTGTTGTGCATCGATTGATGGTAAACACATAAGAATTCGTGTTCATCCAATGCAGGATCTCTCTATTTTAATTACAAAAACTTTCATTCAATTGTTCTGCTAGCAGTCGTCGATGCTAGGTATAGATTTGTGGCAATTGACGTAGGATCCTATGGCACAGAGGGCGATGCGGGGATATTTATAAAATCAAACATAGGAAAGCAGATTGCTACTAACTGTTTTAATTTACCTCCTTCAAGAGTTATTTCTGGTACTAATATGCAGCAACCTCATGTAATATTTCGGGGACGAGGCATTCAGTTTAACAACAAATATGATGAAACCATATTCACAAAATCAAGCAAAGCATGACAAGACAAAAGCCATTTTTAACTACATACATTCCAGGGCCAGAAGAACATCAGAAAATGCATTTGGTATAATGTGTCAGTACTTTAGAATATTTTACACACCCATGGCCGTGGCTCCAGAGGTAGCTGACAACATAATAGTTTCTGCTTGTATATTGCACAACATGCTTCGAAAGGCAAAAATTTCTTGTCCAAACGAAAATGCCAATAGAGTTCCGGATTTTCCAAAAGAAAGTATGTTAAAGTTAACCGTCACTTGCGACAAAAGAGCATCATATGAAGCATTAGAGATAACTTTAAAATCTATTTTAATACTATTGGGGCTGTACCATGGCAAGGCAATATGGTGTCGAGTAATATTATTATTGTCAAAATATTATATGTGCAATACATGAAACGTGTTATATTTTTATAATAAATATGCCCTTACCATTCCTTTAAAGTTTTTCTCCAATTTCTTTCCATATATTAGTTTTCACAACATTATCCTTAAAACTTTTACTCTTCACAGTGTACAATGGAGATTATCAACTTTTCATCTTCCTCTAAAGAAAATTTGGTTGCCATTTTTCAATGTGTTTTTTATCTGCCCACTTTCAGCTTAACTGAACGACTGCGTCAAAATCAAATGCGGTTTAATTTCAGCGCACACAGTCGACGCTGTCTGTCGTGCGCCTACCTAAGCAGAACTTAACAAAACTCTCTTCTTTATTTACACACGTTTGAATTCAACGGACGTGCGCAGCGTTCAGCAGAATGTAAGTTTTGCGCCGCGTATTGTTCTAACAAACCGTAGCTTAACTTGCGCGGCGCACCGCAGGCATAAACGCACAAGTTTCAGCGTGTCTGCTTGCAAAATTGTGTCTGCTAAAAGTGTCTGTTTTGGCCCCGCGATGAAATAGGTTGTGTCTGCATTATGCGTTTTAGCATGGTTTAGTCAAGTTTAATTGGAAAGCCAGGACAGACAGCCGTGTCTGTTCATAGAATATTATGGTGGTCCGATAAGGTAGATATTAAAAATGAATTAAAAATCGGTTTTTCGATTTTATGTTTTTAAAAAATTATTTATTAGGCTACACAGCCAACATGTAAGTTTAGAATACAAAAATATATCAAAAATCAAATTAACATAGTTCTTAGTTACAACAACTCTAAATTCTGACTAACTGTAAAAGCAACGGTAATACTAATATAACAAAGGCATAAAAATAATAAGTAAGCAATATACAAAATGCATCGTAAACAATATGCATGGTAAAGGGGTGTATAACTCCTCCCCTCAAAGATTCAACTCCACAGTTTGTCGAGGAAGTTGAACCGGTGTGTCGCTATCGGGTAGGCTTCTACCTGGGGTGGAGATGCATCTAGGCTTCAGCTTCTGGTAGACATAGTAGCTAATTGCAACTACTAGGCTTAAATACAAAAGGGTGGTCCAGACGCTGGGGTAGCGCGTCATTTCGTCTATTATCGGTTTGGGCTGATTGTGGAGGATTTGGCTCTTCAATCGGTCTAGTCCATCCAGTTTCAGGTCATTGACATCAGCAGTTAAATTAAGCGTGGGCAGGACAACGGGGGCTAACTTTAAATCAGGGAACAAAATTGGTTGGTGATTTGTTCCAATTGATTGATAGTTTGAGATAACAACTTCCTGGTTGTTTGTTATCTGACAGTTAATAGGTACATCGAAGATCAGTGAACCTTGAAGTTTCGCAAATTCTTCTTGAGATTGGCATTCCAAGTGAAGGGTGGCTTCTTCGGGAAGAATGGCAGCATATTTGTTAGAGGAGTCCAACTGGGTGAAAATGGGTTTAGACAGTTCGACTTCGACTTGTTGACAGGTGGTTGGTTGACCTTGACCTTCTAACAGCTGGACAGCACAGGGACTACTGCTACTGATTTCTTGCAGGTCCATTTTGTCACAGAAGTATAATTTTCCAAATACTTCTTGGCATTCATTCGTCCGATATGAGAAGTGCAACTCGTTTTTGAGTAGAAATTTACTTTTTGGTATTATGACCTTAAACATGCTCTGTTTTTTAACTGGTATTGAGTACAGATGAAAGTAAGTAAAATCCTTCTGGTATGTTATTGGAATGCGTAAAAGAAATGTTATTCTGTTGTTTAGAATAAAACTTTCTAATTTAATTATTTGTTCATACAACAGAGTATTCTCTAAAGTAACTTCTAAAGGCATGCGCTTTGCGCCTACAAGTTTTTGAATTGTTTTTAATTCAGAAAACAAATCTTCGGTTTTTATTATACTAGGATGTAAAACTTTTAATTTCGAAAATGTCATAGCATTTTCTATGTCCTGCAAAATGGAGTCGATAAGTTCATATAAATTGATTAATTGATTAACAGTATGCTTGATATAATTGGAACTTTGCAAAAAATTCGACGCTTGTACTGCTAACTCAACCTTATGCAATTTTTCATCTAGAAGTTGTTCATTACGATTAATTTGATAAATTGTCGAATTAAACTTCTTCAGTAAACCAAGGGAAATTGAATTTTCTTTAACAATATTTGATGCTAATGCTTTTTGATTGTCTTGTAACTGTTTAATTAGTCGTTCATAACGTTCTCCATCGGAGGCGTCTAAATTACCAGTTATACTTTTAAATATTGAGCCAATGCCATTAATTAATCTGCGTTTTAATCTACGTGGGTGAGGCACAATATCTTTTATTTTCGTTTTGACTTGGTCTTGCGTAATCGTTAAAATTCGTAAGTAGTCAGCAACTTCCGAATGGTGGTTAACATTGTTGTTTATTGTCGTCGTAATGTTATTCACTTTAACATGAAGTTTATTTACTTCTGTAATTATTGGGTTAAGGTCGTAGTAGTGTATTAAAGTATGTGTGTATTCTTCAATTTTTGCTTGTCCTAATTTTATCGGTACAAGTCCAGGGTTATCAGTTAATTTTTCTATTGTTATTCTATTTTCAAATGCAAATGCCATTTGTAGCAATCTGAAAGGGATGAAACAAAGTCAAGAATTAGTCAAAACTATATTTTGTCTTTAAAGGACGTTTAATATTAGACATATGAACTTTTTCTTGATTTGAGGTTTTGACTGTTTTCTTATCAGGGTTAGTGCTAAGAATTTTTGTGGGAAAATCAAACTTATTTGCAAGTTTCTGTCGTACGTTTTTTCGGGGGTAAACTAATTGTTCTTCTTGGAAAATCTCAGGGCTATCTTTATTTACATTTAGTTTTTCACAAGACTTTCTTTTTGGTTAATTAGTCTATTATTTATTTGGGAATACAGAAGTTTACTTTTCTCCTTATGTGTATTTACGTAGTCACTTAAAAGCAATTGATCCAATTTTATATCAAATACATCATTAGTTATTGTATGTACTTATATGACCTTTAATTACATCAATAGGCTTATATTTAGTGACAGAATGAATCGTATGATTATAAGCTAGAATAGCGTAAATCATTTTTTGACTTACTGGTGTTGTGGAAAATGATTGATTATTGAGTAATCTTATATGTTCAGATAGTGTTGAATGTAAGCGTTCAATTACACCGTTTGATTGGGGGTGATGTGGTGAGCAAAAATGTACTTTTACTTTGTGTAAAGTTAAAAGTTCAGTTACTATTGTATTTTTAAATTCAGTTCCGTTGTCGACGATAATCTGTTGGGGAGTACAGTGGTGAGAGAAATAGTTTAGCAAGTTATCTACTATCTCACTAGCAGCTAAAGACTTTAACGGATATGCTTGAGCATATTTAGAAAAACTATCTATTATGGTGAGAAACTTTGTCTGTTCGAGTGTGTACGTGTCTAAGTGTACAATCTCAAAGGGTTTAGTTGCTGTTGGGGTGACGTTCATTGGAACTTTAACGGACTTTCTTTCATATTTACTTCGAGCGCATATTTCACATTCATTTATGTACGTTTGTACAGAACTTTTAAGATCAGGCCAATAATATTTTTCTCGTAATCTTTTTATCGTCTCTTCGATACCGCGATGATTTGTTTTACTTTCGTGGTAATTTTGAATTATTTCTTTGATGTCATTTTTGTCGGTCACGTTAATTAGTTTTATCAAACAACGTTTGAATTTAATTGAAGGCCATCTAAAATTTTTTCTAATCACTTCTGAAAAGGGTTGATAAATCTCAGGGTCTGAAAAATACAGATGGTATTGTTTTTCTGGGACTACTAATTCCTTCATAAAACTCAAAATATCTTCTTCGAAGTTATTTTTCGAAATTTGAACTAGTATCCTACGTTTTCTGTTAAAGAGTATTTTGATTATAGGTTTTGCAGGTGAATGCAGAACAAAACCTAACGCAACATTGCTTGCATCGGTGGTTAAATTAAACGGCTTGGAAAAGTCAGGGTATTGCAAAATGGGTTCGTTTATCAGCAAATTTTTACAGGTTTCGAAACAATTTTTGAACTCGTCATTGTGTTCAATCTTTGCGCCTTTCTTTAAGCATTTCGTCATAGGTTTTGTGAGTTTAGCGAAATTATTTATGAATCGTCTATAGTAGCCTAGGAGTCCTAAGAAACCTTTTATTTGTTTCGTCGTTTGTGGAATAGGGAATTTTTTAATGGCTACTATTTTGTCAGGATTGGGTTTCACACCTTCGGGGGTTACAACGTGTCCTAAGTAAGCGACTTCGCGTCTCAAAAATTCGCTTTTATCCAACTGAATTTTGAAATTAGTCTCTCTCAACCTTTTGAAAACGGCTTTAAGACTATCGATGTGTTCCTGAAGTGAAGTCGAAAAAACAATTATGTCATCAATGTAAACTAGACATTTTTCATT
This sequence comes from Anthonomus grandis grandis, assembly GCF_022605725.1. NCBI lineage: Eukaryota > Metazoa > Arthropoda > Insecta > Coleoptera > Curculionidae > Anthonomus > Anthonomus grandis. Next base: position 26,667,654 of record NC_065558.1, read on the forward strand.
TTGAATTCCACGCAAGATGGAGTCCATTATTCTCTAAAAAGTTGCCGGAGCATTTTTCAGTCCAAATGGCATTCGGATAAATTCAAAATGTCCGTTTTCAGTGCTGAAAGCTGTTTTGGGGATGTCTTCTTCGCTCATCTCAATCTGATGGAAACCCGAGGCTAAGTCCAATGTCGTAAAATATTGACACTTGCCTAATTTATCGAGTAAATCGGAAATATTGGGCAAAGGATATTTATCGTCAATCGTTTTTTCATTTAATTTGCGGAAATCTACGACTACGCGCCATTTCTGTTTGTTCGAGGCGTCAAGTTTTTTTTGGGACTACCTGGTGGTTTGGATTGGTGCAGACCAAGGGGAATTTGAGGGCCTAATGATTTTTTGGTCCAACATTTTTTTTATTTGGGATTCAACTTCGGTTTTATGGATGAATGGATACCTATACGATTTTGTATATACAGGTATTTCGTCCGTTGTTCGAATGTGATGTTTAATTTTGTTAGTAAAAGTCAAAGGCGTATTTTCTTGATAGAAAATATCCGAAAATTCCTTACATAAATATAAAATTGCATTCTTTTCTTCTGAATTTAAATGGTCAGTTCTTATTTGGTTTAAATTTAGTTCGCATTTAGGGGAATCATCAAAATTATTATAATCTATGGTTTCCATGAATCTCCTATCAAAATTTTCTACTTCGATTGGTTGTGAAAAATCGAGAACTACTGGGTCACACGTATTATTTAAAATAGTGGTGATCGCTGAACCATTTTTTGCAATTGTAAGACATTCTGGAATTTCGCAATTGTGAATTTTTTGATGGGGAATTATTATTTCGCCATTTTTTATTGTTGTTGCAATTTTAATTACTTGTTCTGTACGGGGTGCTATTATTACGCAATTAAGTTCCTGTTTTGTTTGATGGTATTGGAGTTTAATTTTTGCGTGAGGGGTAATCAAATATCCTCGTTTGAAATCTAAATTCGCTTCCAAAGATTTTAGGTTATCTAGACCTAAAAGTCCTTTAAAAGTATCATGGAATTTAAACAAATGAAACTTTAAATTTTTCGGGCGTGGCAATTTAAAAATTTTTGACGCGAGTATCTGCGCACTAAATTTATGAGCAGATTTCTGGAAGACCGTACTTACAATAAAAGGGTCGTTTTTTATACAATTAGGGTAAAATTTTAATGCAAGTTGGGGATTTATAAATGATTTGGTAGATCCAGAATCAATTAAGATTTTGATGTTATGTTCCGGAAAGGTGACATACGGTAACTCGCTTACGCTATTTGTATTAAAAGACAAGATCGGTGGGGCTACGTTTGAGGGTTGACTTAATCGACATTTGGAAAATAATCATAATTCTCTTCAAAATAGTCGTTCGGTTCCTCTTCTTCGTAGTATTCGTTTTGTGGGTCATTTTGGAAAATTTGTTCATAGTAATCTTCATCGCTATACGAAAGAGGGTGCAAATTACCGGAAGGGTTAAGTTGTGTATTGTAAATTTCTTTAACAATAGGTTTTGGCCTATTTTGTTGATTTTGGTAATTATTATTTCTATAGTTAGAAGTAGAAGGGCGATTTGTATTATTAGTACAAACAGACATGGGAGTAGGCTTGGGGAATTGCCTATTGGGATTTGGTTTAAAGACATTTTGTTGTCTACCAAAAACTTCCGAGTTTGTTGGTAAACGGGGTTGTTTATAATTCGGGTTAGGTCTTATATCAACTGGGCCTGTTGGGAAAAATCTATTGTTATTGTTATGACTATAAATATTTACATTATGTCTGTTAGGATTTGTGTCTCTGTGAGTCTGGTAGTTAGGTTTTTGTTGAAATTTCTGTTTGTTTTGTGTTTGTGTATTATGCACATAATTACTTTGAAAATACTTTGTATGAGAACGCACGCAAGAGAACATCGCATGCAAGAGAACATGCAAAACGAACTGTATGGCTTCGGCTAGATCTACCGGTCGCATGCAACGTATAGTATTGCCAAGTGGCTCTCTTAGTCCGGATATGAAAGTAGTTAAGGGTAATTTTTTATACATATCCCTCTTTATAGGGGCAGCTTGAGCATTTTCATGAGCATCAACATAACTGCACAAAAGATTTAGGATTTCTAATACTCTATCATAGAAATTCTGCGGAGACTCATTGCCTTGTTGTCTTAACATTACTAAATCTCTATTTAAGCAAGTTTCATCTCTACAGTCAGCGAAATTTCTATATAGGGTATTTTTTAGATCGTCCCAAGTGGAGACATTTTGAACATTGACTACTAATTTTGCATTTCCCGCTAATTTACCTATCAAGCTATTTAAAATATAAATATTCTGAAAATTTGCGGGGTTGTTAGCATCGTAAAACGTATCAATAATTGATTTGCAAATTGCCAAATATCTATTCAGCTCTGATGGGTTACCATCAAAATTCGGCACACAATTTAAAAATTCTGGTTTAAATTGCGCCATTTTATTTTCTGAATTTATTTTATGACTAGTTTCTTTTTCTAAGTCTTTAAAAATTAATTTTTCAATTTTTTTAATATTAGAAAGATTTTCTTTCAATTGATCTAAATCAATAGTTAATTTATTATTTAACGCTTCCTCAGTTATAGAAGCGGAGACAGAGCTAGTTGAAGGTTCTATTCTAAGGCTTTCAAGTGCGTTGCTTAATTCATTAATCGACATTAGCAAAATACAGTTGCACTAAACAAAAAATCGACTTACATGAATATTATGACTGCGTTTCTAGCCATCTATGAAGTAGCGAACTCTAGGGTGGCGATTGTAGTCCAATCCAAGGTCCAACTCCTCGTGAAACTGGTCAATGTAGTACCAATCTCCTAATTTTTGCGAAACAGTTTACACAAAGGTCACGATGTCCTCAGTTAACCGCACGCACTTAACTTGTGGTCTTAGCGAATATTTCGATGTCCTTTCGAAGCACTCTCGACCGTTCGATTGCCAATCAATCGTTGAACGAAAAGCCAATATTCGATATATCAGCTTTTGGCAATCCTACCGACTGCGCCAATTAAAAATCGGTTTTTCGATTTTATGTTTTTAAAAAATTATTTATTAGGCTACACAGCCAACATGTAAGTTTAGAATACAAAAATATATCAAAAATCAAATTAACATAGTTCTTAGTTACAACAACTCTAAACTCTGACTAACTGTAAAAGCAACGGTAATACTAATATAACAAAGGCATAAAAATAATAAGTAAGCAATATACAAAATGCATCGTAAACAATATGCATGGTAAAGGGGTGTATAACTAATGTGCATGGCGCTTAATGTGTTAATTATCATATGCAACTAATAGTTAGATTAAAAAACCCAGACTCTTTAGAACAAGCACTTTCATTCGTTAAAGAAGAAGAAAACTTTTTACAATTTAAAAATAGAGCAAATAATTTAAATATTAATAGTAATCAACATAAAAATAATAATAATCCTTCAAACTGTCAAAATAAAATTAATAAACCTGTTATTTTACCTTTAAGCTATAATGATTCTTTTAATCGTTTGGCTAGAAACACGAATAATTATAATAATTATCAAAGATTTAATAATCAAAATAATAACTTTAGTCAGCCAAACTCTATGCAATATCGCCAACAACAAAATAGATTTATACCTAATACAATGTATTAACACCAAAATAATAATTTTAGAACATTTAATAATAATAACAGAAATGATATCCCTGAACCAATGGATACATCCTCTTCAAATTCCAGAATACGATCTATCCAAAGACCGAATCAAATTTCTAATCATAATGTCGAATTAAATGAGAAAGAATACTCACAAAATAATGATCAAGAAATTTCTGACCCATTCAACTGAGATCGGGTTTCACGAAAAATGTGTGGATTGGTATCACTCCAATATCGACAATTTTGTCTGTGGACATTACCATTTAAAAAAAAAGTACATTCGTCGCTAAAACAAATGTTGCGCACGTACGTAGGTTGCCTTTCTACTCTCTCTGCCGTAATTTCACAGAATTGCACTCTTCGGTCAGGATCATCTTCAGTCAGTTGATGGACCATTTGGATCTTGTATGGGTGAAACTTATTTTTTTTTTAAACTCTCCATGCCGTCGAAGTTGAAACTTCACAGATATCAGCAACAGTTGGAGTAGAATGTTGGGGATTTTCTATTATTTCGCCAATTATTTGGACTTGCTTTTCTTCTGAAATAGACATATGGCCTGGGCGTTTTTTATCCTGGACAGTACCAGTAGTTGTAAATTTATTTACAAGTTCCCTTAAATATTTACGGCAAATAGGACGATCAGGAAAACGTTCGTTGAAAACCCTTTCAGTCTCATGAAAATTACGCGTTGCTCCATAAATAAAAATTGCTTCTACTTTTTCGTCCAATGGACGAGAATTAACCATTTTGAAAAAACAATAAATTCAAACTGCCAAACACACTAAACAATATCTAACAATGTATGTAAAATCGGTTAAGGAAAAATATCTTAAAATTTTTTTCGAGTTTTTTTAATAGCTATTTGGTTTTTGGAATGTCTAAATAATGTTCAATAACCTTTAACGTGAAATGTGACATACGAGGGCGGTTCAGTAAGTCTTTAGAAACCAAAAAGTTAATCTTTAAATCCAAAATTCAAAAATTGTAAATTATTTGTATATTATTATTAAAAACGTTAATAAAATCGCAACAGTGTATTTTTTTGGCTGTTACTTTTAGATAGGTCAAAACGGAGTCCACCGAGTCCATGTAATAAATATAAAAAGTACTCAATAAAACCTTTTAAATGAGGTAACACAAGATTTCTATTTAATGCATTTATTCAAGATGGCGCTTATGTGTTATTTTGACATTTAGAACTGTCGTTTTTATGTCAAAATAAAATAGTGACGCATTTATTTTCGTACACTGATTTTTACCTATCCAAAAATCATAAAAATGTAAAACGTTAAAATAAAAAAAAATACTTTTTTATTAGGCCGCCATTTTGAAACGAGTTAAACAAGTACTCATTGAGGCCTTTAAAATGAGGTACAACACGACCCCCCTTTCTATTTAAAATTTTTTCTCAAGATGTCGCCCAGCCGCCATCTTGGAATTTACAACTACCTAGTTTACAGTGAAAAATAGTATCTATAGACCAATTTACTTATGCCAAGTTTCAAAAATTTTTTTTGACCGGTTCAAAAAATAAATGGGCGGGGGGGGGGGGGGGGGGGGACTTCAAAGAAAAGCACTGTATAAATAAGCATATATAAGCTTTAACAATTTTAGCACCCCGAGTCTGTCTATCCTTAAGTAAGAAAGGTCGGCCAAAGTACGTTCCTACATTTGTAAACAGAGAAAAGGAATTCACTCTAACTTCTGGAAAATCCCCCATTAAATATTCTGAGGATTTTGGATTAACCCGAAAACATTTAATACGTTTGCGTACAATAGATCGACAAACTTTTCTACCTGAAAGAGGCCATTAATTAGAGAGAGGCCATAACCTCCCTGATACTATACAGTAAATTCTGAACACCACAGTGAAGTAACCTTTCATGCTCTTGTTTTAATAGCAATTTAGTTAATATATGACTGCTAGGTAATATTACGGGATATTTACTTTCAAATGATTTCTCTGAATTTTTTAATCTACCATCTACCCTTATTAAATCTTCTTTCATAAAGGGATTGAGTGGCAATAATACACTTGAGGAATGAATAGATCGATTTTTAATCAAATTGGCGTATTCACGCGGAAAACATTCAATTTTCACATTTTTAATTATTAATTTTAATGCATTATCTAATTCTTCTAGAGTTAACGGGCCAAAATTTCGTTTATAATTAGACCTTAAATTTAATGCAAAACGCAAAATGTAAGCAATAATTCTTATAGTCTTCCTGAGCTCAGAAAACTTATTCAGTAGTATCGTTGATTGAGAAATTGGGAAGATACGTAAATGCCCTGCATTAAACCGTGCCCATCTGTAGTGAGGGCCGGGGACGCGCGGAACGAGAGGGACTTGCTGCTTTTGAGCGACGCTTAGCGGCCAAGCGCGGCAATTCTCATTTCGTTTCAGCTGAAAGAAAACCGATATCGGGTACCCAGGGGAGTTTTAGCAAATGCATAATCAAATTGTTTTCTCATGAATCGAAGCGCGGTTTATCACTGTATAAAACAATTTTTATACTGGGGTTTATTGTTGTTTTTTGTATGAATATAAATATGTATACCTACCTAGAATTCGGCCAAAGTAGCTTGGCCTCTGACCTTGATGTGCACAATGGTTTGTACCATACAAATACCGTATCTTGTTGTACATAATATAGTTTTTACGATTGACACAATAATATACAAATTTGTGTGTTTTAAGTCGCACAATATGATATTATTATTATTACGTTTTAAAATTTGCTTCTTTAGTCTTCCAAAGTCTTCTGTAATCTTAGAAAATATTAGCTCATTTTAATGAAGATTTGGACCAAAGTTTTAAATTATTAAAAAATCATTAAAAAAAAAAATTAGTACCTATTACAGTTTGTATTTTTTATGTCAAGAAATCGGCTTTTTTATTGCCTTTTTAAAGATATATCGCACTTGCATATTGGAAACAAAAATAAATTTAAATGAAAAAATGTTCTACTCCATATGGACAGTGTTATGCAATAGAGTCTTAAGCCACGCGCAAGTCATTTTGAGTAAAACGCGCTTTAAGTTTTAAAGTAAATATACAATATTTCATTAACATTGCGACCACACAGGATAAAATTTTTGGTAAAATTTGTTAGTATCTGCTTATAGTATATATTTATTTAGTAAAATGTGGCAAATATTGCAAAAGGCTTATAAAAAACACTATAATTTTTATTGCAAATATTTTTCAAGCAGTTCCACACTCAACAAATGTTTTAAGGTACTTAACATGTTATTGCATATCCGTAACCTAGTGAACACAAATAATACACATTACGTTTTATAGCACTTAACGTTATATTACAAAAATTAAATATCGATAAACAAGCCTGTTAATGTAAGTCAGCCTAGTTATTATATCGCCGGCTAAAGTATCAAAAATATTCTTTCTCTTTAACCTATAATAAGTTCTTCAATAACATAAAATACAAATTTTTTATAAACTATATTTTTAGGACCTTTAAGTATCTAAACTTTAGTAAAAGTAGTACTAGTATTTACTATTGCACGGTTTGAAAAGCAAAACTGTTTGATATACATTTGATTAAAGTATTGAACCTACCTAGATATACTTTTAAAGTCTTTAATTAAAATAAACAAATACATTCTTTTAAAAACACAATGGTTTACATAGCATAGTACCTTCAAATAATAAAAATAATACTTAAATTAATCACTTAATCCATATCAACATCAGGATCATTCATTTGCTCAATATCAAAATCTAATCAATCGAAGCACCAAATCCCTCTGTATCGTCTACAAAGTCCCCAGAAGCGACACTTTTTAAAAAGTCGTAAAAGCTTCTTGAATCGTTTGGAATTAATTTTAACATTTCTTTTAGGTCTTTGATTTTGGCAGCAGATAGCTCTCGATCATTTGGCCATAATATTGGCATTTCTTTAGTAAATATTGAGGTTTTAGCTTTACGACCTTTAGATATGTCAAAAGTTTGCGGTTCATCTGCGAGTCTGCTCTTCATAAACAATTTAAACGGATCACTTTTTTTTAATTTTATTTCACAAGTTTTTAACCAAGAGATTTTATTTTTCTCAATATCTATTTTACGATTGGTAATGAGTTTCTGAAGGGAAGATGCCGATACAAAATCAGTTTTGTGTAGTCTAGTTACTATAAAAGGATTTTTGCGCCGACAAGTTGTCATAACGTGGATATAGTCATTGTCAGTGTATAAACGATTGTGAGTTTTTAACGCACATTCAACATCTCCAAACTCTGAATCGTTTGGCAAAAATGTATGTCCGGGTTGTAAGAATCGTAGCACAATAGTATTAAGAGTTGGGTGATTTTGAACAATATGTTGAAGCATTAAAACCATTTTAATACTGCGGTTTTGTCCGCCACAAGAATCTGCCCACAATATTAGTTTGGTAGCTGTAGTTTTCAAATGATTTACAATATAATGCCTTAGACATGATCCTACCTCTTGGGTTCCGCGGCCCGCTTCATATTCCAACCAAACGTAGAAAAATCCTTTACCGCTACTTCCGCAATGTATTCCTTGATTAAATAAATTCAGCTGTCTTTTGTAGTATACAATGCTCGTTGGAAGTCTTGGCAGGCTATGAGTCTTCTCTAAGTCAAAAGTAAGGGTTTCAATGGCAACTTCTGTTTTAGCAAGTTTTAAGTCATTTTTCATTTCCTCTCTTAATTCGTAGGCATGTTTTAAGTGAGCATCGTGTTGACTTTTGACTACAGTTAGGTCATTGCCATCTACTACCTGCATTTTGATTTTAAAGGTGTCGCGACGTAAACACGTATCTTTTTGAGGTTTTTTAAACCGAAGATTAAACGAAGTGTAAAAAATCTTTTAAATTTGGATAATCGTACACCCTCTGGATATTTTTCATGGTATAGGTCGTATAATGATTGAAGGTTAAGATTTGAAGACAAAAATTTGGCTGCTGTAGTGTTACGTGTATAATGGGAAATATATCTGGGCATAGTATTAACAAAAGATTTTATTTCATTTATTTTTTCTTCCGAAGTCGCATTTCTTCCTCCAGAATTGGTTCCACGTTTATCATTAATTGGTTGGTTAGTTCTAGATTTTGATAACGCAAAATCAATTCGTGTCTGACTTATACCTAAAGTCTTAATAAATGTACTTTTACATACTTCGACACCTGAAAAATAGTACTGTCTACTAAACTGTCTTTTGGAATCTGCAGAGTAACTTCTTCTCTTTTTTATTTCTCTGCTAACACCTGCTTGTAATAACGCGCATCTAGCTTCATATGATCCAGCCAACCAAAATTTTTCAAATTCCGCTTGCCGAATCTTTGCAGACACTTTTTCGGTACACTTCTTCCGACAAGTGCAATTAAAATTTGTGAATTTTCTGGCCGCAACTTTTTTGCCTTTTCCGTTAAAATGATCTTGATTGGTATTTGATTGGCTTTCTTCTTTCGAATCTGCCTATTTTGGTCAGGATGTTTTCTTTTTCTTCCTTGCCTAGGCCTACCTCTTGTATTTTCATCGATATTTTCTTCCTCACTAAGCTCATTATTATCCGGTAAAAAATTAGGGTCCTGTAATTGGTCTTGAATATTATTCAGACCAATCATATTGTCGCTATATTGCTCTTCTCCCTCTTCTTGATCGCTCTCGATACCTATTTGAGCATTATTGCTATGGTCACCACTTAAATCGCCTTGGAGAGAAGTTTGTTGATTTGTTGCTTCCTTTGGTGATGATTTTCTTTTGGTGATTGACTGCTTGGATTCATCGAAATCGGCCGGGACATCATTCAAAATCATGTCAGTATCTAGTACTTCCAAACCATTTAATTCTGTATTTAGATAAGAGGCAGAAAGATCTGGATTAGTACCTAAACTTTCTTGGTTTGCCAAATTCAACCTACTTAGGTCAAGGTTACTATTTTCAAGTAATGATATGTTGGGTAAACTGCGATCTAAGTCAGAGTTCTTGGCTATTACTTGCATTAGCTCATCATCAGGTTCAAAAATAGTCACATTTGAAATTTGTGTAAGGCCAAGTTTAATACGGGATGAAGGAGTTCCTATATGGCTACTTGTAATATTTTCTAAAACATTATCCTTAAACTTGTTCATAGAGTTTTTCACAATATTGTTTTCCAAATTCTGATTATTATATAAAGTTTCTGATAACGACGTTTCAGGGTAAGTGTTTTCCTTATTATTTTTTTTTGGATCTGCAAATTTTCACCATTCGCATGGACCTTGAATTGGCTTCCATTCTGGAATAAGAAAATCAGTTTTATGTACCAAAATATTTAATTGATCCAAACTATTTAAATATCAAATAATCAATAATATAAAACTATTTTGAAAAACGTATCCTTTATCAAAAACATTTAAATTGTTATACGTAGGTATATACATATTTTTATTGACAGATAAGTTTCAAAAATATGAAAATAAATCTTTTTCGTTTTTGTTTAAATAATTTTGACAATTAACAAAAAAAAACCTAATACTTTCTATCACAAAATTTAATACAATCCGGCCCTTTAAGTATAAAATATGCACCCAAAATAACACTTTTTACAATTATAAGTTAAGGATCATTTATAGTTATGCAAAAAATAATTAAATGCCTTAACTTTTTTACGTATGTATAACGTTTTAATAAATCAATTACAGCGTTTAGTAATAACCAACCAAGTACCTATTATGTACTTTTGTAAAACGGAATAAAAAGCAATGAGAACATTTCGCAATAACGTGTTATAATTTTTATTTTCTAAATTTTACAGAAACGCACTAATTTATTAATTTGTAAATTTAAATATCATGTGCTGTAGTAAATAGAAAAACAGTTTTTGATATTTAAAAGTTACACAATAATATTTATTATTAAAAAAGCGCATCAATATATATCGCAGTCCTAACCTTACTTTTCCATACAAAGAAAAATTAAAATGCACAATAAATTGCTGGCCTACCTAATATCGGAGTGTCGTCTAAGGCTTTTAATTATTACCACCAACACTAATTTTCACTTTTTATTCACACAAATAGCTTTTAAATTGCTTAGGAACAAAAGTTGATGCGAACCAAACAATACGATGTTATGGCTAACGGCCAACTGCCTATTTAGCAACCGAGTGTTAACCCTCGTAACATGATTAAGCTGCGTAGAGATGGCGCCATTATATGCTATAAAAAGTGTTAAGGAATTTAACTCTTTATTGTAAAATAAAATATTGGTCAATGTTGGTTAACACGATTTAAATATAAGAATTTTACAGGGTAAATAGATTTAGATCACTTAAATTTGTATTGCAAAATGACGAAAGAGTGTTTTTTAATAGACTGGCACATATAACTCATATTTTCAATTTTTGTGGCTTAACATTCTATTGCATAACACTGTCCATATAATATCTACGTCTCTCCTTTTCGTGGGGTTCTTATGCAACGTACCCGAAAGATTAGATAGATTCTATTTTTTTCATAGGTATTATAAAAAAATACCTTCAAACATTTTTTTTGTAAATAATTTACATAGTTTTTTAATAATTAACTTATTAGTGATTCTTTGATAAAATTATTATTTTTCTATGAGGTTTATTCTTCTTTTTAATAGATTTAGATTGGCGGTCCTTTTTCTTGTCATTGACGTTCTTTTGAGATTCCCATTTCATTTGTTTATAAAGCATTGTTTTTATTAATATTTTTAATAATTTTTCAATATGTTCGGGACATAAGTTAATATCATTTATATCGATTTCATTAAGTAATAACCTGTAAATTGATTTCATTACACCATTGTGAAGTTTAAAATGTTCAAAATAAGTGTGAAATTTTGTTATTAACATTTGGGTTAGTTCTAAAAATTCATTTGAAGGTACTTTCAGGCAGGAAACATAATTTTCTTTTGCATAATCTTTATTTAACAAAAATATTTCCTTTTCGTCGTTTATATCAGCATTGTTGCTCTGTACTAAAAAATCTTCACAAATATTTTTACAATTTGTTTTTTGCAAAATCTTATATGCAAAATATCCTGCAACATATACATTTGAACAGGTTTCTAGTGTTACCTCATTAGATACAGGTGATGATGACCCTTCTTGATGTGTTTCTAAAAATGCATTAGAAATTGCGGACGATGAAGATGCTTGAAAATCGTCTTCTTCAAACTCTGCTGGTAAGTTATGGAATTCCATCGAAAATGTTGTATTTTCTTTTTCTTCTCTTAAGTCATCTAAAATTAGTTGCTCCTGAAAATCTTCTTCACAATTACCGGTTTCTTATGCCTTTTGCAACCTAATGTTGATATTGGACTGCAATGCAATTCTAAAATGTTGAATACTAGGTTTTGGATTGTATCCACATCTATTTCTAGCCACCGAAAAAAAAATTTCCAACGGATCTTGATTTAGATGACCGGTTATAAGATATTTACAATTAAATTCTGAAAAACTCTAAAGATGCTCCCATAAACTAAGTATTGATTTGATTGTCCATATGAATCCATTTAAACAGTAAATATTATTTATTTTTTGCTGTCTTCAAAAACTTCTATGGTTTTAAAATATTCCAGCCCATTTTTTAAATTGTTCAATGAAAGTTGGTTCTTAGTCGATAAAGGACGCCTATTTGGATTTGCATCATATAAAACTCTACTATTTAAAGAATCAAAAATGATATTAACGTTCTCTACAAATTCGGCAGTTTGTGCTGCCGTTGATTGAGAAATTGGGCCCAATTTCTTAATCAACGGTGCTGCAGTATTGCTTGTAAAAGCATGCAACTGAGAAGCTGACCTCACAGCTGCAGCCACTGAGTGGGAAAAAATTTGTACTGCATATTTTACCCTCATTTTTGCATAAAAAGGTGGCTTTATATGTTGATCAGTCAGTTTTGGCATCATCCTTGTAGTTGTACTTTTTTTGTCCGCCTCGTAAGTTTTAAGAATATCCAGCCAAGAAACTAAATGCCCGTTTACCAGAAACGTTAATTTTAAGTTTATAAAATTATTTCTTAGGCTCTTAATTAAATGTGGAACATCATATATCGTAAAAATCTTTTCATCGTTAATTTTTACTATCGGATTCATTTCTGAAGCTCGTAGAGTTTTCAAGGCATTTCGATTATTAGGTCCCTGATCACATACTAGTACTACAGGATTGAATTCTATTTTATGTAATCCCTGAACAACATATTTAATTAGTTGGGAGAGGGTTTCTCCCTTTACCGATGTTTCGGATGTAAAGTAGCAAAGAGGAATTTTCCAGTTGTCAAAAATTCCTCTTATATAAAAAACTAATCCTGCATTAGCAATGCCCTTTTTACGCCCAAGAAACCCTAAATCCTCATAGCCTTCAATATAGCCGTGGCATTGATTGTAATCTAACTTACAGTTTAATACAATTTCGTCAAAAAGCAGAGCGCAAACTCGTTCTGATTTACTCATTGTTTTACGCATTTTTTAGTTTTTTTAAAGCTAATTTTTTTGTCAACTTTTTTTCTAACCCAGTTTTTAGATTTATAAATTTTAACCATGACTGTATTGTTCCTACAGCTGGAAGACAAAATAATAAATTATTTCTAAGAAATTTATAACATCCCGGGGATTTATAATATAAAGACAGAGCAAACTGCTTTTCATCTGTTTTCCAACAGTTTCTTTTACGCGATGGCCAACTGCATGTTGATGAAAGTTTTGACACTGTGACTTTTAGTTTTAAAAAGATTAATCAAACATTCTTGATTTGCATTTTTTCTCTTTAAGCGAATATTTCTCATTTTATGATTACGAAGTTTTTTCTTACAATTATCTAACCTAACTGTTAAGCTACTGCATTTCCGTTTCACTTGCGACTTGGTAGATGAAGAAGTTCCTGTATCGCCAAACATTATCAGATTAGACTCAGCAGTTAATATTTCTTTAAATCGTCAGGACACGAGGGAGGAATGTCTTGCAAATACTGAAGATCTTCTGAACCGGAACTTTCTTCAACTTCTCTACTTCTTTTTCTGGAGTAAGTTCTCAGCTGGTTATCTAAAAACCAACATAGAGTATGTGTAGAAGCCACCCTGCATGATTTTTTTTGAAATATACACATCAGGATGTTTTAGAGTTGTGCGGTTACAAAACCCTAGGGCAGATTCCGCTCAGCAAAATATGGAAAAAAGTTCATAGAGTACGTATATAAACATGGGTTCAAAAATGCTTTGTTTCTAAAGTTCCAGGAAGCACATTTAGACCCACATTCACCCTCTTTTCCATATTTTTTTAAGCATAATCTCCCCTAAAGTTTTGATTTTGTCCTCGCAATACTCGCAATTGTAAAACACTTGTTTATATTGTGGAACACGATTGTTGTTTTTGTAATAAAACCGTCTTTATTTTTTTTTCATAAAAAAAAGTTTGATAATTCAAAATTATCTACTTATTACCTACTATTAATCCTATTATTTTGTTATTTTATTAATGTTATTTTTTATTTAATGTTATTTTAAATTAAAATACTAGGTCGAAAATTAAATAGCTATAAAATGTAAATACTGCGTAGGTACTTTTGATTTACATAAAAAAAAAACTGTATCTTAATTATTTTTTTTTTAATTTAAACTATTTAATATTTTCTATAATATAAATATTATTTAAACTTACGTTGACCGGCGGCGTTTGATAACACAACTTCTATTTCGTTGTTAGGCTCTTGAACAGCTTTTTCTGCAGGGTATTGCGCGGTATTTTCATCAGGTAAATCTGGAATATAAAAATGTAGGTACATAATAATAATATGTATATTAAGTATATTATTAAAATAGTTTTAATGAAATTTCGCATGCAATTCTGATTATAATATAACGGCAGCTTTTTTTTAATATTTTAATTTAAATCACACCCTTTGTACCTACAAGAGATAACAGAAACACCAGCTAAAATGCCAACCAATAAAATTTGTGTAATTTACATATACGGGTTAATTTCACATATTAGGAAAGTCTCAAGTCTGGTCTTGTAATAATTTTATTTTTAAAGATACTTTACTTCAAAAAATTACATAAATTATTCGAGACGTTTTCTGAGGTGCATTTTTTTTTATAGTCACCAAACATTAAATTTTCATTTAAAAAAAATAATTAGCTACAAAAACGTCATTCCGGTAACTGTCCCTTTATCATTTATTGAAGTTTAAACCTAAGTTATGTGGACTCCTTGTGAGATATGCATCCCTAATTTTTAATTCCTTATTAACTCTTTAATTAACTTTAATTAACTCTTAAATTAAAACTTCTTGTCTTTCCCAACAAGCGTCATTGCGTCATTTCGGTAACATACTGTGCTATTCCAGAAAACTGTATACCGACTGAGAAAATAGACGCTGACTCTCGTTCAGTCAAGTGCACGCCGTGGTTTAGAACATTGGCTTTTAAGCAGTTTTCCGAGATTTTATTCCTTTTTCCTTAAAATAATTGGTGAAAATCGATTTTCCGTGTCGTACCTTTATTACAGATCATCCCGGTAACTTGGTAAGTAAAAGCTTTAATAGATAAATCCCTTTTTTCTTTTTAACATTTCTTTAAATATGCCATTACTTAACATAACCTCTAAATTATACTTTTGTATTTTAATCATAGAGGGAGTTATTAGGAGTTATACTCTATTTCAGAAGTGTGTAGAGCAATAAAACCTCATTAGGTATGCAAAAGTGGTACCTGGTGATCCACCAATATTTTATGCCACTACCTTAGTTGGGTATTAGTTTAAATGTAAAATTCTTTCTTTTCGTTGATTGCAGGTAGTGCCACCCGGTTTTGGGTCAATTTATGAGTTTTGCCCATTGTTACCCACTGATAAACATTGAAAACGGTTCGCCAAAGGCGTGCAACTGGGACTTGTTTTTTACCTTATAATTAATGTACTTAAATGCTATTTTATTTTAGAAAGTTACTTTTGTTTAAATGGAATAATATATTTTTTTCACAAATTTATTGAACATAATATGTAGAGTAAAACAGTTGAAAATGTCACTTTTGGATCTGGCACTTTTTGAACAGTGTATAACAATTTTAAATTATAATAGATTGTAGTCTTCTTCGTCATCTGACGAACTGTCATCACCTCTTGACATTATAATTAAAGGATCGACTGTCTGATCGACTGTCCGATGAGGTTGTCAAGATCCCACATTTTGTCCTCTTGCTTAATTACATGCTGGACTGCTTTTCGCCAATTCTCTGGTGTCGCTTCCGTAATGGCTTGATCAAACAGTAGCTTAACATCTTTCATTTTAAAAGTCGTGTTTTGTCTTGCTACAAATCCTTTTACCTGCGCCCATATCAGTTCTATAGGATTTAGTTCGCAATGATATGGCGATAAGCGCAGTACAGTTATATTATATTTTTCGGCTATATCTTCCACGGCGTATTTCATGAAACGAGTTTTGTGTAAGTTTGCTATTGCCAGCAGTTCTTTTTTTATCAAATTTGCTTCAAACGCAATACCTTTTGCAGTCAGCCAATTGATAATTTCTTTCTTTCTCCAACTTGAAGTTGGCGTCTTCTCTATTCGCCGCGAATGATTTATTAGCCGAAAGAAATTTTATCATTTCACCAAAATAGTCCTCGAAAACGTCTGAGTTCATGTCTTCATGGTAATCTCCTGTGCGAGTCGACTCAAAGGTTAGCAGACCTTCTTTTAAAAATCCCTCTTCGCTTCCAATATGTGTAATTATAAGTCTTTTTCCTTTTCCCGAAGGTACTTTAATACCCGTAGACAGGCCTTCTATGAAAGCTTGGCGAGCACTGGTTATATTTTTGTCTTGCCACATTTTTTGGACTATATAACCTTCGTTAATCCACGTCTCATCAAGATAAAAAAACTTTCTTTTGCTCCCTGCGGTACTGCTTGATACTTCTCAAGTATTGTCGTCTCCAACAAACAATTTCGTCGCTCTCCAGTAAAAGTGCTTTGCGGTTATGCTTTTCCCAGGCAAAATCCATATTTTTTAAAGTTTTCCATAAAAGTTTTCTACTTATCAACGGAATACTGTCATCTCGGCCAAGCTCCATTAAAATTTTGTCTAGGGTGGGTATTTCCTTTTTAAAATAAAAAGAGTAAACTTTTCTTCGAATTATACATTTGGCATTTTCATCAACTTTTGTAGGTCGTCCTGGCTTTTGCTTGGGAGATTCCACTTGACCTGCTACTTTTCTTTCCCGCAACAATTTGAAAATGGTGGACTTTCCAATTCCACTCATTCGAGAACATTTTTCAACAATTTCTTGCACAGTAAAACTAGGGTAATCGATAAAACACGATTCAGCAATCATGTACATTAAAGGATAAAAAGTATTTATTTAGTATTTAATCTCTTTCAAAATAAAGGCATTTAATCCGTGAAAATTAAATTCATAAATATTATAAGTACCTGCGCCTATGAACTACCACGAAATGTAGCCAAACAGAACGGAATTCCCCAGTTTATTGCTCTATACACTTCTGAAATAGAGTATATTTGAAATTTCGTCATTTCGGTAACATCATTTCGGTAACTTATTCTGTTACCAAAATGACAAATGACATCTTCCTTTTAGGATTAACGTTATGGATGAATTACAAAAATTAGCCAACTTGAAGGAAAAATTGAAAATAGACAGAGTGGAAAGCATATCAACGTAATATTGAAAAGAAAATAAAGGATAAAGAGTTCAAAAACAAAAAAAGGGATGCCGAAATAGGAAAAAGAAAAATACTTAAAGAAAAAAATGATTCTCAAGATGACAAAAATAAAAACGTTTATATTAAAGAAAGTCCCTTGGATACTAAATTGCCAAAAAAGCTAAAATACTAAAAAATGAAGATGAATTACAACCAATCAAAGAAAAACGACATGATGGAACGGCAACAAACCAGCCTGAAAAAAACCCAACTGAGACAGAGGACTTTAAAGTAAAATTAAACATAAAAGGACATAAAAAACCAATTGGATCATCAAATAAAAAAAACAAGTAAAAAAAAGGCAAGTAAAACTATAGAAGGCAATCTAAGACAGAAAAGAGAAGATACGAAAAAGAGGGTTCAAAAATTTAGGGAGAAGATGACTCCAGAACAACTAGAAGAGAAGAGAAGAAAAGATGGGGAGCGATACAAAATAAAAAAAGATAAAGGCTTAGTTAAGACTATAAATGAGATGAATAAAAAAGACCAAAGAAAAATACGAAAAGCATGGAAAGCCAATTCCTTAAGGTATAGACGAAAAGAAAGGCAAAAACTACAAACAGACTAATATATCGCTCAAAATTCTTCTCCCACAACAGATGATGAACAAAATTTTGACCAGGAAATACAATTAATACAAGAACAGCAAGTTGAAGATAGACAAATCCAAACAAAACTCTGCAAAGAAAATAGCTGGAAGAAAAAAGGTAAAAAGGGATAGAGCGTCTTGCTATAGAAAACTTAAGGAAGCGGAAAATAAAATTAAAATGCTACGAAAAGATGTTGAAAGATACAGAAAACAGATTCAGCGACAAAATTAAAAGTCAAATAAATGAGTGGAGCTGCCTGTCAATGCAACAGACGCTTTAGAAACTAGAATAGATAAAATGACTTCCGGTATAAATGTTCCACCAACTATTAAAAAACAGCTTGTCTTTGGTGAACTGTTAAAAGACCAATTGTCAGAAAATTCAAAGTTAATTAAGGAACAGAAAGCTAAAGATATTTTTGCAAAAGTAGTCAGTGGAAAAATAGTAAAAAGGTACAAAATGATAAGCCAGGCTAAAAACATAATATCGTACAAAATGCACCAAAAACAAATCGGCAATAAAAAAGATGTTTTGTGGAAGACTTCCTAGAAAAAGATGATAATAGCAAAATGTGCCCGGGAAAAAAAGACTTTGCAGTTAAGGGAAAGGTTAAAAAACAAAAGAGGATCATGCTAGATTCAATTAAGAATCTTCACAAGAAATTTTTGCTTTCTAATCTTGACTGTAAAAAGATTTGCCTGGCTACTTTTTGGAGATATCGGCCTTTTTGAATCGTTCCGCCGAAATCCGGAGGTAGGGAAACGTGTGCTTGTATTAAGCATGCAAATATGGAGTTGCTAACTAAAAAATTATATCATGCCAAATTAATATCAACTTTACATCCAAATGACATTATAAAGAAATTGGTGTGTAGTGATCAGAACCTTAATTGTATGCTAAGATGTTGTCTTACATGCAAAGCTAATATGTTTGGTCTTACTAAGGAAGATAATGACAGAGAAAAAAAATGAGATAATAATGATGATGATAATCTAGTTACGTCGGTCTCTTTGAGATAATGGACGAGTTCTTTCAATACGAAGATAATGACGTTTAGAAAAAAAAATTACTTCTGCTCAGTGGGACTCGATTTCTGAAAAAAAAAACTTATTAAAGGGGACTCAAAAGTTAGAAGGATAGTACTCTCAATAAGAAGGACTACAAAAATTGAAAAAACAATGACTCTAAGGGATGTTAAGCTCTTTTTAAATTTGCAAATGTCAGTATATATGAAGCACGTACATTAGATGAGATATCAGCAAAATGAAATGCAATGTAAGAAGAAAAAAATGAAGGCAAATAGATTTTTCCGAAAATTACATTGCTAAGTATGAAAGCGAAATCCAATCTACGCACTTTGGAGCTTCAAAAAGATAAATACCCCACACACCGGAATTTTTTATTATCGGGAGCAGCCATCTGATACGGTTGTCAAAAATCAGTGTTTTTGTTCTGTTAGCGATAACTTAGACCATCAGTCACATGCCGTGTGGGCACATCTTAAGGATCTCTTAATAGAACTTGCAGATCGTTTTCAAAATGTAACGAGGATCAACTTTTTTTCTGACGGCCCTACTTCGCAATACAGAAACCGTAATAACTGTTTTTTTTTGCAATTAAAAACACATCCAACATTTTTAAAAAGGTGGAAACAATTACATGGAACTTCAGTGAGAGTGCTCATGGGAAGGGCCCAATGGATGGCGTTGGGGGAACTTTAAAGCGCTTAGCGGATCGTTTGGTTCTTCAGGGAAGAGACATAACATCTGCAAAAGAGTTTGTTGAAGGTGTAAGTGAATCTTCAATAAAGGTTTGGGAAGTGCCTGAGGAGAAGATTCTAAAAATGAAAAAGGAGTTACCAAAAAGTGTACCTGCGATACCTAATATTATGTCCCTGCATCAACTTACTTGGTTCAAAAAACAAGAATCAAAGTTATTTCTAAGGAGTCTTAGCTGTTTTGCATGCGACTTTGATAAACCTTGTGCACATTTTAGCCTAAAACCTTCAGAGGTTGCTATCCTGCGTAAACCTGGTATATCCTTTTTTATTTTTGTTTATTTACTAAATTTATTTCTGCGATTAATACTTGATTTGTTACCTTCCTTAACTCACCCTCATAGAAATCAAAAAAGCATATAAAAACAAGCAGCAAATTACTCAAGTCCTTCCAAGCCGGTCTTCCAAAGATTTACCCCAAGCATCATGTTCTGATACTGATATGAAGCAAAAAAACAGTGGAAAAAGTTGACTCCTTTTTTATAGAAATTAGTAGTATCCTTTTTATAATATATTACTTATTAGTTATTATATTAGGATTTAACAGCCACTATATAATGTTAAAGCTATTTTCCTTAATTCTTACTAAAGGTAATTTGATATCCTTGCCTCAACAACAAGAGAAAAATGAGCCTAGAGTAGACATAAGTGGACCAAAGATAAATATTTTGTCTGCAGAAATAATGAATCCTTTTTTTAAAAATGTTAAAATAGAATCGGGTCTTTGTTTTATTTGTACTTTTCAGATAACCAGAAACTGGAACGGTATTAAGTGTGTCTCTTGCCAACGAATTTATCATACAAAATATATCTTAAAACATAATCTTAACAAATCATTTGATGTTTTCTTATGTGAAGTATGCTTAAAAAAAGCTCAGTTTAAGTGTTTAATAATTTAAGTTTAAGTAATGTCATAATTTTAATAAATAGCGTACTTAAACTAAAAATATCAGTGTCATTTTATCATTTCGGTAACATTCCATCATTTCGGTAACTTTTACAAATCCGGTTAAAAATCTCTTTTTTGGTATTGATTTAAAGAAGAAAAAACTTAATTAAGACATCTGAACATTGTCTTAACCTAATTCAGTGAAAAAGTTACAATAAAACCAGAAAACATTATTATAGTCGGTCTCGTCTCGTAAATAATTGTCATGTAGTATCTACACCGATATCCACCACTAAATTCAAAGCAAACAAAAAACTCCCCCCTTTTCCCGCATGCCATATGCATCTCTACCTATCGATCAGTTCCTCAGTCATTTTGAAAGCTTCTTACCTGTTGCAAATCCCTAAGAAAAACATCTATTGGGTAGGGTGGGACTTATTTACTTCGACGAGACCTTCCTATAATTAAGTTCAAACATCACTTAGGTAAGTTCGTTTAATCTTCTGATTATAGTCGGTCTCGTCTCGTAAATAATTGTCATGTAGATATTTAAAGAAGTTTGCAACAATCGTTTACAAAACATAAATATTTATTTCTTGAATATTAAATAATAATCCACTTAAGGAATGGATAAAACGAAACGAATACAAAGAACTAAACGTATATAACAAAAACAACATGTAATCTTAAGATAATGAAAAACTTATGAGCTAAAAACTGCCCTAGCAAACGAGCCCCCAGGAGCTAATGGTCTGTTATAAAACATAGCGAATGCTCTTAACTGTTCAGACCATCCTGCGGCTAATCTTATCGCATCGAAACTAACACCCTTTCTAGCTGCGGCTGAAGTAGCCGCATGACGGGTGCTATGCGCGGAAAAGATGTTAGTATCTATACCACTAGATTTCATAATACATTTTAACCACCTTCCTAATGTCTGTCTTGTAGCCCTATGGTAGGGTTTTTTAAAAGTGATGAATAACTGTTGACACGATCCTCTCAAAACGCGGGTTCTTTCCAGATAAGAAATCATTGTTTTTGCCACACAAACCTTAGGATCACTGTCAAAAAATGGAATAATCAGTATAGGCTGGTGCCTGTTATAAAAAGAGGTTTTTAAACGAGACGGAATTGTAATATTAATTTGATTGTTAGAAATTTCAATATTAAAAAGTTCTATACTAAATAGTGTCTGAATACGCTGGACCGTAGCTAGCGTTAAAAGAATGCAATATTTTTTCGAAAGATCCTCCAAAGAAATTAAATCATTATCCAAATTACGGACATAACTCAAAACTTGCGAAGGATCTCAAGAAAACTGATATTTTGGAATGGCTGGTCTAAGACCAAAAACCCTTTTAAAAAATCGGTATAAACGAAAATCCTGACCTAAACCAGGATCAGCAATTTGTGCAATGGTTGATCTATACGTATTTAAGAGGCTAAAGGAAGTTCCTTTATCAAACTGTTCAGACAAAAAAAAACTAAAACGTTCGATACTGTTACCACGTATAGATCCCAATCCCTTTAACTGGCAGAACTCCCACCAGGTTTTTAATGCCGACGAATATTGTTTTAGTGTTGCCCCCGTAACAGAAGAAACACAAATATCCATGGACTGAGCTGAAACCTTCCTCATCCTGAGCGCTTCCACGACAACCTCCCGACCACCAGGGAAAGGTCTTTGGATAATGGGTGGGGAATTCTGTTAAAAGACAACAACTTGTTAGAAGGTGTAAAAACTAAGGGTTTTCTAACTAGCAAGGATAAAAATAGAGGATACCATGGCTGAGAGATCCAGAGGGGTGCGACAACAATACCTTCCGCCTTATCACAAACAATTTTTGTAAAACCTTTGGCAGCAATGAAAAAGGCGGGAACGCATAAAAATTAAGGTCATGCCAACAAATTGTGAAGGCATCGACAATGATAGCCTCTGGATCTCTCAACCAAGAAACGAAGTTTTTGCATTTTCTATTTATCCTACTAGCGAAAAGGTCGATTGATGGAAAACCAAAAGTTTCCCCAATGTTTCGAAAAGCGATATCAGACAGGCTCCATTCAGTTTCTATTTTTTGTCGAGAGGCCATTTCGGCCTCGACATTATCACGTGAAGGGATGTATGCCGCACGAATAAAAATATTCCTCTGCTCACACCATTGCCATATTTGCCTAGCCAGAGCATTTAACTTAGGGTGCTGAACACTTCCCATACGATTAACATAAGCCAAGGCCGTAGTATTATCCACCCTACATAAAATATTACAATTTTTAAGATGTTTCGCGTAACATCTTAATCCAAAAAATAAAGCCAACAACTCTAAGGCCTACCGCACACTGGCAACTTTTTAATCTCGGCGATTAAATAGTTTAGTCACTAAAAATTATTGCAAATCTATTTACAACGCCCAATGAAGACTGAATAGTTGCTCCGCAACCTCAGTCGAAATGGATTTCCTAGAAACAGCGTGCGTTTGTGCTTTGATTTTAAAAAAACGTCGTCAAAAAGGAAAGCGAAAATTTTGGGTCCATCCTCTGATAAGTAAAAGACTTCTAGATGGGCAATTTTATAAATTGATCAGCACTTTGAGGGAACATCCAAATAAATTTTTTAATTATTTCCGTATGAGTATACGAAGCTTTGATGAGCTTCTGGTGTTGATAGGTCCTCATATTTCATACCAGAATACACAATTACGAATGGCTGTGCCGCCACAGGAAAGATTGGCCGTAACTCTAAGGTAAGAAAAAAACTAATTTTATCGAAAAATATTTATTACGAAGAAATATATTAGTATTATAAGCATTTAATGTAATTCAAGCAGAGACGACATTTCTGACTCATCATCAATTTGCTGTTGGGACGTATTTGCATAAACCTGTACCTGTCCTGCGGAAAAGTCTGAAATATATTGTGCTGCAGTATAGCTTGGATTGCGATTGCTGCTTTGTATAACATTGTTATAACCTTCTTGGTGGTAGGAATATGTTGGCGAGTGCAAAGAACTATTTCTATCATCTCCATAATGTGATGCTTCTGCACTAGTTGAAGGAATATTTACAGCAAGACTTTTGGCAGTATTTTGGTGGTGCAAAGCATTTGCTTCATGGGGAATTTGATTTTGGCCGCTTCCCGACATACGAACGCGTCTTATCACATTCAGGATTTCCGTTCGTGCAATAAATTTTTGGTCTTCATTAAATTTTTTTAATGAAGGGAGTAGAGACAAAAGAAAATATTTATCTTCGTCAATTTCATTCTCTGTATCCTTTTTTTCCCTCAAAATCTGAAGCTTGGTGCCACTCTATATGCCAAAACCGGATCATGATGACTGGATAAGAGTTTCCAATGAGTTTAATGAGAAAACACAATTTCCCAATTGCATCGGAGCAGTAGACGGGAAACATATTAGAATAAAAAGACCTGATAAATCTGGGTCCGAATTTTTTAACTATAAATCTTTCTTTTCTACTGTTCTTCTAGGCATTGCAGATTCCAATTATAATTTTATATATGTTGAAGTAGGATCTTATGGATCGACAAGTGATTCCAACATATTTAAACAATCGGCATTTTCGCATTTGCTTGACAAGAAGGAATTAAATATTCCGAATGAAAAAAATCTTCCTAATGATGAAAATGGAAAAACTATGCCGTTTGTGCTCGTGGGAGATGAAGCTTTTGCTCTCTCAAAATTCGTTTTGAGGCCATATCCAAGCAGAAATTTAACCGTAAAACAACGAATCTTTAATTATAGACTTTCGAGGGCACGTAGAATGATAGAATGTACATTTGGAATTTTAGCCAACAAGTGGCGTATACTCCACAGGCCTCTAGATACACAAGTTGAATTTAGCGACTCCATTACAAAAGCATGCTGTATTTTACACAATTATGTGAGAAAACTTGATGGACTAAATTTTGAAGACACCTTTTATGAATGTCTATTGGAAGATATTCCTGCTCTTGGACTAAGGAGCAACAATGAAGGGTATACAGTTAAAGATTATATTGCAAATTACTTTATTTCTCCTCAAGGGTCTGTTCCTTGGCAATATGATAAGATTTAAAAATTTATGTTCTGGTCTTTTGTGAATATACAGGGTGTTTTTTAAGTTGAGGTTTTTCTTTTAACACTAAGTATATAGAACGCAAGAAAATAAGAACTTTTATAAGAATAAAATTTTGTCTTAAATTGTTTTGTTTCTGAGATACAAGGTCTTCACGTTTTACATTTTGCTAACTTAAACACACTGTATTTTGGAGGAAAGCAATTTCGATGATAAAAAATGTGATTATAAAAAACTTTATTTTTTATTTAAATGCAATGAATATTTTTATTATTTGGCAGAAGAAAAATTTGTAATTTTTTAGGCCATTTTTATTTAACATGTTTTTTCATTCATAACCGAGAAATCGATTGTTAAAAAAAAAACTTTTATAATTTGTACTTTAAAAACGACATTTTGTAGGTCAAAATAAGAACAAAAGTTCCTATAAACAGATGACCTAAATTGCTTAGTCTCCTAGCAAAATGAAAAATTTTTACACCCTGTATCTCAGAATCAAGACCTTTTTGGACAAAATTTTATTCTTATAAAAGTTTTTATTTTCTTACATTCTATATAGTGTTAAAATGTAAACCCCAAATTTAAAAACACCCTGTATATGTTTAAATAATTCTGTAGGTATGTTGAATCTGTGACTTGATAAACATAAAATAATTTGGTAAAACTTACCTTTTTCATTCTTTTCCTTATCCCCAAGTTCATTCCAATTCTCAATTAATTTTTCACATAATTCAGTCCATAATTTTTTCTTTAGATTTTTATCTGAATATTCTTTTTGTTTCGTATTGTACAATGCTGGTCGTTTTTCGACTTCAGTAATAAACAATTCAACATCTATAGCAGCCATTTTTGTTGTAATTTGCCGGCTTATCGACAAATATTAACTACAAAGCAACTTTTTTCAAAGCAAATCACCAGTGAGCGCGGTCCCGTTTAAAACAAGCTTGTTCTATTTTATCAGCAACTGTTTCGTCTCTCAAAGAATCCAACAGATTGGAATTTTTTAGTTGCCGCAACTAAATAATCACCTGTGTGCGGCAGATCATAAATATTATTGTGTTCTATTTTTATGATTAATAAGTTGCCTATCTAAAGTTGCCAGTGTGCGGTAGGCCTTAGTGTGTCCACAGAGTGAACGCGAGATTCTCGCTTACCGGTGACTCGCGTTTATCGCTTTAAGAATTATTTCGAATATTTATATGAACGTATACACAGTTAAAACCGGTTAAAGCAGGTAAGGACAGCTATTTGGAACAAGAGGGATAAATTACATTGCAATCGCAATGTGATTGACAAATACTGGAAGGAAATAAGCGCTGAAATGAAACAAGATGATAAGCACTTAAGAAGTATGTTTACTACACCATTATTTTGCAGTATTATTATTTAATAAGATTAATTTAGGTTTTGTATAATAAAGGATACTGAGAAAAATACGTCATAAAAACATCGCGAATATTTTTTGCTTCATTTGGAGGTCTTCCCGTCGTCTTTTTCCTGGCATTTTCTGAGCCATTTTCAATAGATACTTCACTGAGATGTCTTTTAAAACCTTCCTTATCAATGATTGTATTATGTAAAACGCAAATACCTTTAATAATATTGTCTGCTGTTGTAATATTGGTTTCAATGCATTTTGAGAGTAAACGCCATTTTTGTGTAATTATACCAAACGTACATTCTACACAATTTCTAGCACGAGATAAGCGTTTATTAAAACATTCCTCTTCAATACTTAAATTTTTTCCACCAAAAGGTTTTAAGAGGAAAGGCAGGAGTGGGTAAAGTCGAAATTATACCCATTTGTAATGACGTCATTTTTGTTTATCTTTGTTTAGCATATTCCAAACAGCGCAGCGGCGACAACAAACTTTTGAAAAAAATTGACGTCTGATGATTATTCATCTTTTATATACTAGGTTATGTGAAATATCCGTCACTGTCAATCAAAAATATTGGTTTGTCAACTTGTTCTTGAAAGTTATTTCGAAAAGTGTTAGATAATGCCTAAAAAAAGATATTATAGCTATAATGAACAATCGCAGCTGATAATTTTAAATATATTGGCTTTTTTCAACTGGAAAAGGAACAAGTCCGAAACGGAATTGCACTTCAAATTGAGAATGTGATACAGCGAGCCGCAGATGCAACAAAATTGAGCACAACAACGATCGCAAATATAAAGAAGAATGGGATAAAATCAGATCAGGATTACGCAGCCCATCTTCATATCTTCCAAGCAAAAAACAGCAAAAACCAAAAATACAACAAATTTGAAACATAGAATTCGGGACACAATTTATTCTATGTACGCCAGAAAAGAATATGTAATATTGGCAACAATAAGAGAAAAGTTCAGGGAAGAAATTGAATATTTTGAGTTTTCCATTGACTCCTTAAGAAGATGGATCAATAGTATAGGCTTCAAGTGGAAAAAATCAAATAACAGAAAATATTTGATGGACTTGCCAAATATTGCTCATAAAAGAATCAATTTTTTCAGGGAGTATATCAAAAATAGAAATGTAGGTCCGGAAGGTTTTACTCCAGTTTTCATTGACGAGACGTGGATTTTTAGCAAGGGATCATTTCGTAGTAGCTGGCAAGATGACACCAAGCACACGGATTCAAGGAAAAACAGTGAAGGTAAAAATTATCTGGTTATCTTTTTAGATTTTTTTTGAATAAAAACTATTGCCCTTGTAAGGGCCCTCTAACTTCATAATTTCATCTGTTTCATAGTTTCATATAATTTCTCTCTAAGACAATATGAGGGAATTTAACTCCATACACTACTCGTATGTGCATGGAACACTACTTATTAATTATATTAAATTTATGTTTTGGAAGAATGATTTCTAGAAGAAGAGAATTTAATTATCTTTTATTTTTAAGGTCATCGTTAGATCTCGGTCCACGACGGAACCAAAGATGGCTTCATCAAGAGTGCAAATTTAATATTCAAGAGTGGATTAAAGACGGGAGATTATCATGAAATATGAACAGGAAAAACTTCGCAAACTGGTTTAAAACTCAGCTGGTTCCAAATCTTTCCCCAAAGTCATTTATAATCATGGACAATGCCAGTTACCATTCTGGTTTATTAGAAGAAACTCCGAGAAAATCTTGGACAAAGCAGAGACTGACCGAATGGTTGAAGAAAAAGAATATTGGCTTTCTAGAAAAAGCCATGAAAGATAAAATATGAAGTATTGCCTGCAGAAACTGCCCTAGTGAAAAAAGTACTTCCTTGATGAATATGTTAAACCTTTAGGACACAAAATTTTGCGACTGCCACCATATCATTGCCAGTTTAATGCAATTGAAATGGTAAAGGTAATTGAAAAGGCTTAGGAGGCAATCAAGTGTGTGATGCCTATGACATTCTGCCACTTGTGATTACGACTGACGAAGACTTTTTAAAATTATTTTTTTAAATTATGTGTTTGCTTTGGCCATTATTTATTTTTGTATTTTGCATTTATTTTTAATTATGTTTATTTCAATTTTGTTACTCTACCTTATTTTGTAATGATTACCTTAGATTCTAAATATTTAAAAATGTAAAAGTTTTAATTTATTTGTGTTTGGGCTTAAGCAGTGCCTTACAACTCTTCTATTGTAAGGTGTCTGAGGAGCCTTTTAGGACATATTGCATTGAAATTTCTGTATTTTTGGTTAATATTGTTGGTCCTAATAAACGAATTATTATTATTATTATTATTATTAATATCTCTGATTTCAGTTCTGACTCTGATAATACTGACGAGATTGATTAAGCTTTTTTTGTTCTAGCAAATTTTATTTTATGATCATCGTTTAAGTATTCAATCATATCGTTGCAATTTCATTAACTTGGTAATGCAATATGGCGTGTTTTTTTTGAGTTTGTATGTTTTATTTTTTGGAATGGTATTTTCATTTTAATGTGTTAACATATTCCTTCAAGCAGCACTTTTTTCATGAACAAGTAAATTAAATTGTCAGTATTTAAATTTTTCCCAGTGAGTTAAAATAATTTTATACCATTATTCACAATTTTTGTAAGCTCGGTTTTGTTACGTCTACTGCTGGTGCCGAATTCTACTTTTCAAATATGTTGTAGATTTGGTTTTTGCGGTCTTTTGCTTGGAAAATATATGGGCAGCGTAATCCTGATCTGATTTTATCCCATTCTTCTTTATATTTGCGATCGTTGTTGTGCTCAATTTTGTTGCATCTGCGGCTCGCTCTATCACATTCTCAATTTGAAGTGCAATTCCGTTTCGGACTTGTTGTTTATGTCCCATTATTTATGATTAATTATAATATTTGTTAATTGTTAAGTTTGTTAATAATACAATAAATACTACATGATTTTTTTAAATTTTTTGGGAATGAAAGTATATACACGAATATAAAAATATAATAATATGCTGCTAAAATAAATCATTTGTTAATTTCTAAACGTATAAAAATACATAGCAGATTATTAATTTCTGAAGGCGATGGTAAAGTTTCTAACCTAATATTGATTGGCAAAAATATCTACGCCATACGTTTTTTCTCACCTGGATGACGTAACTACAAATGGGTATAATTTCGACTTTATGCTTCGTCACTTATTAGTACAAAAGGCGCCTTTATTGTTATTTGGGATAAATAAGATGGTGGCGAGATTTTTAATATGCCATTTTTCAATTGACGATATAGTTCAGAGGCCTGAAATGTACTACCGTCGCTCTGTTTACCGTAACCGCCAATTTCTACAGCAATAAATTTGTAATTAGCGTCCGCTACACCCTGTAAAACTGCAGAAAAATAGTGTTTATAGTTATAGAACGTCGATCCTGAGTTTTTAGGACAAACAGTTCGAAGGTGTTTCCCGTCAATGGCTCCTCTACAGTGGAAACATCCAAATGGTATTAAATTCTTCTGATATTCTTTGAAAATATTTCTCATTTGGAGTTGGCATATGAATGGGTTGTAAAACATTCCATATTATACATACTGTTTCTTGAACTATTTGTCCTACAGTTGATGCGCCGAGTCTAAATGAAAATGCAATTTGTATGAATGATGATCCTGTTGCTAGATATCTGAAACAAAATCAGAAAAAAGTTTAAGAAATATTAATTGCTTCATTACAATTTGATCGACACGAATTTAATTTTTGTAAACTGTGGTTGTTATAAAAAAATATGTATATAAAAAAAGATGTAAAATACATATAAAAAAGTATAGCTTGTATTTCAATTTTTTAGAGTCCAAGATCAGAAAGCAATGAAAATACCATCCATCAAGATCTGAAGACGCTGCTGAAGATGTGCCCACATCCAAGTGGCCATATTTTGAACTTCTTTCCTAAGGGACGTTATCAAGCCGAGGGTAACCAGTGGAAATTTGTCGAGCACGCAGTCAATGCAGCAGACAGAACAGACGCAGGAGACAGAACAAAATTAATCTTTGGACGAGAATAGCGATATATTTTCGAAAGCTAGGCAAAGTTGCGTGATACCACCTACTCGTATTTTAGGGCAAACTAATCCTATTTTGGCACCTAGTACATCACAGAGAAGAAAAAGAACTGCTACTGATTCAGCATATCAGGACTCAATTCTGGAAATAGAAAAACGCAAAGTCGAGTATCTGGAAAATAAAGCGAAAAAAAGTTGCACTGATCAAGATGACGAACATCTATCATTTTTTACAAGTTTGCTTCAACACTTTTTTCGTTTCTCCTCCATTATCTCCTACATCGTCCCATTCTAGTGGGCATTCTTCTGGCGATCCTAACTATCATACCATACATGAAAACACCCACTCTTCCATTCCCTTAAACCCATCAATCACGTTCCAGAAGCTTCCTGCTAATGTTCCTACACCTATTTATAATAACCAGGAGGAAAACTCAACTTATAATCCTTATTTCCATTAACGAATAACAGTATTCCTATATGGCGTTAAGCTTATATTTGTTTAAACAAAAGTAATAAAACAATTTTATAACCTAAAAATAAGTTTGTTTTATATTGGAAATGTATACTACTATCTTCCATTTATACCACTAAATACCTACTATTTAAACTAAATAAGAAGAAAATTATACTATTAAAAGTAATTTAAATTATTTAACAACACTTACCTTAGGGTTATAACAAGTCTTTCTTCTGGTAAAATATGCTGCTTATGTAGATTGCACCAATTTTTGGTTAAACGACATTTCACTTTTTCTGTAATATAATTAAAAGTGTCCTGACTCATTTTCATATATTGGAAGAATCTTTCATTATCATTCTTTAAATTTGGAAATAAATGATGGTATTCCCCGTAAGTTTTTCTTTCACGATTAATAGAATGAATTCCAACTTTTTTTAGTATGGTAAAAATAAACTCCGTAGCAATAAGATCATCATCAGACAACGACATCTTGCTAGCAGTTGTAAAACGAAACTAGCGAATTTTAAAACAAAACTCGCTTTTACCGGTATTAACTGTGTGTAATCTCCTCGCGAGAAAACGGCGCAGATCGGCTTTGAATACCGGAAGCGAGAATCTCGCGTCTACTCTGTGGGCACACTAAATAGTTTATGTGGAAGTGGACTTCAGACTCCGACCAAAGACTATAGCTGCTTAAAGCCCCTTTTTGATAAATGCCCCAACCTGTCAAGGATGCGTCAGAGAAAATTTCTAAACAGAAAGAATTGACGCGGATAGAGTTAGACGCCTTTGGTAAGTGATTTAACCACCAATCTAACTCGTTTATCCCAGAACCAGGAATAATCATATAAGAGTTATAATTACCCCTTGATTTTTTAAGGGCCAAAAACTTAACACGTTCTAACACCTTTGTATAAAGAAACCCGTATTTAACCCCCGGACAAGCTGCGACTAATTTTCCTATTAGTTGGAAAAACTCCCTTATCTTACAAGACTTTTTCTTAATAAACTTCTGAATATATTTCATTAAAATTTTTCGTTTTTTATCTATAGGGCACAAAGACATAGAACAGGAATTATAATAAAAACCCAAATAACTACATTGTTGGGATGGCGTTAACGAGAATTTTTTATAATTTATAATAAAACCGAGATGCTCCAATAATTTAATAGTAGCTCGAACATTATCAACACATTCCTCAAAGGTATTACCCAACAACAAAAAATCATCCAAATAGATTACAGAGCTATATCCATTTGCTCTTAAAACTGATAAAATCGGTTTCATTAACTTGGTTAACACGAAAGGAGCAGAACTTAGTCCGAAGGCCAAGGCATTATACTGGTATAGACAACCATCAAAGAAAAATCTTAAATATTTTCTATGGCCTTTTTTTATCGGCACTTTTTTTTAAGTAAGTATGCGTCCTTAAGGTCTACCGTAGCTAAAAAAACAATTAGGCTGGATCAAACTAGCGACAGTTTTCCTGTCCTCAATTTTAAAATGTTTTGTTTTTACAAAAGAATTAAATTTCTTCAAATTTAACACAAGCCTATAAGACCCATCCGGCTTCCAGAAAAATTTTTGATACATATTGACCCACACATGGGGATACGCAACTTATTGCTCCCGATAACAAAAGGTCATTAACAGATTTTTTAATTAAGAGCTTTTCAGAACTAGACCACTGATGTTCAGTACCAGAAAAAACTTGTTTGGGTACACTAAGAAATGGGATTGAATAACCCTTCAACCATGATAAAATCACTATCATTAGTAATATGCCGCCATCTATTTATGGAAAATTTCAAACGGCCAGCATATTTATTTACCTCTACAGGCGCCTGTCCCTGCTCTGCCACTGATCTGGTTTCCTCCTGAACTGGGATTGGACTTTTTAACGGGCAGCTTGTCGAGGCTGCTGTCCACTTCGATATGTTTCCCTGATCCCTGAAAAAAAGTTGATCCTGACGATCTGAGTGGACGGACAGAGTTTAAATGCTGGGTCCTCAAAGTTTGAAGAGGTTTCCTAACCACTTTCTTCGATTTTAGCTGTTGACTCGAAACATCAATTGCCTTTTTTGCCTTAATGACCTCCTCTAGGTTACCCCCAAAAAGCCACTCGTCTGGCGGGGAGTTGGAAAGAGTATCTTTTAAATCTTTGTTAATATTTAATAAAACCAAATCTCGACGGGACATGGTTTCTTGAAAATGGACATCAGCTAGTAGACGTCCTGCATCGCCAAGGGCTAGGATATTCTCCTTATCCGCCTCCTCACCTCTCTCGTAAAGGATTGAAAGAACTTTGCACACAGCAGCAATACCCGCCCCCACCTGATTTTGTAGACTGACAAGGCGAGCGTCTCTCCTTACATTTGATTCAGATAAAGCTGCTTTAACATATGGGTTAAGATTGGGAGGAAGAATATTTTGGCAATTTTGCGGCGGAGCATATTTTGCTATTAATGTTTTGCGATTTTCTAAATCCATCCCTTTTCGCAGGATTACATCCCAGGGACTAGCAATATCACCATGCAACGAGGGCGCGAACAGCGTTGGAGAAACATCTTCATCCCCTAGCAAGGCTTGAAACTCTTTGTTAATAGACACCTGGACGTCACTGTCCTGTTCTATATCTACAGCAATAGGCTACGAATCGCGCGCCGATACAAAGTCTACATCTGAAAAGAAATATAGACTAATTGGAAAAAATGCAAATAAAACAACTGGATTTCCGTTCATGCCTCACTAAGGCGATTATTTTTTTTTTTTAATAAAAAAGGCGTTAAAGGATCTCCCTCAAACTCCAAATGACTCACTGTCATAAAAACAACTCTGCCCCGTCACTGAGGCTTGCATTCATAAATGCAACTGCCTAGGTGATAAACAACTCACTGCCCTTATCACCGCCCCGTCACTGGAGCACGGCTCTGACCAGGTATTAAAACACATTTTTATGCTAGGAGTATGTTATCGCTTGCGACAAAGATCTTCACTGACAAAAACGCAACCCCAACATTGGAGACCCAAAGATATGAGAACATTACATATAAATATCTGTAAAATAAAACTAAAAATATAAGTACACCTACCACCAATAACGTTCTCTTTCTGTCTTGCACTTGAGGGTTGTGCCGCCCCTCTCCTCTCCTCCCTTTCCCTTTCACAACTACCTTGCAAAAGGTAGATTGAAGGCAAAATAGGTCGGCGGACGCGATGCGTCTTTCTTTGCCTCGATCTCGAAAAACGACCGCTCCGGCCACTACCGCTGTCACGTGAAAGATGGAAAGAAAATGGAAAATGCAAAAAGAGTTTCTAAAAGAATTCATCATGTTGTTTGATATTTTTAAAACCATAGTCCTAATAAATTTGCAAGCAGGTGACTAAATAATGCAACAGGTATAACCTTATCCAATTTTAGGTAAAAAGATGTTTTAAAACCAAACATTCTTAAAATACGTGGCAATTTTTTTTTGCGTTACCGAAATGATGATTTTTTTTATAATTTTATAAAAAAACCGTAATATTTCTTTATCTGGGGTTTATTTTTCGTGGCCAAAGTGAAAATAATGTAAAGTGATTATGAACAAATCATAAAACTCACTACAAGCTTACCTGGGAACAATTTATTTTTTTTTAGTTTTTAGTCCATGATTAGCCAATAATGTGAAATATTGTTTGAACAATTGAGTGATTTATAGTATCAAATGCTTTGCTAAAATCAAGCACCGCTATGCAAGTACTTTGTTTATGTTCCGCGTTAAGTCTTATATTATCTAACATTCCCACCAGACTAGTAGTTGTACTATAATTCCTCCTAAATCCCGATTGCGTATCTGGAAGTATACCAAATGAGTTAACAAAATTATAAACTTGTTGGTGAATATGCTTTTCTAGAATTTTAGAAACTACTGATAAAATACTTATAGGCCTTATGTCTTTTAGTTCTTTTGGATTAGAGATTTTTGAAATCGGTCTTATAAGTGCTTTTTTCCAGATATCAGGATATACATTTGTAAGAATGCAAGTATTTAAAATGTTTAGAAGTGGTTTTTTACAAAAAGGTAGGCAAAGCTTGATATCATTTATACAAAGTCCGTCAGCTCCTATAGCATATGATTTTATGGTCTTAATTATACTGTTAACCCTTTCTTCATCAAGAAGACTTAAATTTAATTCTTGAATACTATTATTCCATTTATTTTCATTGTAAAAATTTAAATTGGTTTGTGATATATTATTGTTAATTTGGTTAACGCATTGAGAAAAATAATTATTTAGGGCTTCTGGATTACTAAAATTACAAGGCAAATCGGTATTCTTTGATTTAAAATGTGTTAAAATATGATATTTTTTCCCGCTGAATAGCATGTTTTGTATAGTTTCGCAATTGCCTATAATAGTTTAAATTTAACTCAGTTTTATTTTTTTTATATTTTCGCAGTGCTTTATCTCGGAGCTTCATAAGAAATTTAATATTGTCCGTTATCCAGGGAGTAAATGGTTTATTTTTAATAGTTTTAGTCTTAATTGGCGCATGTTTGTCAACTAAACAAAGTATATTGTTGTTAAAAGCCACAAGTTTATCGTTAACGGAATTTAGGTAATAGATACTATCCCAATTAAGTCTTAAAGCGTCATGCTCAAATAAATCCGTATTAATAACACTATAATTCCTACATTTCATTTTAAAATGTCCCTCTTTACTTTTAGGAAACTCAAGACAACAGAATACTAAGTTGTGATCACTAATGGTTTGTGGCAAAGACAACGAACCGACACCATTTGTTGGGAAATGTTTATTTATAATAATGACATCAAGTAGGGTACTTGTATTGTTAAATATATTCCATCTTGTAGGCTCGGTTATTACTTGATTTAAATCAAATGAATTTAACAGCGCTAAAAATCTGTCAGAAAGTCTACACTTCTTTAGTAAATTAATATAAATATCCCCCATAAAAATCACATGATCAAAAAAAGGAACAATATTTGTAAATAGATCCTCAAGGGAATCAAGAAAACTGTTAATATCTGATGAAAGTGAACGATATATCACGGTAAACAAAATATTTTTGTTAGAAATCTGAGTTTTTATGCTTAAGAATTCGAAGTTCTGTGGCGGGTTGTGAATATGATAAACTTCAAAATTAACATATTTTTTAACATAAAAACCGACCCCACCGCCACGCCCTAATCGATCTTTCCTCACGAAATTATAACCCTCAATTTGATGTGCCATATATCATCACTAAAATCAGATCGTAATCCAGGTATGGATGGAATAACCAGCTATGATAACTCACTTTTTTATTGTTTTATCCTTACAACACATAGTTAATACAATCTTTAAAACGGGCAAGGTACCAGAACACTTTAAAGTCTCCTTAAGAATTCCAATTAATAAGGCCGAATTACGAAATAAGATCCAAAATTATCGACCAATTAACCTAGTTAATAATCTAGCCAAAATATTTGAAAAAGCATTAAAGGATAGACTGATATATGTTTTTTCAAGGAAGCTAAAATCTTATCGGCGAGATAATATGGATTTTTAAAAGGAAGAGGGACCACCGATGCTATAGAGTGGCTTACCTCAGAGATCGCTAAACGCCTTGACGATCATGAAAAGGTGATAGTGGTTTTCATGGACCTTGCTAAGGCTTTCGACACAGTATCTCACCAAAAGCTTCTTGACATTCTTGAACATTATGGAGTGAGAGGCATTGTGTTGGAAGTCGCTGAAAGTTATTTATCCTCAAGAAAGCAATACACGAAAGTAAATAACAATTTAAGTTCTCCAGAAATAATTAAAACTGGCGTTCCTTAAGGAAAATATAACGAGATCTATTCTTTTCATTATCTATATAAATTCATAACTTGAACTAATTTCAACTTCTTGAATTATTTCCAGTTTATAGGGATATAACTTAAATTTAAGTACCTTTTAGTAGTTTCTTATTGATTCATGCCAGTATAGTTGAATATATTATATATATTCTATATTGTATATATTATATATTTTATATTGAATATTTCATTCCTTTTGATCATTTAATAATAATAAAAAATGTTAAAAACGTGGTTTGCTTGATAAACAGAAAATAATTTTTTAAAAATGGAGCTTGCTATAATATCATTGGAAAGCATTTTTCAAGCTTCAAGAAAATGTATTCAAGATTTTAGGGTATATCTCAGCCTGTCCAAAGGGGCCACCCTGTATACACTTTTCATTATAATGGTTGGTTTTTCTTAAGGCTTTACATTGGAAATTTGAAACTTTGAACATCCCTTTTAATTACCTTTTCGACAGTGTATCACACTTCCATTTTCCAAGAAGTAATTTTGGTAAGAGCTCCGTGAGCGAACGAGAGATAGGTATATAATATAATCCTAAATCCTCATTCGAAATACAAGATACCTGATTTAGTGAAGTAATTAAAAGAGCTATTCACCACTGCAAATGGTCAATAGAGTGCCGACAAGGAAAAACAAAGTTGATTATGGCTCTCTAAAGACAGAACGTCTATAACGTATAATAAACTAATGTATTTTAAATTCAAAGGTGTCATCGTATAGGCGAAAAAAAGTGATCACAATAATGTATTCATTTAATAAATAATTTTATTATATATTTTCAAATAACACCCGAAAAAATTTTAAACGATTTTGCCATATTTCAGTTTTTTCCAAAATTTAGAAAGTATTTGGAATTTATAATATCGACGAGTGAGAAGTGAAACCATGTATCTACCGTTTTCTGAAATTCGTGAAACCACGTATCTTCAAAAACTACATTTTACAGGAGAGCAAAAAAACTTCATTAAACTTAAAATTTTAATTAAATTGACTCTTCTACTTTTTTTTGAACAAAACAAAGGTTTTCTTATAGTATTTTGGTACAAAGTATTTTAAAATTTAATATTTTTAAGATTTAGAGCACTTACGTGGTTTCACATAAAAAAATCATCTGAAATGTGAAAGATACGTATTATGGCCTACATGGACGGTGCAGGCGGAAGGAACTTTTTTTTAAATTTATACTAAGAAAATTAAATCCCTAATTAGTGTTTTTCAAAATTTTTATTGTTTACAAAAGTAAGTAGGTAAAGAAAACGAAAACTTCAAATTAACAAAATGAATGTTCAAACAGTTTTTAAATAACAAAAAACGGATAGGTTAATTTTGGAACTTAAGCTTATTTTATGAGATCAATTCTTTAAACCAAACCGATCGAACCGCAAAATAAAAACTCGTTAACATTGGATATTAACAATTATAAACTTTGCTTTAAAAAATACTTACGCCTAGGGATTTTTTTGAACTAAATTGTTCTTTAATAAAAAATCAAAAATGGGAACTGAATATATGTGATACACTTTTATTCTGACTTTGGTAAGTGATCATAGAATAGATGACAGTCTTTTGGAATAACAGATTTTTAACTGTTGCAAATGTTCTCATTTTTTTTTTTATCTTTATAGGTGCTTTTCGCAATTGCACAAATGATAATAAATCAGGTACAGTCTTTTCTACTCGTCGTTCTGGAAGATTTTGAAATTTTTCTTTAAAACCTAACTTAATGCATCGGGGGTATATCTGATAACTTTAATATCATTAACTGTAGGGTCATTTACCCTCCGACCTCGTCTTATAGAGTCGTATTTAGGTGACACAGAGTAGTCTTTAATAAAGTCGAAATTAATATTTTTAACTAAATAAGGGTTCTTTTTTCTTGCATCCGTTGTAATTTTTAAATAATCACTAGGTAAGTATATCGACTTATTCTTAAGATTTCTCTCGATAGTAGCGTAGACCGAGTCCACTTCCATTTGTGTATGTCCACGTTCAAGGTATTTCTGGTAAATGGTAATGTTCTTATGCACGCTTAAGCTTAACAGCGCATTTGACAATACAGAATTTCGGTTTTGATAAGTGCACCCGTCACTCCATATTATAACGGGTTTATTTAAGTCTTTAATTTGCAAAATGTAATCAACAATGCAAGTAGCAAAAGTACTAGCCGTAAGATCGACTTCGGTTTCAGTAAACCAATAGCAAATACAATGGTGGCTATTAATATTAAATATTGTAAAATTATGACAAAGTAATTTTGTTTTGTAATATAAAGCCGATGCGAGTGATGGGCACACTTTTACAGCCTGCACATCCTGGGCTAAAATAATAGCTTTACCTTCTGCTCCTAAAAGCTTGTTTTTTTGTTTTTCTTCCCTTGCTAATGTTTTCCTTTCAACATGGTCTTGATAGGTTTGATCATCTAAGTTTTTGGCTTCATAGGAACAGCAGGTATCGCATTTATCTTTTTTGGGAGGTTGAAAAGCAATATTTTTTTCTTTTACAATGCAGTCAAAAGTATGTCTACATAAGGGCTTTGCATTGGGATTTTTTTTCAGGCTATAGTTCTGGTACTCTCGATAAACAGCAGACATGGAATGTCCATATATTGGCTCCAAATATAATTTATTGGTAGATTTTCTGCAATAATGCGATGGGAGCTTTGCTAAAGAATCCAGAAACTCTACAAGAATTTCTTTAGCAATCGAACTGTCACTTCTAGGTCCCTTACTTTTCTGCCCTGTGGAGTTTGCTGTCTCTTTTGAAGGATGAATATCAGACTCACATGTTTGGACCCACGTTAAAACACTCCATTCTCGAAGCCCTAATGTCGAAAGAAAAAATTTCTTACATACTTTCAATACTCTACCGTTAATATTAAGGGTGTATTTTAATGTTGAGCTTCTTCTTGAAACAACACCTTGTTAAGCGCGGACCAAAATTTGATAAAAAACTGTTTTCGGTCTTCTTCAGAAATTTCCTGACATTTCCTTAATTTGGATTTTAAACATACATTTGAAGTACATCGAGGACCATTTTCCTTTCATCTCTTGCAGTACCCCTTTTGGCAGATGCCCCTTTAGGTCTACTCCAACCTTTATAAGCTTTTCCTTGCTCCCTTAACTTCTTATTTTAAAAATCTGTCCATTTTTTTACATCTTTTTTTCTTTTAGCTCTAGGCACGTTATCATTTTCAGAGTCCTCGGTGTCAGTTTCAAGATCTTCTATAGGTCTTTTTGTTCCTTTTTCTTCGGAATCGGATGACTCACTTTCGTCCTTGGAGGCCATATCGTCGGTTGGGAGGAGGTCGTTATTTCCTTGGTGGATTTCTTCGTACTCATTCGTTTCATCAACTTCCACATTCTGCTTTTGTGAATCAGCTTCCCTATGCGATTCTTCTCCAAGGTTTAATAAACAACTACTGAGGTCATCACACTCATTTCCTAGATGTTTATCCAAGAAAGAATCATGCAAGAGACAAGAATCTTGCAAAAGACCTAAAGAAATGTTTCCAAGCGAAACATCTTCTGATGGCGACATGATTTTCTTTCTAATTTTCTTCGTTTGTTTGGGTAGTAGAAACTGTTATTTCGTTTCCTAATTCATCGTAAAATATACAATTTTCCAAATCAATAGGTGAATCTAGACTTCTCACTGGTTCATTGGGGTAATCGTCAGAACTACCTTGTGCTGTATTGTCTTTTGGTATAACAGTTTTTGGAAGATTGGCAAATATTTTCTCAATACGAGATGAATATTTTTTGTGTTCCATTTTCTTGATCTGTAAGAAATAGTATATTATTATTATTTAACGATCGTATAATGTAGGCTACATTCCACGAGCCGAAGGCGAGTTTAATAATAGGACATCATACGCGAGTCAAATATTATACTATACTTTATCTAGGACTATCTGGAGGGGAGCAAGTATTTCATTTTCGCTCTTAGAAGTCATTTAAATTACGTTAAATACGATTATTTAACGCAAAAATTACTCTAGACGTAAAAAAAATCTTTGTGTTGTCAATTTTTTTTGTTTGGCGTAGTTTTCATAAAAGGAATCGGTAACACATTCGCACGAAAGCCCTAGAAAATAATGTATAAAAATTGCACCCTTCGCATTACTGGAATACGTACACATTACTGGAATATGAATACATAAAATGGTATTCATATTCCAGTGTGGAATATGAATACCATTTTATGCTTACTATTGCCCGTATTTATAACGAGCCGTAATCCTTAATTGAGGTTATTTTTTAATGTAATTTATTTATTTATTTCCAACGGCAGAACCAAATAGGATAATTAGGGATAATTTGTATACTCTGTAAAATATTATAATCTGTCAAAATAATTTTTTTTTGCACTATAACTCAGCCTTAACAATTCAATTCTGTTTTGTGAGAACACGTATGTACGATCATTTTATAAGATTGGTAAATGTGATTCCTCGTATCTACCTGTCTCCAAAAATGCCAAGAAACTAGCGTAAAAAACGATAAAATCGATATTTTAAAATAACATTTTGATTTAGTTATGCATAATAAAGTAAGTAGCATAAAATTTATTATAATTTCAACAATAAAAACCACTAAACTTACCTTAAAATTCACACAGCCACCAAAACCGTTCTAGCGGCCATTACAAACCACGCAAAACTAAGTACTTAAGATACGAGGTGTCACCAGCTGATTTGTACCGATGTACATGCGTGTTGTCACAAAAACTTAATTTGAGGTGCAAAATATTTTAAAAAAGATACGAGGTGTAATTTAAAACATGCGTAAACAGATTTTCTAACGTTTTAGTTTCGTAAGTATATATCGGCAAAAATGTAGATACGTGCGGTTTTACAATTCTTAGAAAATTGTAGATACGGGGTTTCACTTCTGAACCGTCGATATTTTATTATAAAAGAAAACTATATTGCGCAACTTTCCTCTAATTATACCACCTCGTATCTTCTACCGTTTCCGAGATCCTGATACTGCTTATCTTTATTTTGAACGTCCTGTATAACCGTGATGCGGGCTCTTTAAACAAAATTTTTGTTTTTTTTTTGTTATTAACTTTTTATAATTTTAAATATAGTTGTAAAAATTAGTAATTAAGGATTTCCCTATATCGTAACTTAAAATGTGGACTATTTTCCATTTTTTATCGACTGCTATTAACATCCTCACTCAACTTTAACTTTTTTGTTTTTAATTTTAATTTTAATGAGAGGTATTTATTTTTCAACATTTTTCATCCGGTGTATTTTACAGATCTCACTATGCTGCATAGTTTTTCAGATATTGAATCACATGACAAAATGGGTTACTTTTTACTAAATATTATTGACTAAGAAGTTATATTACCATATACAGATCGTGTTATCGTTAGCTACGTATTACCCAAAATACTGGCAACACCGCTTGGTTGCGGCTTGCAGGCGGCGGAATTTTTCGTTTTTATTTTTTGAACCGGGAGTCAGCAGACCTCACAAAAAAATGGAAAATATATAAACCGATTCCAAGCGGTCTATCAGTAATTACCGTTCTTAAATGGTATTAACCAAACACGTCCAAGCGGTTCGTGACCGCGGTTCGTGAGCGGTTCGTGAAGATACGTGACCTCACCAATTAGCCCTTTATACGTCATCAATTTGGAACAGTAATTACCCACGTCCGGAGCTGTTTTCTAAACGTCAAATGTCAGATATTGAAATAAGTGCGGGAAAAATAAAAACAAACAACAAATTATTTCCTTTTTAAAAATGACACAAAATTTATTATGGCTAATAAGTTTTCTTTTTTGATATTTATGTTTAAGAACTAATTACATATAACATTACTGGCGTCTGGGGTATTATTTACAAACAAACAAAATGATGACAGCGACAGCTGACAAATTACGAAGTTTCTTCAACCAAACACGAGTGATGGAATTATTATTGAACATCTACTTTTTAAAAAAGGAATAAATTTAATTCAAAATAAATTCTACACAAATTTGACATCGATTAACTACAACTTTATTCGTCGAAAATTAATAGATAAGTGATTTTATATAATGCAATTTTTATGGAGCCTAATAATATTAAAATGCTTATTTTGTTAATTCAGAAATATTTGTAATAATAATAATTATGTATGGGGTCAACTGAGGTTCTTGGCCTGGTTGCATGACATAACTCCTCCCTTCTTAAGTTCGGAAAATAAGGGCTGCAATGGCTGCTCGTTTTTTCGACTCTCTTGTGAAGGGCCGTCGAAGGGGTCGTTCTCGTAG
This sequence comes from Anthonomus grandis grandis, assembly GCF_022605725.1. NCBI lineage: Eukaryota > Metazoa > Arthropoda > Insecta > Coleoptera > Curculionidae > Anthonomus > Anthonomus grandis. Next base: position 26,710,409 of record NC_065558.1, read on the forward strand.
TGGTGGCTTCTATGGGATGAAACAGGCTTTTTCCATTTCTTCCATCCAATATACAGCAGGATTCCGCATATGAGGGCGGCAATGGATGAGATTGGAGCGATCCACGGGTACGTGGAATTTCGGGCGCCTCTAGAGGGTGTAACTGGATTGTCGACAATATTTTCTGCGCTGTCTTCAGTTCGTCCAAGTTTATTTCCTCGAGGGTTAATTTGGAATTGTTGTTGCTGCTTTGGACATACGAAAACTTTGGCAATTCTAACACATATTGGAATTCCGTTTTTCTTTCGCCTTCGTATGTTTTGTTATCTATCTCAACGGGGCACATAGATAGGGTAACAATACTTGGTTCAGAGATCTTGTAGAGTCCTTGTTGACATTTGTCTCGGGCGATTGTCATCTGCACAGGAATGACCAAAATTTCGTTACTATTTAGGCGTTGAATGGTACTTTTTTGGTAATTAACATTGGTTAACGGGCATATATTGGTTGACGTTGTAGGCAGTTGGAAGAGGCAATATTCGTCTTTTGAGAGGGTGGTTTGCTTGCAGATGAAAACGTCTTCTAGCTGCGGGCATTCTTCTTCTGTGGTCCAGTAGTTATCGTTTGTGAGTAGGATATAAGGATTGGAAGGGAGAATGGTTTTGTTTCCAATGGGTATTGGGTAGAGTTTGTAAAGTATATAGTGGTTGGGAAAGACAATTGGGGTGTGTATTGAAAATAAAATTGAGCTATTTTTGATAATTACTTGAACAGATAAATAGTTATAAAAGTTTACTAATTCTTTAAATTCAGGTATTCGGTTTGGACCATATATTGTTTTTATATTTTCTATTAAATTTAAAAGTTGGTTAGGATTGAGTATAGAGTTGTGCATTTTATTTACATGAGCGAATGTGTTTTGTTCTTGATTAGATGGTTTTTAAGTGGACTGTATTTGATAAGGGAAGCTGACTCTAGTTATTAGTTCAATTTTTCTTTATACCCTGACTCAGTCCTCAGTATTTATATTGGGCGGTAAATGTGAAGTAGTTAGATATTAACAAAGCTCGACTTACCCATAATTTAGCACAAATAAGGGTAAAGTAGGTCGAACCCTTGGCACAGTAAATTAGAAGCCGTAAAGCCGTATCTCAAGTCTCGCGTCCGCGTTAATTCTTGCTACTGCTCGTTTACCTTTTTCTCCTAGGTACTTTTTTCTAACATTCTTCTCACTTTAGCGTAGGTACCAGGGCAATTGGATAAAAATGAGGAAAATACAAGGAAGCAGAAAGGAAATATCGGGAAAAAAAATGAACAAATAAAGTTTGTCGAGCATAAAGTATTACCAAAAAAATATTAAGTATGTGAATACAGTATATAAAACAAAACAAAATATTCCGATTCAATTGCAAATTACCCACTGCAGATACCAGAAAGTATAGACCTTATCCAGCTATCCAAAAAATATTAAAAAAAAAATAAAATAAAAAGATGTATGGGAGCAAACCATTCCCATCCCCATGAAATGCCCCAGCATTTCATTGAATTTAAATGGGTATTGGTAAAGGACACAACTTAACCAAGGGTCGTTTGTAGACACCCTTAGCCGTCTTAACAATAGCCACTCTAACAATTTTATCGGGCCCGGGAATAAGTTCCATTATACGACCGAGCTGCCAATTAAGTGGTAACGCATTTTCCTCCTTAATTAGCACCAAGGTACCTTCTTTAACAGAATCCGTTTTCGTATGCCATTTAGCTCGTTGTTGGAGAGTATGGAGATACTCCGATTTCCAACGTTTCCAAAAATCATTATGTAAACGTACCAATAGTTGCCATCTATCTAGTCGATTGATATTAATATTTGATAAATCGGGATCTGGGAGGGCAGTCAAAGGCTCTAAGCACAAAAAATGGCCAGGAGTAAGGGCGGTAAGGTCACTAGGGTCGCTACTCATAGGACTAATTGGCCTTGAGTTAAGAACAGCTTCGACCTGTGTTAGGACGGTAGACAGTTCTTCGTAGGTAAGGATCTGTATTCCTACTACCCTTAAAAGATGAGTTTTTACACATTTAATGTTTGACTCCCAGATTCCTCCCATATGAGGACTAGCAGGTGGATTAAAACGAAATGATAAAGTCTCTTGAGCAACGCATTCTGCAAAAATTTGTCGTAAATACTTGTTAGCACCTACAAAATTCGTTCCACAATCAGCGTAAATGCAAGTAACGCGGCCTCGCCTAGCCAGAAAACGCCGCAATGCTGCCAAAAATGAGTCAGAACTCATATCAGACACTAACTCCAAATGGAGAGCTTTGGTTGCGAAGCATATAAATAAGCAAACATAGGCTTTCACAGTTTTCGCGCCTCGTATTTTTCCCAATGTGATTGTAAAAGGTCCGCAAAAATCAACGCCAGTATGTAAAAAGGGTTTTGCCTGCGAAATTCGAAATTAGGCAAATCTCCCATGAAGGGTTGAAAAGAAACTGGTCTAGTTTTCCAACAAACTTGACATCGATACAAAATTTTTTTGACTACGCGCTTAGCGGATAAAACCCAAAAATTTTGTAAAAGTAAAAACATTGTTGTTTGAATGCTACAATGTAAGTATGAACAATGAATGTAGGTTACCAGTAAATTCGTTAATTTGCAATCACCAGGTAAAAGTACAGGAAATTTTTGGTCAAAGCATAAATCTGAGTGAGTCAAACGTCCACCTACTCGTAGAATACCTGATTCATCCAGAAAAGGATTTAACCTTTGAAAAGGCTTTGGTAAGCAAGATTTACTTTGAAGCAAATTAATTTCCTTCTTAAAGTATATTGATTGAAAATATTTAGCAATAAATAAAACTGCATTGTGTAACTCAACGTTTGTTAAATATTTATGTTTATAATTATTTATTCCTTTCATTGCCTGTATAGCACGTAAAAAGTATGCCACAATTCTTTTTATAGTAGAAAAAGAACTGTATTTCTCAAATAAATATTCAACAAAATTTTTTGAGGGAGAGACTGTCAAAGTCACAGTTTGTTTCTCTGTTGTTGTTTCAATGTTCTCCAGGTTTAAGGGTAAATCGGTTGTAAGAAAATTCCAACTTTCTATTGGTTGATATAAGAAGTCAGGACCTTGATGCCAGAGAGAAAAATCTAGAAACTCCGAGGGATACATACCTCTTGAACCACAATCAGCAGGATTTTGTCCAGAGGGCACATAAAACCAGAATTTAGGATTAATTTTCTCTTGTATGTAAGCGACTCGATTCGCAACAAATGTTTTCCACTGATGTGAAGAGCCTTTTATCCAACTCAATGTCACTTGACTATCCGAAAAGGCAAAAATATTATTGATTTGTACCTTATCTTGTAAATTATCGTAAACAAATTTCAACAATTTAGAAAGTAGAACGGCCGCGCACAATTCTAAACGGGGAATACTTTGTCTTTTAAGAGGTGCTAATTTAGATTTAGCAGTAACTAAGTAAATATTGACAAATGAAGAAGAGTTAATTATACGTAAGTATACTACACAACACTTTCCACGCAAACTTGCATCACAGAATCCTACAAGCTGCCCGGCTTGTACAGAAGAAATATCGATTTCTCTTGGCATATGAAAATCTTGGAGTAACGACAACTCGTCTTTAAATTTTGTCCACTTATCCCAGACATTCAGGGGTAAAGCTTCATCCCACTGTAATCCTAGTGACCAAAGATGTTGGATAATAAGTTTAGCAAAAAAAGTGATCGGGGTTAAAAACCCAAGAGGATCGAACATTCTGGCAAGATCGGAGAGAATGGTTCTTTTTGTATAATAATCCATTTTAGAATTATCAAAAGAAAAAAAGAAATAGTCCTTTACTGGGCTCCATTTTAGACCTAGAATTTTTTGAACATTTTCTGATTCTTGGTCAAAAGACAAGGCATTTGTCTGTATATGACTTTCTGGCAAATTGGCAAGTAATTTAGGTTCATTGCTTGTCCATTTTCGGACCTCAAAACCACCCCTAGCCAATAACTCGATTAATTGATTTCTTAATAAAATTGCCCCTTTTAGATCCATACTACCTGAGGTGACGTCGTCAACAAAAGTAGACTTCCTAATTGCTTCAGAAGCAAGGGGAAGATCTGAATATTCATCAGCCAAGTGTAGAAGAGTATGAATTGCCAAGTAAGGAGAACAAGCAACTCCAAAAAGCACAACATTAATTTCATATTCCCTTATGGAATCTGAAGGAGAAAATCGCCATAAAATACGTTGATCGGGATGTATTTTAATCATTCGATACATTTGTTTAATGTCACAGGTAAAGACAATCTTATGCAAGCGAAATGATAAAAGTATGGCTCCCAAATCTTGTTGTAACTTAGGACCTGTAAAAACAGCATTATTAAGTGATAGTTTTCCAGCCGCATGACTACTTGCATCGTAGACTACCCGTAAAGGTGTAGTACTGGAATCCCTTTTGAAAATCGCATGATGTGGAATGTAAAAATAATCATAGTGAAGATCACCGGGAAATGAAACTTGAGTCATGTGCCCTTGATCCAGGTAATCCTGCATAACCTCAGAATATGTTAAATAATTAGATTTATTTAGCAACAAACGTCTTTCAAGTGATAGAAAACGTCGTAGTGCCAAACTACGAGAATCACCAAAATCAGGTTCAAGTACTTTAAACGGCATTGAGACAACAAAACGGCCATTTTCTTCGCGGAATACTGTAGAAGCATAATGATCGCGACAGTACTTTTCTTCAGGAGAAATGTGGTTTGAAGAAGGCATCTCCTCAATTTCCCAGAATTTTTGTAAAATAGAATCCAGATGGTTACTCTCGGTTAATGTAAAAAAGGTATTGACAATTTTATTATACGGGGGTTTCGTAGCCAATCTGCCCATTATTGTCCAACCAAAACATGTGTTAAGACACACGGGCTGCTCAGGACCGAAATAAATTCTACCCTCTCTCATCACATAAGGGTATATATCATTCCCAAATAACATATCAACTTTGTGAGACTGATCAAATTGAGGATCTGCAAGGGATAAGTTAGGTATAAAAGTAAAGCAGCTTTCATCGTATGAAACCGCTGGCACATTTTCGCAAATTTTATCCAAAATAATGAAGGTAGTATCTAAAGTAAATTCGACATCATGAAGTGAGGAAATCGTACAGTTTATTCCCGCATGCGCAATGGCATTCATAGAATCAAGACCATGTAGGCTCATATTTGTATGATATTTACGGAGTCCTAATTTATTGGCAAACAATCTTGTTATAAAAGAGCTTTGCGCACCCGAATCGAGGATACCGCGAGCTATTTGCCAATCTCCTGAAATATCTTTAACTTTTACTAAAACTGTTGACAATAAAATTTCATGATTATTTAATAGCATACCGACCTTTGAGACCTTTTGAATATTTGAATCAATATTTCCAGAATGAGTGCTAGTAGAGGGGCCAGGTAAGCCATCACTAAAATGTGTATTTTGCATTTCAGGTAATTTTTGAAGATTATTATTATTTGCAAAACATAATAATGAATGATGTTCCTTTGAACAAATACGACATCTTTTTTGCGAAGTGCATTGCGCAAAAGTATGAGCAGTTGCAAGACAATTAATACAAGCGCGTTGCTTTTTAATAATGTCATAACGCTCATGGGGTGTTTTTTGTAAAAACAAAGGGCATTTAAAAATAATATGTTTTTCTTTACAAAGAAAACAAAAACCTGCAATATCAGTGGAATCAGAATGAATCAACAGGGCAGATCGACTTTTAAAACCAGAACTCAAATTATTATTACTACGAGGGCTATGATGAGCAGGGTAATTTTTAGACGACTCTTGACGAGCCTTTCGAGGAATTGACTCCAAAGCTAAACACTGTTTGCTAACAAATGTTTTAACACTTTCATAGGTTGGAATTTTATTTGACGCATGCGCCTGTTCAAATGCCTTTCGCGTAATCGAATCCACTCTTTCCAGCAACATATGAGACAAAATAAAATCCTATCTGTATCGAGTTTTAGATTTTTTAAAGCTGACAAATTTTTATTAAATGTATCTAGTAAATTTCGTAAAGAGGTTGGATTTTCAGATGTCAAGGGACAGCAATTTTCTATTTCTTTCCAATAAGACGTGGCCATTAAACGTATGTTATTATATCTGTCGATTAATGTATTGTAAGCTGTTAGGTAGTTTTCATGTGTTACGGGCAAATCTGCAATTAATTCTAAAGGAGGACCTTGCAAAGTAGAGAGTAAATAATTAAATTTTTCTATGTTACTAAGTGACCTGTTTGAATGTATAAGGCAGTTAAAGGTTTGTTGATAGGTCATAAAAAGTTTAAGGTCACCTTTAAAGGTGACTAATTGAATTTTAGGTAAAATATTAATGTGATCATTATTTCCAAATATGGTGCTGTTATGGGGAGCTCCACGCTCTACTGAAGACTCTTCTAGTGGTTGCTCAAACATTTCGTAATATGTAATTTCAATATCTTGGGAAAGATCAATAAAATCTTTCCAAATAGCATTTTCTTCTTCGATTTTAGCATTATCAGAAGCTACTAACGATAAAATATTATTATGTTGTTTTTCAAAACTCTTACAAATTTTTGAAAAATTTCTATAAGTCACTTTAAATTTATTACGCCAACTATCATTAGTTTTAGCACGA